>NW_027362847.1:4320000-5520000 GCF_046119375.1 Phyllobates terribilis | reverse complement strand
AAAGTAAAGTTCATACATTTCCAGGAGGGATTACAGAGGAAGTGCATAAAGCAAAGTTCTTACATTTCCAGGAGGGATTACAGAGGAAGTGCATAAAGCAAAGTTCTTACATTTCCAGGAGGGATTACAGGGGAAGTGCAGAAAGTAAAGTTCTTACATTTCCAGGAGGAATTACAGAGGAAATGCACAACGTTCTTACATTTCCAGGAGGGATTACAGAGGAAGTGCACAAAGTAGATTTCTTAGGTTTCCAGGAGGGATTACAGAGGAAGTGCATAAAGTAAAGTTCTTACATTTCCAGGAGGGATTACAGAGGAAGTGCATAAAGTAAAGTTCATACATTTCCAGGAGGAATTACAGAGGAAGTGCATAAAGCAAAGTTCTTACATTTCCAGGAGGGATTACAGAGGAAGTGCAGAAAGTAAAGTTCTTACATTTCCAGGAGGAATTACAGAGGAAGTCCATAAAGTAAAGTTCTTACATTTCCAGGAGGAATTACAGAGGAAGTGCAAAAAGTAAAGTTCTTACATTTCCAGGAGGGATTACAGAGGAAGTCCATAAAGTAAAGTTCTTACATTTCCAGGAGGAATTACAGAGGAAATGCACAACGTTCTTACATTTCCAGGAGGGATTACAGAGGAAGTGCACAAAGTAGATTTCTTACATTTCCAGGAGGGATTACGGAGGAAGTGAAGTAAAGTTCTTGCATTTCCAGGAGGGATTACAGAGGAAGTGCATAAAGTAAAGTTCTTACATTTCCAGGAGGGATTACAGAGGAAGTGCATAAAGTAAAGTTCTTACATTTACAGGAGGGATTACAGAGGAAGTGAATAAAGTAAAGTTCTTACATTTCCAGGAGGGATTACAGAGGAAGTGCATAAAGTAAAGTTCTTACATTTCCAGGAGTAATAAAAGAGGAAGTGCACAAAGTAGAGTCCTTACATTTCCAGGAGGATTTACAGAGGAAGTGCACACAGTAAAGTTCTTACATTTCCAGGAGGGATTACAGAGGAAGTGCACAAAGTAGAGTCCTTACATTTCCAGGAGGGATTACAGGGGAAGTGCAGAAAGTAAAGTTCTTACATTTCCAGGAGGAATTACAGAGGAAATGCACAACGTTCTTACATTTCCAGGAGGGATTACAGAGGAAGTGCACAAAGTAGATTTCTTACATTTCCAGGAGGGATTACAGGGGAAGTGCATAAAGTAAAGTTCTTACATTTCCAGGAGAGATTACAGAGGAAGTGCATAAAGTAGAGTTCTTACATTTCCAGGAGGGATTACAGAGGAAGCGCAAAAGTAAAGTTCTTACATTTCCAGGAGGGATTACAGAGGAAGTGCATAAAGTAAAGTTCTTACATTTCCAGGGGGAATTAACGAGGAAGTGCAGAAAGTGGAGTCCTTACATTTCCAGGAGGGATTACAGGGGATGTGCACAAAGTAGAGTTCTTACATTTCCAGGAGGATTTACAGAGGAAGTGCAAAAAGTAAAATTCTTACATTTCCAGGAGGGATTACAGAGGAAGTGCATAAAGTAAAGTTCTTACATTTCCAGGAGGGATTACAGAGGAAGTGCACATAGTAGATTTCTTACATTTCCAGGACGGATTACAGTGGAAGTGCATAAAGTAAAGTTCTTACATTTCCAGGAGGGATTACAGAGGAAGTGCATAAAGTAAAGTTCTTACATTTCCAGGAGGGATTACAGAGGAAGTGCATAAAGTAAAGTTCTTACATTTCCTGGAGTAATTAAAGAGGAAGTGCACAAAGTAGAGTCCTTACATTTCCAGGAGGATTTACAGAGGAAGTGCACAAAGTAAAGTTCTTACATTTCCAGGAGGGATTACAGAGGAAGTGCACATAGTAGAGTTCTTACATTTCCAGGAGGGATTACAGGGGAAGTGCAGAAAGTAAAGTTCTTACATTTCCAGGAGGAATTACAGAGGAAATGCACAACATTCTTACATTTCCAGGAGGGATTACAGAGGAAGTGCACAAAGTAGATTTCTTACATTTCCAGGAGGGATTACAGAGGAAGTGCATAAAGTAAAGTTCTTACATTTCCAGGAGTAATTAAAGAGGAAGTGCACAAAGTAGAGTCCTTACATTTCCAGGAGGATTTACAGAGGAAGTGCACAAGGTAAAGTTCTTACATTTCCAGGAGGGATTACAGAGGAAGTGCACAAAGTAGAGTCCTTACATTTCCAGGAGGGATTACAGGGGAAGTGCAGAAAGTAAAGTTCTTACATTTCCAGGAGGAATTACAGAGGAAATGCACAACGTTCTTACATTTCCAGGAGGGATTACAGAGGAAGTGCACAAAGTAGATTTCTTACATTTCCAGGAGGGATTACAGAGGAAGTGCAAAAAGTAAAGTTCTTACATTTCCAGGAGGAATTACAGAGGAAATGCACAACGTTCTTACATTTCCAGGAGGGATTACAGAGGAAGTGCACAAAGTAGATTTCTTACATTTCCAGGAGGGATTACAGAGGAAGTGCATAAAGTAAAGTTCTTACATTTCCAGGAGGGATTACAGAGGAAGTGCATAAAGTAAAGTTCTTACATTTCCAGGAGGGATTACAGAGGAAGTGCATAAAGCAAAGTTCTTACTTTTCCAGGAGGGATTACAGAGGAAGTGCATAAAGTAAAGTTCTTACATTTCCAGGAGGGAGTACAGGGGAAGTGCAGAAAGTAAAGTTCTTACATTTCCAGGAGGAATTACAGAGGAAATGCACAACGTTCTTACATTTCCAGGAGGGATTACAGAGGAAGTGCACAAAGTAGATTTCTTACGTTTCCAGGAGGGATTACAACGGAAGTGCATGAAGTAAAGTTCTTACATTTCCAGGAGGGATTACAGAGGAAGTGCATAAAGTTCATACATTTCCAGGAGGAATTACAGAGGAAGTGAATAAAGCAAAGTTCTTACATTTCCAGGAGGGATTACAGAGGAAGTGCATAAAGTAAAGTTCTTACATTTCCAGGAGGAATTACAGAGGAAGTCCATAAAGTAAAGTTCTTACATTTCCAGGAGGAATTACAGAGGAAGTGCAAAAAGTAAAGTTCTTACATTTCCAGGAGGGATTACAGAGGAAGTCCATAAAGTAAAGTTCTTACATTTCCAGGAGGAATTACAGAGGAAATGCACAACGTTCTTACATTTCCAGGAGGGATTACAGAGGAAGTGCACAAAGTAGATTTCTTACATTTCCAGGAGGGATTACGGAGGAAGTGAAGTAAAGTTCTTGCATTTCCAGGAGGGATTACAGAGGAAGTGCATAAAGTAAAGTTCTTACATTTCCAGGAGGGATTACAGAGGAAGTGCATAAAGTAAAGTTCTTACATTTCCAGGAGGGATTACAGAGGAAGTGCATAAAGTAAAGTTCTTACATTTCCAGGAGGGATTACAGAGGAAGTGCATAAAGTAAAGTTCTTACATTTCCAGGAGTAATAAAAGAGGAAGTGCACAAAGTAGAGTCCTTACATTTCCAGGAGGATTTACAGAGGAAGTGCACAAAGTAAAGTTCTTACATTTCCAGGAGGGATTACAGAGGAAGTGCACAAAGTAGAGTCCTTACATTTCCAGGAGGGATTACAGGGGAAGTGCAGAAAGTAAAGTTCTTACATTTCCAGGAGGAATTACAGAGGAAATGCACAACGTTCTTACATTTCCAGGAGGGATTACAGAGGAAGTGCACAAAGTAGATTTCTTACATTTCCAGGAGGGATTACAGAGGAAGTGCATAAAGTAAAGTTCTTACATTTCCAGGAGGGATTACAGAGGGAGTGCATGAAGTAAAGTTCTTACATTTCCAGGAGGGATTACAGGGGAAGTGCAGAAAGTAAAGTTCTTACATTTCCAGGAGGAATTACAGAGCAAATGCACAACGTTCTTACATTTCCAGGAGGGATTACAGAGGAAGTGCACAAAGTAGAGTTCTTACATTTCCAGGAGGGATTACAGAGGAAGTGCATAAAGTAAAGTTCTTACGTTTCCAGGAGGGATTACAGAGGAAGTGCATAAAGTAAAGTTCTTACATTTCCAGGAGGGATTACAGAGGAAGTGCATAAAGTAAAGTTCATACATTTCCAGGAGGGATTACAGAGGAAGTGCATAAAGTAAAGTTCTTACGTTTCCAGGAGGGAATACAGAGGAAGTGCATAAAGTTCTTACATTTCCAGGAGGGATTACAGAGGAAGTGCATGAAGTAAAGTTCTTACGTTTCCAGGAGGGATTAAAGAGGAAGTGCATAAAGTAAAGTTCTTACATTTCCAGGAGGGATTACAGAGGAAGTGCATAAAGTAAAGTTCTTACGTTTCCAGGAGGGGTTACAGAGGAAGTGCATGAAGTAAAGTTCTTACATTTCCAGGAGGGATTACAGAGGAAGTGCATAAAGTAAAGTTCATATATTTCAAGGAGGGATTACAGAGGAAGTGCATAAAGCAAAGTTCTTACATTTCCAGGAGGGATTACAGTGGAAGTGCATAAAGCAAAGTTCTTACATTTCCAGGAGGGATTACAGAGGAAGTGCATAAAGTAAAGTTCTTACATTTCCAGGAGGGATTACAGGGGAAGTGCAGAAAGTAAAGTTCTTACATTTCCAGGAGGAATTACAGAGGAAATGCACAACGTTCTTACATTTCCAGGAGGGATTATAGAGGAAGTGCACAAAGTAGAGTTCTTACATTTCCAGGAGGGATTACAGAGGAAGTGCATAAAGTAAAGTTCTTACGTTTCCAGGAGGGATTACAGAGGAAGTGTATAAAGTAAAGTTCTTACATTTCCAGGAGGGATTACAGAGGAAGTGCATAAAGTAAAGTTCATACATTTCCAGGAGGGATTACAGAGGAAGTGCATAAAGTAAAGTTCTTACGTTTCCAGGAGGGAATACAAAGGAAGTGCATAAAGTAAAGTTCTTACATTTCCAGGAGGGATTACAGAGGAAGTGCATAAAGTAAAGTTCTTACGTTTCCAGGAGGGATTAAAGAGGAAGTGCATAAAGTAAAGTTCTTACATTTCCAGGAGGGATTACAGAGGAAGTGCATAAAGTAAAGTTCTTACGTTTCCAGGCGGGATTACAGAGGAAGTGCATGAAGTAAAGTTCTTACATTTCCAGGAGGGATTACAGAGGAAGTGCATAAAGTAAAGTTCATACATTTCCAGGAGGGATTACAGAGGAAGTGCATAAAGCAAAGTTCTTACATTTCCAGGAGGGATTACAGAGGAAGTGCATAAAGTAAAGTTCTTACATTTCCAGGAGGGATTACAGGGGAAGTGCAGAAAGTAAAGTTCTTACATTTCCAGGAGGAATTACAGAGGAAATGCACAACGTTCTTACATTTCCAGGAGGGATTACAGAGGAAGTGCACAAAGTAGATTTCTTACGTTTCCAGGAGGGATTACAGAGGAAGTGCATAAAGTAAAGTTCTTACATTTCCAGGAGGGATTACAGAGGAAGTGCATAAAGTAAAGTTCATACATTTCCAGGAGGAATTACAGAGGAAGTGCATAAAGCAAAGTTCTTACATTTCCAGGAGGGATTACAGAGGAAGTGCAGAAAGTAAAGTTCTTACATTTCCAGGAGGAATTACAGAGGAAGTCCATAAAGTAAAGTTCTTACATTTCCAGGAGGAATTACAGAGGAAGTGAAAAAGTAAAGTTCTTACATTTCCAGGAGGGATTACAGAGGAAGTCCATAAAGTAAAGTTCTTACATTTCCAGGAGGAATTACAGAGGAAATGCACAACGTTCTTACATTTCCAGGAGGGATTACAGAGGAAGTGCACAAAGTAGATTTCTTACATTTCCAGGAGGGATTACGGAGGAAGTGAAGTAAAGTTCTTGCATTTCCAGGAGGGATTACAGAGGAAGTGCATAAAGTAAAGTTCTTACATTTCCAGGAGGGATTACAGAGGAAGTGCATAAAGTAAAGTTCTTACATTTACAGGAGGGATTACAGAGGAAGTGAATAAAGTAAAGTTCTTACATTTCCAGGAGGGATTACAGAGGAAGTGCATAAAGTAAAGTTCTTACATTTCCAGGAGTAATAAAAGAGGAAGTGCACAAAGTAGAGTCCTTACATTTCCAGGAGGATTTACAGAGGAAGTGCACAAAGTAAAGTTCTTACATTTCCAGGAGGGATTACAGAGGAAGTGCACAAAGTAGAGTCCTTACATTTCCAGGAGGGATTACAGGGGAAGTGCAGAAAGTAAAGTTCTTACATTTCCACGAGGAATTACAGAGGAAATGCACAACGTTCTTACATTTCCAGGAGGGATTACAGAGGAAGTGCACAAAGTAGATTTCTTACATTTCCAGGAGGGATTACAGGGGAAGTGCATAAAGTAAAGTTCTTACATTTCCAGGAGGGATTACAGAGGAAGTGCATAAAGTAAAGTTCTTACATTTCCAGGAGGGATTACAGAGGAAGTGCATAAAGCAAAGTTCTTACTTTTCCAGAAGGGATTACAGAGGAAGTGCATAAAGTAAAGTTCTTACATTTCCAGGAGGAATTACAGAGGAAGTCCATAAAGTAAAGTTCTTACATTTCCAGGAGGGATTACAGGGGAAGTGCAGAAAGTAAAGTTCTTACATTTCCAGGAGGAATTACAGAGGAAATGCACAACGTTCTTACATTTCCAGGAGGGATTACAGAGGAAGTGCACAAAGTAGAGTTCTTACATTTCCAGGAGGGATTACAGAGGAAGTGCATAAAGTAAAGTTCTTACGTTTCCAGGAGGGATTACAGAGGAAGTGCATAAAGTAAAGTTCATACATTTCCAGGAGGGATTACAGAGGAAGTGCATAAAGTAAAGTTCTTACGTTTCCAGGAGGGAATACAGAGGAAGTGCATAAAGTAAAGTTCTTACATTTCCAGGAGGGATTACAGAGGAAGTGCATAAAGTAAAGTTCTTACATTTCCAGGAGGGATTACAGAGGAAGTGCATAAAGTAAAGTTCATACATTTCCAGGAGGAATTACAGAGGAAGTGCATAAAGCAAAGTTCTTACATTTCCAGGAGGGATTACAGAGGAAGTGCAGAAAGTAAAGTTCTTACATTTCCAGGAGGAATTACAGAGGAAGTCCATAAAGTAAAGTTCTTACATTTCCAGGAGGAATTATAGAGGAAGTGCAAAAAGTAAAGTTCTTACATTTCCAGGAGGGATTACAGAGGAAGTGCATAAAGTAAAGTTCTTACACTTCCAGGAGAGATTACAGAGGAAGTGCACAAAGTAGATTTCTTACATTTCCAGGATGGATTACAGTGGAAGTGCATAAAGTAAAGTTCTTACATTTCCAGGAGGGATTACAGAGGAAGTGCATAAAGTAAAGTTCTTACATTTCCAGGAGGGATTACAGAGGATGTGCATAAAGTAAAGTTCTTACATTTCCAGGAGTAATTAAAGAGGAAGTGCACAAAGTAGAGTCCTTACATTTTCAGGAGGATTTACAGAGGAAGTGCACAAAGTAAAGTTCTTACATTTCCAGGAGCGATTACAGAGGAAGTGCATATAGTAAAGTTCTTACATTTCCATGAGGAATTAAAAAGGAAGTGCAGAAAGTAGAGTCCTTTCATTTCCAGGAGGGATTACAGAGGAAGTGCACAAAGTAGAGTTCTTACATTTCCAGGAAGGATTACAGGGGATGTGCACAAAGTAGAGTTCTTACATTTGCAGGAGTATTTACAGAGTAAGTGCAAAAAAGTAAAGTTCTTACATTTCCAGGAGGGATTACAGAGGAAATGCATAAAGTAAAGTTCTTACATTTCCATGAGGAATTAAAGAGGAAGTGCACAAAGTAGAGTTCTTACATTTCCAGGAGGTATTACAGAGGAAGTGCATAAAGTAGAGTTCTTACATTTCCAGGAGGATTAACAGAGGAAGTGCAAAAAGTAAAGTTCTTACATTTCCAGGAGGGATTACAGAGGAAGTCCATAATGTAAACTTCTTACATTTCCAGGAGGAATTACAGAGGAAGTGCAAAAAGTAAAGTTCTTACATTTCCAGGAGGGATTACAGAGGAAGTCCATAAAGTAAAGTTCTTACATTTCCAGGAGGAATTACAGAGGAAATGCACAACGTTCTTACATTTCCAGGAGAGATTACAGAGGAAGTGCAGAAAGTAGATTTCTTACATTTCCAGGAGGGATTACAGAGGAAGTGCATAAAGTAAAGTTCTTACATTTCCAGGAGAAATAAAAGAGGAAGTGCACAAAGTAGAGTCCTTACATTTCCAGGAGGATTTACAGAGGAAGTGCACAAAGTAGAGTCCTTACATTTCCAGGAGGGATTACAGGGGAAGTGCAGAAAGTAAAGTTCTTACATTTCCAGGAGGAATTACAGAGGAAATGCACAACGTTCTTACATTTCCAGGAGGGATTACAGAGGAAGTACACAAAGTAGATTTCTTACATTTCCAGGAGGGATTACAGAGGAAGTGCACAAAGTAGATTTCTTACATTTCCAGGAGGGATTACAGAGGAAGTGCATAAAGTAAAGTTCTTACATTTCCAGGAGGGATTACAGAGGAAGTGCATAAAGCAAAGTTGTTACATTTCCAGGAGGGATTACAGAGGAAGTGCATAAAGTAAAGTTCTTACATTTCCAGGAGGAATTTCAGAGGAAGTCCATAAAGTAAAGTTCTTACATTTCCAGGAGGGATTACAGGGGAAGTGCAGAAAGTAAAGTTCTTACATTTCCAGGAGGAATTACAGAGGAAATGCACAACGTTCTTACATTTCCAGGAGGGATTACAGAGGAAGTGCACAAAGTAGATTTCTTACGTTTCCAGGAGGGATTACAGAGGAAGTGCATAAAGTAAAGTTCTTACATTTCCAGGAGAGATTACAGAGGAAGTGCATAAAGTAAAGTTCATACATTTCCAGGAGGGATTACAGAGGAAGTGCATAAAGCAAAGTTCTTACATTTCCAGGAGGGATTACAGAGGAAGTGCATAAAGTAAAGTTCTTACACTTCCAGGAGAGATTACAGAGGAAGTGCACAAAGTAGATTTCTTACATTTCCAGGAGGGATTACAGTGGAAGTGCATAAAGTAAAGTTCTTACATTTCCAGGAGGGATTACAGAGGAAGTGCATAAAGTAAAGTTCTTACATTTCCAGGAGGGATTACAGAGGATGTGCATAAAGTAAAGTTCTTACATTTCCAGGAGTAATTAAAGAGGAAGTGCACAAAGTAGAGTCCTTACATTTTCAGGAGGATTTACAGAGGAAGTGCACAAAGTAAAGTTCTTACATTTCCAGGAGCGATTACAGAGGAAGTGCATATAGTAAAGTTCTTACATTTCCATGAGGAATTAAAAAGGAAGTGCAGAAAGTAGAGTCCTTTCATTTCCAGGAGGGATTACAGAGGAAGTGCACAAAGTAGAGTTCTTACATTTCCAGGAAGGATTACAGGGGATGTGCACAAAGTAGAGTTCTTACATTTGCAGGAGTATTTACAGAGTAAGTGCAAAAAGTAAAGTTCTTACATTTCCAGGAGGGATTACAGAGGAAATGCATAAAGTAAAGTTCTTACATTTCCATGAGGAATTAAAGAGGAAGTGCACAAAGTAGAGTTCTTACATTTCCAGGAGGTATTACAGAGGAAGTGCATAAAGTAGAGTTCTTACATTTCCAGGAGGATTAACAGAGGAAGTGCAAAAAGTAAAGTTCTTACATTTCCAGGAGGGATTACAGAGGAAGTCCATAATGTAAACTTCTTACATTTCCAGGAGGAATTACAGAGGAAGTGCAAAAAGTAAAGTTCTTACATTTCCAGGAGGGATTACAGAGGAAGTCCATAAAGTAAAGTTCTTACATTTCCAGGAGGAATTACAGAGGAAATGCACAACGTTCTTACATTTCCAGGAGAGATTACAGAGGAAGTGCAGAAAGTAGATTTCTTACATTTCCAGGAGGGATTACAGAGGAAGTGCATAAAGTAAAGTTCTTACATTTCCAGGAGTAATAAAAGAGGAAGTGCACAAAGTAGAGTCCTTACATTTCCAGGAGGATTTACAGAGGAAGTGCACAAAGTAAAGTTCTTACATTTCCAGGAGGGATTACAGAGGAAGTGCACAAAGTAGAGTCCTTACATTTCCAGGAGGGATTACAGGGGAAGTGCAGAAAGTAAAGTTCTTACATTTCCAGGAGGAATTACAGAGGAAATGCACAACGTTCTTACATTTCCAGGAGGGATTACAGAGGAAGTGCACAAAGTAGATTTCTTACATTTCCAGGAGGGATTACAGAGGAAGTGCATAAAGTAAATTTCTTACATTTCCAGGAGGGATTACAGAGGAAGTGCATGAAGTAAAGTTCTTACATTTCCAGGAGGGATTACAGAGGAAGTCCATAAAGTAAAGTTCTTACATTTCCAGGAGGGATTACAGGGGAAGTGCAGAAAGTAAAGTTCTTACATTTCCAGGAGGAATTACAGAGCAAATGCACAACATTCTTACATTTCCAGGAGGGATTACAGAGGAAGTGAACAAAGTAGAGTTCTTACATTTCCAGGAGGGATTACAGAGGAAGTGCATAAAGTAAAGTTCTTACGTTTCCAGGAGGGATTACAGAGGAAGTGCATAAAGTAAAGTTCTTACATTTCCAGGAGGGATTACAGAGGAAGTGCATAAAGTAAAGTTCATACATTTCCAGGAGGGATTACAGAGGAAGTGCACAAAGTAGATTTCTTACGTTTCCAGGAGGGATTACAGAGGAAGTGCATAAAGTAAAGTTCTTACATTTCCAGGAGAGATTACAGAGGAAGTGCATAAAGTAAAGTTCATACATTTCCAGGAGGGATTACAGAGGAAGTGCATAAAGCAAAGTTCTTACATTTCCAGGAGGGATTACAGAGGAAGTGCATAAAGTAAAGTTCTTACACTTCCAGGAGAGATTACAGAGGAAGTGCACAAAGTAGATTTCTTACATTTCCAGGATGGATTACAGTGGAAGTGCATAAAGTAAAGTTCTTACATTTCCAGGAGGGATTACAGAGGAAGTGCATAAAGTAAAGTTCTTACATTTCCAGGAGGGATTACAGAGGATGTGCATAAAGTAAAGTTCTTACATTTCCAGGAGTAATTAAAGAGGAAGTGCACAAAGTAGAGTCCTTACATTTTCAGGAGGATTTACAGAGGAAGTGCACAAAGTAAAGTTCTTACATTTCCAGGAGCGATTACAGAGGAAGTGCATATAGTAAAGTTCTTACATTTCCATGAGGAATTAAAAAGGAAGTGCAGAAAGTAGAGTCCTTTCATTTCCAGGAGGGATTACAGAGGAAGTGCACAAAGTAGAGTTCTTACATTTCCAGGAAGGATTACAGGGGATGTGCACAAAGTAGAGTTCTTACATTTGCAGGAGTATTTACAGAGTAAGTGCAAAAAGTAAAGTTCTTACATTTCCAGGAGGGATTACAGAGGAAATGCATAAAGTAAAGTTCTTACATTTCCATGAGGAATTAAAGAGGAAGTGCACAAAGTAGAGTTCTTACATTTCCAGGAGGTATTACAGAGGAAGTGCATAAAGTAGAGTTCTTACATTTCCAGGAGGATTAACAGAGGAAGTGCAAAAAGTAAAGTTCTTACATTTCCAGGAGGGATTACAGAGGAAGTCCATAATGTAAACTTCTTACATTTCCAGGAGGAATTACAGAGGAAGTGCAAAAAGTAAAGTTCTTACATTTCCAGGAGGGATTACAGAGGAAGTCCATAAAGTAAAGTTCTTACATTTCCAGGAGGAATTACAGAGGAAATGCACAACGTTCTTACATTTCCAGGAGAGATTACAGAGGAAGTGCAGAAAGTAGATTTCTTACATTTCCAGGAGGGATTACAGAGGAAGTGCATAAAGTAAAGTTCTTACATTTCCAGGAGAAATAAAAGAGGAAGTGCACAAAGTAGAGTCCTTACATTTCCAGGAGGATTTACAGAGGAAGTGCACAAAGTAGAGTCCTTACATTTCCAGGAGGGATTACAGGGGAAGTGCAGAAAGTAAAGTTCTTACATTTCCAGGAGGAATTACAGAGGAAATGCACAACGTTCTTACATTTCCAGGAGGGATTACAGAGGAAGTGCACAAAGTAGATTTCTTACATTTCCAGGAGGGATTACAGAGGAAGTGCATAAAGTAAATTTCTTACATTTCCAGGAGGGATTACAGAGGAAGTGCATGAAGTAAAGTTCTTACATTTCCAGGAGGGATTACAGAGGAAGTCCATAAAGTAAAATTCTTACATTTCCAGGAGGGATTACAGGGGAAGTGCAGAAAGTAAAGTTCTTACATTTCCAGGAGGAATTACAGAGCAAATGCACAACGTTCTTACATTTCCAGGAGGGATTACAGAGGAAGTGCACAAAGTAGAGTTCTTACATTTCCAGGAGGGATTACAGAGGAAGTGCATAAAGTAAAGTTCTTACGTTTCCAGGAGGGATTACAGAGGAAGTGCATAAAGTAAAGTTCTTACATTTCCAGGAGGGATTACAGAGGAAGTGCATAAAGTAAAGTTCATACATTTCCAGGAGGGATTACAGAGGAAGTGCATAAAGTAAAGTTCTTACGTTTCCAGGAGGGAATACAGAGGAAGTGCATAAAGTTCTTACATTTCCAGGAGGGATTACAGAGGAAGTGCATGAAGTAAAGTTCTTACGTTTCCAGGAGGGATTAAAGAGGAAGTGCATAAAGTAAAGTTCTTACATTTCCAGGAGGGATTACAGAGGAAGTGCATAAAGTTCTTACGTTTCCAGGAGGGGTTACAGAGGAAGTGCATGAAGTAAAGTTCTTACATTTCCAGGAGGGATTACAGAGGAAGTGCATAAAGTAAAGTTCATATATTTCAAGGAGGGATTACAGAGGAAGTGCATAAAGCAAAGTTCTTACATTTCCAGGAGGGATTACAGAGGAAGTGCATAAAGCAAAGTTCTTACATTTCCAGGAGGGATTACAGAGGAAGTGCATAAAGTAAAGTTCTTACATTTCCAGGAGGGATTACAGGGGAAGTGCAGAAAGTAAAGTTCTTACATTTCCAGGAGGAATTACAGAGGAAATGCACAACGTTCTTACATTTCCAGGAGGGATTACAGAGGAAGTGCACAAAGTAGAGTTCTTACATTTCCAGGAGGGATTACAGAGGAAGTGCATAAAGTAAAGTTCTTACGTTTCCAGGAGGGATTACAGAGGAAGTGCATAAAGTAAAGTTCTTACATTTCCAGGAGGGATTACAGAGGAAGTGCATAAAGTAAAGTTCATACATTTCCAGGAGGGATTACAGAGGAAGTGCATAAAGTAAAGTTCTTACGTTTCCAGGAGGGAATACAAAGGAAGTGCATAAAGTAAAGTTCTTACATTTCCAGGAGGGATTACAGAGGAAGTGCATAAAGTAAAGTTCTTACGTTTCCAGGAGGGATTAAAGAGGAAGTGCATAAAGTAAAGTTCTTACATTTCCAGGAGGGATTACAGAGGAAGTGCATAAAGTAAAGTTCTTACGTTTCCAGGAGGGATTACAGAGGAAGTGCATGAAGTAAAGTTCTTACATTTCCAGGAGGGATTACAGAGGAAGTGCATAAAGTAAAGTTCATACATTTCCAGGAGGGATTACAGAGGAAGTGCATAAAGCAAAGTTCTTACATTTCCAGGAGGGATTACAGAGGAAGTGCATAAAGTAAAGTTCTTACATTTCCAGGAGGGATTACAGGGGAAGTGCAGAAAGTAAAGTTCTTACATTTCCAGGAGGAATTACAGAGGAAATGCACAACGTTCTTACATTTCCAGGAGGGATTACAGAGGAAGTGCACAAAGTAGATTTCTTACGTTTCCAGGAGGGATTACAGAGGAAGTGCATAAAGTAAAGTTCTTACATTTCCAGGAGGGATTACAGAGGAAGTGCATAAAGTAAAGTTCATACATTTCCAGGAGGAATTACAGAGGAAGTGCATAAAGCAAAGTTCTTACATTTCCAGGAGGGATTACAGAGGAAGTGCAGAAAGTAAAGTTCTTACATTTCCAGGAGGAATTACAGAGGAAGTCCATAAAGTAAAGTTCTTACATTTCCAGGAGGAATTACAGAGGAAGTGCAAAAAGTAAAGTTCTTACATTTCCAGGAGGGATTACAGAGGAAGTCCATAAAGTAAAGTTCTTACATTTCCAGGAGGAATTACAGAGGAAATGCACAACGTTCTTACATTTCCAGGAGGGATTACAGAGGAAGTGCACAAAGTAGATTTCTTACATTTCCAGGAGGGATTACGGAGGAAGTGAAGTAAAGTTCTTGCATTTCCAGGAGGGATTACAGAGGAAGTGCATAAAGTAAAGTTCTTACATTTCCAGGAGGGATTACAGAGGAAGTGCATAAAGTAAAGTTCTTACATTTACAGGAGGGATTACAGAGGAAGTGAATAAAGTAAAGTTCTTACATTTCCAGGAGGGATTACAGAGGAAGTGCATAAAGTAAAGTTCTTACATTTCCAGGAGTAATAAAAGAGGAAGTGCACAAAGTAGAGTCCTTACATTTCCAGGAGGATTTACAGAGGAAGTGCACAAAGTAAAGTTCTTACATTTCCAGGAGGGATTACAGAGGAAGTGCACAAAGTAGAGTCCTTACATTTCCAGGAGGGATTACAGGGGAAGTGCAGAAAGTAAAGTTCTTACATTTCCAGGAGGAATTACAGAGGAAATGCACAACGTTCTTACATTTCCAGGAGGGATTACAGAGGAAGTGCACAAAGTAGATTTCTTACATTTCCAGGAGGGATTACAGGGGAAGTGCATAAAGTAAAGTTCTTACATTTCCAGGAGGGATTACAGAGGAAGTGCATAAAGTAAAGTTCTTACATTTCCAGGAGGGATTACAGAGGAAGTGCATAAAGCAAAGTTCTTACTTTTCCAGAAGGGATTACAGAGGAAGTGCATAAAGTAAAGTTCTTACATTTCCAGGAGGAATTACAGAGGAAGTCCATAAAGTAAAGTTCTTACATTTCCAGGAGGGATTACAGGGGAAGTGCAGAAAGTAAAGTTCTTACATTTCCAGGAGGAATTACAGAGGAAATGCACAACGTTCTTACATTTCCAGGAGGGATTACAGAGGAAGTGCACAAAGTAGAGTTCTTACATTTCCAGGAGGGATTACAGAGGAAGTGCATAAAGTAAAGTTCTTACGTTTCCAGGAGGGATTACAGAGGAAGTGCATAAAGTAAAGTTCATACATTTCCAGGAGGGATTACAGAGGAAGTGCATAAAGTAAAGTTCTTAAGTTTCCAGGAGGGAATACAGAGGAAGTGCATAAAGTAAAGTTCTTACATTTCCAGGAGGGATTACAGAGGAAGTGCATAAAGTAAAGTTCTTACATTTCCAGGAGGGATTACAGAGGAAGTGCATAAAGTAAAGTTCATACATTTCCAGGAGGAATTACAGAGGAAGTGCATAAAGCAAAGTTCTTACATTTCCAGGAGGGATTACAGAGGAAGTGCAGAAAGTAAAGTTCTTACATTTCCAGGAGGAATTACAGAGGAAGTCCATAAAGTAAAGTTCTTACATTTCCAGGAGGAATTACAGAGGAAGTGCAAAAAGTAAAGTTCTTACATTTCCAGGAGGGATTACAGAGGAAGTCCATAAAGTAAAGTTCTTACATTTCCAGGAGGAATTACAGAGGAAATGCACAACGTTCTTACATTTCCAGGAGGGATTACAGAGGAAGTGCACAAAGTAGATTTCTTACATTTCCAGGAGGGATTACGGAGGAAGTGAAGTAAAGTTCTTGCATTTCCAGGAGGGATTACAGAGGAAGTGCATAAAGTAAAGTTCTTACATTTCCAGGAGGGATTACAGAGGAAGTGCATAAAGTAAAGTTCTTACATTTACAGGAGGGATTACAGAGGAAGTGCATAAAGTAAAGTTCTTACATTTCCAGGAGGGATTACAGAGGAAGTGCATGAAGTAAAGTTCTTACATTTCCAGGAGTAATAAAAGAGGAAGTGCACAAAGTAGAGTCCTTACATTTCCAGGAGGATTTACAGAGGAAGTGCACAAAGTAAAGTTCTTACATTTCCAGGAGGGATTACAGAGGAAGTGCACAAAGTAGAGTCCTTACATTTCCAGGAGGGATTACAGGGGAAGTGCAGAAAGTAAAGTTCTTACATTTCCAGGAGGAATTACAGAGGAAATGCACAACGTTCTTACATTTCCAGGAGGGATTACAGAGGAAGTGCACAAAGTAGATTTCTTACATTTCCAGGAGGGATTACAGGGGAAGTGCATAAAGTAAAGTTCTTACATTTCCAGGAGGGATTACAGAGGAAGTGCATAAAGTAAAGTTCTTACATTTCCAGGAGGGATTACAGAGGAAGTGCATAAATTAAAGTTCATATATTTCAAGGAGGGATTACAGAGGAAGTGCATAAAGCAAAGTTCTTACATTTCCAGGAGGGATTACAGAGGAAGTGCATAAAGCAAAGTTCTTACATTTCCAGGAGGGATTACAGAGGAAGTGCATAAAGTAAAGTTCTTACATTTCCAGGAGGGATTACAGGGGAAGTGCAGAAAGTAAAGTTCTTACATTTCCAGGAGGAATTACAGAGGAAATGCACAACGTTCTTACATTTCCAGGAGGGATTACAGAGGAAGTGCACAAAGTAGAGTTCTTACATTTCCAGGAGGGATTACAGAGGAAGTGCATAAAGTAAAGTTCTTACGTTTCCAGGAGGGATTACAGAGGAAGTGCATAAAGTAAAGTTCTTACATTTCCAGGAGGGATTACAGAGGAAGTGCATAAAGTAAAGTTCATACATTTCCAGGAGGGATTACAGAGGAAGTGCATAAAGTAAAGTTCTTACGTTTCCAGGGGGAATACAAAGGAAGTGCATAAAGTAAAGATCTTACATTTCCAGGAGGGATTACAGAGGAAGTGCATAAAGTAAAGTTCTTACGTTTCCAGGAGGGATTAAAGAGGAAGTGCATAAAGTAAAGTTCTTACATTTCCAGGAGGGATTACAGAGGAAGTGCATAAAGTAAAGTTCTTACGTTTCCAGGAGGGATTACAGAGGAAGTGCATGAAGTAAAGTTCTTACATTTCCAGGAGGGATTACAGAGGAAGTGCATAAAGTAAAGTTCATACATTTCCAGGAGGGATTACAGAGGAAGTGCATAAAGCAAAGTTCTTACATTTCCAGGAGGGATTACAGAGGAAGTGCATAAAGTAAAGTTCTTACTTTTCCAGGAGGGATTACAGGGGAAGTGCAGAAAGTAAAGTTCTTACATTTCCAGGAGGAATTACAGAGGAAATGCACAACGTTCTTACATTTCCAGGAGGGATTACAGAGGAAGTGCACAAAGTAGATTTCTTACGTTTCCAGGAGGGATTACAGAGGAAGTGCATAAAGTAAAGTTCTTACATTTCCAGGAGGGATTACAGAGGAAGTGCATAAAGTAAAGTTCATACATTTCCAGGAGGAATTACAGAGGAAGTGCATAAAGCAAAGTTCTTACATTTCCAGGAGGGATTACAGAGGAAGTGCAGAAAGTAAAGTTCTTACATTTCCAGGAGGAATTACAGAGGAAGTCCATAAAGTAAAGTTCTTACATTTCCAGGAGGAATTACAGAGGAAGTGCAAAAAGTAAAGTTCTTACATTTCCAGGAGGGATTACAGAGGAAGTCCATAAAGTAAAGTTCTTACATTTCCAGGAGGAATTACAGAGGAAATGCACAACGTTCTTACATTTCCAGGAGGGATTACAGAGGAAGTGCACAAAGTAGATTTCTTACATTTCCAGGAGGGATTACGGAGGAAGTGAAGTAAAGTTCTTGCATTTCCAGGAGGGATTACAGAGGAAGTGCATAAAGTAAAGTTCTTACATTTCCAGGAGGGATTACAGAGGAAGTGCATAAAGTAAAGTTCTTACATTTACAGGAGGGATTACAGAGGAAGTGAATAAAGTAAAGTTCTTACATTTCCAGGAGGGATTACAGAGGAAGTGCATAAAGTAAAGTTCTTACATTTCCAGGAGTAATAAAAGAGGAAGTGCACAAAGTAGAGTCCTTACATTTCCAGGAGGATTTACAGAGGAAGTGCACAAAGTAAAGTTCTTACATTTCCAGGAGGGATTACAGAGGAAGTGCACAAAGTAGAGTCCTTACATTTCCAGGAGGGATTACAGGGGAAGTGCAGAAAGTAAAGTTCTTACATTTCCAGGAGGAATTACAGAGGAAATGCACAACGTTCTTACATTTCCAGGAGGGATTACAGAGGAAGTGCACAAAGTAGATTTCTTACATTTCCAGGAGGGATTACAGGGGAAGTGCATAAAGTAAAGTTCTTACATTTCCAGGAGGGATTACAGAGGAAGTGCATAAAGTAAAGTTCTTACATTTCCAGGAGGGATTACAGAGGAAGTGCATAAAGCAAAGTTCTTACTTTTCCAGAAGGGATTACAGAGGAAGTGCATAAAGTAAAGTTCTTACATTTCCAGGAGGAATTACAGAGGAAGTCCATAAAGTAAAGTTCTTACATTTCCAGGAGGGATTACAGGGGAAGTGCAGAAAGTAAAGTTCTTACATTTCCAGGAGGAATTACAGAGGAAATGCACAACGTTCTTACATTTCCAGGAGGGATTACAGAGGAAGTGCACAAAGTAGAGTTCTTACATTTCCAGGAGGGATTACAGAGGAAGTGCATAAAGTAAAGTTCTTACGTTTCCAGGAGGGATTACAGAGGAAGTGCATAAAGTAAAGTTCATACATTTCCAGGAGGGATTACAGAGGAAGTGCATAAAGTAAAGTTCTTAAGTTTCCAGGAGGGAATACAGATGAAGTGCATAAAGTAAAGTTCTTACATTTCCAGGAGGGATTACAGAGGAAGTGCATAAAGTAAAGTTCTTACATTTCCAGGAGGGATTACAGAGGAAGTGCATAAAGGAAAGTTCATACATTTCCAGGAGGAATTACAGAGGAAGTGCATAAAGCAAAGTTCTTACATTTCCAGGAGGGATTACAGAGGAAGTGCAGAAAGTAAAGTTCTTACATTTCCAGGAGGAATTACAGAGGAAGTCCATAAAGTAAAGTTCTTACATTTCCAGGAGGAATTACAGAGGAAGTGCAAAAAGTAAAGTTCTTACATTTCCAGGAGGGATTACAGAGGAAGTCCATAAAGTAAAGTTCTTACATTTCCAGGAGGAATTACAGAGGAAATGCACAACGTTCTTACATTTCCAGGAGGGATTACAGAGGAAGTGCACAAAGTAGATTTCTTACATTTCCAGGAGGGATTACGGAGGAAGTGAAGTAAAGTTCTTGCATTTCCAGGAGGGATTACAGAGGAAGTGCATAAAGTAAAGTTCTTACATTTCCAGGAGGGATTACAGAGGAAGTGCATAAAGTAAAGTTCTTACATTTACAGGAGGGATTACAGAGGAAGTGCATAAAGTAAAGTTCTTACATTTCCAGGAGGGATTACAGAGGAAGTGCATGAAGTAAAGTTCTTACATTTCCAGGAGTAATAAAAGAGGAAGTGCACAAAGTAGAGTCCTTACATTTCCAGGAGGATTTACAGAGGAAGTGCACAAAGTAAAGTTCTTACATTTCCAGGAGGGATTACAGAGGAAATGCACAAAGTAGAGTCCTTACATTTCCAGGAGGGATTACAGGGGAAGTGCAGAAAGTAAAGTTCTTACATTTCCAGGAGGAATTACAGAGGAAATGCACAACGTTCTTACATTTCCAGGAGGGATTACAGAGGAAGTGCACAAAGTAGATTTCTTACATTTCCAGGAGGGATTACAGGGGAAGTGCATAAAGTAAAGTTCTTACATTTCCAGGAGGGATTACAGAGGAAGTGCATAAAGTAAAGTTCTTACATTTCCAGGAGGGATTACAGAGGAAGTGCATAAAGCAAAGTTCTTACTTTTCCAGAAGGGATTACAGAGGAAGTGCATAAAGTAAAGTTCTTACATTTCCAGGAGGAATTACAGAGGAAGTCCATAAAGTAAAGTTCTTACATTTCCAGGAGGGATTACAGGGGAAGTGCAGAAAGTAAAGTTCTTACATTTCCAGGAGGAATTACAGAGGAAATGCACAACGTTCTTACATTTCCAGGAGGGATTACAGAGGAAGTGCACAAAGTAGAGTTCTTACATTTCCAGGAGGGATTACAGAGGAAGTGCATAAAGTAAAGTTCTTACGTTTCCAGGAGGGATTACAGAGGAAGTGCATAAAGTAAAGTTCATACATTTCCAGGAGGGATTACAGAGGAAGTGCATAAAGTAAAGTTCTTACATTTCCAGGAGGGATTACAGAGGAAGTGCATAAAGTAAAGTTCTTACGTTTACAGGAGGGATTACAGAGGAAGTGCATAAAGTAAAGTTCTTACATTTCCAGGAGGGATTACAGAGGAAGTGCATAAAGTAAAGTTCTTACGTTTCCAGGAGGGATTACAGAGGAAGTGCATGAAGTAAAGTTCTTACATTTCCAGGAGGGATTACAGAGGAAGTGCATGAAGTAAAGTTCATACATTTCCAGGAGGGATTACAGAGGAAGTGCATAAAGCAAAGTTCTTACATTTCCAGGAGGGATTACAGAGGAAGTGCATAAAGTAAAGTTCTTACATTTCCAGGAGGAATTACAGAGGAAATGCACAACGTTCTTACATTTCCAGGAGGGATTACAGAGGAAGTGCACAAAGTAGATTTCTTACATTTCCAGGAGGGATTACGGAGGAAGTGAAGTAAAGTTCTTGCATTTCCAGGAGGGATTACAGAGGAAGTGCAGAAAGTAAAGTTCTTACATTTCCAGGAGGGATTACAGAGGAAGTGCATAAAGTAAAGTTCTTACATTTCCAGGAGTAATTAAAGAGGAAGTGCACAAAGTAGAGTCCTTACATTTCCAGGAGGATTTACAGAGGAAGTGCACAAAGTAAAGTTCTTACATTTCCAGGAGGGATTACAGAGGAAGTGAACAAAGTAGAGTCCTTACATTTCCAGGAGGGATTACAGGGGAAGTGCAGAAAGTAAAGTTCTTACATTTCCAGGAGGAATTACAGAGGAAGTGCACAAAGTAAAGTTCTTACATTTCCAGGAGGGATTACAGAGGAAGTGCATATAGTAAAGTTCTTACATTTCCATGAGGAATTAAAAAGGAAGTGCAGAAAGTAGAGTCCTTTCATTTCCAGGAGGGATTACAGAGGAAGTGCACAAAGTAGAGTTCTTACATTTCCAGGAGGGATTACAGGGGATGTGCACAAAGTAGAGTTCTTACATTTGCAGGAGTATTTACAGAGTAAGTGCAAAAAGTAAAGTTCTTACATTTCCAGGAGGGATTACAGAGGAAATGCATAAAGTAAAGTTCTTACATTTCCATGAGGAATTAAAGAGGAAGTGCACAAAGTAGAGTTCTTACATTTCCAGGAGGTATTACAGAGGAAGTGCATAAAGTAGAGTTCTTACATTTCCAGGAGGATTAACAGAGGAAGTGCAAAAAGTAAAGTTCTTACATTTCCAGGAGGGATTACAGAGGAAGTCCATAATGTAAACTTCTTACATTTCCAGGAGGAATTACAGAGGAAGTGCAAAAAGTAAAGTTCTTACATTTCCAGGAGGGATTACAGAGGAAGTCCATAAAGTAAAGTTCTTACATTTCCAGGAGGAATTACAGAGGAAATGCACAACGTTCTTACATTTCCAGGAGAGATTACAGAGGAAGTGCACAAAGTAGATTTCTTACATTTCCAGGAGGGATTACGGAGGAAGTGAATTAAAGTTCTTGCATTTCCAGGAGGGATTACAGAGGAAGTGCATAAAGTAAAGTCCTTACATTTCCAGGAGGGATTACAGAGGAAGTGCATAAAGTAAAGTTCTTACATTTCCAGGAGGGATTACAGAGGAAGTGCATAAAGTAAAGTTCTTACATTTCCAGGAGGGATTACAGAGGAAGTGCATAAAGTAAAGTTCTTACATTTCCAGGAGTAATTAAAGATGAAGTGCACAAAGTAGAGTCCTTACATTTCCAGGAGGATTTACAGAGGAAGTGCACACAGTAAAGTTCTTACATTTCCAGGAGGGATTACAGAGGAAGTGCACAAAGTAGAGTCCTTACATTTCCAGGAGGGATTACAGGGGAAGTGCAGAAAGTAAAGTTCTTACATTTCCAGGAGGAATTACAGAGGAAATGCACAACGTTCTTACATTTCCAGGAGGGATTACAGAGGAAGTACACAAAGTAGATTTCTTACATTTCCAGGAGGGATTACAGAGGAAGTGCACAAAGTAGATTTCTTACATTTCCAGGAGGGATTACAGAGGAAGTGCATAAAGTAAAGTTCTTACATTTCCAGGAGGGATTACAGAGGAAGTGCATAAAGCAAAGTTGTTACATTTCCAGGAGGGATTACAGAGGAAGTGCATAAAGTAAAGTTCTTACATTTCCAGGAGGGATTTCAGAGGAAGTCCATAAAGTAAAGTTCTTACATTTCCAGGAGGGATTACAGGGGAAGTGCAGAAAGTAAAGTTCTTACATTTCCAGGAGAGATTACAGAGGAAGTGCATAAAGTAAAGTTCATACATTTCCAGGAGGGATTACAGAGGAAGTGCATAAAGCAAAGTTCTTACATTTCCAGGAGGGATTACACAGGAAGTGCATAAAGTAAAGTTCTTACACTTCCAGGAGAGATTACAGAGGAAGTGCACAAAGTAGATTTCTTACATTTCCAGGAGGGATTACAGTGGAAGTGCATAAAGTAAAGTTCTTACATTTCCAGGAGGGATTACAGAGGAAGTGCATAAAGTAAAGTTCTTACATTTCCAGGAGGGATTACAGAGGAGGTGCATAAAGTAAAGTTCTTACATTTCCAGGAGTAATTAAAGAGGAAGTGCACAAAGTAGAGTCCTTACATTTCCAGGAGGATTTACAGAGGAAGTGCACAAAGTAAAGTTCTTACATTTCCAGGAGCGATTACAGAGGAAGTGCATATAGTAAAGTTCTTACATTTCCATGAGGAATTAAAAAGGAAGTACAGAAAGTAGAGTCCTTTCATTTCCAGGAGGGATTACAGAGGAAGTGCACAAAGTAGAGTTCTTACATTTCCAGGAAGGATTACAGGGGATGTGCACAAAGTAGAGTTCTTACATTTGCAGGAGTATTTACAGAGGAAGTGCAAAAAGTAAAGTTCTTACATTTCCAGGAAGGATTACAGAGGAAATGCATAAAGTAAAGTTCTTACATTTCCATGAGGAATTAAAGAGGAAGTGCACAAAGTAGAGTTCTTACATTTCCAGGAGGTATTACAGAGGAAGTGCATAAAGTAGAGTTCTTACATTTCCAGGAGGATTAACAGAGGAAGTGCAAAAAGTAAAGTTCTTACATTTCCAGGAGGGATTACAGAGGAAGTTCATAAAGTAAAGTTCTTACATTTCCAGGAGGAATTACAGAGGAAGTGCAAAAAGTAAAGTTCTTACATTTCCAGGAGGGATTACAGAGGAAGTCCATAAAGTAAAGTTCTTACATTTCCAGGAGGAATTACAGAGGAAATGCACAACGTTCTTACATTTCCAGGAGGGATTACAGAGGAAGTGCACAAAGTAGATTTCTTACATTTCCAGGAGGGATTACGGAGGAAGTGAATTAAAGTTCTTGCATTTCCAGGAGGGATTACAGAGGAAGTGCATAAAGTAAAGTTCTTACATTTCCAGGAGGGATTACAGAGGAAGTGCATAAAGTAAAGTTCTTACATTTCCAGGGGGGATTACAGAGGAAGTGGATAAAGTAAAGTTCTTACATTTCCAGGAGTAATTAAAGAGGAAGTGCACAAAGTAGAGTCCTTACATTTCCAGGAGGATTTACGGAGGAAGTGCACAAAGTAAAGTTCTTACATTTCCAGGAGGGATTACAGAAGAAGTGCACAAAGTAGAGTCCTTACATTTCCAGGAGGGATTACAGGGGAAGTGCAGAAAGTAAAGTTCTTACATTTCCAGGAGGAATTACAGAGGAAATGCACAACGTTCTTACATTTCCAGGAGGGATTACAGAGGAAGTACACAAAGTAGATTTCTTACATTTCCAGGAGGGATTACAGAGGAAGTGCACAAAGTAGATTTCTTACATTTCCAGGAGGGATTACAGAGGAAGTGCATAAAGTAAAGTTCTTACATTTCCAGGAGGGATTACAGAGGAAGTGCATAAAGCAAAGTTGTTACTTTTCCAGGAGGGATTACAGAGGAAGTGCATAAAGTAAAGTTCTTACATTTCCAGGAGGAATTACAGAGGAAGTCCATAAAGTAAAGTTCTTAAATTTCCAGGAGGGATTACAGGGGAAGTGCAGAAAGTAAAGTTCTTACATTTCCAGGAGGAATTACAGAGGAAATGCACAACATTCTTACATTTCCAGGAGGGATTACAGAGGAAGTGCACAAAGTAGATTTCTTAAGTTTCCAGGAGGGATTACAGAGGAAGTGCATAAAGTAAAGTTCTTACATTTCCAGGAGAGATTACAGAGGAAGTGCCTAAAGTAAAGTTCAAGATATAACACCTGTGTATAGAATACCAATTTTTTTACTGCACCTAGTGAAGTAAAATCTTTTGGGCATAGCATCATTCTATTAGTCCATCTATACTGACCTCCATCAGGTTGCAAACTGAATATAATTTTTTTCTGCATCTAGCTCTGAAAAAATATTTGGGCTTCTAGCAGTGTGTGGGACTTGGTCTATTAGTCCATCTATACTGACCTCCATCAGGTTGCAAATTAAAAATAATTTTTTTCTGCATCTAGCTCTGAAAAACTATTTGGGCTTCTAGCTGTGTGTGGGACTTGGTCTATTAGTCCATCTATACTGACCTCCATCAGGTTGCAAATTAAAAATAATTTTTTTCTGCATCTAGCTCTGAAAAAATATTTGGGCTTCTAGCGGTGTGTGGGACTTGGTCTATTAGTCCATCTATACTGACCTCCATCAGGTTGCAAATTAAAAATAATTTTTTTCTGCATCTAGCTCTGAAAAAATATTTGGGCTTCTAGCAGTGTGTGGGACTTGGTCTATTAGTCCATCTATACTGACCTACATCAGGTTGCAAATTAAAAATAATTTTTTTCTGCATCTAGCTCTGAAAAAATATTTGGGCTTCTAGCAGTGTGTGGGACTTGGTCTATTAGTCCATCTATACTGACCTACATCAGGTTGCAAATTAAAAATAATTTTTTTCTGCATCTAGCTCTGAAAAAATATTTGGGCTTCTAGCGGTGTGTGGGACTTGGTCTATTAGTCCATCTATACTGACCTCCATCAGGTTGCAAATTAAAAATAATTTTTTTCTGCATCTAGCTCTGAAAAAATATTTGGGCTTCTAGCAGTGTGTGGGACTTGGTCTATTAGTCCATCTATACTGACCTCCATCAGGTTGCAAATTAAAAATAATTTTTTTCTGCATCTAGCTCTGAAAAAATATTTGGGCTTCTAGCAGTGTGTGGGACTTGGTCTATTAGTCCATCTATACTGACCTACATCAGGTTGCAAATTAAAAATAATTTTTTTCTGCATCTAGCTCTGAAAAAATATTTGGGCTTCTAGCGGTGTGTGGGACTTGGTCTATTAGTCCATCTATACTGACCTCCATCAGGTTGCAAATTAAAAATAATTTTTTTCTGCATCTAGCTCTGAAAAAATATTTGGGCTTCTAGCAGTGTGTGGGACTTGGTCTATTAGTCCATCTATACTGACCTCCATCAGGTTGCAAATTAAAAATAATTTTTTTCTGCATCTAGCTCTGAAAAAATATTTGGGCTTCTAGCAGTGTGTGGGACTTGGTCTATTAGTCCATCTATACTGACCTCCATCAGGTTGCAAATTAAAAATAATTTTTTTCTGCATCTAGCTCTGAAAAAATATTTGGGCTTCTAGCGGTGTGTGGGACTTGGTCTATTAGTCCATCTATACTGACCTCCATCAAGTTGCAAATTAAAAATAATTTTTTTCTTCATTTATCTCTGAAAAAATATTTGGGCTTCTAGCAGCGTGTGGGACTTGTTCTATTAGTCCATCTATACTGACCTCCATCAGGTTGCAAATTAAAAATAATTTTTTTCTGCATCTAGCTCTGAAAAAATATTTGGGCTTCTAGCAGTGTGTGGGACTTGGTCTATTAGTCCATCTATACTGACCTCCATCAGGTTGCAAATTAAAAATAATTTTTTTCTGCATCTAGCTCTCAAAAAATATTTGGGCTTCTAGCAGTGTGTGGGACTTGGTCTATTAGTCCATCTATACTGACCTCCATCAGGTTGCAAATTGAATAAAAAAATTTTCTGCATCTAGCTCTGAAAAAATATTTGGGCTTCTAGCGGTGTGTGGGACTTGGTCTATTAGTCCATCTATACTGACCTCCATCAGGTTGCAAATTAAAAATAATTTTTTTCTGCATCTAACCCAGCCAATAGTTTTGGCCTAATACCACAGTTTGGCCACTCAGCTCTGCTCGGTTACCATCCATTGTTTTTTTGTGCAAACAACTCCAGAGTTGTGAATTAGTTAACCACCAAAATGAGTGGAAAAAGGCCTGCTGCTGGTGGAAAGGGGAATAGGCGTGTTGGGAAGGGGAAAAAAGGTTGTGTCCGTGGGGTAGGTGCAGAAGAAAGACCATCTTCCAGCCAAACTAAAATGTCTACTTCTTTTAGCGGACAATGTGATAAGATCCCTTTCTTACGGCCACGCCAATCGCTACAAATTCCAGATGAGGCACAAAAACAGCAGGTGCTTCAACGGATATCAAGTGCTCCTTTAAGTGGGCTCTCCTCCACATCAACTTCAACATCACAAATACTCCAGTCCTCAAAGGTGTCACCCAAATCGCACTTGCTTCCTCACAGCTCCCAAATCTCCAGCTGCCCGTCTGAGTGTGAGGTAGAACAGATGGTTGAGTCTGCAGAGCTGTTTACTCATACTATAGCCTGGGAATCAGAGGTCGACTCCAGCGCTTCTGTGAATCCAGACGAGGAAATGATCTGCACTGATGCCCAGAATCTTTATGAGTCGGATCCAGGACCAGACGCAGAAGGTTCTGACCATAATGTAGACCCTCATTCCCAAACTGTAACTCCTGTTGGTGGAGACAATGAGGAAGACGATGATAAGACTCAAATACCTGATTGGAGCGACAACTTTAGTTTTTTGTCAGGGCAGGAACAGGTTGGCTCTGAGGACGACGGGTGTGATAACGCACAGGGTGATGATGATGAGGTCAGAGATCCCACTTACTGTCAACCCACAGTCAGCCAAGAGATGAGGTCAGCAGAGGAGGTGGAGGAAGATGCTAGTGACGACGAGGTCAGGTTGCGCCTTCCTGGACAGAGACGTAGTACTGGAAGCACGTCAACAACTGCATCCTCAAACACAACTCTGCCTCTCACCACAAGTCGTGGTGGCTCTTCAGGTCGCATGGGTGCTAAGCCTTGCATAGCCTGGGCATTTTTTCAGATCGATAAAGATGACCCAACTCGTGTTATCTGTAACATTTGTCAGCAAAAGCTAAGTAGAGGCCAAAAAATACATAGTTTGAGTACTTCATGCATGAACCGGCACATGGACATGAAGCATAAGTTGCAGTGGGAAGCTCAGTGTGCTACAATGCGGCCTAGCCGGCCGGGCCAACCACCGTCTGCCATATCTTGTGCATCCGCGGCCTCTTCATCCTCTGTGACTGGGGGCACAGCAGTCACACCTGTTTTGGGGCGCAGACCTGCCACCTCTTTACCCGCAACAGCCAGCGTGATTGGCAGGTCATCATTTTCTTTGGAGGTGGTAACACCAGCTGGTCTTGAGCGCTGTCCGACATCGATAGCACCACCTTTGGATCAAGGCAACCTAACATGTCCGCCTGCATCTTCCTCACAGACCGGCAGTTTGCCGGGGACACCCTTATCAACCCCGTCTAAGCACAATAGCCAGCCCTCGGTCCCTCAGATGTGGACAAGTAAAAGACCATTTCCTCCTAGCCATGAGAAAGCTAAGAGGTTGAATTTCACCATCTGCAAGCTCTTGGCTACAGAAATGCTGCCTTTCCGCCTGGTGGACACAGAGGATTTTCGAGACCTTATGTCTGTCGCAGTGCCCCAGTACCAGATGCCCAGTCGGCACTACTTCTCAAAGAAAGGTGTGCCTGCGCTCCACCAGCATGTCGCACACAACATCACCGCTTCTTTGAGAAACTCTGTGTGTGACAGGGTGCATTTCACCACAGACACTTGGACGAGTAGGCATGGACAGGGGCGTTACATGTCGCTGACTGGGCACTGGGTAACTATGGTGACAGCAGGACAAGGGGCTGCTGTCCAAGTCTTGCCGTCCCCACGAGTTGTGCGTCAATCCTCTTTATGTCAAAGTTCCTCCACTGCTTCTGCCTCCTCAACCTCCTCTCGGTCTTCCACCTGCACCCAAAGCCTGTCTGGTCATGCCACAAGCTTTCTAACTGCGCAGAAGGGATCCTGCACACCTCCTTACTATGCTGGCAGTAGGGCTCAACGTCATCAGGCGGTTTTTACATTGAAATGTCTGGGAAATGTGAGTCACACAGCTGAGGAGTTGTGGTCAGCTCTGGAGAACCAATTTCATGAATGGTTGTCTCCACTGGACCTGAAACCAGGGAAGGCCGTGTGCGACAATGCTGCAAACCTGGGTGCGGCCCTTCGCCGGGGCAATGTCACACACGTGCCTTGTATGGCTCACGTGTTGAACCTGGTTGTCCAGCAATTTTTAGCCCACTATCCCAGACTAGATGGCCTTCTGCAGAGGGCACGGTCGCTGTGTGCTCACTTCCGCCGTTCGCATCCCGCAGCTCAGCGACTTACATCTCTACAGAAGTCGTTGGGCCTGCCACTTCACCGGCTAAAATGCGATGTGCCTACCCGGTGGAATTCAACTCTGCACATGTTGCAGCGACTGTGGCAGCACCGACAAGCCCTGGTGCAATACGTTCTGACGTATAGCCTGGGCCAACGAGATTCAGAGGTGGGGCAAATCACGCTGGAGGAGTGGTCTCAGATCAGGGACCTATGCACCCTTCTGCACAGTTTTGAAATGGCGACGAAGATGTTTAGTGCTGACGATGCCATTATCAGCATGACTATTCCGGTGATTTACATGCTGGAGCACATGTTAAACAGAATTCGGAGTCAGGTGGTGGCACAAGAGGAGGTGGAGGAAGTAGAGGAGGAGGAGTTGTATGCGGAAGGGCTAACATCTGCAAGGTCCAGACGGTCGGCAGCAAGAAGGCGGCAGGCATGTGAGGGTGGGGGAGATGGTTTTACCAGGGCGCATGGTAGCAGCCAAACTAGTGAGGAAGGTGCAGGAGCCCAGGAAGAAGTGGAGGACGAACTGATGGAAGACTCATCAGATGAGGGAGACCTTGATCACATTTCTGTTGTGCGAGGTTGGGGGGAGAGGACAGAGGAAGGAAGCATGATTGTTACCTCGCCACCAACACAACAGGGACTTGGTGCTCCTGGATGCGCAACACACATGAGTGCCTTCTTGCTGCACTACCTGCAACATGACCCTCGAATTGTGAGAATTAGAAATAATCCTGACTACTGGGTTGCCACACTGTTAGATCCCCGGTACAAAAGTAAATTTGCAGAAATTATTCCTGCCATAGAAAGGGATGCACGCATGCAGGAGTATCAGCAGAGACTGTTGCAGAATCTTACATGTGCTTTTCCACAAAATACCAGTGGTGCACGTAGTGAATCTCACAGTTCCAACTTGCCAACCGTGGGACCGTCAAGTGTTCAGCACTCAAACCGTGACAGAACCACAGTATCTGCTGGTAACATCAATTTTGCGGAATCATTTCACCACTTTTTTAGCCCATCCTTTGCAAGGCCACAGGAGACAAGAAGTCTGACACATAGTCAACGCCTAGAGACGATGGTACAGGAGTATCTCCAAGTAAACATTGAAGCCACGACTGTGTCACTGGACCCTTGCTCTTTTTGGGCTTCCAATCTGGATAAATGGCCGGAGCTAGCCACTTACGCCTTGGAGATCTTGTCATGCCCCGCAGCCAGCGTTCTGTCTGAACGTGTGTTCAGCGCTGCTGGTGGTGTGCTGACAGATAAGCGCACGCGGCTCTCCACTGATAATGTAGACAGACTCACGTTCATAAAGATGAACAAATCATGGATCCGAAACGACTTTTCTACCCCTGTGTCATCCTGGGGAGAGTAAAAGCTTGATGATTGGTTAAAATCACCCTACCAACCGTTTTAAGCTTTCAAATTACTAATCATGTTTATCTGTATCTTGACTGGAAAATAATTTGGGCTTTGTAGCAGTGTGCAGCACTGATCCTATTAGGCCATCTATACTAAAGCTTCACCAGATTTAAAATTAAAAATAATTTTTAGCTGCATCTAGCCCGGAAAATAATTTTGGGGCTCCGAGATGCGCAAGACACATAAGTGCCTTCTTGCTGCACTACCTGCAGCATGACCCTCATATTGTCAGAATTCGAAGTAATCATGACTACTGGGTTGCCACACTCTTAGATCCCCCAAACTTTTCGATCAACCTTTTCATTTTAATAAAGACCAAAAAAATGGTCATTTTTGAAATTATAAGCATTAGCAGGTTGTTAGAAACTGAAATCAAACAGTTTTCAACTCAAAACTTTATTCTAGGTGATGTTACATTTTCACATAGGACCCCTTGTTCGAAAGGAGCTTCTGAACTCTCTCGTCCATTGAATTTGTCAGGTTTTGGATGGTTTCTGCTTCAATTGTTTTGCATGAGGACAGAATACCCTCCCAGAGCTGTTGCTTAGATGTGAACTGCCTCCCGCCATCATAGACACTCCTTTTAATGATGCTCCAAAGGTTCTGAATGGGGTAGAGGTCAGGGGAGCATGGGGGTCACACCATAAGTTTGTCCCCTTTTATGCCCATATCAGCCAGAGATGCAGATGTTTTATGTGCAGCATGAGATGGTGCATTATCATGCAGAAAAATGATCTTGCTGTGAAATACACGGTTCTTCTTCTTGAACCATGGCAGGAAGTGCTGTTTGAGAAAATCCACATACATTATGGAGTTCATCTTTAGCGCCTTCAGGGATCCTAAAGGGGCCGACAATCTCTCTCCCTATGATTCCAGCCCAAAACATTACTCCACCTCCTCCTTGTTGGCGCTGTAGCCGTGTTTGCGTGGGGTGTCCATCAACCAGCCATCCTCCACTCCATCCATCTGGACCATCGAGCGCTGCACGGCACTCATCCGTGAACAAAACAGTTTTGAAATCAGTCTTCATGTAATGTTTGGCCCACTGGAGCCGTTTCTGCTTGTGTGAAGTGGATAGAGGAGGTCGACAGGATGGCGCATGCACAGCTGCAAACCTCTGAAGGACCCTGCATCTTGTTGTTCGGGGGACGTTGGAGGCACAAGCAGCTTCAAAAACTTGTCTGCTGCTATGACAAGGCTTTTTTGCCGCTGCTCTTTCAACCTGACGTAATTGCCTGTAGGAAAGAGTCCTCAATTTGCCCTTATCAGCACGCACACGTGTGTACTGTGAATCAGCTACATACTTCTTGATTGCCAGGACACTTCATCCTGATCATCGCACAATGTTGATTGTAGTCATGCCTTGACCTAAACACTCCACAATTTGTTGCTTCTCAGCAGCCGACACATCCTTTTTCTTTCCCATTTTGGCAGAAAATGTAGGCTGCTTAATAATGTGAGAGAGCCTTCTTAAGTAGTCTTGCCTTTCATTGGACACACCTGCCAAACTAATTAGCACAGGTGTCTGCAATTGCTTACAGTGATATAAAGAGCCCTGACACACATCACCATCAATGAGTTTAACTGACAAACAAACAAATTCTTCCCTTATCACTCCTAAACACTTTTTGTATAATAATTTGGAACGCAGTGTACATGTGCTTTTCCACAAAACACCAGTGGTTCACGTAGTGAATCTTACAGTTCTAACTTGCCAACCGTGGTCTGTATGGAGTTGTTCAATAAAGGGCCCAAAATTAAGATAACATAGATGGGAGAGGTCTCTATGAATAGGAATTCCTAAGTATTTGATACCCTGTGAGGGCCAGGCAAAGGGAAAGTTGGACTGGATGGAATCCTATATGGATTTGGGGAGGGAGACATCGAGGGCCTCAGACTTCGCTGCATTGATTTTAAAATTTTACCATGTAACAAAGTGATCTATTTCAGCCATAACAGCATGGATGGATATATGTGATTGAGTGATATATACTAGGACATCATCAGCAAATAGAGAGCACTTGTACTCGGTGCCTCCCACCTCAATCCACCTAATATTGGGGTTATGGCGAATTGATGAGAGCAGGTGCTCCGTCACTAGGATGTATAAGAGAGGGGACAGAGGACATCACTGCCTTGTCCCATTGGTGATTGTGAAAGGTGATGAAAATGTTCTGACGCACCCCCTGGGCCTTGGGACACCCGGAGCCGGACCCTTTTTGGTGGATGCTGGTGGTTGTAGTCTTCGTGGCGGCGACCCAGTTCCGTGGCTCAGGGCGGTCAAACCAGTGGCGGAACTATTTATGTGGTTTTCATGTTTAAATGTCCGACTACGCCACCCGTGGATTGCGGTCAGAGTGAACCGCCGCTACAGGGCAGACCACTGAGGCTGGTGTTGTGGGTGCAGCAGAGCGTAGCATAACTCCCCACGGGAGGAGTATAGCCTCAGGGCAGTGTATGCAGAGGATGGGGGTGATGGTGCAGGGCAGCAGCAGTAACGACACGGAGTCAGTGATGCAGTTCAGGGCCTTTACTCACAGTTCTTATTATCCAGACCACGTCTGCAGGTAACGGCTGCCCACGTCGTACTGTGCTCACCAGGTGAGGGGCTCAGACAACTCCCAGATAACTTTGGAGCACTTCACAGGACCCCCTTTGTGTGTCCTTTGTCTGGCCTTTCTTACCAACACTTCTGTCCGGCTGCCTCGGGCCTCCTCTTGGTAAACTTGGCGCCAGTTTCCCTGACCCTATGTGGTGCCTTCCTAGCGGGTGTAGCGAGGGGCTGCGCCACATAAAATGTCAGAGCCTCCGGTTTCTAGCTGAGGGTCGTTTCCTGCCTCCACTAGTTCGGGGACCGGTCTCCCCCTTTGGCCTGACCCCTCCACGCAGGTGGATTCGGGCGTGCGGTGGCGACTCGCCCGTCCGCACCCCTGGGATCCCTTCATTCCTCGTTCCTGGAGCCTTCTCCGCTCCTCTTCCTTCCTTCTCCCTCTTCCAGGCCTGGGCCTCTGTTACTAGGCCCGCCTCCGGAGCAGAGCTCATGCAGAGCCCCTGCTCCCTGCCACTTCTGCTCAGACTTCTCTGCACTGAACTAAGATGGTGCCCACCTTTTATACTCCCTTCTCAATGCACCCAGGAACTGCTTCCTCCCTGCTCCTGCACTACAGGGTTCCCCTTCCTCAGTGTTCCCTCCCCCCACTCCAGCCAGGGACAGGGACTGTCGTGCCCATCTCAGGGGCATATTGGTCGCCCTGCCCCACGGCAATGTGGTGTAATGCATGCAGGTGTCGGGTCCTGATCCACACTCCATCCTTACCTGAGAGTGAGATATCACACCTCTGGGTGAGGTGCAATACGTCTGTAGCAACCGAGCCCTCAGGGTGCTACAGTTCCATTTATCTTCAGCCTAGGTGACGTATTGCGATACAGGGCCGTGATTTTGGCTATAAAAGGGTCCCCTAGACCCCTACCCCAAGCTTTTTAAGAGAATCATATATGGCGTGCCAGGAGACTCTATGGAATGCTTTCTCAGCATCCAACGAGAGTATCTACTTACAAATTTTTAACTGCATCTAGCCCAGGAAATACTTTGTGCCTAGTAGCAGTGTCTGCTAGTCAGCGGATTATCCCGGCTGTTAAGCAAGCTACACCACCTGTAGTTTGGACACTTAATTTTTTCAAAGGAAATGCTTCGGGACCATGGGATACTTAGTGAAGAGCATCAGGAGGCACCCCAAGGCATAGGGGCTGGGACTGGCAGTAGGATGCCTTGCGGTGGACAGCCGAGCTTGATCCTTATAAAAGCTTTTTAACTGCAGCAGCTTTAGTGGACGCTACTGGAGCTGGAATTACCGCGGCTGCTGGCATGAGACTTGCCCTCCAATAGATCCTTGTAAATGGATTTAAAGTGTATTCATTCAAATTAGAGAGACAATTTAAATTAAAAAGCTTAGAGCTGCCTCCACCACAGGGGGGCTCGCTCGACCCACCAGCGGACAGGCACCAGTATTGGGAGAGGGGGGCTGGCCGTCAGGGTTCACCGCGGCTCTGGCACAAACCCGGCGACACGGAGGTGGCACGGGCAGGAGCGGACTGGCCGTGTCGGCTTCTCACTTTTTGGATTTTAGAAGGGCATGACATGCCTATATCTGTGTCTCCCCCTCCTTTTACTCCTCCACCTCTTTTATTTTCGCATGACTATATGTACTTGTCACTTTTCCATGTGTTAGTTGTGTCTTCTGAGCAGTTTGTCAGCTTTTGGACACCTTTGAAGGTGTTTTCTATGTGTTTCTATGTGTTTTTGTTTGCCTGCCATTGGTTTTAACGGTGTTCGAAGGTGTTCGACGAACAGTTCGACGAACAGTTCGGCGAACACACGGGTGTTCGACGAACCGAACCGAACTCGAACACTACGGGGGTGGCTCAACACTAGTCTTATCGTTCCATTATTCATGAGTGTCCAATCAGTACTGACAATATTAGTCACACTCTGTTTTAAATGGGAATGATTGTGCCAAGTTATTAATTGATGCACACATTTCCAAGAGGAATAACAGAGGACAAGACAGGAGAATTAATCAGTATTTGATCCAAAATGACACTTATTTCCAACATTTCAGGTATTTTATTGGCCCAATGTTATAGATTAGTGAGATGGATTTTGCAGCATTTTTTTTTCTTCTTAAAATTGTGCCACTCCTCTGTTATTGTTCCTGGAAATGTATGACTAAATCGACAATGTTATAGTTTAGTGCATTGGATTTACATAAAGGATCTGTCCTGACATATCACTGATACTTCCCCCAAAAAACAATAATTTGGGAATATTTTTCCTCTGTTATTCTTCCTGGAAATGTATGACCAAATTGACAACTACATGTTACCGTTCCTTTGTCTTTGAGAATGTTTCTGTCCTATCAGTGCTGCTGATTACGATAGCCACGCCCTATTGAAAAGTAAGTGGGTGTGTCAATGGGGCGTGTCTCTACACAGAATGTCCCTCTCTAATCACTACTGACAATGTTAGTCACGCCCTGTTGTAAGGTTAGTACATTTCCAGGAGGAACAACAGGTGAACAGCAAAAATAAATAAAAAAATAAAAAACAAAATGTGTTCTAAAATAGTCATTCCCCCTGTTGTTCCTCTTGGAAATGTATTTACCTTATAATAGTGCGTGACAAACATTGTCAGCCCTGATTGGACAGGGACATTGTGTAGGGACACGCCTCACTGACGCAACCTATAAAATAACAATTCTGGAACATATTTTTTTTTCTGTTCCAATGTTGTTCCTCCTGGAAATGTAAAGTGAAGACATTTCAAGAGGAACAACATGGGAAATAGTTATTCTGGAACATTTTTTTTTTTTTATTGATGTTCCCATATTGTTCCTCCTGGAAATGTATTGACCTTTCATTATTTTTGAAAGAAAAGCAAATTTTTTTCAATGAAGCTAACATTAAATGAATCAGAAATACACTCTATACATTGTTAATGTGGTAAATGACTATTCTAGCTGCAAACGTCTTGTTTTTATTGCAATATCTACATAGGTGTATAGAGGCCCATTTCCAACAACCACCACTCCAGTGTTTTAATGGTACATTGTGTTTGCTAACTGTGTAAGAAGGCTAATGGATGTTTAGAAAACCCTAGAAAACCCTTGCACAAGTATGTTAGCCCAGCTGAAAACGGTTTGGCTGATTTGAGAAGCTATAAAATTGACCTTCCTTTGAGCTAGTTGAGAATCTGGAGCATTACATTTGTTTGTTCTATGAAACTCTCAAAATGGCCAGAAAAAGAGAACTTTCATGTGAAACTCAACAGTCTATTCTTGTTCTTAGAAATGAAGGCTATTCCATGCAAGAGATTGCCAAGAAACTGAAGATTTCCTCCAACGGTGTGTACTACTCCCTTCAGAGGAGAGCACAAACAGGCTCTAACCAGAGTAGAAAGAGAAGTGGGAGCCCCGCTGCACAACTGAGCAACAAGACAAATACATTAGAGTCTCTAGTTTGAGAAATCGACGTCTCACAGCTCCTCAACTGACAGCTTCATTAAATAGTACACGCAAAATGCCAGTGTCAACGTCTACAGTGAAGAGGCGACTCCGGGATGCTGGCCTTCAGGGCAAAGTGGCAAAGAAAAAGCCATATCTGAGACTGACTAATAAAAGGAAAAGATTAATATGGGCAAAAGAACACAGACATTGGACAGAGGAAGATTGGAAAAAAGTTTTATGGACAGACGAATCAAAGTTTGAGGTGTTTGGATCACATAGAAGAACATTTGTGAGACGCAGAACAACTGAAAAGATGCTGGAAGAGTGCCTGACGCCATCTGTCAAGCATGGTGGAGGTAATGTGATGGTCTGGGGTTGCTTTGGTGCTGGTAAAGTGTGAGATCTGTACAAGATAAATGGGATTTTGAATAAGGAAGGCTATCACTCCATTTTGCAATGCCATGCCATACACTGTGGACAGCGCTTGAATGGAGCCAATTTCATCCTACAACAGGAAGATGACCCAAAGCACACCTCCAAATTATGCATGAACTATTTAGGGAAGAAGCAGGCAGCTGGTATTCTATCTGTAATGGAGTGGCCAGCAGTCACCAGATCTCAGCCCCATTGAGCTGTTGTGGGATCAGATCAGATTGACCGTATGATACGCAAAAAGTGCCCATCAAGCCAATCCAACTTGTGTGAGGGGCTTCAGGAAGCATGGGGGGGGAATTTCTCAAGATTACCTCAGCAAATTAACAGCTAGAATGCCAAAGGTCTGCAATGCTGTAATTGCTGCAAAGGAGCATTCTGTGACGAAAGCAAAGTTTGAAGCAGAAATTATTCTTTCCAATAAAAATCATTATTTCTAACCTTGTCAATGTCTGGACTATTTTCTATTCATTTTTCAACTCATTTGATAAATAAAAGTATGAGTTTTCATGGAAAAAAAAAATTGTCTGGGTGACCCCAAAGTTTTGAATGGTAGTGTGTATGTATATATATATATATATATATTTGCAAAGGTTTAGGTTTGGGGCTCATAGATATATATATATATATATACACTGCTCAAAGAAATAAGGAGGGAGCATCATGTGACACTCCCTCTCCCATCATTCCTCCTCTGCGTCTGACGCAGCGGCATGATGACGCGCCACGCTGTGTCAGACAGTGGAGCTGGCAGCTGCTGAGGTGATCAGCTGCAGAGACTGAAGCAGCGGGGAACGAGGAGCGGTAAGTATGTATTTATTTATAAATCAGTGTGTACTGATAATACTGGAGGACTGGGGCTGCATTTTACCCTAGGGGTGGGGGGCTGCATTTTACCCTATGGCTGGCTGCATTATACTGCGTACAGGACCATGGGGGAATGCATTATACTGAGTGGAGGACCAAGGCGAGTGTCTTATACTGTGTGGAGGACCATGGGGGAGTGCATTGTACTGTGTGGAGGACCATGGGGGAGTGCATTATACTGTGTGGAGGACCACGAGGGAGTGCATTATACTGCGTGGAGGACCATGGGGGAGTGCATTATACTGTGTGGAGGACCACGTGGGAGTGCATTATACTGCGTGGAGGACCACAAGGGAGTGCATTATACTGCGTGGAGGACCACGAGGGAGTGCATTATACTTCGTGGAGGACCATGGGAGTGTATTATACTGCATGGAGGACCATGGCGAGTGCCTTACACTGTGTGGAGGACCATGGCGAGAGTCTTATACTGTGCGGAGGACCATGGTGAGTGCATTTAACTCTATGGAGTGTGGAGAGGTGTGGGGCAGTCGGGGGATCATACTTTACCCTGGGAGTTGAGGTGGGGTATAGTAGGGTCATTATACTGCGCATATGGAGGAATTCACCATGGGAGTATCATACCGTGTTTGGGGGTCACTTTTGTTGGCACCACACTTTATGGGCAATGAAAAAGGGATCTAGGACTTCAGCAGGAGGAAAATTACTATGTGAAGGCTGGAAGGTTGTGAGATCTGCTCTTCTGTGACCCCGACAATTATTTACATTTTTACATTTTTTTGTTGGGGGGCCCAATTAGAACTTCTGCTATGGGGCCCCATGATTCCTATGTACGCCCCTGATTGTACCAAATCCTCAGCTGTGCTGATACTAAGGATATGGACACTCAGACATTTTGGGCTAAATATATACAGTACAGACCAAAAGTTTGGACACACCTTCTGATTTAAAGATTTTTCTGTATTTTCATGACTTTGAAAATTGTACATTCACACTGAAGGCATCAAAACTATGAATTAACACATGTGAAATTATATACCTAACAAAAAAGTGTGAAACAACTGAAAATATGTCTTATATTCTAGGTTCTTCAAAGTAGCCACCTTTTGCTTTGATGACTGCTTTGCACACTCTTGGCATTCTCTTGATGAGCTTCTAGAGGTAGTCACCGGAAATGGTTTTCACTTCACATGTGTGCCCTTTCAGGTTTAATAAGTGGGATTTCTTGCCTTATAAATGGGGTTGGGACCATCAGTTGTGTTGTGCAGAAGTCAGGTGGATACACAGCTAATAGTCCTACTGAATAGACTGTTAGAATTTGTATTATGGCAAGAAAAAAGCAGCCAAGTAAAGAAAAACGAGTGGCAATCATTACTTTAAGAAATGAAGGTCAGTCAGTCTGAAAAATTGGGCAAACTTTGAAAGTGTCCCCAAGTGTAGTTGCAAAAACCATCAAGCGCTACAAAGAAACTGGCTCACATGAGGACCGCCCCAGGAAAGGAAGACCAAGAGTCACCTCTGCTTCTGAGGCTAACTTTATCCGAGTCACCAGCCTCAGAAATCGCAGGTTAACAGCAGCTCAGATTAGAGACCAGGTCAATGCCACACAGAGTTCTAGCAGCAGACACATCTCTACAACAACTGTTAAGAGGAGACTTTGTGCAGCAGGCCTTCACGGTAAAATAGCTGCTAGGAAACCACTGCTAAGGACAGACAACAAGCAGAAGAGACTTGTTTGGGTTAAAGAACACAAGGAATGGACATGAGACCAGTGGAAATCTGTGCTTTGGTCTGATGAGTCCAAATTTGAGATCTTTGGTTCCAACCACAGTGTCTTTGTGCGACGCAGAAAAGGTGAACGGATGGACTCTACATGCCTGGTTCCCACCGTGAAGCATGGAGGAGGAGGTGTGATGGTGTGGGGGTGCTTTGCTGGTGACACTGTTGGGGATTTATTCAAAATTGAAGACATACTGAACCAGTATGGCTACCACAGCATCTTGCAGCGGCATGCTATTCCAATCGGTTTGCGTTTAGTTGGAGCATCATTTATTTTTCAACAGGACAATGACCCGAAACACACCTCCAGGCTGTGTAAGGGCTATTTGACCAAGAAAGCGAGTGATGGGGTGCTACGCCAGATGACCTGGCCTCCACAGTCACCAGACCTGAACCCAATCGAGATGGTTTGGGGTGAGCTGGACCGCAGAGTGAAGGCAAAAGGGCCAACAAGTGCTAAGCATCTCTGGGAACTCATTCAAGATTGTTGGAAGACCATTTCCGGTGACTACCTCTTGAAGCTCATCAAGAGAATGCCAAGAGTGTGCAAAGCAGTCATCAAAGCAAAAGGTGGCTACTTTGAAGAACCTAGAATATAAGACATATTTTCAGTTGTTTCACACTTTTTTGTTAAGTATATAATTCCACATGTGTTAATTCATAGTTTTGATGCCTTCAGTGTGAATGTACAATTTTCATAGTCATGAAAATATAGAAAAATCTTTAAATGAGAAGGCGTGTCCAAACTTTTGGTCTGTATTGTACATACAAATATTTTTTCAATAAAGTTTCATAAACAATTTGGCTTTTTTATTTCCTTTGCATTGCTAGTTGCAGAATGAGCTCACTGAGAGTTTATCAGTGAGCTCATTCTGACCTTCTCTGTGCTGATTATGTTCACAGACCAGCATGAAAGTTGGGCTGATCTCTGATTCAGTCATAAATCATCGCAGAAATAAAAGAGCTGGAAACTCCACATCATAAGGAGCTCACTGACTGAATCTCAAGTTAACTCATTCTGCAGCCATCAATGTGCTGCTGGGAAACAAAAAGCTGGTAAAGGCCGAACAGAGCAAATATTACATGAAGAGAAATAGTAAAAAGTCTTTTTAGAGCAATATACATGTATTTAAAGGGATTGTCCGGTGTGAAGCTGAAGGCCTGCAGTCATCTGTGTGACTCTCTGTGACTGCAGACTTGTAATCCTCACATCATGTAGACTGCGTGCTGCCAGCATTATTCTCAGCCCAGAGATGGCAGAAGCCCCTGTATCATGTGTACAGGAATTGTGCCCCCTCTCCCCGAGGAGCAGCAGCGCCTCGTCCTCCAGATACATGAGGGTCCCATCGGGGAGATCCGCATGTACCGGCCATGATGTCATCTCCATGGATACGGCATCAATGTGCAGAGCAGAAGACCCCTGTAAGGGAGAGCTCAGACGTGGGGGGATTGATGTGGATGTGAGGAGCAGATCCCCCCCATATTCACAGATTATCGCACAATACATGTGGCCTTGCACAGGAAAAACTGTGAGGAAAGAAGAAATCAGATTTCTTACAATATAGAATAATGTCCTCCTGCCCTCGCTCATGTCCAGTATTATTTATCCCCTGACCTTTTGGGTGGGGAACCCCTCCTGAGCCCCCTCCATTATATAGGAGCCATATATCTGCTCCATTACTGGCAGAAGGTAAGGAGCCAATCACACTGCACGGCTTCTACTTCCTGCTCTAAGCCCCGCCCACCCGCCTTCCCTTGAGATCTCCATGACAACCCTTGTGTGACTACAGTGACAGGCCACGCCCCCGAGGATTCTGATCAGTGCGGATGTCTCCATATTGCTGAGGACTGTGAGCGGCTGATGGGCGGAGCCAGCAGCGATGTGAGGGGCGGAGCCAGCAGCGATATGAGGGGCTGAGCCAGCAGCGACATGAGGGGCGGAGCCAGCAGCGATATGAGGGGCGGAGCCAACAACGACAAGAGGGGCGGAGCCAACAGCGACACGAGGAGCGGGGCCAGCAGCGATATGAGAGGCGGAGCCAGCAGCGATATGAGGGGCGGAGCCAGCAGCGACATGAGGGGCGGAGCCAACAGCGACACGAGGGGCGGAGCCAGCAGCGATATGAGGGGCGGAGCCAGCAGCGATATGAGGAGCGCTCTCAGCACTGACAGGAGCAGGTGTGTGTGCAGCCCGTTCCTCTGTTGTGGGTGTTGTGGTGTGTGAGCTTCGCCGTGTATATAATATACACACACATATATATATATATATATATATATATATACAGAGTTGAAATCAGAAGTTTCCATACACTGTATAAATAGACACATCTGCATGTTTTTCTCAATACCTGACATGAAATCAGAATAAACCTTTCCCTTTTTAGGTCAATTAGGATTACCATCATTTTTAATATTTGCCAAATGCCAGAATAATGAGAGAGAGAGAATGTTTTAGGACATTTTTATTACTTACTGCTAAGTCAAAAGTTTCCCTCTTTCCCTCTCCTCATTCATTGGGAGTGGGGCGCGGAGGATGCTGGGTGGGACGAGCGGGGTAACCCCCGCCCACAGCCCAGCATCCACCGCGGGGTCTGCGACTCTAATGTCACCCCTCATTTGACGTGACATGAGCGGAAGAAAGAGCCGGCTGCAGCCGGGGGGTCACGTGATGCCTGTGAGTGGCGCTATCGCCAGTCCCTCCTACAGGAAATCAACCCCACATGATGCTGCCACCCCCATGTTTCACAGTTGGGATGGTGTTCTTAGGCTTCCAAGCTTCTCCTTTCTTCTTCCAAAAGTAACGATGGTCACTATGCCCAAAAAGTTCAGTTTTAGTTTCATCAGACCACGGGACATGTCTCCAAAAATTAAGGTCTTTGTTCCTGTGTGCATTTGCAAACATTAATCTGGCTTTTTTATCTTTCTTTTGGAGTAATGGCTTCTTCCTGGCACAGTGGCCTTTCAGCCTATATTGATACAGTACTCATTTCACTGTGGATATTGACACAATCTTATCAGCTTCCCCTATCATCTTCACAAGATCTTTTGCTTTTGTCCTTGATATGCACATATCGGACCAAAGCACATTCATCTCTGGGACACAGAACCCGTCTCCTTCCTGAGCGGTATGATGGCTGGACATTCCCATCTTGTTTGTACTTGCATATAATTGTTTGTACAGATTAACGAGACACCTTCAGGTATCTTGAAATTGTACCCAAGGATGAGCCAGACTTGTGCAAGTCCACAATTCTCTTCCTGATATCTTGGTTGATTTCTTTAGACTTTCCCATGATGCTACACAAAGAAGCAGTGTGTTTCAGGTGTGCATTCAAATACATCCACAGGTGTGTCTCTAATTAACTGAGATGTTGCCAAAAAAACTATCAGAAGTTTCCAAACACATGACATCATCATATGGGCAGTCCAGAATTGTTTAAAGGTATAGCAATATTAGTGTATGTAAACTTATGACTTTGCAGTAAGTAATAAAAATGCTTTAAAACATTCTCTCTCTCTCTTATTATTCTGGCATTTGGCAAATCTTAAAAATTATGGTAATCCTAATTGACCTAAAACGGGAAGGTTTATTCTGATTTCATGTCAGATATTGAGAAAAACATGCAGATGTGTCTTTTTATTGTTATGATCTGCAACAAGTACTAAGGAAAGAAAGGAGAAAGCTATCCCTACAGTAAGACTAAGCTGAATCCCTTCGATGTAGCGGGCTGCCTGTTCCTAGCGAACAGACCCGCCTTAGTCCTCGGCTAGTCTGAACGAAGCCCTATAGCATAAAGGAGAGGGGTCCCTAAAAGAACTAAGGAGTGGAACAAAAATGGGACATCTCCTAAACAGAGAAGTTGTTACAGAACACAAAAAGATAAACTGACAAAAAGGTACTAGAGGTCCCAGAAGGACCAAGCGAACTGACAGAGAAAGGCACAGAAGCACCTGGCTAGCAAAGCAGTCAAACAACACTGAAGTCCAACACAGCCAAAAGGGCGGAGCTGGAATATAAAGGCAGATGGTCTTGTGACCGCAAAACACAAGATGGAAAAAACAAACAGGAGGGTTCTAACATTTATATAGTGTATGAAAATTTCTGGTTTCAACTGTGTATACAGGTGACAGGAGCAGGTGTGTGTGCAGCCAGGTCCGCTCTTTTTGTGGAGCCGCAGCGGAGCGTGTTGTGGTGTGTGAGCTCTGTCGTGTATATAGTACAGAGGAGTATATATATATGTGTATGTATATATATATATATACATACACACACACGGGGCATGCAGGAGTTTTTAGTTTACCAGTTTGGGTCCATGCGGAGCAGCTATAGGATTCACTGGTAACATTTTGGGGAACAGACGTTTTTATAATTTTTATTCCATTTTTCTTTTGCGTGAGATTAATAAAAAAACAATTCTGCTGATGTTTTTTTATTTTTTCCAGCATTCAATGGCAAAACCCCAGGAAAGGTTCTTATATTTTTTCTTTCCAGCGTTTATCGTGCAGTATAGAGACAAAATGAACAAAAGCTACAATTTTGCCATTAATTATTACTATTTTATTCTTGATGCTGTTTTTTGTGCCGGATAAATCATGTGATCGTTGTATAGTTTGGTTTGTTGTTCTTTGCGATGTTAATCAGGTTTAGTTTTTTTGTTCTTGTTTTTTGGGGGTTTATTTTAATAAAATCTAGTTTTAATGTAAGAAAAAAAATTATATTTGAGTTTTTACTTTGTATATTTCCAAATATTTTATTGAAACGGAGTAAAGGAAAGAAGGATGAACTAGTGGGAGAGCAACTGTAAAGGACCCCTGCCAGTCCCTAAAACTAAAGGGGCCTGTGACGACACAGCATTTAATCGTAATTATCCAGATGTAAATTCCATAGGCCCAGAATGATAGACTATTGCCTGAATTATTAACTATTGAATTTATGTGTTTCTTTCTTCGGTTGGTCAACGCACATGATCTTTTGTCATGAGTCCGAATGTTGACTCATCTTGTAGGTTGAGGTGATATTTGTTAATTGATAAATGGTTATTTACCTCTTATATCAACTCTTCTGGTTTATTGTACTGTTATCTTTACAATACAGGGACGCAGGCTCTTTGAACAATGGATGTTTGCTAAATATGTTGATTACCATTTTATAAGTCCATGCAATTTGTTGACTTGCATTGTTTCGGAATTTATAGTTTATCCTTCAATGTTTGCAATGTTTGCAAGTCAACATTGGGGGATGAACTGTGGATGCTCCAGTAATGAGAATTAGTAACACCAGCCCTTTCTCTTGACCTGTGGATGAAGTCTTGAAGAAGGACAGTTGTGAACTACATAAAGGAGTCTTTTTACAAAACCACTGCCAGGAACACTCTATGGGACAGCTCTACAGAACACCATGAATCCATTAAGAGGGACACAGATTTGGTTTCTACAGGATGCCAGCTTAAGGGACCACAGCCCCGGCTGGAGGAATACAGATCTGCTCCATTGACTACTATAGAACCCATGGATACATCTGGGAAAACCAGGTTGGGACCCACCAGTCACCTGGTCCCATGAAGATGTTTGGAGTAGCCAGGTTGGGACACTCCGGCCACCTGGAACTCGTGAATATGCTCGGAAAAAGCCAAGTCGGGACCTTCCAGTCACCTAGTTCCATGGATATGTTCGGAGAAGCCAGGTTGGAACTTTCTGGTCTCCTGGCCACGTACTTCAATGGACTGTCAGCTTTCTAAGCTTGTTGTTACCTCCTCTTTGTGGGTGCTCTTTAGTGGGGGTGCCATTGGTGGGGGTAGTCAGCCCCAGAAGCCCCTCGGATTGGCAGCTGCTTTAATCCCAGCGAGTCAGCGGAAGGGTGAGACTCTGTAATTTGCACCATATTAGGTATTTTCTGGGACTGTTCGATATGTTTATTGTGTGTTTGGTGGCTCAATAAAATATTACCTCACTGTTTTACAATCATCCTGTGTTGTTGTTTATGTATCTTCTATCAGTGATGGATTATAATGAGTGTGATCTGCTCCACCATGAGGGGCCCGATCCTCCCGGGGGCCCACGTTCAAAGATCCCAGCACGGCTCAGGACGGATTCTTGTAGTGCTGATGTTTGATAAATAGGATAATAGAGCGCTCATAGAAAATAAATGTCTGACCTCTTCTTTCTGATGGGCATTTTAGAGCGAGGAGCTGCGCTCTGGACTCACCGCTGCACTCCCCATGCCATTGCGGTGGCCATCCTAATATCGATCTGTGCGGAGGAGACTGTGGGAGTCAGACGGAGGTGTCAAATGTACGGACCCTTTTAATCACAGGATGGAGGGTCACTGTGAATATTAATTCATGAACCACTGTGCATAGTGACTCACCCCAGGGCCGTGGGGCACTTGGCAGCCGGGCCTCTGGTTGCCGGGGGATATCACGGTGGCTGGCCCAGTCCGTGGCCCAGGGCGGTCACTCAAAGGGGGGGGAATGCTTATAGGGGAAATTGTCGTGACGCCACCTGTGGATTCTGGTAAGAGGTTACCAGCGCTGCGACAGTCCACTGAGGCTGATGTTAGGGGCAGCTATGATGGGACGGCTCCCCACAGGTAGAGCAGGCCTCAGGGCAGTGTAGAGGTGTAGAAAGATGGTGGAAGCAGGAGGGAGACGGCAGGACGGTCCCAAAGGAAGTACAGGCACACACACAAGGGTAAACTTCAATACCTTTACTGGTGGTGATGCAGGTGCGGTCCAGGGCTTGTGGGGGCCCCGGGGGGATGCTGCGGGCTTGTGGGGGCCCTAAGGGGATGCTGCGGGCTTGTGGGGCCCTGGGGGGGATTCTGCGGGCTTGTGGGGCCCTGGAGGGGATGCTGTGGGCTTGTGGGTGCTCTGGGGGGGATGCTGCAGGCTTGTGGGGTCTATGGGGGGGATGCTGCAGGCATGTGGGGGCTCTGGGGGGGGTGATGCAGGCTTGAGGGGGGCCCTGGGGGGATGCAGCCGGCTTGTGGGGGCCCCGGGGAGGATGCAGCGGGCTTGTGGGGCCTCTGTATGGGGTCCAGCCTGCATATGGAATTACATGGGGACCAGGCAGTATTCTCTATGGTGAATTATATGGGATCCAGTATTTTGTATGGAGCATTATATAGGGCTCATAATACTGTATGGAGGACATAGTGGTGCCATAACACTGTATGGAGGACTATACTGTCCGGTCTGCACTGTGCGCTGTGAGGATTCACCGGTTTCTGAGCTATTGTAGAATTTACAAAAGATATCACTCATAAGTGGAGAACCATGGCGAGTGTCTTAAGGCCCCGTCACACTAAGCGATGCAGCAGCGATCCCGACAATGATACGACCTGTCAGGGATCGTTGCTGCATCGCTAATACATCGCTGGTGAGCTGTCAAACAGGCAGGCTCACCAGCGATCAGGGGAGCAGCGATATCGTGGAAAGAATCGTTCCACGATGTCCTGCTCCTGTTACCAGCCTGCTGCTTAAGCAGGAGCAGGCTGGTAACTATGGTAAACATCAGGTTACTAAGTGCGCGTGTGCCCCTAGTAACCCGCTGTTTATCATGGATACGACTCTGCTAAGATGAACGGTAGCCTCCGCGCACCGTAGCAGAGTGGTATCCATGGTAAACAGCGGGTTACTAAGTGCGTGCGTGCCCCTAGTAACCCGATGTTTACCATGGTTACCAGCCAGATCGTTGGTCCCGCTGGTCACACACAGCGATGTGTGCTGGCCAGCGGGAGGCCAACGACCAAAAAATGGTCCAGGACACTTTGCAGCGATCAGCAACCTCACAGCAGGGGCCTGATCGTTGCAAAGTGTCACACATAGCGACATCGCTGGTGAGGTCGCTGGTGAGTCACCAAAACCGTGACACAGCAGCGATCTCGCTAGCGAGATCGCTATGTGAGACGGGGGCTTTATACTGTGTGGAGGACCATGGGGGAGTACATTGTACTGTGTGGAGGACCATGGGGGAGTGCATTGTACTGTGTGGAGGACCATGGGGGAGTGCATTGTACTGTGTGGAGGACCATGGGGGAGTACATTGTACTGTGTGGAGGACCATGGGGGAGTGCATTGTACTGTGTGGAGGACCATGGGGGAGTGCATGGTACTGTGTGGAGGACCATGGGGGAGTGCATTATACTGTGTGGAGGACCACGGGGAGTGCATTGTACTGTGTGGAGGACCACGTGGGAGTGCATTATACTGCGTGGAGGACCACGAGGGAGTGCATTATACTGCGTGGAGGACCATGGCGAGTGCCTTATACTGTGTGGAGAACCATGGCGAGAGTCTTATACTGAGTGCATTATACTCTATGGAGTGTGGAGAGGTGTGGGGCAGTTGGGGGATCATACTTTACCCTGGGAGTTGAGGTCGGGTACAGTAGGGTCATTATACTGCGCATATGGAGGAATTCACCATGGGGGTATCATACCGTGTTTGGGGGGCACTTTTGTTGGCACCACACTTTATGGGCAATGAAAAAGGGATCTAGGACTTCAGCAGGAGGAAAATTACTATGTAAAGGCTGGAAGGTTGTGAGATCTGCTCTTCTGTGACCCCGACAATTATTTACATTTTTACATATTTTTGTTGGGGGGGGGGCCCAATTAGAACTTCTGCTATGGGGCCCCATGATTCCTATGTACGCCCCTGATTGTACCAAATCCTCAGCTGTGCTGGTACTAAGGATATGGACACTCAGACATTTTGGGCTAAATATATACATACAAATATTTTTTCAATAACGTTTCATAAACAATTTGGCTTTTTTATTTCCTTTGCATTGCTAGTTGCAGAATGAGCTCACTGAGAATTTATCAGTGAGCTCATTCTGACCTTCTCTGTGCTGATTATGTTCACAGACCAGCATGAAAGTTGGGCTGATCTCTGATGCAGTCATAAATCATCGCAGAAATAAAAGCGCTGGAAACTCCACATCATAAGGAGCTCACTGACTGAATCTCAAGTTAACTCATTCTGAAGCCATCAATGTGCTGCTGGGAAACAAAAAGCTGGTAAAGGCCGAACAGAGCAAATGTTACATGAAGCAAAATAATAAAAAGTCTTTTTAGACCAATATACATGTATTTAAAGGGATTGTCCGGTGTGAAGCTGAAGGCTGCAGTCATCTGTGTGACTCTCTGTGACTGCAGACTTGTAATCCTCACATCATGTAGACTGCGCGCTGCCAGCATTATTCTCAGCCCAGAGATGGCAGAAGCCCCTGTATCATGTGTACAGGAATTGTGCCCCCTCTCCCCGAGGAGCAGCAGTGCCTCGTCCTCCAGATACATGAGGGTCCCATCGGGGAGATCCGCATGTACCGGCCATGATGTCATCTCCATGGATACGGCATCAATGTGCAGAGCAGAAGACCCCTGTAAGGGAGAGCTCAGACGTGGGGGGATTGATGTGGAGGTGAGGAGCAGATCCCCCCATATTCACAGATTATCGCACAATACATGTGGCCTTGCACAGGAAAAACTGTGAGGAAAGAAGAAATCAGATTTCTTACAATATAGAATAATGTCCTCCTGCCCTCGTTCATGTCCAGTATTATTTATCCCCTTACCTTTAGGGTGGGGAACCCCTCCTGAGCCCCCTCCATTATATAGCAGCCATATATCTGCTCCATTACTGGCAGAAGGTAAGGAGCCAATCACACTGCACGGCTTCTACTTCCTGCTCTAAGCCCCGCCCACCTGCCTTCCCTTGAGATCTCCATGACAACCTTTGTGTGACTACAGTGACAGGCCACGCCCCCGAGGATTCTGATCAGTGCGGATGTCTCCATATTGCTGAGGACTGTGAGCGGCTGATGGGCGGAGCCAGCAGCGATGTGAGGGGCAGAGCCAGCAGCGATATGAGGGGCGGAGCCAGCAGCGACATGAGGGGCGGAGCCAGCAGTGATATGAGAGGCGGAGCCAGCAGCGATATGAGGGGCGGAGCCAGCAGCGATATGAGGGGCAGAGCCAGCAGCGATATGATGGGCGGAGCCAGCAGCGATATGAGGGGCGGAGCCAGCAGCGATATGAGCAGCGCTCACAGCACTGACAGGAGCAGGTGTGTGTGCAGCCAGTTCCTCTGCTGTGGGTGTTGTGGTGTGTGAGCTTCGCCGTGTATATATTATACACATATATATATATATACATACACAGCTGAAATCAGAAGTTTCCATACACTGTATAAATAGACACATCTGCATGTTTTTCTCAATATCTGACATGAAATCAGAATAAACCTTTCCCATTTTAGGTCAATTAGGATTACCATCATTTTTAATATTTGCCAAATGCCAGAATAATGCTCTCTTGTAAGGGGCATTAAAAGAGTCTTGTTATACCACTCTGACCTCCACGTGTCTTGTAAGGGGCATTAAAACCGTCTTGTTATACCACTCTGACCTCCACGTCTCTTCTGAGGGGCATTAAAAGCGTCTTGTTATACCACTCTGACCTCCACGTGTCTTGTAAGGGGCATTAAAACCGTCTTGTTATGCCACTCTGACCTCCACGTCTCTTCTGAGGGGCATTAAAAGCGTCTTGTTAAGCTACTGGGACCTCCACAACTCTTCGAACGGGCATTGCATTTCCTCATAATTTTTGGAAAATTTTGCTTGGAAGGCATAAGCAAATACTATGGGAGACCCACTCCCCAATAATGGGAATAATGTTTTTAAGATGCTGTACTGTATGGCTCTTGTAAGGGGCATTGAAACCGTCTTGTTAAGCTACTGTGACCTCCACGTCTCTTCAAAGGGGCATTAAAAGCGTCTTCTTAAGCCACTCTGAACTCCACAGCTCTTCCAAGGGGCACTGAAATGTTGTTTTTAATTACCTTACCTCTAATCTCCACGACTCTTCCAACGGGCATTGCATTTCCTCCTAATTTTAGTCAGCTTTTGCTTTTCAATGCAAAGGTGAAAACTAAGGGAGACACACTCCCCAATAATGGGTAGAAGGTTTTTAGTACGCTGTAATCCACGTCTGTTTCCAGGGGCATTGCAGTTCCTTATAATTTTTGGAAAGCCTTCCATTCACTGCTTAGGCCAACAGTGCACAGGAGACCCAGTTGCCATAAATGAAAAAAAAGGTTTAGTTAAGGCCCTCTGACCTCCATGTCATTTCCAAGGGGCATTGGAGTGCCTCAAAAGTTTTTGTAGGCATTGCACTCACTGTATGCCCTATAACTGTGTAGCCAAACCGCTCCTTTTGTTACAGAAACATATCCTACAAGACATATGTGGTTGACTGGCCTGATATTGATGTGAATGGTCCCTGTTCCTCCTGCTCTTTCTCCTTTGCCACTACCTCATCCATCATTTATCACTTGAAGCTTTGTTTTAACGAGAGTCATAGAACTTGGATAGTAGCAGGAAAACATCCAGCAATCCTCGGAGGAGGTAGGATATGCGCCAAAACGCTGACCACCTCAGGCCTAGCCGCTGCTACATACATGCGCTTGCATTCCTTGAAAACAAAGCAGATGCTAACTTCTATCATCCTCATCATGCTCCTCACCTTGGCACTCTCAACTCCCCTGATAGAGAAGCCAGGGCCCACCGGAGAAGTCGGGTTCTTTGGTGGGCTCGTCCAATGCTGCCCTAAAGCAGGCCAGTCTAAGAAAAGTGTGTGGGGATGTTCCGCGGAGAAATCGGGGCGGCTTGGAACCGTTTATGGACACCTGGCCGCGGGGCGGCTGGGGACCGAGTGTGGACACCCAGCCGCCCCCTGGCGGCTGGGGACCGAGCATGGACACCCGGCCGCCGGGCGGCTGGGGACTGAGTATCGATACCTCGCTGCCGAAGCAGCCATGAGGTAGTGGCCAGCTCTGGCCTCCACATGCCTAAAAGGCCCAATTTCAAGTGCACGCATGCTAGCAGTATGGTATTGCAGCCTCGGGGTGGGTTGGTGGCAGGTTGCACACTTATGCTTGCATTCCAACAAAACAAAGCAGATGCTAACTTCTATCATCATCATGCTCCTCACCTTGGCATTCTCACCTCCCCTGATGGAGTCGGGTTCTCTAGTGGGCTCGTCCAATGCTGCCCTAAAGCAGGCCAGTCTAAGAAAAGTGTGTGGGGATGTTCCGCGGAGAAATCGGGGTGGCTGGGGACCATCTATGGACACCCCGCCGCCCCCAGGCGGTTGGGGACCAGGTGTGGACACCCGGCCGCCGGGCGGCTGGGGACTGAGTATGGATACCTCGCTGCCGAATCAGCCATGAGGTAGTGGCCAGCTTCGGCCTCCTCAAAACTAAAAGGCCCAATTTCAAGTGCAAGCTAGCAGTATGGTATTGCAGCCTGGGGGTGGGTGGGTGGTTGGCTGCATATTTGCGCTTGCATTGCAAGGAATGGGGGAGGTACAATTGAACACTGCCCTGGGACAAGGACTTGCACGGGGATAGTTGCAAGTCTGCATCTTCTGATGCGGCAAGGATCACTTCTGATGGGCACACTTTTAGGCAGTGACCTGGGAGTCAGAGATCCTTCCAGGGGTCTTCCCCATGCTGTTCCCATGTCTTTTCAGCACTGTATGCATGTGTCACACAGCACATGGCCAGATAAGGTTGTAAAATGTTAAAATGACATTTCCCGGTGAATGCATTTGTCACAGTTGAAAGCAATACAAAAGTGCAAAAACGCATAAAAAATGCTACTTGTGAACATAGCCCAAGGTGTGGAGGAGTATTTTTGTTTTTGGTTATTTATTTTACCTTATACACAAGTCTTTACCCTGGAAAAGAAATTCCTTAACATATTTCACAGGAAAAAAGTTTCACTTTCGTTTTTGAACATTTTCTTATGAGCCTGTAAAAGTGGCTTAATACCTCTGACCACGTTGTTGACAACAGTGACCTGGGGGTCAGAAATGCTTCCTGGGGCGATCCCCATGCTGTCCCCATGTCATCTGAGCACTGTCACTATCATTTTGGGCACTTTTTAGGCTTTCTACAGACTGCCGGGGGTGCCTCCGCAAAAATGCTCGGGTCTCCCATAGACTAACATGGGCTCGTTGCTCGGGTCGAGCACCCGAGTATCACGGCGAGCTCGGGCCGAGCTTCGAGCACCCGAGCATTTTAGTGCTCGCTCAACACTATTTATAACGGGGGCACAAGCTAGTGACTGATTTATATTCTCAGTGGAGCAGACTTCATTGCGGTGAATGATATACTCATGGGCACAGTGTGGCACATATTTGCATTTGGTGGCACAGTGGGCAGCATTATTTATTTAAGTCGCTTATATTTGTAACATTTTTGTTTTTCAGGAGTGCGGTGATCTGCTGAAAAGTGCGGAGCAGCCGAAACCTGGACAGCAAACTGCAAAGAAGAAATCATGGCGGGAAGTCGTCACGAAAGACTGGACTAGGTAAAGAAGAGAAGAAAGAGAGCGACTGCAGTGTATAAACTGGAGGGTTAGGTGGGGCCCATTATATTATAATAAATCTATGTGCGGCCCATTATATTATAATAAATCTATGTGGGGTCCATAATATTATAATAAATCTATGTGGGGTCCATAATATTAAAGGGACGGATATGTGGGGCCCATTATATTATAATAAATCTATGTGGTGCCCATTATATTAAAGGGAAAGCTATGTGGGGCCAATTATATTAAAGGGAAAGCTATGTGGGGCCAATTATATTAAGGGGAAAGCTATGTGGGGCCCGTTATATTAAAGGGAAAGCTATGTGGGGCCCATTATATTAAAAAGAAAGCTATGTGGTGCCCATTATATTAAAGAGAAAGCTATGTGGGGCCCATTATATTAAAGGGAAAGCTATGTGGGGCCCATTATATTAAAGAGAAAGCTATGTGGGGCCCATTATATTAAAGAGAAAGCTATGTGGGGCCCATTATATTAAAGAGAAAGCTATGTGGGGCCCATTATATTAAAGAGAAAGCTATGTGGGGCCCATTATATTAAAGAGAAAGCTATGTGGGGCCCATTATATTAAAGGGAAAGCTATGTGGGGCCCATTATGTTAAAGAGAAAGCTATGTGGGGCCCATTATATTAAAGAGAAAGCTATGTGGGGCCCATTATATTAAAGGGAAAGCTATGTGGGGCCCATTATGTTAAAGAGAAAGCTATGTGGGGCCCATTATATTAAAGAGAAAGCTATGTGGGGCCCATTATATTAAAGATAAAGCTATGTGCGGCCCATTATATTAAAGAGAAAGCTATGTGGGGCCCATTATATTAAAGAGAAAGCTATGTGGGGCCCATTATATTAAAGAGAAAGCTATGTGGGGCCCATTATATTAAAGAAAAAGCTATGTGGGGCCCATTATATTAAAGGGAAAGCTATGTGGGGCCCATTATATTAAAGGGAAAGCTATGTGGGGCCCATTATATTAAAGGGAAAGCTATGTGCGGCCCATTATATTAAAGAGAAAGCTATGTAGGGCCCATTTTATTAAAGAGAAAGCTATGTGGGGCCCATTATATTAAAGAGAAAGCTATGTGGGGCCCATTATATTAAAGGGAAAGCTATGTGGGGCCCATTATATAATAATAAAATCTATGTGGTGCCCATTATATTAAAGGGAAAGCTATGTGGGGCCCATTATATTAAAGAGAAAGCTATGTGGGGCCCATTATATTAAAGGGAAAGCTATGTGGGGCCCATTATATTAAAGGGAAAGCTATGTGGGGCCCGTTATCTTAAAGGGACATCTACGTAGGGCCCATTATATTAAATGGATGGCTATGTGGGGCCCATTATATTAAAGAAAAAGCTATGTGGGGCCCATTATATTAAAGGGAAAGCTATGTGGGGCCCATTATATTAAAGGGAAAGCTATGTGGGGCCCATTATATTAAAGGGAAAGCTATGTGCGGCCCATTATATTAAAGAGAAAGCTATGTGGGGCCCATTTTATTAAAGAGAAAGCTATGTGGGGCCCATTATATTAAAGAGAGAGCTATGTGGGGCCCATTATATTAAAGAGAAAGCTATGTGGGGCCCATTATATTAAAGAGAAAGCTATGTGGGGCCCATTATATTAAAGGGAAAGCTATGTGGGGCCCATTATATTAAAGAGAAAGCTATGTGGGGCCCATTATATTAAAGGGAAAGCTATGTGGGGCCCATTATATAATAATAAAATCTATGTGGGGCCCATTATATTAATGGGAAAGCTATGTGGGGCCCGTTATCTTAAAGGGACATCTACGTATATGATAAATTCTATATGGGGCCCATGATATTTAATGGAAGGCTATGTGAGGCCCATTATATTAAATAGAGGGCTATGTGGGGACCAATACATTAAAAAGAAAGCTATATTGGGGCCCACTATGTTATCTGGAAGGTTTTGTGGGGCCCTCTGTATTAAATTGAGGGCTATGTGAGGCCTATTAAATTAAATGGAAAGCGTTGCGGGGCCCACAATATTATATGGAGGGCTATGTGAGGCGCATTTATCAAATAAAGGGCTATGTAGCGCCAATTATATTAAATGGAAGCCTGTGTTTTGTTCATTATATTAAATAGAGATGTATCTTGGCTCCATTATAATAAATGGAAGGCAATGTGGGGACCATTATATTAAATGGAGGGTTATGTGGGGCCCATTATATTAAATGGAAGCCTATATGGAGCTCAGTAAATTAAATGTAAAGCTATGTGGGGCCCAATATTTTAAATGGAAGGTTAAGTGGGGCCAATTGTATTAAATAGAGGGCTATGTGGTGCCCAATATAAAACATGGAAGGCTTTTTGGTGCCCATTATATTAAATAGAGGGATATTTTGGCCCCATTTTATTAAATGGAAGCCTATGTCAGGTCCAATATATTAAATGGAGTCCAGTGCGGCCTATTATATTAAATTGACGGTTATGTGGGGTTCAATAAATTAAATGAAAAGCTATGTGGAGCCCAATAAATTAAATTATAGTACATGGAAGGCAATGTGCGGCTCATTATACTATATAGAGGGCTATGTGGGGGCCATTATACTTTATAGAATTCTATGTGGGGGTCCATTATACTTTTACCAGTGGCAAATTGTGTGTTTCGGTGGCACTCCAAAGGTAAAGGGTGTGCTCCGGTGGCACTCCAACGTCATAGGGTGTGCTCTGGTGGCACACCAATGGCAAAAAGGCCAAAGAGTAGACTCGGCCCCAGTGATAACAATAAGGCCAAAGAATTTACCCTGGTGGTAGGCTAAAAAGCCCTAGAGTGCGCCCCAGTGGTAAGCAATATGGCCAAAAAGTGCACCCCGGTGGCAGGCTAAAAAAGCCTAAAATGAGTGCCCCGGTGGTAAGCAAAATGGTCAGAGTGTACCCCGGTCGCAGTTAAAAAGCCCAAGTTGGGTGCCCCGGTGGTAAGCTAAAAGGCCAAAGAGTGCACCCCGGTGGAAGCTAAAAAGCCCAAGATGGGTGCCCCGGTGGTAAGCAAAAAAGGTCACATATTGGGCCCCTCTGGTAGGCCTACGGGAAATAGAGTTCTCCGATGGCACACCAACGGTAAAGGGTGTGCCCGATGGTACTCCAATAGTAAAGGGTGTGCTTCAGTGGCATGCCAGTGGCAAAAAGTGTACTCCGGTGGCATGCTAATGGTGAAAGGTGTGCTCTGTTGGCACCCCAACTGTAAAGAGTGTGTTCCAGTGGCACCCCAGCAGCCAATGGTGTACTTCGGTGGCAGACCATCGGGAAATGGTGTGATATGTAAGGCTCATCATAACAAAAGGGAGGGCTATGTGGGACCCATTATTTTATATGGAAAGCAAGGTGGGGCCCATTATATTAATTAGGGGCTTATGTGGGGCTCTTTATATTAAATAAAAACATATGTGGGCCCCATTAAATAAAATGGAAGGCTATGTGGACCCCATTAAATTAAATGGAAGGCTATGTGGACCCCATTAAATTAAATAGAAGGCTATGTGGGGCCCATTATATTAAATGGAAGCCTATATGGGGCCCAATAAATTAAATGAAAAGCTACAGTATGTACAGCAATAATAAAAATGGTAATAATACAGGGTGGGCTATTTATATGGATACACCTAAATTAAATGGGAATGGTTGGTGATGTCAACTTCCTGTTTATGGCACATTAGTATATGGGAGGGGGAAACTTTTCCAGATGGGTGGTGACTATGGCGGCCATTTTGAAGTCGGCCATTTTGGATCTAACTTTATTTTTTTCAATGTGACACATCAAACTCATTGAGAATTTCATAAGAAAATACAATGGTGTGCTTGGTTTTAACATAACTTTAATTTTTTACAAGTTTATGACCACTTATAAAATGTGTTTAAAGTGCTGCCCATTGTGTTGGATTGTCAATGCAACCCTCTTCTCCCACTCTTGACACACTGATAGCAACACCGCAGAAGAAATGCTAGCACAGGATTTCAGTATCCGTTGTTTCAGATGCTGAAAGGTTATATGGGGCCTATTAAAATAAATGGAAGACTATGCAGGACCTCTTGTAATAACTAGAAGGCAATTTGTGGCCCATTATATTAAACTAGATGGTGGCCCGATTCTAACTCATCGGGTATTCTAGAATATGTATGCGGCCGGCCGCGACCAATCAGCGAACCGTGTTAGTGAGGACCGGAGAGCATGTTTAAATTTGGCGCCAAAACCGGTGATTGGTGACGGCTGGCGGCCGCGACCAATCAGCGAATCATATTAGTGAGAACCGGGGAGCGGGTACTTCCACTGTGAGCAGCGGGGAGATGACCGGCTGCTCGCAGCAGAAGTATCCCAACCGGCGGCGCCGCTCCCCGGTCCTCCCTTCACACTTGCCGTCGGGAGATCAGCGGCCCTAGCCGCTGATCTAGCGACGGTAGCCGCATGGAGGTCAGCGGCGCCGCAGGTCGGGGTACTTCTGCTGCGAGCAGCCGGGAGATGACCGGCTGCATCGCCACTGACCTCTGTGCAGAGCGGTGTTTAAATTTGGAGCCAATATCGCTGATTGGTCGTGGCCGCCGAATCGTATTAGTGAGGACAGGGGAGCGGCGCTGCCTGTGCGGGTACTTCCACTGTGAGCAGCCGGGAAATGACCGTCTGCTCGCAGCAGAAGTATCCGGACCGGTGGCGCCGCTCCCCGATCCTCCCTTCACACTTTCCGTCGGAAGATTAGCGGCCCTAACCGCTGATCTCCTGACGGTAGCCGCATGGAGGTCAGCGGCGCCGCTGGTCAGGGTACTTCTGCTGCGAGCAACCGGGAGTTGACCGGCTAGCGCCGGTCATCTCCCGGCTGCATCGCCGCTGACCTCCGTGCGGCAGATGAGCTGCTAATGGCCGCCATCTTTTTCTGAAATCCCACGTCGCTGATTGACCACGGTCGGACCAATCAGCGACGCATGACTTCCTGGACAGAAGGACAGACAGACAGACATGATAAGACGATTATATATATTAAATGTAAGGTTATGTAGGGCCCAATATATTCAATGAAAAACTATATGGGCCCATTATATAAAAGAAAAAGCTAAGTGTGGCCCATTTTATTAAATGGATGATGGCGTGCTCCCTTGGCAAGCCAGCGGGAAAGTGGCGTGCTTCCGGTGGCAAGCCAGTGGGACAGTGGCGTGCTCCGGTGGCAAGCCAGTGGGACAGTGGCGTGCTCCGGTGGCAAGCCAGAGGGAAAGTGGCGTGCTCCGGTGGCAAGCCAGCGGGAAAGTGGCATGCTCCGGTGGCAAGCCAGCGGGAAAGTGGCGTGCTCCGGTGGCAAGCCAGCGGGAAAGTGGCGTGCTCCGGTGGCAAGCCAGCGGGAAAGTGGCGTGCTCCGGTGGCAAGCCAACGGGAAAGTGGCGTGCTCCGGTGGCAAGCCAGCGGGAAAGTGGCGTGCTCCGGTGGCAAGCCAACGGGAAAGTGGCGTGCTCCGGTGGAAAGCCAACGGGAAAGTGGCGTGCTCCGGTGGCAAGCCAACGGGAAAGTGGCGTGCTCCGGTGGCAAGCCAACGGGAAAGTGGCGTGCTCCGGTGGCAAGCCAACGGGAAAGTGGCGTGCTCCGGTGGCAAGCCAACGGAAAAGTGGCGTGCTCCGGTGGCAAGCCAACGGGAAAGTGGCGTGCTTCGGTGGCAAGCCAACGGGAAAGTGGCGTGCTCCGGTGGCAAGCCAACGGGAAAGTGGCGTGCTCCGGTGGCAAGCCAACGGGAAAGTGGCGTGCTCCGGTGGCAAGCCAACGGGAATGTGGCGTGCTCCGGTGGCAAGCCAACGGGACTGTGGCGTGCTCCGGTGGCAAGCCAACGGGAAAGTGGCGTGCTCCGGTGGCAAGCCAACGGGAAAGTGGCGTGCTCCGGTGGCAAGCCAACGGGAAAGTGGCGTGCTCCGGTGGCAAGCCAACGGGAAAGTGGCGTGCTCCGGTGGCAAGCCAACGGGACTGTGGCGTGCTCCGGTGGCAAGCCAACGGGAAAGTGGCGTGCTCCGGTGGCAAGCCAACGGGAAAGTGGCGTGCTCCGGTGGCAAGCCAACGGGAAAGTGGCGTGCTCCGGTGGCAAGCCAACGGGAATGTGGCGTGCTCCGGTGGCAAGCCAACGGGACTGTGGCGTGCTCCGGTGTCAAGCCAACGGGAAAGTGGCGTGCTCCGGTGGCAAGCCAACGGGAAAGTGGCGTGCTCCGGTGGCAAGCCAACGGGAAAGTGGCGTGCTCCGGTGGCAAGCCAACGGGAATGTGGCGTGCTCCGGTGGCAAGCCAACGGGACAGTGGCGTGCTCCGGTGGCAAGCCAACGGGACAGTGGCGTGCTCCTGTGGGAAGCCAACGGGAAAGTGGCGTGCTCCGGTGGCAAGCCAACGGGAAAGTGGCGTGCTCCGGTGGCAAGCCAACGGGAAAGTGGCGTGCTCCGGTGGCAAGCCAACGGGAAAGTGGCGTGCTCCGGTGGCAAGCCAACGGGAAAGTGGCGTGCTCCGGTGGCAAGCCAACGGGAAAGTGGCGTGCTCCGGTGGCAAGCCAACGGGAAAGTGGCGTGCTCCGGTGGCAAGCCAACGGGAAAGTGGCGTGCTCCGGTGGCAAGCCAACGGGAATGTGGCGTGCTCCGGTGGCAAGCCAACGGGACTGTGGCGTGCTCCGGTGGCAAGCCAACGGGACTGTGGCGTGCTCCGGTGGCAAGCCAACGGGACAGTGGCGTGCTCCGGTGGCAAGCCAACGGGAAAGTGGCGTGCTCCGGTGGCAAGCCAACGGGAAAGTGGCGTGCTCCGGTGGCAAGCCAACGGGACAGTGGCGTGCTCCGGTGGCAAGCCAACGGGACTGTGGCGTGCTCCGGTGGCAAGCCAACGGGAAAGTGGCGTGCTCCGGTGGCAAGCCAACGGGACAGTGGCGTGCTCCGGTGGCAAGCCAACGGGACGGTGGCGTGCTCCGGTGGCAAGCCAACGGGAAAGTGGCGTGCTCCGGTGGCAAGCCAACGGGAAGGTGGCGTGCTCCGGTGGCAAGCCAACGGGAAAGTGGCGTGCTCCGGTGGCAAGCCAACGGGACTGTGGCGTGCTCCGGTGGCAAGCCAACGGGACTGTGGCGTGCTCCGGTGGCAAGCCAACGGGACTGTGGCGTGCTCCGGTGGCAAGCCAACGGGACTGTGGCGTGCTCCGGTGGCAAGCCAACGGGAAAGTGGCGTGCTCCGGTGGCAAGCCAACGGGAAAGTGGCGTGCTCCGGTGGCAAGCCAACGGGAAAGTGGCGTGCTCCGGTGGCAAGCCAACGGGAAAGTGGCGTGCTCCGGTGGCAAGCCAACGGGAAAGTGGCGTGCTCCGGTGGCAAGCCAACGGGAAAGTGGCGTGCTCCGGTGGCAAGCCAACGGGAAAGTGGCGTGCTCCGGTGGCAAGCTACCGGGAATGTGGCGTGCTCCGGTGGCAAGCCAACGGGACTGTGGCGTGCTCCGGTGGCAAGCCCACGGGACTGTGGCGTGCTCCGGTGGCAAGCCAACGGGACAGTGGCGTGCTCCGGTGGCAAGCCAACGGGACAGTGGCGTGCTCCGGTGGCAAGCCAACGGAACAGTGGCGTGCTCCGGTGGCAAGCCAACGGGACAGTGGCGTGCTCCGGTGGCAAGCCAACGGGAAAGTGGCGTGCTCCGGTGGCAAGCCTACGGGAAAGTGGCGTGCTCCGGTGGCAAGCCAACGGGAAAGTGGCGTGCTCCGGTGGCAAGCCAACGGGAAAGTGGCGTGCTCCGGTGGCAAGCCAACGGGAATGTGGCGTGCTCCGGTGGCAAGCCAACGGGACTGTGGCGTGCTCCGGTGGCAAGCCAACGGGAAAGTGGCGTGCTCCGGTGGCAAGCCAACGGGACTGTGGCGTGCTCCGGTGGCAAGCCAACGGGACTGTGGCGTGCTCCGGTGGCAAGCCAAAGGGGACAGTGGCGTGCTCCGGTGGCAAGCCAACGGGACAGTGGCGTGCTCCGGTGGCAAGCCAACGGGAAAGTGGCGTGCTCCGGTGGCAAGCCAACGGGAAAGTGGCGTGCTCCGGTGGCAAGCCAACGGGAAAGTGGCGTGCTCCGGTGGCAAGCCAACGGGAAAGTGGCGTGCTCCGATGGCAAGCCAACGGGAAAGTGGCGTGCTCCGGTGGCAAGCCAACGGGAAAGTGGCGTGCTCCGGTGGCAAGCCAACGGGAAAGTGGCGTGCTCCGGTGGCAAGCCAACGGGAATGTGGCGTGCTACGGTGGCAAGCCAACGGGACTGTGGCGTGCTACGGTGGCAAGCCAACGGGAAAGTGGCGTGCTCCGGTGGCAAGCCAACGGGAAAGTGACGTGCTCCGGTGGCAAGCCAACGGGAAAGTGGCGTGCTCCGGTGGCAAGCCAACGGGAAAGTGGCGTGCTCCGGTGGCAAGCCAACGGGAAAGTGGCGTGCTCCGGTGGCAAGCCAACGGGAAAGTGGCGTGCTCCGGTGGCAAGCCAACGGGAATGTGGCGTGCTCCGGTGGCAAGCCAACGGGACTGTGGCGTGCTCCGGTGGCAAGCCAACGGGAAAGTGGCGTGCTCCGGTGGCAAGCCAACGGGAAAGTGGCGTGCTCCGGTGGCAAGCCAACGGGAAAGTGGCGTGCTCCGGTGGCAAGCCAACGGGAATGTGGCGTGCTCCGGTGGCAAGCCAACGGGACAGTGGCGTGCTCCTGTGGGAAGCCAACGGGAAAGTGGCGTGCTCCGGTGGCAAGCCAACGGGAAAGTGGCGTGCTCCGGTGGCAAGCCAACGGGAAAGTGGCGTGCTCCGGTGGCAAGCCAACGGGAAAGTGGCGTGCTCCGGTGGCAAGCCAACGGGAAAGTGGCGTGCTCCGGTGGCAAGCCAACGGGAAAGTGGCGTGCTCCGGTGGCAAGCCAACGGGAAAGTGGCGTGTTCCGGTGGCAAGCCAACGGGAATGTGGCGTGCTCCGGTGGCAAGCCAACGGGACTGTGGCGTGCTCCGGTGGCAAGCCAACGGGACTGTGGCGTGCTCCGGTGGCAAGCCAACGGGACAGTGGCGTGCTCCGGTGGCAAGCCAACGGGACAGTGGCGTGCTCCGGTGGCAAGCCAACGGGAAAGTGGCGTGCTCCGGTGGCAAGCCAACGGGAAAGTGGCGTGCTCCGGTGGCAAGCCAACGGGAAAGTGGCGTGCTCCGGTGGCAAGCCAACGGGAAAGTGGCGTGCTCCGGTGGCAAGCCAACGGGAAAGTGGCGTGCTCCGGTGGCAAGCCAACGGGACAGTGGCGTGCTCCGGTGGCAAGCCAACGGGAAAGTGGCGTGCTCCGGTGGCAAGCCAACGGGAAAGTGGCGTGCTCCGGTGGCAAGCCAACGGGAAAGTGGCGTGCTCCGGTGGCAAGCCAACGGGAATGTGGCGTGCTCCGGTGGCAAGCCAACGGGACTGTGGCGTGCTCCGGTGGCAAGCCAACGGGACTGTGGCGTGCTCCGGTGGCAAGCCAACGGGAAAGTGGCGTGCTCCGGTGGCAAGCCAACGGGAAAGTGGCGTGCTCCGGTGGCAAGCCAACGGGAATGTGGCGTGCTCCGGTGGCAAGCCAACGGGACTGTGGCGTGCTCCGGTGGCAAGCCAACGGGAAAGTGGCGTGCTCCGGTGGCAAGCCAACGGGACAGTGGCGTGCTCCGGTGGCAAGCCAACGGGAAAGTGGCGTGCTCCGGTGGCAAGCCAACGGGAAAGTGGCGTGCTCCGGTGGCAAGCCAACGGGAAAGTGGCGTGCTCCGGTGGCAAGCCAACGGGAAAGTGGCGTGCTCCGGTGGCAAGCCAACGGGAAAGTGGCGTGCTCCGGTGGCAAGCCAACGGGAAAGTGGCGTGCTCCGGTGGCAAGCCAACGTTAAAGTGGCGTGCTCCGGTGGCAAGCCAACGGGAAAGTGGCGTGCTCCGGTGGCAAGCCAACGGGACTGTGGCGTGCTCCGGTGGCAAGCCAACGGGAAAGTGGCGTGCTCCGGTGGCAAGCCAACGGGTAAGTGGCGTGCTCCGGTGGCAAGCCAACGAGAAAGTGGCGTGCTCCGGTGGCAAGCCAACGGGAAAGTGGCGTGCTCCGGTTGCAAGCCAACGGGAAAGTGGCGTGCTCCGGTGGCAAGCCAACGGGAAAGTGGCGTGCTCCGGTGGCAAGCCAACGGGAAAAGGTGTGCTCCGGTGGCATGCTAATGGTAAAAGTGTGCTCCAGTGGCATTCTAACGGTAAAGGTGTGCTGCGGTCACATGCTAATGGTAAAGGTGTGCTTCGGTGGCATGCTATCGGGAATAGGTGTGCTCCGATGGCATGCTAACGGGAATAGTTGTGCCCGGTGGCATACTAACGGGAAAAGGTGTGCTACGGTGGCATGCTAGCGGGAAATGGTGTGCTTCGGTGGCATGATAACGAGAAAAGGGGTACTCCATTGGCACCACAATGGTCAAAGGACTTGGAAATGTCACATGTGAAGTCATACTCGCATAGTGTCTGTTGCTGCAGGGATCAAAAGAGCGACCCGGTGGAACAAGATGTGGACACTGCGCGGCAGATGGTGGTTTAAGGACAGCAAACAGCAAAATAAGACCAAGCAACAGCAAGAAAACAATCCAAGAATTACCGCAGCAGACAAGTAAGTGATTGTGATTCTTTTAAACGGTGATGTATGATCAGATGAAGTGGAATGCAGTAAGTTTGGAAATATGATTAACATGTTAATAAAGTGTCTGAAATGTATGAGCGAGAAAGAGAAAAAGGTGGCTTGTTACAGGGGGACAGCTGAGAGTAGGGAGTTGCAGAGAAAGTCCTTGTGACAGGTTTAGGATGTATACGGCTGTTTATTGCCTCCTCCACATACAAAGGCAGGAGATGAGACTATCAAACTATTGAACTTGGAGTTGTCAGTAATGTTGGAGGTGAAATTAATAAAGCAAGTAAAATGGGAAAGAAAAAAAGGGGTTGTATGTTTGCCTGGTCAGAGGGATGTTTGCCTGGTCATGGGGATGTTTGTATGGTCAGGGGGATGTTTGTATGGTCAGGGGGATGTTTGCCTGGTCAGGGGGATGTTTGCCTGGTCAGGGGGATGTTTGTCTGGTCAGGGGGATGTTTGCCTGGTCAGGGGGATGTTTGGTCAGAGGGATGTTTGTCTGGTCAGGGGGATGTTTGTCTGGTCAGAGGGATGTTTGCTTCACGTTGGGGAAGAGGGAAAGGACTGAATGATCCGGCACCTGTACTATCCACAGGATGGTCAGCTAGTGCCGCCATAGGGAAAGAGCTGACTGTTATGTTCTGCTACCAAAGCTAAGGAAAGAGAGGAGATCTGTCCCTACTATAGGACTCAGCTGAATCCCTACGATGTAACAGGGAACCTGATCCTGCGATCAGACCTGCTAAAGTCCTAATCTAGTCTGTACGGAGACCTATAGATGTGGGGAGGGAATCCCTACAAGTACTAAGGACTGGGAGGAATATGGGACACCTCCTAACAGAAATAGTAGCAGACAGAAGAACAAACAAAATAGATAGAACATAGAGGTCCGTAGACCAAGCAAACTAACAGAGTTAGATACAGAGCACAGGCTAGCTAGAAAGTAGATATACAATGAAGTCCAGCAAAGCCAGAAGGGCGGAGCAGGATTAAATAGGCCAACAAGGTCATGTGACCAGCAAAGGAAAAAAAACCTAACAGCAAGGTTCTAACAGTACCCCCCCTTCTAAGAGGATCCTCCGGATCCCCTAGGACCAGGCTTATCAGGAAATCTCCTGTGAAACGCTCTGATAAGTCTGGACGCGGAAACATCATCTGACCTCACCCAAGAGTTATCCTCGGGTCCGAAACCTTTCCAGGCCACAAGATACTGCAAACTACCTCTATACCGTCTAGAGTCAAGGATGCGAGAAATTTCATATTCCCCGTCCTCCACCACCGGAGGAACAGAGGCAGAGGCGTCACCATCCGACACAACAGCTTTTTTTAACAGAGAGACATGAAAGACCGGATTAATTCTCCAGGAGGTAGGAACCTCCAACCTAACAGCAGATTGGTTGACAACCTGAAGCACCTTAAAGGGCCCTACAAACTTGGGACCCAATTTCTTAGAAGGAATCCTCAACCGCAGATTCCTAGAGGACAACCAAACCATGTCACCAACAGCGAACAAAACCTCCTGTCGTTTCCTATCAAAGTAGTCTTTAGATTTTCTGTTGGCCTCCTGAAGATTACCACGCACATCCGTCCAAACTCTTTCCAAATCACCGGAAAAATTCTCCTCCTCAGGCACGGCAGATCCCAACTTGGAGAACGACCCAAACGACGGATGTCTCCCAGAACAACAAAAAAAAGGCGAACAACCAGCAGAAGAAGATGTATGATTGTTCAGAGCAAATTCGGAAAGTGGCAGAAACTCAGACCACCCCTCTTGATTGTCTGCCACAAAACAACGCAAGAACTGCTCAACATCCTGGTTTTTCCTTTCTGTCTGGCCATTAGATTCAGGATGATATCCGGACGAAAACGACAAATGAATTCCCAACCTGTCACAAAAGGCACGCCAAAAACGAGCCACGAACTGAGGACCCCTATCAGAAACAATGTCAGTAGGAACGCCATGAAGTCTGACAATTTCCTTGACAAAGGCCTTAGCGAGAGTTTTAGCGCAGGGCAGTTTGACGAAGGGAACCAAGTGACACATCTTGCTAAAACGGTCCACGACCACCCAGATGACAGTAAAACCCTCAGAGGGGGGAAGGTCAGTTATAAAGTCCATAGCCAAATGTGTCCAAGGAGCACTGGGGACCTCCAAAGGACAAAGCAACCCCGCAGCAGGAGTATGTGAGGACTTAGATCTAGCACATATAGTACATTGGCGCACCCACTTAATGACTTCCTTCTGCCATCCAGGCCACCAAAAACTGCGACCCACCAGTCTCTTGGTCTCAGAGATTCCGGGATGACCTGCCAACCGAGATTCGTGACACTCAACAAACAAATCTCTCCTAAAGGTCCCAGGCACAAACAACCTCCCATGAGGAGTGTTAGATGGGGCATTCTCCTGAGCTTTAAGAATCTCATCTTCCAAAACGGAGTCTAAAGCAGCTATCACAACACCTTCTTGTAAAATGTTTTCCTCTTTCTCAGCACCGACTATGGGAGAAAAACTGCGAGACAAGGCATCCGCCTTAACATTCTTAGTACCAGGGATGTAAGTAACGGAGAAATTAAACCGCGAGAAAAACAGTGCCCACCTAGCCTGACGGGCATTCAGGCGCTTGGCAGCATCAAGATATATCAGATTTTTATGATCCGTAAGAACCTGAACGGGAAATTCCGCACCTTCCAAGAAGTGGCGCCAGTGTTCAAATGCGAGTTTAATAGCCAATAATTCCCGATTACCAATATCGTAATTCAATTCAGTCTCCGAAAAATTTTTTGAAAAAAAGGCACAGGGATGTAATCCATCCCCGTTATCCTGAGACAATACTGCGCCAACCCCCACAGAGGAAGCATCAACCTCAACCAAAAACGGCCTAGTAACATCAGGCTGCATAAGGATGGGAGCAGAGGTGAACCTCTCCTTGAGATACACAAAAGCTTCAATGGCCTCAGAAGACCACTGAACCGCATCAGCACCTTTCCTGGTGAGATCAGTCAGAGGTTTGACAATACTAGAAAATTTTTTTATGAATTTTCTATAGTAATTGGCGAAACCCAAAAACCTCTGTATCGATTTCAAACCAATAGGCCTAGGCCATTCCTGCACAGCCTGAACCTTAACCGGATCCATCTCAAAACCTTTGCTGGAGATAATGTAGCCCAAAAAACTAATTCTCTGTACAGCGAACTCACATTTCTCCAGCTTAGCAAAAAGCGAATTGTCCATTAATAACTGTAATACCTCACGCACGCTCCGCCAATGAGACTCCAGATCTGGCGAATAAATCAAAATGTCATCCAAATACACAACCACATTTTTACCGATCAAAGGTCTAAGGATGTCATTAATCAGATTCTGAAAAAATGCAGGAGCATTAGTAAGACCAAAAGGCATAACCAGATTCTCAAAATGACCCACAGGAGTGTTAAAAGCAGTCTTCCATTCATCACCCTCCTTCATGCGCAACAGATTGTATGCCCCCTTAAGGTCAATTTTAGAGAACCACTTGGCCCCCAATAACTGGTTAAACAGATCAGGAATCAATGGCAGTGGGTAAGGATTGCGTACCGTAATTTTGTTAATCTCACGAAAATCCAGACAAGGACGTAAACCGCCGTCCTTTTTTTTTACAAAAAAAAATCCAACCGCCACAGGAGACTTAGAGGGCCTAATGTGACCGGCGGCCAAACTTGTCTGTATGTATTCCTCCAAAGCCTTCCTCTCAGGAATAGTAAGGTTAAATAAACGACTTTTAGGAAGAGTCGCTCCAGGGACAAATTCAATAGAACAATCATAGTCTCTATGGGGAGGCAAAACCTGCGATTCTTTCTCAGAAAAAACTCTCCAAAAATCCTGAATAGGAACAGGCAATTCTCCCCTATCCAAAGCTGCAATACGCCCGTTACAACACTTGTCATAACATTTATGGCTCCAGGATTTAATTTCACTGGTAGACCAATCCAGTACAGGATTGTGAAATTTTAACCAGGGCAAACCCAATATTACTGGAGAAGGCAAGTTATTCAACACTACCAAATCCAATTTCTCATGGTGAACACCATTAATAGTGAGAGGAAATTCACTGACCTTGAGAGTAATATTCTTCAAAGGGGAACCATCCACAGAAACCACAGCAATGGGGGATGATAAAGGTTCAGGTTTTAAATTGAGTTTTTCCACGAATCCCCCATCAATTACATTCAGTGTAGACCCGCAATCAACAAACACCCGAAATTCCATTAATTTTTCCTGAGCAATCGTGGAAGCAGCTAAAAATATACCCTTGGAATTTAAACAGGCAATATGGGCGTGACTGACCATTTTTTTTTCTTTCTTCATACGAAGCTCACAGCCTTTAATCAAATGACCAGATTTTCCGCAATAGAAACACAAGCCTTCCGAAAAACGACGGTCTTTTTCTTGAGAGCGAGGTGCCACCGATCCAATCTCCATCGGTTCACCACTGTTAGTACACACATTATCATAACCAGAAACTGACTTGGCAGAGGATTTGCTCTCATTAACCCTAGCATGCAGTCTTCTATCCACCCGTATAGCTAATTGCATAGCCTGTTGCAAATCCTCAGGTGTAGGATAAGCAATTAGCAGGTCTTTAACCCTTTCACTGAGCCCAGCAAGAAATAGACTTTTCAAAGCAGAATCGTTCCACCCTGTTTGAGTGGACCAACGACGAAAATGAGTACAATATTTTTCCACATTACCTGATCCTTGTTTTAAACGTCTCAACTCAGTCTCAGCTGATGCCACACGGTCAGGATCATCATATAATAGTCCTAAAGCAGAAAAAAAACTATCCACTGATCTGAAGCATGTATCACTAGGTTGCAAAGAAAAGGCCCACTCCTGAGGCTCTTTGCGCAAAAGTGACATTATGAACCCTACGCGCTGGGATTCATCCCCAGAGGACTTGGGTCTCAAACGAAAATACAGTAAGCAAGCATTTTTAAATGAAAAAAATTCTCGATGTTCACCAAAAAATAAATCCGGCAAACATACCTTAGGCTCCAAGAAATATGCTCCAGGACAGTTACTCACGTGCTGACGGAGCTCGGCCACTTCCAGAGAGAGTCCCTGCAGGTGTTTAGCCAAATCCTGAACCGACACCATGATGGAACAAAAAAAATCTTTCCTTAGAGAATTTGCAGGCTGGACTTACTGTTATGTTCTGCTACCAAAGCTAAGGAAAGAGAGGAGATCTGTCCCTACTATAGGACTCAGCTGAATCCCTACGATGTAACAGGGAACCTGATCCTGCGATCAGACCTGCTAAAGTCCTAATCTAGTCTGTACGGAGACCTATAGATGTGGGGAGGGAATCCCTACAAGTACTAAGGACTGGGAGGAATATGGGACACCTCCTAACAGAAATAGTAGCAGACAGAAGAACAAACAAAATAGATAGAACATAGAGGTCCGTAGACCAAGCAAACTAACAGAGTTAGATACAGAGCACAGGCTAGCTAGAAAGTAGATATACAATGAAGTCCAGCAAAGCCAGAAGGGCGGAGCAGGATTAAATAGGCCAACAAGGTCATGTGACCAGCAAAGGAAAAAAAACCTAACAGCAAGGTTCTAACACTGACCTAGTGTCACTATCAATCATCTGAGTCTGCAGTACAACTGATTAGGGGTCCAGCAGGGGGGCGCTGATGACACAGGTGGACCTTGGGCGGTTTTCTGGTTGCCGACGCTGCACCTAGAGGGTTTTCTTCATGTAATTATCCTCCTCACATTGCAGACTTGTGAACTTCATAAATATTCTTCATTTGCTTATTTTCTTCCTTCTCTCCCAAACACGTTGCTGAAGTGCTGTCTCACCCCCACTGCCCCCATCCAGAAGCTTCTTGTGGCTGCTGTTCAGTGAGATTTGTCCTCTATATACCAGCAGTCTGTGTATGGGCCTGTCTCTGTCTGATCCTCTCTGCTCTCCACCCCTGCACTCAGACATGGGAAACCCTGTACTCGGATTACTTCACATCTTGGTGAACAACAGCTGAAAGGACCCTATAAAGGAGCCTGTACCAGGCAGGTGACAGCGGTGCAGCATTGTGCTTGTGGGGGCAATCGGGCGGTGGAGTCAGAAATTGGGGAATACTTGGGTGCTCTCTGGACGGACAATATTAGTGCTGCAGTAATTTCCCACAAGTTTTTGCACAGAGCGGCCACTAATATAGAATAAAGTAAAACAATTGTGCCCTGTAAATAATGGCTGTGCTTTGCTACAAATGCTTCATGCTTGCAGGAGGTTTTTTTTTCTTTAATAAATTTTATTTAGTTTATAATTGATTTTTTCTCTTTCTGCCAGATATCAGGACATGATAGAGGCCGTACGGGACTGATATAAGAAGTTCTTGGCTAAGAAGGAAAGAAGCTTCATTCCTCCATGAGCTGCAGTTCTTTGTGTCCAGTCGGGAGCTCTATTAGTAAGTAGATTTTATCACCGGCGCAGACATTTCCGGGAAGGTTCCAATTGGCCGAATACAAGACGTTCATTAAACTCTTCATTTGAAATAAACGTCTGGTTATCATCCACAATACTTAATACCGATCACTTGTCACAAATTTGTATATTTTTTACCTGTTATAAAATGCTGCTGATCCCTTGAATCTTTTCTTTTTTTTTGTCATTTTAGACAAAACATTACATATTCCTGACAAGTCCCAGGTCTTTTCACACCACTCGTTTTGCAGGTTCTTTAATACTACAGCACTTACGTTATTGGGGTCATTTTTGTGCAGTTTGCAGTTACATGATTTTTTATACATGTTTTTTTTTAGCTTTGTCTTGTTATTACATCACATTCATCTTTTTCCTCTCTTGCTTTCCTGGACTGAAGTAAACATATCTCCAAGTCACTCTGAGCTGCCGGCAGGAGAGATGGACCCTCAGGAGCCTCCTAGTCTCCAGAATCCACATGAAGGAGAAGTCCAAGAACAAGAAAGGCCTCCGACAGCAGAGCAACCTGTCCGCCAAAAAGTCCCAGAAGAAGAAGCGATGGTCCCGCAGCTCATCTGTGTTTTTCCTAAATGTGGATTATACTTTTACTGATTGTAATTTTCTTGGTCGATACCAGATAAAGTTTTGGATGACAACTGTCTGGACTTGTGTCTTATTTTACATTTCTCCTTTTTTCTTCTTGCTTCCCCTCCAGTGAGATCTGGCTTAGGTGATAAAAGCCTTTCTCTATCCGGCATTTTTTCAGCAGGCTGGAGAAAGACTTTCTGGATGATAACTTGCCTTAGTCTCAGATGCCCATACACTAGTTAGCTTTACACCGGACGCTTGTCCACACAACACATCCCGACTCCCCCATATACATGAATGTGGTTATATGTGTGGGGGAGATGGCCCCATACACAGCACATGGTCGGCTGCTCCAGCAAAAATCCTTGGGTTTGACCTACCTTCCTGTAATATATATGGGGGGCCATTAGTTGGATGTTTGCAGGACCCCTCTTTGTCCGACAGCTTCCCTCCCCCACACATAGCAAGCAGTGAACAGACAAGCTACCTTCCCGCACATACAGCATATATAGCATATAAAGAAAAAACCTAGAAGTCTGAACTGAAACATAAATTGATGTGCATGCAAAATGTAAATGCATGTTCACACAAGGCCATTAGACAAAGAAAAACCAAAGACAAGCAAAATACCCAAGTAACTGGAAGTAAATGGGTAAATCGCACAGTGCAAAAATAATAAATAATGAAGGGTATTTAGTTAACATAATTTTGATCAAAATAATGTAAAAGCTATCCCGCCACATCACGGCAACCCTTATGGGACAATCCTAACTCTAATATTAAAACCTTACCATTTGTCAAGTGACGTACATATGGATAAGGGCAGAGAGACTGACCCCCTAGTAGAAGCATAGACCTGAGGCAGAATAAACATTTCAGCTCAGACAAAGGGTGGCCACACCCTAATATGTACTAAAGCACACTGAACTACAAAGAAAAAACCTAGAAGTCTGAACTGAAACATAAATTGATGTGCATGCAAAATGTAAATGCATGTTCACACAAGGACACTAGACAAAGAAAAACCAAAGGCAAGCAAAATACCCAAGTAACTAGAAGTAAATGGGTAAATCGCAAAGTGCAAAAATAATAAATAATGAAGGGCATTTAGTAGTGAAGAGCGAGCACTAAAATGCTCGGGTGCTCAAAGCTCGGGCCGAGCTCGCCATGATACTCGGTTGCTCGACCTGAGCCACGAACCCAATGTTAGTCTATGGGAGACCCGAGCATTTTCGCGGCGGAATCCCCGGCTGTCTTTTAAAAGCCTAACAAGTGCCCAAAACGATAGTGACAGTGCTCAAATGACATGGGGACAGCATGGGGATCGCCCCAGGAAGCATTTCTGACCCCCAGGTCACTTCTGTCAACAACGTGGTCAGAGGTATTAAGCCACTTTTAAGGGCTCACAATAAAACGTTCAAAAACTAAACTGAAGCTGCTTTCCTGTGAAATATGTTAAGGAAGTTCCTTTCCAGGGTAAAGACTTGTGTATAAGGTAAAATAAATAATCAAAAAAAAAAAAATACTCCTCCACACCTTGGGCTATGTTCACAAGTAGCATTTTTAATGCGTTTTTGCACTTTAGTATTGCTTCAACTGTGACAAATGCATTCACCGGGAAATGTCATTTTAACATTTTACAACCTTATCTGGCCATGTGCTATGTGACACATGCATACAGTGCTGAAAAGACATGGGGACAGCATGGGGAAGACCCCTGGAAGCATCTCTGACTCCCCGGTCACTGCCTAAAAGTGTGCCCATCAGAAGTCATCCTTGCCGCATCAGAAGATGCAGACTTGCAACTATCCCCGTGCAAGTTCTTGTCCCAGGGCAGGGTTCAATTGTACCTCCCTCATTCCTTGCAATGCAAGCGCAAATATGCAGCCAACCACCCACCCACCCCCAGGCTGCAATACCATACTGCTTGCTTGCACTTGAAATTGGGCCTTTTAAGCATGTGGAGGCGGAATCTGGCCACCATGTCATGGCAGCGTTGGCGGCCTGGTATCCATACTCAGTCCCCAGCGGCCCGGTGGCGGGGTGTCCACACTCGGTCCCCAACCGCCAGGGGGCGGCCGGGTGTCCATACTCGGTCGCCAGCCGCCTGGGGGCAGCCGGGTGTCCATGAACGGTCCCCAGCCGCCCCTATTTCTCCTTGGAACATCCCCCCACACACTTTTCTTAGCCTGGCCTGCTTTAGGGCAGCATTGAACGAGCCCACCAGAGAACCAGACTCCTCCGGTGGGCCCTGGCTTCTCCATCAGGGGAGTTGAGAGTGCCAAGGTGAGGACCATGATGATGATACAAGTTAGCATCTGCTTTGTTTTGTTGGAATGCAAGCGCATGTATGTAGTAGCGGCAAGGCCTGAGGTGGTCAGCGTTTTGGCGCATATCCTACCTCCTCCGAGGATTGCTGGATGTTTTCCTGCTACTATCCCAGTTCTATGACTCCCGTTAAAACAAAGCTTCAAGTGATGAATGATGGATGAGGTGGTGGCAAAGGAGAGCAGGAGGAACAGGGACCATTCACATCAATATCAGGCCAGTCAACCACACATGTCTTGTAGGATATGTTTCTGTAACAAAAGAAGCGGTTTGGCTACACAGTTATAGGGCATACAGTGAGTGCAATGCCTACCAAAAATTTTGAGGCACTCCAATGTACCTTGGAAATAACATGGAGGTCAGAGGGCCTTAACTAAACAGTTTTTTCCATTTATAGCAACTGGGTCTCCTGTACACTGTTGGCCTAAACAGTGAATGGAAGGCTTTCCAAAAATTATGAGGAACTGCAATGCCCCTTGAAACAGACGTGGATTACAGCGTACTAAAAACCTTCTACCCACTATTGGGGAGTGGGTCTCCCTTAGTATTCGCCTTTGCATTGAAAAGCAAAAGCTGACTAAAATTAGGAGGAAATGCAATGTCCGTTGGAAGAGTTGTGGAGGTTAGAGGCAATTAAAAACAACATTTCAATACCCCTAGGAAGAGCTGTGGAGTTCAGAGTGGCTTAAGAAGACTGTTTTAATGTCCCTTTGAAGAGACATGGAGGTCACAGTAGCTTAACAAGATGGTTTTAATGCCCCTCGGAAAAGACGTGGAAGAGGGGCTTTTAATGCCCCTTCCAAGAGCCATACAGTACAGCATAGTACAAACATTATTCCCATTATTGGGGAGTGTGTATCCCATAGTCATTGCTTATGCCTTCCAAGCAAAAGCTGCCAAAAATTGGAACGGAGGAACTTGCAATGCCCCTTACAAGAGCCATGCAGTACAGCATATTCCAAACATTATTCCCATTATTGGGGAGTGGGTCTCCCATAGTCTTTGCTTATGCCTTCCAAGCAAAAGCTGCCAAAAATTAGGACGAAGGAGCTTGCAATGCCCCTTACAAGAGCCATGCAGTACAGCATATTACAAACATTATTCCCATTATTGGGGAGTGGGTCTCCCATAGTATTTGCTTATGCCTTCCAAGAAAAAGCTGCCAAAAATTAAGAGGAACTGCAATGCCCGTTCGAAGAGTCGTGGAGGTTAGAGTTAATTAAAAACAACATATCAATGCCCCTTGGAAGAGCTGTGGAGTTCAGAGTGGTTTAACAAGACGCTATTAATGCCCCTCAAAAGAGATGTGGAGGTCCCAGTAGCTTAACAAGACGGTTTTAATACCCCTTGGAAAAGTGGTGGAGGTCCCAGTAGCTTAACAAGACGGTTTTCATACCCCTCGGAAAAGTGGTGGAGGTCACAGTAGCTTAAGAAGACGCTTTTAATGCCCCACAGAAGAAACGTGGAGATCCCAGTAGCTTAACAAGACGGTTTTAATGCCCCTTGGAAAAGTGGTGGAGGTTGCAGTAGCTTAACAAGACGCTATTAATGCCCCTCAGAAGAGACGTGGAGGTCCCAGCAGCTTAACAAGACGGTTTGAATGCCCCTTGGAAGAGACGTGGAGGTCACAGTAGCTTAACAAGACGCTATTAATGCCCCTCAGAAGAGACGTGGAGGTTCCAGCAGCTTAACATGACATTTTTAATGCTCCTCAGAAAAGTGGTGGAGGTCCCAGTAGCTTAACAAGATGGTTTTAATGCCCCTCAGAAACGTAGTGGAGGTCCCAGTAGCTTAACAAGACTGTTTGAATGCCCCTTGGAAGAGACGTGGAGGTCCCAGTAGCTTAACTGGCCGGTTTAAATGCCCCTTGGAAAAGTGGTGGAGGTCTCAGTAGCTTAACAAGACGGTTTTAATGCTCCTCAGAAAAGTGGTGGAGGTCCCAGTAGCTTAACAAGACGGTTTTAATGCCCCTTGGAAAAGTGGTGAAGGTCGCAGTAGCTTAACAAGACGGTTTGAATGCCCCTTGGAAGAGACGTGGAGGTCCCAGTAGCTTAACAAGACGGTTTTAATGCTCCTCAGAAAAGTGGTGCAGGTCCCAGTAGCTTAACAAGACAGTTTTAATGCCCCTTGGAAAAGTGGTGGAGGTCGCAGTAGCTTAACAAGACGGTTTGAATGCCCCTTGGAAGAGACGTGGAGGTCCCAGTAGCTTAACAAGACGGTTTGAATGCCCCTTGGAAGAGACGTGGAGGTCCCAGTAGCTTAACAAGACGGTTTGAATGCCCCTTGGAAGAGACGTGGAGGTCCCAGTAGCTTAACAAGACGGTTTGAATGCCCCTTGGAAGAGACGTGGAGGTCCCAGTAGCTTAACAAGACAGTTTTAATGCCCCTCGGAAAAGTTGTGGAGGTCACAGTAGCTTAACAAGATGCTTTTAATGCCTCTCAGAAGACGTGGAGGTCCCAGTAGCTTAACAAGATGGTTTGAATGCCCCTTGGAAGAGAAGTGGAGGTCCCAGTAGCTTAACAAGACGGTTTTAATGCTTCTCGGAAAAGTGGTGGAGGTCCCAGTAGCTTAAAAAGACGCTTTTACTGCCCCTCAAAAAAGTGGTGGAGGTCGCAGTAGCTTAACAAGACGGTTTGAATGCCCCTTGGTAGAGACGTGGAGGTCCCAGTAGCTTAACAAGACAGTTTGAATGCCCCTTGGAAGAGACGTGGAGGTCCCAGTAGCTTAACAAGACGGTTTTAATGCCCCTCGGAAAAGTGGTGGAGGTCACAGTAGCTTAACAAGTTGCTTTTAATGCCCCTCAGAAGAGAAGTGGAGATCCCAGTAGCTTAACAAGACGGTTTGAATGCCCCTTGGAAGAGACGTGGAGGTCACAGTAGCTTAACAAGACGGTTAGAATGCCCCTTGGAAGAGACGTGGAGGTCACAGTAGCTTAACAAGATGGTTTTAATGCTCCTCGGAAAAGTGGTGGAGGTCCCAGTAGCTTAACAAGATGCTTTTAATGCCCCTCGGAAAAGTGGTGGAGGTCCCAGTAGCTTAACAAGACGCTTTGAATGCCCCTTGGAAGAGACGTGGAGGTCACAGTAGCTTAACAAGATGGTTTTAATGCTCCTCGGAAAAGTGGTGGAGGTCCCAGTAGCTTAACAAGATGCTTTTAATGCCCCTCGGAAAAGTGGAGGTCCCAGTAGCTTAACAAGACGGTTTTAATGCCCCTTGGAAAAGTGGTGGAGGTCGTAGTAGCTTAACAAGACTGTTTGAATGCCCCTTGGAAAAGTGGTGCAGGTCCCAGTAGCTTAACAAGATGGTTTGAATGCCCCTTGGAAGAGACGTGGAGGTACCAGTAGCTTAAAAAGACGGTTTTAATGCCCCTCGGAAAAGTGGTGGAGGTCCCAGTAGCTTAACAAGACGGTTTTAATGCCCCTCGGAAAAGTGGTGGAGGTCCCAGTAGCTTAACAATACGCTTTTAATGCCTCTCAGAAGAGACGTGGAGGTCCCAGTAGCTTAACAAGACGGTTTGAATGCCCCTTGGAAGAGACGTGGAGGTCCCAGTAGCTTAAGAAGACGGTTTGAATGCCCCTTGGAAGAGACGTGGAGGTCCCAGTAGCTTAACAAGACGGTTTTAATGCTTCTCGGAAAAGTGGTGGAGGTCCCAGTAGCTTAATAAGACGCTTTTAATGCCCCTCGAAAAAGTGGTGGAGGTCGCAATAGCTTACCAAGACGGTTTGAATGCCCCTTGGAAGAGACGTGGAGGTCCCAGTAGCTTAACAAGACAGTTTGAATGCCCCTCAGAAGAGACGTGGAGGTCCCACTAGCTTAACAAGACGTTTTTAATGCCCCTCGGAAAAGTGGTGGACGTACCAGTAGCTTAATAAGACGCTTTTAATGCCCCTCAGAAAAGTGGTGGAGGTCCCAGTAGCTTAACAAGACGGTTTGAATGCCCCTTGGAAGAGATGTGGAAGTCCCAGTAGATTAAGAAGACGGTTTTAATGCTTCTCGGAAAAGTGGTGGATGTCGCAGTAGCTTAACAAGACGCTTTTAATGCCCCTTACAAGAGCCATACAGTACAGCATTTTAAAAATATTATTCCCATTATTGGGGAGTGGGTCTCCCACAGTCTTTGCTTATGCCTTCCAAGCAAAAGCTGACAAAAATAAGGACGGAGGAACTTTCAATAATGGCAACACGGACCATGGTCACCCTGGTGGTATAGTGGTGGTGGAGGCTGAGGATAAGGAGAAGAACATAAAACAGCCGAAATGAGGAAGCGTATACCCATGTGTGGGTGTGAAGCGGTGCATGTGAATACACCTTCCGAAATAACACAGTGGATTTGACTTTATGTTACTCTGCTGTCATTTGGTGGTGATGAGAAGTCTGGTCCAATCCAGCTACTGTTCATTTTGATAAGGGTCAGCTTGTCAGCATTGTCAGTTGACAGGCGAGTGCGCTTATCAGTTATAATTACCCCAGCAGCACTAAAAACACGCACCGATAACACGCTAGCGGCAGGGCAGGCCAGGACCTCCAAGGCGTACAGAGCGATTTCATTCCAAGTGTCCAGCTTGGATACCCAATAATTAAAAGGCACAGAGGAATCACGGAGGACGCTGGTACGGTCGGCAAGGTACTCCCTCACCATCTTTTGAAACTTTCCACTGCTTGTGAGAGTACCCCGCGCCTCAGGGCCTGTAAGCTGGGCAGGTCTCAGAAAACTGTCCCAGAATGTTGACAGTGTTCCCCTGCCTCTGCTGGATTGGAGTTGCCTCTCTCTCGCTTGTACGCCTTGGTTGGTCAACGAACTGTGACCTCTGCCGCTAGCGTGTTCAGATGGGAATTTTTTTTTAACAGTTCTGCAGCATGGGCCTTCTGGTACTGCCCCATTTTCGTAGACCTCTCCACCTCAGGAATAAGAGAGTGAAAGTTCTCCTTGTAGCGGGGGTCTAAAAGTGTCACCAACCAGTAATGACTGTCACCCAACATTTTGACAACGCGAGGGTCACGGTTAAGACAGAGTAACATAAAGTCAGCCATGCGTGCCAGACTGGTAACGGGCAAGACTTCCGTGTCCTCACCAAGATGACGACTGACCATGCTCTCCTCCTCCTCCTCCTCTCCCCTGTCCTCAGGCCACCCACGCTGAACTGACAGTATGACAGTTGTACAGGTACTACCGTCTACAGCGCATGATACAAGCTCCTGTTCTTCCTCCTCCTCCTCTCCCTCATTGTCCCCCAATGCACGTTGGGATGAGATGAGGCTGGGCTGTGTGTAATCGACCGCTACGGCTTCTTGATCCATTTCATCATACTCTGGCTGCAATGCCTCCTCTTTAATTCTCTGCAGAGAGCATTGCAAAAGACAGACAAGTGGAATGCTGACGCTAATGATGGCGTCATCGCCACTCACCATCTTGGTGGACTCCTCAAAGTTTGTCAAGATGGTACATACAGTACAGACCAAAAGTTTGGACACACCTTCTCATTTAAAGATTTTTCTGTATTTTCATGACTATGAAAATTGTACATTCACACTGAAGGCATCAAAACTATGAATTAACACATGTGGAATTATATACTTAACAAAAAAGTGTGAAACAACTGAAAATATGTCTTATATTCTAGGTTCTTCAAAGTAGCCACCTTTTGCTTTGATGACTGCTTTGCACACTCTTGAGAGACTGCCATAAAGACTGAGAGGAGGGGGCATCTTTGCATGCAGTATGGACAGGGGATTGCCATGCACACACAACAGGTGACACCCGCTGACACTGGTCATGGACCCTGGGGTTCGCCCCACAAAGTCGGGTGCTTTGCTGCCATGTGCCTGATCATGCTGGTGGTGGTCAGGCTGGTAGTTTTGTCACCCCTGCTGATGCTGGCATGGCAGGTGGTACAAATGGCCTTTTTGGGGATATCAGCAGAGTCTTTAAAAAAATTCCAGACTCTGGAAGACCTACAGGTTGTACTGGCAATGTCCCTCGTGTTGGTGTTAAGGGGAACTGTTGCCGGCCTTCTGTGTGCGGCCACCACACTGCTTTTTTCTGCCTGTTGGGGTACTCTGCCTCCCTCACCCTGTCTGCTGCTGGCCTCGCTCTGCATGTCCTCCTGCCACATTGGGTCAGTTACTAGATCATCCACCACCTCCTCCTCTTCCACTTGCGCACCACGATCCTCCTCCTCACTTCCTGGCAATTGTGTCTCGTCATCGTCAACCTCTTGTGACAAATTGCCAGCGTTGACTTCCTCTGGCCGTGGCTGTTCAAATATTTGGGCATCTCTACATGGGATCTCCTCTTCCACCACTTCAAGCGGAGCAGGCGAGGGGCACAAATCTGGAAATGGACCAGTGAACAGCTCTTCAGAGTGTCCAAGTGTGGGATCAGTTGCTGTCTGACGACATTCGGCATGGTGGGAGGGAGAAGCATCAGGGTGAGGAGGAGTATGCGGTCGAGACTCATGGCTACTAAGAGTTGACCGTGTGGAAGACAGACCGGAGGTGGTGGTGCCCAGGTAACTGGAAGTATTATCTGCTATCCAATTAATAACCTGTTCACACTGATCTGGTGTTGTTCTGTGCTTCCCTAGTAATTTGGTCAAGTAGTGGGAGCGAGAAGATATGGCTGTTGGTTGTGGCACATTTTCACCTTGGCCACGGCCCAGTCCTCTGCATGCACCATCACCAGAACGTCCACTTCCATGTCCCTTGCCACGCGCCTTGCCCATTGTAAAGTAAGTAAAATAGCTTACACTCGCACCATCAATGGAAAAAGGGTAATAAAGTAGATTAGAACCGTGGAAGAGGAAAACCACAGTTCTATTTCTCTGGCCTACACCCGACTCTTTTAAACAATCTGAACAATCAGGGAGAAACTATTACTGTTTTTCTTTACGGAAAAAATACCAAAAGGTGAATAATAGAGATTTTTTACCGTGGAATGGCAAAACCACAGTTATTGTTTACTGGGGTATACTAGAAAATTTTAAATAGAGATATTTGTGTCTGAACAATCAGGAGACAGTACTGTTTTTCTTTACAGCAAAAAATGCAAAAAAGCAGGATAATACAGAGATTTGACCCGTGGAACTGCAAAACCACACTTGTATTTCTCGGGCCTACACCAGACTATTTTCAACAGATATATTTGTGTCTGAACAATCAGGAGACACTACTACTGTTTTTCTTTGCGGCAAAAAATGCCAAAAGCAGGATAATAGAGATTTTTTACCGTGGAACAGCAAAACCACAGTTATAATTTACTGGTGTATATCAGACTATTTTCAACAGATATATTTGTGTCTGAACAATCAGGAGACACTATTAGTTTTTTTTTTTACGGTGACACATATTACTATAACTTGCACCCATAGTGCAAAAAAAAACAAAAACCCCAAAAAAACACAATAGGTTCAACCGTACTCAAATTGTTAACTAGGAGCAATGATTAGTGTGAATAATATAATATTTTGATTGGAGATGATCCAACCTCTGGTTCCACCACTGATCCTGAGAATGAAGGAATGGGGAACCTATCAGCTTTTTTTTTTCCTGCACAGCTGTGCTCCCAACCACCCACAGTGCAAAAAAAAACCCTAAGAAAACAATAGGTATAACCGTACTCAAATTGATAATTGGGAGCAACGATTAGTGTGAAGGATATAATATTGTGATTGGCGATGTTCCATCCACTGATTCTGAGAAAGAAGGAATGGGGAACCTATCAGCTTTTTTTCCTGCACAGCTGTGCTCCCACCCATTGCGCAAAAATACCCTAAAAAAATGCACGTACTCAAATTGTTAATTGGGAGCAATGATGAGTGTGAAGGGATATAATATCTTGATTGGCGATGGTCCGACCTGTGGTTCCGCCACCGATCCCAAGAATGAAGGAATTGAGAACCTGTAAGCTTTTTTTTTCCTGCACAGCTGTGCTCCCAACCACCCACCCATAGTGCAAAAAATAAAAAAAACAATAGATCCAACTGTACTCAAATTGTTAAATTGGGAGCGTGAAAAAAATAATGCATCCACTTATTTCTAAATTAGGCTGTCAGACCCCCAAGAATGACATCCTAGTAATCTGCCATGACTTATACCTCTTTAAATGTATGCAAAGGATAAACCTGGATATCCAGGTATACGTTCTATTGATTGATTTCTATAAGGGCCTATTTCCACACGTAAATGTGTATCTGCTACGGACATGAATGATCGGCTGCAGCCCTTCCACGTGGCCAGTCAATGGATCCGCAAATCACAACAAGTAATTCAAGGAAATGGAAAAGTAAAAAAAAAATTTCTAGTAACATTGCATAGCGTACCGGCGATTGCGCTATTTAACTTGCCATCAGTGATTGACAGCATATAAATGGTTAAACAGCAGTGATTGACGCTCCGCTCTGGCCGCTGCTGTTACAGCAAGATGTCAGCTGTGTAGGATGGGGGCTCTGCTCCTGAGCCCACCCGAAACAGCAATCCAATGGACGGTTTCACACACCACATTATCCAGTGGTGTTTAATTTGCTTTTCTATTTAGGAAACAAAACCGTTTTAATAACGTTTTCCTTCTCTGGTATCTAGGAGCCATTTCAGCTATTTGTAAAGGGAATCTGTCAGCAGGTTTTTCTTGGCTATTCTGAGAGCAGCATGATGGGGTGAGCGCCACACTAGGAGTAGGACCACCGAGCCCAGAGCTATGGCAAGACGTGCAGACAATATATACCAGGTATGAATGAATCCAATACAACATTATTGTTACTTGGGAATGAACCTACTTGGATATAATACATCCCTTGATATGTATATACCAAAAGGTCATTATCTTGGGAATGCCTATATTGGCTTTTATTATTTAGGATTATATCCTTTTACTATGTGACCTAGGATATACTATCAGTATGCATTAGCACAATTGGAGCTATTACTATTTAGCCCTGGTGTCTCTGCAATTCAAATATTTACATTATACCTCCTCACTATTATATGGTATTACTATATATATGTGTGTGTGCTCTTTTCTTTCCCGCCATGTACCCAAATTATTATAATAAAGGTCTTTTGACACATTGACCCCTTGTCGGATGTACTATATATTGGTTGTTGTTGAGAGCAGCATGATGTAGAGACAAAGACCCTGATTCTAGGGACGTCTCACTTACAGGGCTGCTGGTTGTAGTTTTGATAAAAATCACACTTTTATTAGCAGAAGATTATCACTAGAGGACTAGTAAACCTGCAGCCAGGTAGTCCAACCACGCCCCCCACCACTGATTGGCAGTTTAAATACAGTGTACACAGAAAGCTGCCAATCAGTGGTGTGGGTGGGGTTATTATACAGAGCTCAGCATTCAGAGATCTGCATGAGAAAAAAAAAACTACAATTTTATCAAAATAACACCAAGCAGCCCCGTAAGTGATACATCGTTGGAATCAGGGCCTCGGATTATGCTGCTCTCAAATGGGGTAGCAAAAACCTGCTGACATATTCCATTTAAAGGGGCAGCTGCTACTAAATCCAGACATGGTGCAAAATGTAAATTCTGCTGCAGATTTACTGCTGTAGATTTTTAATTCCTAAAAATCCCTGTAGATTCAGAGGATCTCAACCTTTTCGATGCAAATTATTTTCAAGACTTATTCACAGATATTATGAAATATTACAGTAGAAATAAAAAAAAAAAAGCACAATACCTAAACCCCCTCCTTGGGAAAAATATACGGCAAGTATAAGAAAGACAAAAATTTATTCTGGAGTCATATTGAAGTCTAAATAGAATTGTAACCATACAATGTAAACAGCAGTGAATGTAAGTAGGATCCACTGGATCTATATAAGAGGAACGTTTTCCAAAGCTGATCTTCTGAGCCCACCGCTATGCTGGCTGCACCGGCATTGTGATCGTCAGCACCTGGAATATACGTCACGTTTTACTGCAGCTCATAGAACCAAATGATAAGACGCAGAGCAGTGCGAGGCTTGTGACTCGCTATACACAAAATATACGACATGTTTGATGAATGGCATAAAGGAAAGCGGATGCATTCAGATGTCTCTGGGCAACTATATGTTGTGATAGATAAGTTCCTGTCAGGGTGAGGGGCAGCATCCTATCTGCTCACTCATCATGACAGGTTTACAACATGTTGACTCATGGACGTGATCAGTCAGTCAATCGATGACAGATGCACGTTCTTGATTCCGACAGGTAGGTCAGAGAAGTCCGTCTCAAACAGTTTACTTTCACCCATCTAGGATGGATGGCTGCTGACATTGTTGGCCATTATGTCCATACACAATTATTATCCCCTAATTGTGATGTACAATACAAATTTATATTGTGGTACCGTGTTAGCCAGAAAATTTGATGGAAATAATTTTATGCCCAAAAATGGCAAAAGTATTCTCGGAGTGATACCTTTATTGGCTAACCAGAAAAAAAAATATATATATGCAAACTTACAGAGCACACAGGCTCCTTCTTCAGGCAGGATTACAAATGTTAAGAATTCATTTGTAATATTGCCTGAAGAAGGAGCCTCTGTGCTCTGAAAGCTTGCATATATATATTTTTTTCTGGTTAGCCAATAAAGGTATCACTCCGAGAATACTTTTGCCATTTTTGGGCATAAAAGTATTCACATAGAATTATTCACTAATTAAAACAATTTATTTTTGCTAAATAAATGTATACATTTTTTAAAATTTTATTTTATACATTTTCTCAGAGAACCTCTTTAAGAAGATGATTTCAGAATGGGCTATAAGACATGTCCAGCTTTGCTTAATTGTCTCACCTTACTGTCCTTGTTGAACTGAGCTCCACTTTGTTCTTGGATGATATTGTAAGGAATGAAGACGTCTAGATGATACAAATCGGGACGTCTGACTATTCTGTCTTCACCCAAGTCCAACACAAGAGATCTAGCAGAAGACTGTAAAGAGAAGACCAGCGTGGTAACAACGCTTATGTCGCTGAATGCTTCTGTACGGGAAAGAAAGTTGTAACCAACAAGTGCACAAAAATCTAAACTTTTATCTTGATACGTGGCCAACTAGAAGTTACTGTGTAGCTCCACACGTCTCCTACATTAAATCTGACACGTGGAGGAACTGCTCACAGAAAATGCTGAAAAATATTTTTTAGGATTCACACGGCATTAAAAGGGGTTGTCCACCACTTTAATACTAATGGAATATCCTTAGGATAGGTCATCAATATTAAAGTGCCAGGCAACCCCTTTAAGTGAGGCATAATGAATGGTACCAGAATTTCACATAATGTAGCCTTCATTAGGCAGAAGGCCCACTCGGTTATATGAAGAAATCTGGGGTCCCCAAAAGCAAACCCAGTAATCACCAGATTCCCGTGTGGTGACTACTTAATCTGCTTTTTGGGAAGACCAGAACTGACCCCTATATTTAACCAAGTGGGTCCCCTTAAGCTACATTATCCTGTCTGATGAAGGCTACATTAGCTGAAACATTCTTCATCTTCATTATGCCTCATTTAACGCAATGTGAATCATGGACATGAGAAAAATCAAATTAAAAAATAAATACATTTAAAGCATTTTCTGTGCGATTCCTCCAAATGTCGCATTAATATAGAAAAAATAAAGAGCGGCGTGTTCTACACTATTGCAACAAGCCTCTTTCATCATTTATATCATCACTATAACATCATTTATATGCACCAGCACCATGGAATCAATGGCACTATATAATTAAATAATAATAATAATATATACATCTTCCCACCAGCTTGTTTTCCCTCTATCTCCTCTCTGGATCTATGAAGCCAGAACTGTCAAAGAAGAGGTGATGGTGGAGATGGAGGGGAAACAAGCAGGGGGGAAGGCTTATATAAATGACTGGTCCTGCCGTGAAGCACTGGGCGTCTGTGCTTGGTTTGAACAGTCGTTCTCTGCTGACAGAGTCGTTTACAGAGATCTTCTTTCCCATTCCAACAGCTTGCAAACAACCCACCATGGTATGAAAAAAAAATGATATCATCATCATCCAGTAAATGTGTCACAGCTGCCAGCAATTGGCTACTGTGGACACATCAAAGCTGTGATGATAAAAGTTGGCAGAGGAGGACCGGTAGCACGAGGTTGGCACAGACTTTTAATAAGGGAAGACTATTGGAAATCACATGAAATGCAAAAAGGTCACAATCCTAAACCACATCTAAGGGTCTCACCATTTTAGGTAAAGAGATTTCAGCCACCAGAAAACTTGGGTGTCCTACAGGAGGTTCCGCCACAATCATGTAATCTGGTTTCACGGGTGAACTGATAAAAAAAAGGAAGGCAGCAGTATACTGCAAGGGTACACCATCAATTTATGATCTGTTGGGGTCGATCTCTAATATAATAAAGGGGCACTGATGCTGGTAATGAGGAACAGCCCCTTTCACAGTCATTCCCTGCACATCGGCATCATGGCCTCCACTGTGCAGCGGAACGACAGCATAGATCCAGCAAAGTGAATGGGCTTAGCTGCAGTTCTCCTGCACAGTGAATATCCGGGTAGCTGCCCCACACCAGCATATTCTTTAAAAAGGGCAGCGGGGTTACTTCCAGGCTGCAGCCCCCTTATTCTTGGAGTCCAAGAAGTTGGATATCCTATATCTTTTGTAAGATGGGATTCTAAAAAAAGTAAATGCATGCATTAAACCTCAAAGAAACCCAAACCTTTCAACTTCTGAGATTAGGGACTTGCTTGGAGTTAGCTGGGAGGGTCTGTAGGAAAAAAATAAAGAACATAAAGGCATAATAGTTAAAACAAAAAAACAAAACAATGTCCACATTGTTCTTGCACCATAACAAGCCATTCTGCAACTTCCCCCATCTGTTGGGTTTAACCCATCACCACGAGGAGTGGGGCTCCCCCATCTGTTGGGTATAACCCATCACCACGAGGAGTGGCACTCCCCCATCTGTTGGGTATAACCCATCACCACGAGGAGTGGCGCTCCCCCATCTGTTGGGTATAACCCATCACCTCAAGGAGTGAAGCTCCCCCATCTGTTGGGTGTAACCCATCACCACAAGGAGTGGAGCTCCCCCATCTGTTGGGTGCAGCCCATCACCACGAGAAGTGGCGCTCCCCCATCTGTTGGGTATAACCCATCACCACGAGGAGTGGCGCTCCCCCATCTGTTGGGTATAACCTATCACCTCAAGGAGTGGCGCTCCCCCATCTGTTGGGTATAACCCATCACCAAGAGGAGTGGAGCTCCCCCATCTGTTGGGTGTAACCCATCACCACAAGGAGTGGCGCTCCCCCATCTGTTGGGTGTAACCCATCACCACGAGGAGTGGCGCTGCCCCATCTGTTGGGTATAACCTATCACCAGGAGGAGTGGCGCTCGTCATACTTTGTGTCCCTAGGGGAAATGTGGTATTATAAGATATCCAATCAATTGAATGGCCGACTATGTACTGCATGGATGAGCGAGGAACATCAGAGAAGAAGCCGTCGATGCTCAACAGCACCCTACTCTGTCGTCTTTTACAGACTGTATGCCATAGACTTGTACCTTAGAGTTGGGACTTACCCCTATTATGAATCATCGGTTTTGATTTGGTTCTGATATTCTGTTCAAAAATGGATCCCAGGAACTTCCGATTTTTCAGCATTTTCCACTTTGAAGGGAAACCATAGATGATTAACAGGGTCGGACTGGAACTGAAACTCAGCCCTGGCATGTGAGAGGACGCAGGCCCGCCCGACGCGCGTTGAATGTGAAATATTTTCATGAATGATTTGGGTATATGTCACAATAAAAATTGCTGCAAACTGCACTTTATCATCGATAGACAAAAACTGACATAATGTAAAATATAAACTTCCCTCCAGGAAAATGTTAATTTCTTTCAACTGGAGGGACGGACATATTTGTAATATAGAGCTCCAAGTTCCCAAAAACGCTATGCTTGATAGTACCAGGAAAAGCAGGAAAAGTGAATCCTTGCAGATTTGAAGCAGTTTCATGTCTATTCTTTCAGTATTTTTGCAGCGTTTCTAAAGAAAGGGAAAAAAAAATCTCAAAAAACGCAACATCAACGGGATTTTCCTGCCGAGCGACACGTTTTTTGTGCAGAAATGTTCTTTCCTTTCTTTTTTGTTTATATTTTGTGTTATACACTAGTGGCCAAAATTGAGGCAACACTTTCAGTTTTTCACCATCACCAATATTTAATGGAGGTTTTCACTGACCTACTTACTTGTACACACGCCCTCTTCTGCCATATGTATTCTATGTTGGTTTATAGTGACCTGGGTGTGATTTAAGACAGATATTGTGTGATTAAAATGCGTTTTTTATATTTTAAAGCCAGTTTGTCATCAAAAGGTAAGCAATTACATGTTTTCGTTCTCAAAGTGTGTAAGCGGTTTCAAGAGACTGGTTCGATAAAGAATAAACCAGGTAGAGAAAGGAAGAAGGCTACAACTCCTTAGACTGATAGAAGAATTGTTAGAATCGCCCTAAATAACAGGAAATAAACTGCTGTTAACATCAACAAGGAGCTTGTCAACACCGGAGTGACAGTGTCTGATCGGACGGTTCGACGACGATTGGTAAATGCAGGGTTAAGAGCCAGAATACCAGGTAAAAAGCCATTTCTGAAAACCTCACAGCGTCAGAAACGTCTGCAGGGGCCAAAGAACATTGTAAATGGACCATTGAACAATGGTGAAATGTTATATGGAGCGATGAGACACGCATATCCATCTTTGGCAGCGATGGTGTCCGCTACGTTCGACGACGACCTGGAGAGGACTGGTTGCCAGAGGGTACAGTACCCACCATGAAGCCTCCTCTGAGTGTTATGGTAGGGGGCTGCGTGTCCAGAGATGCAGGTGGTCGGCTGCAGGTAATTGAAGGAACAGTTAATGCTGAAAAGTACATCAAGGAAGTCCTTCAGCCTAAACTCATTCCTTCGGCACACAATGTATTTGGTGAAGGGACACCGTTTATTTTAAGATGGAGCCCCATGCCATACAGCTAAAAAATGTCTCTCTTGGTTCAAGGACAAAAATGTCCAGCTATTGAATTGGCCAGGAAACAGCCCAGATCTCAATCCTATTGAGAATCTCTGGGCTCGGCTCAAAAGAGCGGTGTCAAAACAGCGGGCTTCACACAAGCAGGAACTCACTGCAGCCATCATCAAATCATGGCTTCATATCATCACACCATCTGATTTACACAAACTGGTAGATAGCATGCCAAGTAGATGCCAGGCAGTCATCAAGGCCGAGGGCTGTCCAACTGAGTATTAACATTTAGTGTTAGATATGAAAATAGGACAAATCAATGGCTTTTCTCCCACAGTCATCTGTGTCCAATTTGTTGACAAATGAACAAATTTCCTGCTAATATTGTGTTTCTATATGAGATTTTATTTCTACTTAAAAACTTTACTGTGAAATCAAAAACATTCATGAAATTTGTATTTGTATTGGCAAAATGCTAAAAATTCATAAATCTTGGGGGTGTTGCCTCAATTTTGGCCACTAGTGTATAGAGTTCCTCAGTATATTTATATGTTGTCCCCCATCACCTTTTTCATCTCTCCTTACAAGTATGCCTTGTATCTTAGCTAAAACATGGTAGTAAGTAGCATATGAAACCCTTTTATAATGGGTAGTGTAGAATCGCTGCATATTTCAGGGTTATGCGCTCCTGAGGACTCATTAGTGCTGCCCTCCTCAGGCGAAACCTGGTTGTGACCTCGTATAATATGGGGCTAGCCGGTCTCACCTACCAGTTTGGGTCACAAACCCTTTTTCGTTTGCTTTGATGTTTTACTCATTGTTTATTACGTTTACACCCCAAATCTCTCCTAATCCTGGAGATCAAACCTATGAAAGCAATTTATGAATGATCATAACACCTCTATGAAGGGTAATTATCATCTCCTTCATAAATATACATTTATATGTATAAATACATATGTGGTCAATGCATAGTACTGGCACATGACTTATCACTTTCCAGGACCTTACAAAGCACCAGGAACATTCATAACAAGCGGAGGAGAAGCGATTCTGGCAACTTAATAGGAAAGGATTCTTTACAGTTAGAGCAGTCAGACTGTGGAATGCCAACCACAAGATATAGTAATGGCAGATAGTATAACAGCATTTATAGAAGGGCTGGATACTTTTTTAACAAAACATGACATTGTGGGTTATAAATAATCTAGTAATAGAAAATGTATAACTTTGGAGATAGACCAAGGACATTAAAGTTAAAACTTTTTCAACCTATGTAACTATGCAAGTATGCAGAATGCACATTAGGAAAATGCTTGAAATGCAATTCCCTATAATATTATTTTACAAGTAATTTCCTCTTAATTTTCCGCTTTGTAAAGTGCTAGTTATAAGCCCAATCTATGGATCTAAAAAGTGCAAAACACTCCTGAAACACTTGTACGTATGTTCTATAATCTTTATTTCTTATGGTGCCTAAGGGAAGCCGTAATGATAAGACTCCTGCTTGGTAACAAGTGCAGTTATTTGCCTCCATAATGAAAGTGAATTACCAATGATGAAAGGGTTAATACTTGGACCCTGCATCAGTAATAGCCCTTGTAGTAACCATGACAACTATTGTGAGGGCATAAACAAGTGTCATAAAGAAGATTCCATAAAAGAATGCCACGCTGCCATGATCAGCGCCATTACTGATGATGCGCCTGAGGACCTTGAGCTTGACCACCCCACGTAATGTGCCAATGTTGGTGTAATTTGGAGGTTCTAGCAGGGAAAGGGGTTGTCTTCTTAGACACCTCGGGGGGAAGGGAAGGTAACAGAGGGGGGGTCCCCAAAACAGGATCCCCTTCTGTTACTATGTACAAAGAGCTGCTCTTCTTTGGGAGTTCATAGATGGATCCTTGACTTTAATGGGTGATAAATTGGGAGGGGGAGGGGATACTCATCCTATTAGGGGTTATCCATAATGAGCAACCCCTGTAACCAAGTACCCAACATCTTGAGAGACGGAGCTGGATCTGTAAGGGAGAAGTGGTAGATCCACCTGGGAAATCAGATCAACTAAATTCGTTCCAGCAATAAATGTGGTGACAGATATCGCAGCCAGATCTCTCCCACATCCAGTTTATCACATTAATAGTCTATATTTGTTATGTCGTTCTCTGTAAATATGTAGAAATTCTAAAACTCCGTCATATATCGGCACTAACTCTCTAAGCCCAAGGGAAGGGCAGCCCTCCAGCCATGGTTCCCTAGAGGTTTCCTCCACAGGGGGTTTTCCTCTCCTGAGAGCTGGAGGGTGACTCTTCGTGAGTCGAGGGTTGTGCCATTTTCGGTGTCATGTAAATTTAAATAAAGTTGAGAACGTTTGACACCTAATTGCAATGATTTGTGTATTTATTTTGTATGTGTCTGATTCATTTTGTTTGGGAGTCGGGGTCCATCACACATCACTGAGTCATACGTCTGGACATCTGCCGCCAGAAGTTTTGCTCCAGGGGTTGCCCCTGCTCTGGGGAGTTTGATGGAGCAGAGAAGACAAGAATTACAGAACTCATCCTCAGAATAAGGACTTCTATTACAGTACTACAAGCAGCTTCCTCGTCTCATTCACACAGTGAGTATTTTGGGCACTAATTTACATCAGTATTTGTAAGCTGAAAACCAGAGGGGAACAAACACAGTGAAAAATAGTAACTGAAACACTTTCACCTCTTCTGTTTTGGATCCACTCCTGGCGTCTGCTAACAAATACTGATGCAAAATATCGCCATGGAAGTTCCCTAAATTCTTACTGACTGATTTGACTGTTTGAGTAGCAGTCAAGCAACAGAGGTTGCAAGTGTTAAAGGAGTTTTCTGGTATCAAAAACCCCTGTCCCCCTTGCCATTTTTCTCTATCCTGAACCTGTGCTTCCTGCCCTGATCTCGGACTGTCTGACCTAGTCCTTGTCTTCGCTCTCCTGAGTCTGGTACCCTGGTACCTCCGGAATGCTGCTGCAGTCCCGGGAACTGCACTGAAGTGGTACCTGGTGTCTACCGGAGGCCCAGTCTATCCTCACCACCAGAGGTTCTAGTGGAGACCCAGTAGACACCTAGTCACAACCCTCCCGTGGGGCAGTGGGTCCATATCCACCAGGGTTACACCCACATAGCAAATGTGGTACCAATATTCAAGAAGGGGATAACATCTGAGCCTGGAATTTATAGGTCGGTAAGTTTAACTTGTACTGTGGGCAACAACTTTGAGGGTTTTCTAAGAGATACTAACCTGGAGCACCTCAATAAGAATAACCTAAACATATGATTATGAGGGATCTGTCCTGCAAACTAATCTGAAAAGATTCTATGGGGAGGTAAGTTCAGGTTGGACCAGGGAAACTTAGTGGATGTTGTCTATCTGGACTTTTCAAAGGCATTTGATACGGTGCCATACAACAGGTTGGTACATAAAAATGTTCAATATATTATATGGTAAACTTGCTCCACGAAAGAACAAGTCCTTGTGTGGTCGATGGAAAAATCAAGGAAAAGATCAGTGATGCGGTCGTTACCTCTTGACAGCTCCATTTCGTACTTGTTCTCTAGTCCCTCCATGGCCACGGTGATAAAAAATTCCCTGAAAAGCTCATTATTCTAATAAAAAAAATACAAAGTAAGGAGCTGACACAAAGGAGAGCAGACAGCTCGTATGTCGGAATAAGCAATTGCAGTTACCGTAATTTTCTCAAAGAAGGTGCCATTAATCACTATGTCGTACGCCGAGCAGCCGCCTCTACCTGTAGGACAAAGTGCACCAGGACTTAGATACTTTGCGGTGCCGACTCAATCCATTGACCTTAGTAGGGCTGCTATGAATAAGTGGTATAAGTTCTTAAAGGGGAATCCAAGTAGTGGACAATCCCTCTAAGTCCCAAATCTAAACCAAAAAAGTTCAAAAGTCAACAACAAGATGTCAAACTTTATTCCGCAGACTGGAAGTGGACCTACCAGAACCTGTGGAGATGGCACCTTTGACCATTGAGGATTAGTAAGTTGTAATACTTGCTATTTTAACCCCTTTAAGGATATCTCTGGACTATCCCTTTAAAAAGAGAAGCGCTGTATTAAAAAAAAACGTACTATTATCAACTTCAACGTGGGGCTCTCCAAGGCTCATGGGGACTCGATAGCCGGAGGGATCATCAGATTCCAGGATGCTGACTAACTCCTGCTCCGTCAGGTCCTGGGCCGCTGGGATCTGGTTCGACTTGCAGATGTTAATAAAGATTTTGGTATTTTTGGATGTGCGAGTTTTAATGCAGAAACCTAACACAGAAATAAAAACAAAAAGTGAACAAAAACACAATAAAATCGGCAAAAGCCAAGCAGCATTTACATGTAATCAACTGCATAAGAAATTATGTGACCCCCCACGTTGGTTGCATCATGTGACCGTTGCAGTCAATAAGACCCCACTGCCCCACTGTGGTATCTGTCACATAATATGCACAAAGTAATCTGGATAATAATCAGAGGACGCCCACCTCACCCGGCTGGGGTCTGATCTCTCTGCTTTCTGGTAAGTTCGGTATTCTGCTCTCCATCTCCTGTTTGGCCTGAAATGAGGCAACAAGTGTGAATCAGTGAGTAACATGAACAGGATGGTTCTGCAAACTGATTTTTCCTGCACCAAAATAGTACAACTGTGAGGGGTCTAAAGCCAACAATACACATTAGGTAAATGTTGGAGACTGCCGCGCCCCCGGCGGCTGACGGAGGAGACATTCACCCGGTGATTGCTGGCCTCTCCAATTCATCTTCGTACCTTCATCAGCATCTGTTCATACAGCGCTTCCTCCATGTTTGTGTTCATTTCTGCAGACAGCAGCGACTTGTCAGACGCCATTTTTTCGGTCAAAGACAGAAGCTCAGAGATCTTGTTTTATAAGAGAAAACCTGAAAAATGAAAATATGTATTAATCTTCTCCACAGACAACGACAAGGGGAGAGTGCGGGAGCCTGACAGCCGACGACATGAGGGGGTGCGGGAGCCTGACAGCCCTCGACACGAGGGGGTGCGGGAGCCTGGCAGCCCACGACAAGAGGGGGTGCGGGAGCCTGGCAGCCCACGACAAGAGGGGGTGCGGGAGCCTGGCAGCCCACGACAAGAGGGGGTGCGGGAGCCTGGCAGCCCACGACAAGATGGGGTGCGGGAGCCTGACAGCCCACGACACGAGGGGGTGCGGGAGCCTGACAGCCCACGACACGAGGGGGTGCGGGAGCCTGACAGCCCATGACACGACGGGGGGCGGGAGCCTGACAGCCCTCGACGCGAGGGGGTGCGGGAGCCTGGCAGCCCACGACACGAGGGGGTGCGGGAGCCTGGCAGCCCACGACACGAGGGGGTGCGGGAGCCTGACAGCCCACGACACGAGGGGGTGCGGGAGCCTGACAGCCCACGACACGAGGGGGTGCGGGAGCCTGACAGCCCACGACACGAGGGGGTGCGGGAGCCTGGCAGCCCATGACACGAGGGGGTGCGGGAGCCCCGACAGCCCACGACACGAGGGGGTGCGGGAGCCTGACAGCCCACGACACGAGGGGGTGCGGGAGCCTGACAGCCCACGACACGAGGGGGTGCGGGAGCCTGACAGCCCACGACACGAGGGGGCGCGGGAGCCTGACAGCCCACGACACGAGGGGGTGCGGGAGCCTGACAGCCCACGACACGAGGGGGTGCGGGAGCCTGGCAGCCCACGACACGAGGGGGTGCGGGAGCCTGGCAGCCCACGACACGAGGGGGTGCGGGAGCCTGACAGCCCACAGCACGAGGGGATGCGGGAGCCTGACAGCCCACGACACGAGGGGGTGCGGGAGCCTGACAGCCCACAGCACGAGGGGATGCGGGAGCCTGACAGCCCACGACACGAGGGGGTGCGGGAGCCTGGCAGCCCACGACACGAGGGGGTGCGGGAGCCTCGCAGCCCACGACACGAGGGGGTGCGGGAGCCTGACAGCCCACAGCACGAGGGGATGCGGGAGCCTGGCAGCCCACGACACGAGGGGGTGCGGGAGCCTGACAGCCCACGACACGAGGGGGTGCGGGAGCCTGACAGCCCACGACACGAGGGGGTGCGAGACCCTGACAATATTGGGAGTGGGATTCTGCACACCTACAGCTAGCTACTTATTGTCCTGAATGTAGTAATCACCTTGGCACATTCCCATCTTCTTACCTGTAGTACAGACGCCAAACACCACTACTCTGCCTGCAATCACCCAGCTACAGCGTCACCACGCCTCAGCAACAGGGGAGTGTCTAGATTGGAGTTGATTTCTTGAGGGGGAGGAGTGATTTCATGGAATCATGATGTCACCAGAAGGGGCGGGGCCTTCTCAGTCAGTGGACATTATTCCACCTGCAGCTGCAGCAGTGCGCACATTGTGCCGGGACAGGAGGACTGGTGATGAGGAGCTCGTGTTCTGCGTTGTGCTGTGAGGACTGAGGCGGGGAGAACACAATATTAATTATAATAATTTTTTTTAGGCTGTGTGCCCACTATGCGTTTTTTAAGCGTTTCCGCGGTGGCAATTCCGCTGCAGAAACGCTTAAAAACGCTTGATAGAAGGTCGGCCATGTTCCCCAATGATAATCCGCATGTGCTGTGCACATGCTGTGTAAATTTCAGCTGCGAATTATCATTGCGGAAAAATCCGCTGCACTACCAATTATTTTGCGGAAGCACGGCGCTTTCGCCGCCATTGACTTGCATTAGAACACATGGAATCCGCATCACTGGATCTGTACATGCAGAATCCATGCGCTTCAATGTGCGGATGGTACCCGGGTTTGGAGAAGAGGAGACTCTCCTCCGGACCCGGGTACCATAGAACCTGTAAAAAAAGAATAAAATAAAAAATAAATATTATACTTACCTTCTGATGGCCCCCGGTGTCTTTATCCGATGCGTCCTGGCTTGCCGGCAGCTCGCGATGGTCTGAAAAGGACCTGCCGTGACGTCATTTAGTCATGTGACGGGTCACGCGACCGCTGACGTCGGCAGGCCATCAGAAGGTAATTATATATTTATTTTTTACCATTCTTTTATGGTCACACTATATAAATCCATGCCGGTTGCATGTATTTATATAGTGTGACCAAGTTGTCAAGCACTTTTCAAGTGATGCTAAAATCGCTTGGAAAGCGCTTGTCAACCCACATGCGGAAATGCAAGTGAAGAACGCTTCACATCAGCAAGTCCCAGGCAGGAAAAAAGCATGTACAATCCGCATGTACAATCCACATGCGTTTTTTCTGCCAGGGAGATGCGGAAACGCTCAAAAAAAATCCGGAGCATTTCTGCATCGTGGGCACATAGCCTTACATTAATTGTATGACTCAATATTGAGCACACGTAACCATCTATACACAGCTGGAGGCCGCACGTAGCCATCTATACACAGCAGGAGGCCGCACGTAGCCATCTATACACAGCGGGAGGCCGCACGTAGCCATCTATACACAGCGGGAGGCCGCACTAAGCCATCTATACACAGCGAGAGGCCGCACGTAGCCATCTATACACAGCGGGAGGCCGCACGTAGCCATCTATACACAGCGGGAGGCCGCACGTAGCCATCTATACACAGCGGGAGGCCGCACGGCGCCATCTATACACAGCGGGAGGCCACACGGCGCCACCTATACACAGCGGGAGGCCCACAGCGCCCCCCCCAGAGAGAGCAGGAGGCCGCACGGCGCAATCTATACATAGCGGGAGGCCGCACAGCGCCCCCCTCACAGAGACAGCAGGAGGCCGCACGGCGCCATCTATACTCAGCAGGAGGCCGCACGGCGCACCCGACCCCAAAGACAGCAGGAGGCCGCACGGCGCCATCTATACTCAGCAGGAGGCCGCACGGCGTCACCTATACACAGCGGGAGGCCGCACGTCGCCACCTATACACAGCGGGAGGCCGCACGGCGCCACCTATACACAGCGGGAGGCCGCACGGCGCCACCTATACACAGCGGGAGGCAGCACGGCGCCACCTATACACAGCGGGAGGCCGCACGGCGCCACCTATACACAGCGGGAGGCGCCACCTATACACAGCGGGAGGCCGCACGGCGCCACCTATGCACAGCGGGCGGCGCCACCTATACACAGCGGGAGGCCGCACGGCGCCACCTATACACAGCGGGAGGCCCCACGGCGCCACCTATAAACAGCGGAAGGCCGCACGATGCCATCTATACACAGGGAGCCGCACAATGCCATCTATACACAGCGGGAGGCCGCACGGCGCAATCTATACACAGCGGGAGGCTGCACGGCGCCATATATACACAGCGGGAGGCTACACGGCGCCCCCCCCAAGAGACAGCAGTAGGCCGCACGGCGCCATCTATACACAGCGGGAGGCCGCACGGCGCCCCCCCCAGAGACAGCAGGAGGCCGCACAGCGCCATCTATACACAGCGGGAGGCCGCACGGCGCCCCCCCAGAGACAGCAGGAGGCCGCACGGCGCCATCTATACTCAGCAGGAGGCCGCACGCAGTCACGCACACACAAACATATACAGACATATACATACACGCATAAACACATTTGAAACATAAAAATACATATAAACAGACATCACACAATGACATCTGCCTGCACACACACACACATACATACATATACATACACACACACACACTCACCATCCCCTGACTCGGCTCCAGCTCTTTTCCGGTGCAGCACTGCAGGCCGGGTGCGCACTGCGTGACGTCACAGCTAGGAGACACGGCCGCGCACAGGGCCGTGTCTCCTAGCAGTGACGTGGCCGGGCCAGCACAGGGAAGTTAACTGCTGCAGTGCTGGCCCGGCCGAAGAAGAAGCAGCGGCTGTGTGCCGCTGCTGGGGGAGCGATCCTGGGCCCCCCCCCACTGTCTGCCGGTATGTGCCGTGGCGCCGCACATATAATGAGGACAATCTGGCCATAGACACCCCGGAGCCCCCTGGAGGTTCGGGGCCCCGGGCGGTAGCCCATATCGTCCTCATTATAATCCGCCTATGCTTATATACATGTAACACTCACTACCCCCTATTCCTGTGTATTGCTGTAATATATAACCTATACTCGTTATCCATCATTATAAATTAAGAAGATTTTCCACTTTATCCGATATATCCACACTCAATCAGTAGATTAGATGTCTGCTGGAGAGGCGATACACATGAACGTCTCCACATCATCCTCCCCGACTGTATCTATATGTGCCCCGTGACCCCCGATCAAGTGTCTCCATCACGTGCTCGCAGCATCACAGGTCACATAGTTTCCTCGTAGCGTTGGTGCGCGTTGTGTATCGCGCCACGCCTCCTCAGCACCCATTGGTTGGTGGAGACATACCTCCATCCTGATTGACTATAGTTGGCCGTTTAACTCTTAGCTCTTTCCGAATGATGCCACCCCCTGACGAAGACAAGAAGCCGAAACATACATCGGGTGGACGCCAATCAGGAGTGGGATCTGCATCTGCTATAGCGTGAGTACAATGCACATGTGGTCACCTTTTTTAAAAACGCTTAAAGTGGATACAAATACATATCTGTCAACAGCACATATGCCCAAGTCAGTGCACTACTTTCTACAGGATTCACACCGACCTCCAAATAATAAGGGACCAGCCCTTGTATATATACATATACAGGTGCATCTCACTAAATTAGAATATCATCAAAAAGTTACTTTATTTCAGTTCTTCAATACAAAAAAGTGAAACTCGTATAGCCATAATCATCAGCATTAACAGAAATAAACAATAACTGTTTGATTATATTCTAATTTAGTGAGAAACACCTGTATTTGTTCACATATGAGATATATAATTTATGTAGATTTATTCTTTGGAGGCACTTGCACTTTATGTAAAGTTTATGATAATTAAACAATCATATGTACAGATATATCTAACTAATGATATGTATATATATTTTTATATACTGGATTAATTTGTGGCTTGATTCTCTGTATTATCCCTTTGCTGTTCTAATCATGATCCATTCCCACTGGTGTTAATTGTAATTCCTGTCTCGACGTCCCCTTTGCGTATAGTTTTTAATTCCCCCCTTTTTTTGCATTTCCTGCTCTTCCACCTGGTTATCAATATAATAATTATTAGCATCACCCACATGCCTGGACTCTTCTGGTCGATGTCTCCTTTCTGCTATATACTAGAGTGGTATACTATGTGCACAGATACATGGAGTGCCATATACTTCTCAGGAGGTGCGCAGCGTCCACCTCCTCACCGCACAGGCCCACAAGCTCCTCTCCGGCAGGAAGAAGATGCATTCAGGCGGCTCCTACCACTGCAGCAGACGGCAGTGCACAAGTATACAGAGAGCAGTGTGGATGTGTCTGCACCACTGGGATGTGCCCGACCTGCATGTATACATATGCCCCTCTGCAGGGGGGACTGGCCCACCGGAGGATCGGGAAAACCCCCGGGTCCCGATGGCCCCGCCCCCTACACCCCTGGGCCCTGTACAGAGAACAGAGGGCCCCCCCCCGGTTCGCAGCACTGCCGATATGATTAGTGATGGGCCCTCTGCATCCTCTGCGCAGCACGACACTGCCGGCGCGTGCGCAGGAGGTCAGTCTCAGGGTGATGACGTCATTGCCCTGGGACTGCTTCCTGTGCGCGCGGTGGAGTACGGACCCGGCGTCGCTCCTGGCAGCGGCTGCAGCTCATCTCGACGCGTGAGTATGAAACGGGGAGGGGAGGGGAGGAAGGGATAGGGGGGAGGGGTGACTGGGAGGACCCCTGGCCGAGGCTGGCAGTAAATACTACTGGACAATGGGCATGATTATCATCATGCCCATTGCCCAGCATGTCCTGCTGCCAGCCTCTGGTTACTGGTACTATGCCCAGCAGCATGTACTATCACCAGGGGCTGGCAGGACATAGTGGGTGGGCATGATAGTACCAAGGAGGCTGGCAGGACATACTAGGCATGAATCATGCCCAGCATGTCCTGCCAGCCACTGTTGGTACCATCATGCATGCCCATTACCCAGCCACTGTTGGTACCATCATGCATGCCCATTACCCAGCCACTGGTGGTGTGGTACTATCATGCTAGTACTAACACCAGTGGCTGGCTGGCAGGACATGCCATGTGAGCTTGAATGCTAATACCACAGAGGCTGGCAGTACATACTGGGCAATGGGCATGATGGTACCACCAGTAGACTGACTAGGCGGTCTCCAGGGCTCCGTCTCCCCTTCTCGCTGCTGTTAGGCTGGGTTAACATTGCGTTTATGCTGTGCGTTACAACGCATCCGTTGTAAATCAGTGCAGACGCAATGTACCGTAGACTTGCATAGCAAAAATAGGCATGTGTTTGAAAGTATGCATTATTTGCAACGCACAGCAAAACATGGTCGGCGGCTGGAGGCCAGCTGAGCACTTCTCTGACAACTGGGTTCTAGTGTCATTCTGTGCCTGCTCATCTCTGTCAGCAGGCATATTTGTCTGATGGCAAAGATGTAGCTCAGCTGGAGACAGAAGATCCGTGGATTACGTCAGAGCGAGGATTTTGTTTTTAATTAAAGATGGAGTCCCTACATGTGTTTTGTGTTTTATTTTTATTAAAAAATTGTGTTGTGTTTTTTTCTGTTTACTGGAAATTCATGGTGGCCATGTCTAGTTTGGCGTGACTCCATGAATTTCAGGCTTAGTGCCAGCTGATAATACAAAGCTGGTATTAACTCCATTATTACCCAGCGTGCCACCCCCCACCAGGGCCGTTGGAAGAGCCGGATAAAGTGCCTGGAAATGGCGCTACGATGAATGCGCCAATTCCAGGGGTGGCTGCGGGCTGCCGTTTTCAGCATGGGGGGCCCAGAATGCTTGGGCCCTACCATGCTGAGAATCCCAGCCCCCAGCCCCCCCGATCAAAATATGGCGGGAGCCCACGCATTTTTTTTTTTAATTATTTTTTTAAATAATTAAAAAAAACCATTGGGCTTTCCTGACTTTTGATCGCCAGTCAAGGTAAAACCAGGCAGATAAAGCAGACAGCTACGGGCTGCCACCTCTATCTGCGCTGAGAATCAAAATTTCTGTAGAGCGCTATGTCATTTTTGTTTTATTATTTATTTATTTTCACACTTCTATATGTGTGACAGTCCCAACAGCCAATCACAGAGGCTGACACAGAGAATGGGCGTCTGTGATTGGCTGCTTGAGTAACCTGAAAGCAGCCCATACATAGTACCATACTAGAATGTATGGGCTGATTGTACATTACTCAAACAGCCAATCACAGAAGCCCATCCTCTTTGACAGCATCTGCGATTGACTGTTGGGTCTGTCACATATAGAAGTGTGAAAAGAAAATTTTAAAAATGAATTTTTGATTCTCACCGCAGATAAAGCAGACAGCTACGTACTGCCACCCCCAGCTGCCTGGCTTTACCTTGGCTGGCGATCAAAAGACAGAGAAGCCGAATATTTGTTTTAAACTTACTTAACTTTTTTTTTCCCGCCATATGTTGATCGCCAGCCAGATAAAACAAGGCTGCTGGGGGCTGGGATTCGCAGCATGGTAAGGCCCAAGCGTTCTTGGCCCTCCACGCTGAAAATCGCAGCCCGCAGCCACCCCTGAAAATGGCGCATTCATCATGGCAGCATTTCTAGGTGCTTTACCCGGCTCTTCCAGCGGCCCTGGTGGTGAGTGGCACACTGGGTAATAATAGGGTTAGTACCAGGCCATCTTTGCCTTATCAGCTGGTACTAAGCCCGAAATTCATGGTTTCACGCCAAATTAGACATAGCCACCATCAATTTCTAGTAAACAGAAAAAAAAAAGACAGAATTTTTTTTTTTATTATTAAAAATAAAACACATTTAGGGACTCCATCTTTAATAAAGAAAAATCCTCACTCCCAACGTAATCCATAGGTCTTCTGTCTTCATCTCTCTTAGATCTTTGCCATCAGACAAATATGTCTGCTGACAGGTGAGCAGGCACAGAATGACACTGGAGCACTGTTACTGTGTAGTGCAGTGCTATGTTTCTTTTTTTGTCATTTCATGCAGTGTAGAAATCTTGGGAAAAGTGTGGATTGTGCTCTGGAAGTGATCAGTTATAGCTAACTATGTTATTTTCTGCAGAGATAAGTCCTGTATAGAAGATGTGATATATCGGTCTGCAGTTAAAGAACTTCACCTAGAGACATCACTGGTGAGTATGTGTATTACCTATACACACACACACTGACACTATATACAGAGCTTCTGTGCATAATGTCACTGGTGATCACTGTATTACCTGTACACTGACACAATATACAGAGCTCCTGTGCATAATGTCACTGGTGATCACTGTATTACCTGTACACTGACACTATATACAGAGCTCCTGTGTATAATGTCACTGGTGATCCCTGTATTTCCTATACACACACACACTGACACTATATTCAGAGCTGTGCATAATGTCACTGGTGATCCCTGTATTACCTGTACACTGACACCATACACAGAGCTCCTGTGTATAATGTCACTGGTGATCACTATATTACCTGTACACTGACACTATATACAGAGCTCCTGTGTATAATGTCACTGGTGATCACTATATTACCTGTACACTGACACTATATACAGAGCTCCTGTGCATAATGTCACTGGTGATCACTATATTACCTGTACACTGACACTATATACAGAGCTCCTATGCATAATGTCACTGGTGATCACTATATTACCTGTGCACTGACACTAAATACAGAGCTCCTGTGTATAATGTCACTGGTGAACACTGTATTATCTGTACACTGACACCAAACACAGAGCTCCTGTGTATAATGTCACTGGTGATCCCTGTATTTCCTGTACACTGACACTATATACAGAGCTCCTATGTATAATGTCACTGGTGATCACTGTATTACCTGTACACTGACACTATATACAGAGCTCCTGTGTATAATGTCACTGGTGAACACTGTATTACCTGTACACTGACACCAAACACAGAGCTCCTGTGTATAATGTCACTGGTGATCCCTGTATTTCCTGTACACTTACACTATATACAGAGCTCCTGTGTATAATGTCACTGATAATCTCTACATTATCTGTACACTGACTCTATATACAGAGCTTTTTTACATTTTCATTATCAGTCACTATCTGGTGCCATTATGTGCCATGGTCATGGCGTGGCGGTATTTGTCCCTTGTATGTGGTATTATTCAGACAGTCACTATGTGGTGGTAATATGTGGTCTTCTCATGGTGTGGCAGTATATATACCTTGTACTTGGTAGTATTTGATCTCTATGTGGTGGTATGTGTTCTGGTCATGGTGTGGCGGTATTTCTCTCTTCTATATGGTATTATTAGTCTAGGTATAGTGGATGGTTGTCAGTCATTTGTTTTTTCGGATATTAAGAATGGGAACATTCTTTATTTGCAATACATATTAAATACTTGGATGTTTAACCTCTCCCTGTGTTGTGACTACTACACAGCGGCAGAGATTTATTGGTTAATAAAGTTGATTCATTTTGAAAGAGTTTGTGGACTTATGTTATTCCTATATACGGTAACTGCATGGTGCTGGTGGGTCCCAAGATTGATTTTTTCCTGGTGGGCCCCAGGTACTCCAGTCCGGCGCTGGTCCCAGACAGTTACCTCCTCATCTGTCCTGCTGCCGGCTGGGAGTCCTGTACAGTGCGGCATGTAGTGTGATGTGAATGCCACACTATGGAGATGCTGCTCCTACTACTGCCAAGTGAGGATCTCACCTCGCCAGTATGGTGCCCTCAGGAGCTCCCACAGGGCATCACAGGCCTTAGTATGAAGCAATTCCACAAGTCTTCTAGTATTGCTTCATACTAAGGCCTGTGATGCCCTGTGAGAGCTCCCTGAGGAGGTGAGAGCCTCACCTCATAGGGCCCCATGATCTCTATGTACGATCCCTGACTGGGCCCCATGATCTCTATGTACGATCCCTGACTGGGCCCCATGATCTCTATGTACGCCGCTGACTCGGCCCCATGATCTCTATGTACACCGCTGACTGGGCCCCATGATCTCTATGTACGCCGCTGACTGGGCCCCATGATCTCTATGTGCACCGCTGACTGGGCCCCATGATCTCTATGTACACCGCTGACTCGGCCCCATGATCTCTATGTACGATCCCTGACTGGGCCCCATGATCTCTATGTACGATCCCTGACTGGGCCCCATGATCTCTATGTACGCCGCTGACTCGGCCCCATGATCTCTATGTACGCCGCTGACTGGGCCCCATGATCTCTTTGTACGCCGCTGACTGGGCCCCATGATCTCTATGTACTCCGGTGACTGGGCCCCATGATCTCTATGTACGCCGCTGAGGGGGCCCCATGATCTCTATGTACACCCCTAACCTGATTGGCCCCATGATCTCTATGTACGCCTCTGACTGGGCCCCATGATCTCTATGTACACCCCTAACCTGATTGGCCCCATGATTTCTGTATACGCCCCTGACTGGGCCACATGATTTCTATGTACGATCCCTGACTGGGCCCCATAATCTCTGATCTCTCATGATGTTTTTTTTTTATTAAAGATGGAGTCCCTAAATGTATTTTGTGTTTTATTTTTACTGTGTAGTGCGGCACTATGTTGCATTTTGTCATTTCATGCAGTGTAGAAATCTTGGGAAAAGTGTGGATTGTGCTCTGGAAGTGATCAGTTATAGCTAACTATGTTATTTTCTGCAGAGATAAGTCCTGCATAGAAGATGTGATATATCGGTCTGCAGATAAAGAACTTCACCTAGAGACATCACTGGTGAGTATGTGTATTACCTATACACACACACACTGACACTATATACAGAGCTCCTGTGTATAATGTCACTGGTGATCACTATATTACCTGTACACTGACACTATATACAGAGCTCCTGTGTATAATGTCACTGGTGATCACTATATTACCTGTACACTGACACTATATACAGAGCTCCTGTGCATAATGTCACTGGTGATCACTATATTACCTGTACACTGACACTATATACAGAGCTCCTATGCATAATGTCACTGGTGATCACTATATTACCTGTACACTGACACTATATACAGAGCTCCTGTGTATAATGTCACTGGTGAACACTGTATTACCTGTACACTGACACCAAACACAGAGCTCCTGTGTATAATGTCACTGGTGATCCCTGTATTTCCTGTACACTGACACTATATACAGAGCTCCTATGTATAATGTCACTGGTGATCACTGTATAACCTGTACACTGACACTATATACAGAGCTCCTGTGTATAATGTCACTGGTGAACACTATATTACCTGTACACTGACACTATATACAGAGCTCCTGTGTATAATGTCACTGATGATCACTGTATTACCTCTACACTGACACTATATACAGAGCTCCTGTGTATAATGTCACTGGTGATCACTGTATTACCTCTACACTGACACTATATACAGAGCTCCTGTGTATAATGTCACTGATGATCACTTTATTACCTCTACACTGACACTATATACAGAGCTCCTATGTATAATGTCACTGGTGATCACTGTATTACCTCTACACTGACTCTATATACAGAGCTCCTGTGTATGTCACTGGTGATCACTGTATTACCTGTACACTGACACTATATACAGAGCTCCTGTGTATAATGTCACTGGTGATCACTGTATTACCTGTACACTATATACAGAGCTCCTGTGTATAATATCAATGGTGATCATTGCATTACCTGTACACTGACACTATATACAGAGCTTCTGTGTATAATGTCACTGGTGATGACTGTATAACCTGTACACTATATACAGAGCTCCTGTGCATAATGTCACTGGTGATCACTGTATAACCTGTACACTGACCCAATATACTGAGCTTTTTTACATTTTTATTATTTTAGCATTATTTGTCACTATGTGGTGGCATTATGTGCTTTGGTCATGACATGACGATATTTGTCCCTTCTATGTGGTATTATTCAGTCACTATGTGGTGGTAATATGTGGTCTCATGGTGTGTCAGTATTTATACCTTGTATCTGGTAGCATTTGATCACTATGTGGTGGTATTATGTGCTTTGGTCATGGTGTGGCGGTATTTGTGCCTTGTATGTGGCATTATTTGGGCACTATGTGGTGGTAATATGTGATCTGGTCACGGTGTGGTGGTATTTCTGCCTTCTATCTGGTAATATTGGTCTTGGTAGAGTGGATTGTGGTTGGTCATTTGTTTTATCTGATATCAATAAGGGGAAACCTCTTTATTTCCAATAGATATTAAATACTTGGATGTTTAACCCCTCCCTGCCCTGTGACTATTACACAGCAGCAGAAGTTCACCAGAGAAAGCAAGTTGGCATTTAGTGAGATTTTCACCTCTGTATTTATAAGACAAAACCAGGAGTGGGTGAGAAATGCATAAAACATGACCTCGGATTGCTCCACTCCTGGTTTTGTCTTATAAATACAGAGGTAAAAATCTCACCAAATACTCAAAGTGCCACAATCTTCTGACAGTGCGGATTCCACCAATAAATAAGTGATCACCTTCCCAACCTGTGCATCGCTGATAACTTGTTTTCACCAATAAAAACCCTTTAATGCAAACTACAGTAATTGTACATCGCAGTTCTGGTGAGCGCACAGTGATGGGCAGGAGCCGCCAATATAATGGGTATAACGGCTAACAGGTATTTGCAAATAGCTGAAGGGTGGGTGGGCCCCTGGAGTCAATGTCCCTGGTGGTCCCCAGACACCCCAGCCCCTGATTTGTCACGCACGGACCCGAAGCGACTGTGCACTGCGATACACACATCCTGTTGAAATTTCTGCTGGCGTTTACAAGCCCCAACCCCCCCTGGGCCCGGTCGCAGTGACTGCCACTGCGACCGCGGACATTACGCCCCTGGCTACGTGAATCATATGTCCCATTTTGGTGCTCCTCACCATTTGCATGGCACAGTCATGCATGCTTCTCTATCACCATAGCATGCTGCAAACAATCAGGATGGCTTCTGCTACATCTCTATATAAAAAGATAGTACATCTGTATTTCTATGATACGTAGAGTGGATGGAAATCATACATCTTGCTAATATTTATTATATTACATTCATCTGATGCTCTGTAGTAACAATGTAAATTAAATTGGCGACTTAGTGCAGTTCTATTACTATTACTAAATGTGGCACCTTGTGTTCCACAGAATAGCTGAATATTACCTGAATATTTAATCTCAGCTAATGTTCATTTATCTCTTAAATATCATTGGTCAGATGCTGATCACATGACCAGTGGTGGTGCATGCATGATGATTCCATATGAAGTGCACTGAGTGACAGTTGGAAGTGACAGTTGGAATTGACCAACAACAGTGGAAGAGATGTCGGCTAACTCTAAGCAAAGCAATAATATGAATATAAAAGAGGAGGAGATTGTGGTGAGCAGAGAAAGAGTGAAGACACGAAGACCTTCCCATGACACATCTGATGATGAGAGGAAGTCTTCAGTCAACAGGACAAAACCACCAGTCCAGAAGAAAGAAGAAGTAGAGGAGAACGTGGTGAGGAGAGAAGCAGCGAAGAGACTAAGACCTTCCCATGACACATCTGATGATGAGAGGAAGTCTTCAGTCAACAGGACAAAACCACCAGTCCAGAAGAAAGAAGAAGTAGAGGAGAACGTGGTGAGGAGAGAAGGAGCGAAGAGACTAAGACCTTCCCATGACACATCTGATGATGAGAGGAAGTCTTCAGTCAACAGGACAAAACAACCAGTCCAGAAGAAAGAAGAAGTGGAAGAAAAGGAGAAGGTAGAAAGTCAGAAGATGGGAGCCAAGAAGAGAGGAGCCATCTTCATCTCATCAGGGGACAAAAAGGAGAAGAAAAGAAGAAGGATTACATCAGGACAGAAACCCATGGATCTAAAGCAGAAGGCTGAAGAAGCTGAAGGAAGCAGCGGTGTTCGGCCAACTGGCTCCAAAAGCACAGTCTCTGATACCATCAAGAGGAGATTATTATTCCATCAAGTGCTTGGCCGGGGATGCTATGGAACGGTCCTGCTGGCGGAAGATTCATCTACCCGCAAACATTTTGCTGTTAAGATCATCGGCAAAAGAGCCCTGCTTGCTGACGGTGATGAGCGTGTGATGGTGGAGCGACGGGTTTTACAGCAGGCATCTGGGAGCCCCTTCCTTGTCCACGCAGACTTTGCATTCCAGACCAAGGTACAGTATTGATTGCTCGATATTAGGAAATGTCACACGTACCACACACTGCTCTGCCTCATGGACCCCACTGATATCATCTTACATTTCAATATAGCATGTCCCAAGGTAACCGCAGACAATAAGATGAATGTGATGACTATACACATGGGATATTGTGGCCCCTACTGTAATCAATAACATTTATGGCGGGGCTTGGTACATTGGGAATCATTTATTAAAACAGCCTTTTTACTTATCCCAGCCAATCACAGAACAGCTTTTACTTTTCCAGGTCCGTTAAAACAACCTTAGCTGAGCTCTAATTGGTTAGTATGGGCAACTAGTTTTCTAGTGAGCAGATTTATTAATGAGGCCCAATGTACCCCGCTCTATAAATGATTGAAAATATTAGATGTCATCATAGAGGTCAATGAACTGTAGAAAATCACTTGCCCGGACCTCATGTGTCTAATTGGGTGACTGGTAATATTTGTATCATTTGCAGCATTAGCTGGGCATTATCTTGTGTGTAGGCATCATCGCCATGTAGTAGTCTCTAGCTCATTTCTTTGACACTGTAGAATGTTACATATTATTATCTTGTATAGACATGGGATTTCAGAATAGATTAAATGTATTTGTTATTTTTTGTTATTTCCTGGATGACATTGTATTTTGTGTATACCATGTGGGGGGACGGGACCCTGTGTACACTATATGTCAGGGCTATTGACTTTTGTGCACTTTATATACAATTTGAGAATGTGTTAATATTTTTGTATACAAGTATTATCTGTATCTTAAAGGTTTTGTTAATTAATGTTGGGACATTTTTATGCACGTGCATCTACTTGTTTTTCATTGCCATGTTTTCTATGTATAAATATACTGGAATAAAGTACAAAATCCACTGTCTTGGAGTGAAATTTCTTCTAACCTCACCAACTAATGAAAAAGATGGTATCATATTGACCAGGGGCGAGGTGGGCCAGAGGGGCACATGCCCTCCAAGCCGGTCGCCAAGCAGCTGCTTCTTTACAGAATGCAGGGCGGCCCTGTCTCTTTCATTGTGTACATGTGCCAGCTGGGCATCTGCAGCCCAGAACAGCAGGCACAGGCCACGTTCTTATGCCTGCCGGAGAGAAGCTTCAGCCGCTGAGCAGTACGAGAGGGCAAACATCTTTGATTCTTGTAAGGCCACGACCCCACTATCAGTATTTGGTCAGTATTCGGTCAGTATTTTTTCACAGGAGTGGGAGACAAAACCAGTAGTTGGTGATAAATGCAGAATTGGTGACTTGTTTCTATTATACCTTTTCTCTGATTGTTACTGACCTGGTTTTGGCTCCCACTCCTGAGAAAATATACTGACCAAATACTGATAGTGGGGCCGTGGCCTTAGCCTGAGCTCCGGATAGTGGTCAGGACAGGAGATTTATACTTTTTGTAGAGTGTGGAAGTGGCAGGACGCTGCTCACCTCCTGACAAGTCCAGGGCCAGATCCTGAATGTTATCTATGGTCGCTCTGCTGAGGATCAGAAAGATTTATTGTAGCAGATGGACCCTTCAAGCAGGTTGGGGTCGTGCTGTCAGTGTGAGGTCATCGGCTCTCGATCTGTATGAATGTTCAAATCACATCGGACCTGAGATCGAGACACTTCAGACCTTACTATACAGACCCCTGCCCCAGACTGATCCTGCACCAGCTACAGGGCCAGAGCCGGCATAACCACCCATTGCACCAGGGCAAGTGCCAGGGCCCTGGGCAAGAGGGGGGCCCCACTCACAGTTGGGGACACTGGAACGCTATTGGGCCTGAGAGTTGGGGGGGCCCAGTGTAACCCCCCCCCGTGCTTTACGGTGTTTGAAATACTCACCTCTCGTCATACCCTGCTGGCCGCAGGTCCAGTCTCCTCTGCGTCTTCTGACTCTGTGACGTCTCAGTGTTGAAGAGACAGGACTTGTAGCCAGCATGGTATGACGAGGGGTGAGTATTTTATTTATTTTTTATGTATGGAGCCCATTCTCTATGGAGCATTATATGGGGCCCATTCTCTATGGAGCATTATATGGGGCCCATTCTCTATGGAGCATTATATGGGGCCCATTATTCTGCATGGAGTAATATATGAGGTCAATTATGGTGTAATGAGCATTATATGGGGTTCATTATTGTGTATAGAGCATTATATGGGGCCTATTATTCTTTATGGAACATTATATGGGGTCCATTATTCAGTATGGAGCCCATTCTGTATAGAGGACTATGTGGTGCCCATAATACTGTATGGAGTACTATGTAGTGCCCATAATACTGTATGGAGGACTATGTGGTGTCCATAGTACTGTATGGAGGACTATGTGGTGCCCATAATACTGTATGGAATACTATGTAGTGCCTATAATACTGTATGGAGGACTATGTGGTGTCCATAATACTGTATGGAGGACTATGTGGTGCCCATAATACTGTATGGAGGACTATAATGTACAGTCTAAAATGAAAACTTTTGAATCCCCCCTTGACACGCTCCATGCACTGTGAGGATTCGCCGGTTTCTGAGCTATTATAGAATTTACAATAGATATCACTCATGTAATGTAAGAAGTACCGTATTTTTCGGACTATAAGATGCACCAGACCATAAGACGCACCTAGGTTTTAGAGGAGGAAAATAAAAAAATAAAAATTTAAGCCAAAAATGTGTTCTTGATGCACTTTTAAGGGGGAGGGGGTCTTCTGCTGACACTGGTATAGGGGTAATGTCCCCCAATTCTGACAATATCCCCCATCCTGGTATATATGCCCCCCCCCCTTCCTTTTATACGTGGTCCCCATCCTGGTATGCATGGAACCCCTCATCTCTATCCCGGTATGCATGGCACCCCTCATCCCTATCCCGGTATGCATGGCACCCCTCATCCCTGTCCCGGTATGCATGGCACCCCTCATCCCTGTCCCGGTATGCATGGCTCCCCTCATCCCTGTCCCGGTATGCATGGCACCCCTCATCCCTGTCCCAGTATGCATGGCACCCCTCATCCCTGTCCCTGTATGCATGGCACCCCTCATCCCTGTCCCGGTATACATGGCACCCCTCATCCTTATCCTGGTATAGTGGTATGCATGGCACCCCTCATCGCTGTCCTGGTATGTATGGCACCCCTCATCCCTGTCCCGGTATGCATGGCACCCCTAATCCCCATCATGCTGCATATGGCCCCCTCAGCGTTACCCTGGTATGCATGGCACCCCTCATCCCTGTCCCGGTATGCATGGCACCCCTCATCCCTGTCCCGGTATACATGGCACCCCTCATCCCTGTCCCAGTATGCATGGCACCCCTCATCCCTGTCCCAGTATGCATGGCACCCCTCATCTCTGTCCCGGTATGCATGGCACCCCTCATCCCTGTATGCATGGCACCCCTCATCCTTATCCTGGTATAGTGGTATGCATGGCACCCCTCATCGCTGTCCTGGTATGTATGGCACCTCTAATCCCCATCATGCTGCACATGGCCCCCTCAGCGTTACCCTGGTATGTATGGCCCCCTCAGCGTTGCCCTGGTATGTATGGCCCCCTCAGCATTACCCTGGTATGTATGGCCCCCTCAGCGTTACCCTGGTATGTATTGCCCCCTCTTCCTTATCCTGGTATGCATGGTCCCCCTAATCCCCATCATGCTGCACATAAAAGAAAATAAACACTGATACTCACCTTTCTTCTCTCCTCCAGCGCTGCGTCCTGTCTGCCCGTACTGATCTCTCCATGTGAGCCGCGCATGACATCACTGCCATGCGTGGCTCACAAGGAGAGATCAGCTGCCAGAAGTCACTGCTCCCCATGCCGGGACTGTGTGCGCTGGGAGCAGTGACTTCACTCTCCTTCATAGCCGGCACACACCGTAGCCGCGCTGCGGCTCCTGCTACTGCCGGGCTATCGCGTGTGCCCGCTTATTAAAGGGCATGAATATTCACCCCCTCACCATGCCCATGGGCGTGGAGAGAGGTTGAATATTCATGCCCTTTAACAGCGGGCACAGGCGATTCTGGCAGGAGCCACAGCGCGGCTACACTGTGTGCTGCTAATAAGGAGCATGAATATTCATTTTCTTTAGCAGCGGGGACAGTGTAGGCTGCAGCGGGCGGCTGCTGCCTCCTGTGCCCCGCTCCTCTACCGCTCCCCCCACACACCACATATATATACCCCCCCCCCAACATTTGGACTATAAAACGCACCCCCCATTTTCCTCCAAAATTTTGGAGGGAAAAAAGTGCGTCTTATAGTCCGAAAAATACTGTAAGTGAAATTTTTGGCATTGTACTATATGTATATTTCTCCGCCTTATCTGTGCATCATGAATTGTGGTATGTGTTAAAGGGGCCACTGAGACTCTTTTGAGCCTACGAAAACCTGGAGCCGGCCTGTACAGGACATCACAGATTATATCTATACTGCCATCTATACAATGTGATGTCTGGTAGTCGGTGCAGGATCAGTCCAGGGCATATATGATCTAATGTCAGTGCACAATAAAGTACATACTGTACATTGCTGACATACTGTGACTACAGACATCAGATCTTATACAGTATATATATTGCTGTATGTATATACATGTATATGACTGTAGATACCACCAAAATGGAACAATAGGTGCTTATTGACGCTAAAATAAATATTGCAAAAATTAAAAGACAATTCTACAGAGAATAACAATGGAGGATCCCAAGTCACCAACTCATGAGTATCACATATATAGAGACAGTAGTGAATATATATATACTAGATGGTGGCCCGATTCAAACGCATCGGGTATTCTAGAATATGAATGCGGTACACCGGGCGCAATCAGCACAGCGGTGTTTAAATTTGGCGCCAATATCGCTTATTGGTCCCGGCCGCGACCAATCAGCGAATTGTATTAGTGGGGAGCGGCGCTGCGGGAGATGACCGGCTGCTCGCAGCAGAAGTATCCCGACCGGTGGCGCCGCTCCCCGGTCCTCCCTTCACACTTGCCGTCGGGAGATCAGCGGCCCTAGCCGCTGATCTCCTGACGGTAGCCGCATGGAGGTCAGCGGTGCTGCCGGTCGGGGTACTTCGGCTGCATCGCCGCTGACCTCTGTGAAGAGCGGTGTTTAAATTTGGCGCCAATATCGCTGATTGGTCGCTGCCGACGGCCGCGAACAATCAGCGATATTGTCGCCAAGTTTAAACACCGTTGTGCTGATTGGTCTCGGCCTCCGGCCCCGACCAATCAGCGATATTGGCGCCAATTTAAACATCGCTGTGCTGATTGGCGCAGAGCAGTGTTTAGACTTGGCGCCAATATAGCTGATTGGTCGCGGCCGTCGGCAGCGACCAATCAGCGTCGTATTAGTGTGGGCCTGGGAGCGGCGCTGCTTATGCGGGTACTTCCGCTGCTAGCAGCTGGGAGATGACCGGCTGCTCGCAGCAGAAGCATCCCGACCGGCGGTCAGGGTAGTTCTGCTGCGATCAGCCGGGAGATGACCAGCTAGCGCCGGTCATCTCCCGGCTGCATCGCCGCTGACCTTCGTGCGGCAGATGAGCCGCTAACGGCCGCCATCTTTTTTCTGAAATCCCGCGTCGCTGATTGGCCGCGGCCGAACCAATCAGCGACGCGGGATTTTCTAGACAGACAGACAGACGGGATAAGACAATTCTATATATTAGATATATGCCTATAACATGGTTGCCCAAAAAAATCCTAATGATTGCACGCATATGTAGCACAATGTGAATGTTAATCTATATATATAATCGTCTTATCCCATCTGTCTGTCTGTCTGTGTGTCTGTCTGTCCAGGAAATCCCGCGTCGCTCATTGGTCCGCCAGCGGCCAATCAGCGCCGCGGGATTTCTGAAAAAAGATGGCGGCCGTTAGCGGCTCATTTGCGGGACGGAGCTCAGCGGCGATGCAGCCGGGAGATGACCGGCGCGTGGCGCTCATCTCCCGGCCGGTACCAGCAGAAGGAACCCGACCGCCGGACCCATCTGCGGGACTGAGATGCATCCGGGAGATGAGCGGCGCGAGGCGCTCATCTCCCGACCGGTATCAGCGGAAGGACCGCCGGCGCCGCTGACCTCCATGCGGAAGGGAGGACCGGGGAGCGGCGCTGCGGGTCGGGATACTTCTCCTGCGAGCGCCCGCTATGTCCCGGGTTCTCGCAGCGTAAGTAGCCGCACAGGCAGCGCCGCTCCCCGGTCCTCACCAAGACGATTCGATGATTGGTCGCGGTCTTCGGACCCGACCAATCACTGATCTTAGCGCAAAACTTAAACACCGCTGTGCTGAATGGTCGCCAACGCTGCCCGCGACCAATCACCGATTTGGGCACCAAATTTAAATATCGGCCGCGACCAATCAGCACAGCGGTGTTTAAATGTGGAGCCAAGATCGGTGATTGGTCGCGGCCGATATTTAAATTTGGCGCCCAAATCGGTGATTGGTCGCGGGTCAAGACAGCGACCAATCACCGATTTGTGCGCCAGATTTAAATAGCGGCCGCGACCAATTGGATGTCAGCGGCGCTGCCTGTGCGGGTACTTCCGCTCCGAGAACACGGGACATGAGCGGGCGCTCGGAGCAGAAGTATCCGGACCCGCAGCGCCGCTCCCCGGTCCTCCCTTCACACCCTAGCCGCTGATGTCCCCACAGTATCCGCATGGTGTTACAAAGGTCCGGACATTTGTGTTAAAAATCGCTGATTGGTCGCCGGCGCTGCCCGCGACCAATCACCGATTTGGGCGCCAAATTTAAATATCGGCCACGACCAATCAGCACAGCGGTGTTTAAATGTGGAGCCAAGATCGGTGATTGGTCGCGGCCGATATTTAAATTTGGCGCCCAAATCGGTGATTTGCCGCGGGCAGCGCCTGCGACCAATCACCGATTTTTAACACAAATGTCCGGATCTTTGTAACACCATGCGGATACTGTGGGGACATCAGCGGCTAGGGTGTGAAGGGAGGACCGGGGAGCGGCGCTGCGGGTCGGGATACTTCTGCTGCGAGTGCCCGCTCATGTCCCGGGTTCTCGCAGCGGAAGTATCCGCACAGGCAGCGCCGCTGACATCCATGCGGCTAGGGTGTGAAGGGAGGACCGGGGAGCGGCACTGACATCCAATTGGTCTCGGCCGCTATTTAAAAGTGCCGCACAAATCGGTGACTGGTCGCTGTCTTGGCCTGCGACCAATCACGGATCTTGCCGCAAAAGTTAAACACTACGGTGCTGATTGGTCTCGGGCAGCGTCCGCGACCAATCACCGATTTGGGCGCCACATTCAAATATCGGCCGCGACCAATCACCGATCTTGGCTCCACATTTAAACACCGCTGTGCTGATTGGTCGTGGACGCTATTTAAATGTGGTGCCAAAATCGGTGATTGGTCGCGCCCTACGTCGGCGACCAATCAGCACAGCGGTGTTTAAATGTGGAGCCAAGATCGGTGATTGGTCGCGGCCGATATTTAAATTTGGCGCCCAAATCGGTGATTGGTCGCGGGCAGCGCCAGCGACCAATCAGCGATTTTTAACACAAATGTCCAGACCTTTGTAACACCATGCGGATACTGTGGTGACATCAGCGGCTAGCGTGTCAAGGGAGGACCGGGTAGCGGCGCTGCGGGTCGGGATACTTCTGCTGCGAGCAGTCGCTCATGTCCCGGGTTCTCGCAGCGGAAGTACCCGCACAGGCTGCGGCGCTCCCCGGTCCTCACTAATACAATTCCGCTCCCCGCTCCTCACCAATACGATTAGCTGATTGGTCGCGTGCGGAGAGCGTGACCAATCAGTGATCTTGGCGCTAAAGTTAAACACCGCTCTGCTGATTGGTCGCGGCCGCTGCCCGCGACCAATCACCGATTTGGGTGCCACATTTAAATAGCGGCCGCGACCAATCACTGATCTTTCCGCCACATTTAAACACTGCTGTGCTAATTGGTCGCGGACGCCAGCCGCAACCAATCAGCGACCTTGGCTCCAAATTTAAACAACGCTCTGCTGATTGGTCGCAGATGCCGGACGCGTCCAATCAGCAAGATTGGCGCCAAATTTAAACAACGCTCTGCTGATTGGTTGCGGAGTCCAGCCGCGACCAATCAACGAGATTGGCGCCAAATTTAATCAACGCTCTGCTGATTGATCGCGGTCGCTGGCCGAGATCAATCAGCAGTATTGGTGCAAAATTTAAACACCGCTCTGCTGATTGGTCGCGGTTGTCGGCCGTGACCAGTCAGCAGTATTGGCGCCAAATTTAAACCTCACTCTGCTGATTGGTCGCAACCACCGGCCGCGACCAATCTTCGTTTTTTGTGGCAAATTTAAACAACGCTCTGCTGATTGGTCGCGGTCGCTTGCCGCGACCCATTAGCAGTATTGGGGCCAAATTTAAACCCCGCTCTGCTGATTGGTCGCGGTCGCCGGCCGCGACCCATCAGCATTATTGGTGCCAAATTTAAACCCCGCTCTGCTGATTGGTCGCGGCCGTAAGCCGCGACTAATCAGCGATTTTGGCGCCAAATTTAAACACCACTCTGCTGATTGGACTCGTCCGGCATCCGCGACCAATCAGCAAGATTGGCGCCAAATTTAATCAACGCTCTGCTGATTCATCGCGGTCGCTGGCCGAGATCAATCAGCAGTATTGGCGCAAAATTTAAACACCGCTCTACTGATTGGTTGCGGTTGTCGGCCGTGACCAGTCAGCAGTATTGGCGCCAAATTTAAACCTCACTCTGCTAATTGGCAACCACCGGCCGCGACCAATCTTCGTTTTTTGTGCCAAATTTAAACAATGCTCTGCTGATTGGTCGCGGTCGCTTGCCGCGACCAATTAGCAGTATTGGGGCCAAATTTAAACACCTCCCTCTTTGCTGATTGGTCGCGGTCGCGACTAATCAGCGATTTTGGCGCCAAATTTCAACCCCGCTCTGCATCGCTCTGCTGATTGGTCGCCGGCCGCGACCAATCAGCAGTATTGTCGCCAAATTTAAACACCTCTTTGCTGATTGGTCGCGGTCGCGACTAATCAGCGATTTTGGTGCCAAATTTAAACACGCTCTCCAGTCCTCACTACCACGGTTCGCCGATTGGTCGCGACCGCCGCCCGCGACCAATCAGCGCTTTTGGCCCAAAATTTAAACACCGCTTTGCTGATTGGTGGCGGCCGCCAGCCGCGACCAATCAGCGAGATTGGTGCCAAATTTAAACACCGCTCTGCTGATTGGTCGCGGCCGCCATCCGCGACCAATCAGCGATTTTGGCGCCAAATTTAAACAACGCTCTGCATCTCTTTGCTGATTGGTCGCGACTGCCGACCGCGACCAATCAGCAGTATCGGCGCCAAATTTAAAAACCGCTCTGCTGATTGGTCGCGACTAATCAGCGATTTTGGTGCCAAATTTAAACACGCTCTCCAGTTCTCACTAACACGGTTCGCTGATTGGTCGCGGTCGCCGCCCGTGACCAATCTCCGATATTGCCGCCAAATTTAAACACCGCTTTGCTGATTGGTCGCGGTTGCCAAACGCGACCAATCAGTGATTTTGGCGCCAAATTTAAACACCGCTCTGCTAATTGCGCCCGGTCGGCCGCATACATATTCTAGAATACCCGATGCGTTAGAATCGGGCCACCATCTAGTCTATATATAGTTGACAATAACCAATAGGAAATGTAATTGTTTTTAGAACTACTAAGAAGATAGCTTCTTACACTCACAAGCCCAAGTGAGTACACATATATAGTATATAATATTAAACTCTGTAAAGAATCTCCTATAAAATAATACATTCAAAATGGAGGAGCAGTAGTTACAAGGCAACTTAAATGTCCAAGTGAGTAAATGTGGGATGTGGTCCTATGTGCACCAATGTACCTTTCGTCCTTGCTTCATCAGGGGCCCCCAAAACATCCATTTTGGATGTTTTATTTTATAGGAGATTCCTTATAGAGCTTAATATTATATACTATATATGTGTACCCACTTGGGCTTGTGAGTCTATTGTGGTATAGCGACAAGCTCGGCTGTATGCGTAGGTAAAACACAAGATACTGTCTCTTTAAATTCTCAGGTTAGTTTATTTAGCAGTCATAAACTACCCTTGAGTCCATAAATAAAAGCACAGCCCATTCAGCTAAAGAGACAAAACAAAATGCAAAACTTTCAGAACTTTCAGCAGAGTCCTTATCTCGGCCAAGGTCTGGCCACTCAAAATTAGCTACACACAGGTTCATCACAGCATGTGCTAGCTCCTTCCTGGAACAAAGTTTCCCCAGGTACTGAACACACCTGAGTGTCAGGGCTGACTATTTAAAGCCCAGACACTCCCCTGATTGGAAGGATGGTGGATAATGTTCCTCCCTACACTTTCATTATCCACTGAAAACATTCCCTTGTAAATATCGTTCTATTAACTCTCTCTGCACCTACTTGTGCATGAGAACTTGTATGTTTTCACATCACTGAGTCTAAGAGTCTCAGCGACACATACCTCCCTTCTGACACACTACCAGAGACTTTGTCACACTATGAAGATATCCTTTTAGTAGTTCTACAGACGCTTACATTTCCCCTTAGTTAATGTCAATTATATAGATTAACATTCACATTGTGCTACGTATCTGTGCAATCATTAGGATTTTTTATTTTTTGCAACCATATTATAAATATATATATAATATATATATACAGTACAGACCAAAAGTTTGGACACACCTTCTCATTTAAAGATTTTCTGTATTTTCATGACTATGAAAATTGTGCATTCACATTGCAGGCTTCAAAACTATGAATTAACACGTGTGGAATTATATACTTAACAAAAAAAGTGTGAAACAACTGAAAATATGTCTTATATTCTAGGTTCTTCAAAGTAGCCACCTTTTGCTTTGATGACTGCTTTGCACACTCTTGGCATTCTCTTGATGAGCTTCAAGAGGTAGTCACCGGAAATGGTCTTCCAACAATCTTGAAGGAGTTCCCAGAGATGCTTAGCACTTGTTGGCCCTTTTGCCTTCACTCTGCGGTCCAGCTCACCCCAAACCATCTCGATTGGGTTCAGGTCTGGTGACTGTGGAGGCCAGGTCATCTGGCGTAGCACCCCATCACTCTCCATCTTGGTCAAATAGCCCTTACAGAGCCTGGAGGTGTGTTTGGGGTCATTGTCCTGTTGAAAAATAAATGATGGTCCAACTGAACGCAAACCGGATGGAGTAGCATGCCGCTGCCAGATGCTGTGGTAGCCATGCTGGTTCAGTATGCCTTCAATTTTGAATAAATCCCGAACAGTGTCACCAGCAAAGCACCCCCACACCATCACACCTCCTCCTCCATGCTTCACGGTGGGAACCAGGCATGTAGAGTCCATCCGTTCACCTTTTCTGCGTCGCACAAAGACACGGTGGTTGGAACCAAAGATCTCAAATTTGAACTCATCAGACCAAGGCACAGATTTCCACTGGTCTAATGTCCATTGCTTGTGTTCTTTAGCCCAAACAAGTCTCTTCTGCTTGTTGCCTGTCCTTAGCAGTGGTTTCCTAGCAGCTATTTTACCATGAGGGTCTGCTGCACAAAGTCTCCTCTTAACAGCCGTAAAGATGTGTCTGCTGCTAGAACTCTGTGTGGCGTTGACCTGGTCTCTAATCTGAGCTGCTGTTACCTGCGATTTCTGAGGCTGGTGACTCGGATAAACTTATCCTCAGAAGCAGAGGTGACTCTTGATATTCCTTTCCTGGGGCGGTCCTCATGTGAGCCCGTTTCTTTGTAGCGCTTGATGGTTTTTGCAACTGCACTTGGGGACACATTCAAAGTTTGCCCAATTTTTCGGACTGACTGACCTTCATTTCTTAAAATAATGATGGCCACTCGTTTTTCTTTACTTAGCTGCTTCTTTCTTGCCATAATACAAATTCTAACAGTCTATTCAGTAGGACTATCAGCTGTGTATCCACCAGACTTCTGCACAACACAACTGATGGTCCCAACGCCATTTATAAGGCAAGAAATCCCACTTATTAAACCTGACAGGGCACACCTGTGAAGTGAAAACCATTTCTGGTGACTACCTCTTGAAGCTCATCAAGAGAATGTCAAGAGTGTGCAAAGCAATCATCAAAGCAAAAGGTGGCTACTTTGAAGAACCTAGAATATAAGACATATTTTCAGTTGTTTCACACTTTTTTGTTAAGTATATAATTCCACATGTGTTAATTCATAGTTTTGATGCCTTCAGTGTGAATGTACAATTTTCAAAGTCATGAAAATACAGAAAAATCTTTAAATGAGAAGGTGTGTCCAAACTTTTGGTCTGTACTGTATGTGCTCATTTCTACAGTGGGGAAAATAAGTATTTGATACTTTGCCGATTTTGCAAATTTTCCCACCTACAAAGAATGGAGAGGTCTGTAATTTTTATCGTAGGTCACTTCACTTGTGAGAGACAGAATCTAAAAGTAATCCAGAAAATTACTTTGTATGATTTTTACATAATTCATTTGTATATTATTGCATGAAATAAGTATTTTTATGCAATAGAAAAACAGAACTTAATATTTGGTACAGAAACTTTTGTTTGCAATTACAGAGGTCAGACGATTCCTGTAGTTCTTGACCAGGTTTGCACGCACTGCAGCAGGGATTTTGGCCCCTTCCCCCATACAGATCTTCTCCAGATCTTTCAGGTTTCGGGGCTGTCACTGGGCAGCATTGAGTTTCAACTCCCTCCAAAGATTTTCTATTGGGTTCAGGTCTGGAGACTGGCTAGGCCACTCCAGGACCTTGAAATGCTTCTTACGGAGCCACACCTTAGTTGCCTGGCTGTATATTTCGGGTCATTGTCCTGCTGAAAGACCCATTCTTGACCTTTCTCAGAATTATCTCATGAGGCGAGATCTTGCATGGAGCCCCAGACTAAGGAAGATTAACAGTCATCAATCTATATAGCTATAATATATGACGCGCCCCCTGGGCCGTGGGGTACTCGGTGCAGGGCCGGTCGGTGCAGGGGAGATGTCACAGTGACGGTGACCCGATCCGTGACCCAGGGCGGTCAATAAAAGGAGATATTTACAGGGGATATATAGTTTTTATATACAGTTCGTGACGCCATCTGTGGTATGCGGCTATATGGAGCCGCCGCTGCGGAGCAGGTCCTCTGGAGCTGGTGTAAATGCAGCACAGTTAGTTTACCCCTCCACAGATAGAGCTTAGCTCCAGGGCTGTGCTGAGATGTTATGGATGTTGCTGTTGCAGTTGTAGTGCAGGGGGTGATGGCGCGGCCAGAATAATTCACAGAGACAGTGGGGTGCAGTCTTCAGGGTTTACTCACAGTTGTTTAGTTCCTCAGGTTACACTTTCTGGACTACGACCTCCCACATCACGCTGCTTTCACCAGGCAGGGGTGCAGCAAACTCCCAGGTGTTTCAAGAGTGCCAGACAGGACCCCGTTCTATATGACCTCCTCAGCCGTCTTTCTGCGCTGGCCCTCACCCTTCTTGCCCTGTGCCTCGCCAAACAATGTCCCTAGTCGGTATCCTCGGATCTTTCTGGGCAACCTGGAGTTCCCTGGATCCTATGTGGTTACCTTTTTGGCGACTTGAGTGCGGATGTGGCAACTGCACCCTGAAAGTACAGAAGCCTCCGGTTCCTAGTTGAACTTTGTAATTCTCACTAGTTAGGGGCCGGTCCCCTCTGCGGCTTGATCCCTCCACCGCCTGGCAGATTCGGGCATACAGGTGGCCTCCAGCACTGCCCGTACCCCTGGGATCCCTTCCACGCTCCTGGAGCCTTTCTCCTGCTCCTCTCTCTCTCTCTTCATTCTTGGGCCTCTCTGGCTAGGCCCTCCTCCCGAGCAGAGCTCCTGCAGAGCTCCTGCTCGCAACTCTTCCTCTCACTGAAGAACCCTTCTAGATTGTTACACCTTCTTTTTATATCACTTCTTACTGAGCTCCCCTGATTTACTTCCTCCACCCACACCCACTACATGGTTCCCCCTATTTTGGTTCCCCCCACTCCAGCCAGGGACAGGGCTCAGAAGGGAAGCGATTCATCTTGCCCCTCCTGCTGGTCTGGAGTAGTGTAGTGTTGGATGCAGGTGTTAGGGTCCCGGGCAGCACTCTATCCTTACCTGAGAGTGAGATACCACACCTCTGGGTGAGATGCAGTACCTCTGTGGCGACTGAACCCACAGGGGCTCAACATATACACACATATATAATTCTAGACAATCGTGTTAAAAATGATGGTCGGCTTCCAGAAAAAAAGAGATCTCCCAGACAAGTAAGCAAATGTCCCGGGCACAGCCAAAGTCTACTGAAACCTCTTGAAAAGCTGCTTTTCTAATACTTCTTGTATGAGAACCTGAGATGCTACGTTAACCACTTCGCGCCAGAGCCTGTTTTTGCCTTCGTGACCGAGCCAATTTTTTCAATTCTGACCACTGTCACTTTATGAAGTAATTACTCTGGAACGCTTCAACGGATTCCCCTGATTCTGAGATTGTTTTTTCGTGACATATTGTACTTCATGATAGTGGTAAAATTTCTTCGACATCACTTGCGTTTATTTGTGAAAAAATCGGAAAATTTTGGAAATTTTGCAATTTTCAAACTTTGAATTTTCATGCCCTTAAATCAGAGAGATATGTCACACAAAATAGTTAATAAATAACATTTCCCACATGTCTACTTCACATCAGCACAATTTTGGAACCAAATTTTTTTTTTGTTAGGAAGCTATAAGGGTTAAAAGTTGACCAGCGATTTCTCATTTTTTCAACAAACTTTACAAAAACATTTTTTTAGGGACCACATCTTATTTGAAGTCACTTTGAGGGGCCTTTATGACAGAAAATACCCAAAAGTGACACCATTCTAAAAACTGCACCCATCAAGGTGCTCAAAACCACATTCAAGAACTTTATTAACCCTTCAGGTGGTTCACGGGAATTTTTGGAATGTGGAAGAAAATAATGAACATTTAACTTTTTTTCACAAAAAATTACCTTAGAGCCAATATTTTTTAATTTTCGCAAGGGTAACAGGTAAAAATGGACTCCAAAATGTGTTGTGGAGTTTCTCCTGAGCACGCTGATACCCCATATGTGGTGCAAAACCACTGTTTGGGCGCACGGCATGGCTCAGAAGGTAAGGACTTTTGGATTGGAAATTTGGCTGGAATCGATAGCGGACGCCATGTTGCATTTGGAGAGCCCCTGAGGTGCCTAAACAGAGGAAACCCCCAACAAGTGACCGAATTTTACAATCTACTCCTCTGTATAAATTAATCTAGTGGTGGGAAAATAAGTAGATAGGTAAATGGTCACTAAACCCATAGATGAATTCCCAGAGAGGTGTCATTTCCAAAATGGGGTCACTTCATGGGGGATTCTGCTGTTCTGGCACTTTTCAGAGGCGCTAAGTACCATAACTAAAGAATCCCCCCTGAAGTGACCCCATTTTGGAAATGACACCCGTCTGGGAATTCATCTTTGGGTTTAGTGACCATTTTAACTCAATGGATGATTACCAGAAACAAGCACACAATGGAAGGTTTAGATTCTGGAGAACCCCCCCACCCCTGGAAATTAAGTGAGCTCTACTCGAATGTGTCATTCACTAAATGAACCAAATGTTTGAATGACAAAATGGGATACATTTTTACAGTTTAAAAACGTGGTTCTGTGTGGAAGATTTTAAAGCAGTCAGTGACGCATAAGGCTGGCAATGATGGGCATTGTGGGCAATAGTAACGGGTATCACGCCTCATTCCTCTCTTAGTACATACACGACATCTTTTCTGGGGGTTCCTTCTCGTTTCCGTTGCTGGAATAAGTGCAATAAAATGTCGCTCAGTGAGTCTTTTCACATCCTCAGATTCTAATGGATGAGCGGGACTAACACTTTCAAAAACAAGATTTTCAATTACCTTTTCTTGATAATCAAGAAAAGGATCGGAATTTCCTGCTTTTTTGTACAACACAAAAGAATTGTATGTGGCCACCTGAAACAAATAAATAACCAACTTTTTATACCAGGTATATGACTTTCTTGATACCTGGTATGGCTGTAGAACCTGGTCTGCAAGGTCCACACCCCCCTTGTGTTTGTTGTAGTCAATGACTGACACAGGTTTTTGCTTCGGAGTGGTGGATCCTAGTTCTACAGTGGCCCTTGTGGCATCTGTGTGGATCGAGCTGAGGACAAAAATATCCCTCTTATCCCTATACTTCAGGGCAAGCTGCTCTCCGTTGCGTACAGCCCCTGACTGCCCCTTTTGGAACTTTTGGTTGACCAATGGTTGTGGAAACCCCTGATGGTTTTTACGAATGGTCCCACAAGCTCCGATGTTGTGTTCAACCAGACTTTTAAGGGTATGCTGGTGTAATAATTGTCCACATATAGATTGTAGCCTTTTTGAAATAATGGACTTATCAGCTCCCAAACAATTTTTCCAGATGTCCCCAGATAAGTAGGGCATCCTGGTGGGTTTAGTTGGCTATCTTTCCCCTCATATATGTGAAAAGCGGATGTGTATCCGGTTGAACTTTCGCACATTTTATAGAGCTTTATTCCAAACCTTGCCTTTTAAGATGTTATAAATTGCTTGAGGTGCAGTCTTCCTTTGAATTTTTACAAGGGACTCATCTATAGAAATATTTTGTGTTGGGGTGTAGAGCCTTCAGATTTTTTATGACAAATTTTCAATAATGGGTCTAATTTTATATAACCTGTCATGTTCTGGGGCATTTCTGGGCAGGCATTGACTATTGTCGTTAAAATGCCAAAACCGCATGAGCATTTCATAACGGGTCCTAGGCAGAACGACTGAAAACATAGGGGTGGCTTGAACAGGGTGGTTGGACCAGTAGGATCGAATGCTCGGTTTTTTAACAAGCCCCATGGCAAATGTAAGTCCTAAATTTTTTTTGATTTCCGGGACATTAGTTGGTGTCCATAAATTTGCCCTAGCATAGTAAGATCGGGGATTCTGGCTTATGAATTGGGATGCGTATAAATTTGTTTGCACGACAATATGCTCTAGCAAGCTGTCTGTAAAAAACAAATTAAAAAAATGAATTGGTCCAAAATCTTCCACCTCCACATTTATACCAGGAATGGCGCTGAAATCAGGGCTGAATGGAGCAGCCGAATCCGAAGCCTCCCATCTGGGAAATGCTATATCACGTGGCAAAGCCCCTTGTACACTGGCATGCGCCAATTCACTAGTAGCAGGGACAGCGCTTGTACTGGGCAGTGTTCCCTGATTTGGAGACGTTTCTCCAGTAGCGCTATTTGCCCCTATTGCTGTACTGGTCCTTGGGCTTGAGAATGGACCAGAATCACTGCTCATTTCTGAGCTCTCAGTGTCGCCGCTACTAAAGACCTCAAAATCCACATCTCCATCTGAGATTGCACTGTCATCAGTGTCAGAACATAGCAGGGCATACACCTCCTCTGCGGTATCAGTCTGACGGGCCATTATATTTGTTTTTATATTTTTTGACTGGACTGGACTGACCGGACTGGACTGGACTGACCGGACTGGACTGACCGGACTAACTGGACTGGACTGACCGGACTGACTGGACTGGACTGACCAGACTGGACTGACCGGACTGGACTGACTGGACTGGACTGACTGGACGGAACTGGACTGGACTGACTGGACTGGACTGACTGGACTGAACTGACTGGACTGAACTGACCGGACGGGACTGGACTGACCGGACCGGACTGACTGGACTGGACTGACTGGACTGACCTGACAGGACTGACTGACCTGACCTGAGAGGAAGGACTGACTGACTGACAGGACTGACTAACCCTAACCTAACTCTTACTTTCTTTTTTTCTACTTTCACAGTGGCAAGGCTGACACAGCTCTTGTCACACTGTTTCTCCTCTGCTCTCTCACTGAGATCGGAGGGAAACAGTGTATTTATCAGGCAGATCGCCCTCTCTGATTGGCTGGTGTGATGCTGACATCATCGAGACCTGAGCCAATCAGGTCTCAATGAGGTCAGAGGTCACAGCATCAGGATCCCCTCGCTGCTAAGGTATGTGGGGGTCTGGATCACCGACCACCGATGTCACTATCTTTTAAATGCTGCGATCGCTATGGATCGCTTCATCTAGAAGATAGGAACAGGTTAACATCATGGGGACCTGATCCAATCAGGTCCCCATGATCTCACATGTCAGAGCTATCGCTCTGCACCGGAACCGCAGCGCTTGCAGGACCCTGGGGGTTCTGAGCGCTGCGGGACCACCCACCGTTTTTAAATGGCGCTGCACAGAGCCCAGGCAGCGCTGACGTTTATGTACAGTGGGCGGTCCTGAACCGGTTAACAGATGGAGCATCATGTCCTTCAGACCACCACTTTTATGGCCTGGTATTATTGTAGCTTGGATTAGGGTATACAACAACCATGCTTTGTGCACTGCAGTCTACACTCGTCCAGTCCAGTCGGGCCTCCCTGACTGTTGGTCAGTAAGATATGTGTAAGTATTTTCTGTATGATATATTATTCTGCTGATACAACTAGTGAGAACTCCGGGCACAAAGATTTCATTCTTTTGTCTGAGTTAAATGCTTTGAAAAGCATGATTCAATCCGAGCACCATATCTAAGGAGTCTCGCCACGTGAAGCTAGTTTCATGAAAACATGCCTCCATTTTTTACTTATTAAAGTGTTGTACAAGGTCTGACCTCGTGTTTTTACCATAAACCATAATCATTTTATAATAAATCTGCCAGATGCTGCGGGGGAAGAGATACTGGCACCATGCCTGCCCTGTGCATCAGTAATCACAGGACACCCCTATAAATATCTGACATAAAAGGACATTGAACATTAACTGAACAAAACGTACAGCAATTCTTTCTATCTCTGTATGCCCCTGAAGAAAATCATTCTACATATCCGCATATTTAAGTGACCCTCCACAGGAGCATCATTATGAGCCCTAAGGTGTCATTACAGGGGTCTCATGGTCATCAGCTAGAACATTGAAACAAATGATGGGACATGTGAAATGTAATCCTTCTTACATGGGACATGTAGACCACCTTCCATTTATCCTGCGGCCTATAGTTATACGGAGCTATTCTGTAGTAGGTGTGTAGATATTGTGATCTTTTGGCCACTTTACCTGCATACAAATCTACTTCTGTATTTCTGTGCTCCAGCTCTGTGTGCTGCTTGGTCTGGAATACGTGAGCTGCGGGGACTTTAACACCTTCCTTCTGGAGAAGGGGCGGCTTGACATCCCCAGCGCAAGGTACATTTTATGTTACCTACAAACCTGATCATAACTGTATAGAAATGTCTAGCATTGATCCGTTCACTTCCCTGCTGTATTATCTGCCTTTGGGTTCTTCTGGTGTTTTTAATATAAAAATATTGTAGATTGCAGCGAAATTAACCCGAACATTGACAGAAATCTGAGTGGCCTCATTATTCTTCAGTGGGATCTGGCAGGATTTGTTGTATGTTCTGCATATGGTCATCTTGTTCTAATCGTCTAGTCAATGTAGATAATATTGGCTGGAAGCAATATCTTTGTGTTTCTTGTCTTCTCCTCGGGAAGCTACACTCATTCATGTCTTTCTGTCAGATTCTATGCCGCTGAACTGGTCTGTGGAATCCAGTATCTCCACTCCAAGGGCGTCATCCACAGAGACCTCAAGCCCGAGAACATCTTGGTGGCTGAAACGGGCCATATTAAGATCACAGATTTCGGTCTCGCAATTGACAACATGCATGGAGACCGAACAGCCACCGAATACGCTGGGACTGCCGGTTACATGGCTCCTGAGGTGGGATAATAGTGCTTTCCTATTTAGTTTTCACTAAAATTACAGTCCATGGGAATGTTAACATTTTGACCTTTTTGTTCTTACTTCCATGATAGATTTTTGCTGGCGAGGAGTATAACGCTGGAGTAGACTGGTATTCTCTTGGTGTCATCTTAAAAGATATGGTTACCAGTGAGTGTACGTTCCATCTGACACTCGATGAGGCATCCTCCGGCATTGATGACATCATTAAACAGGTCAGTATAACTCCAAGTTATTAGTACTATGGGTTGTACAATATTCATTTAAATGGTGAAGTTGTGAGAATGTTTTATTGCCTCTACCGCTTACCTTCATGGGTTTTACTTTATTGTTTTTAGCTCCTACAGAAAGATCCAGCCAGACGCTTAGGAGTCCATGGTAACATCCGAGAGCAGGTGTTTTTCCAGTGTATTGATTGGGTCTCTGTGGAAGCCCTGAAAGTGCCTCCACCACACATCCCTGTAGTAAGTATCTGACCAGATCACATTGCACCTCTGTTAAGTATTAGTTAGCGCTGACACTTAGGCTATGTGCCCACGATGCAGAAATGCTCAGGATTTTTTCCTGAGCGTTTCTGCATCTCCCTGGCAGAAAAAAACACATGCGGATTGTACATGCGGATTGTACATGCGGATTGTACATGCGGATTGTACATGCGGATCGTACATGCGGATCATACATGCGGATCGTACATGCGGATCGTACATGCGGATCATACATGCGGATCGTACATGCGGATCGTACATGCGGGTTGTACATGCTTTTTTCCTGCCGGGGACATGCGGAAATGGAGCGTTATTCACTGACATTTCCGCATGCGGATTGTACATGTGGATTGTAAATGCGGATCGTACATGCGGATTGTACATGCGTTTTTCCTGCCAGGGACATGCGGATGTGAAGCGTTCTTCACATGCATTTCCGCATGCGGATTGACAAGCGCTTTCCAAGCGATTTTAGCATCACTTGGAAAGTGCTTGTGACAACTAGGTCACACTATATAAATCCATGCAAACTGCATGGATTTATATAGTGTGACCCGAGAGAGTGGTTAAAAATAAAAAAAAACAAATGTATACTTACCCTCCGATGGCCCGCGCTGGCTTGCTTCGCTTGGTGCCGGCACTTTGCAGTGGATTGAAAGACCTGCCGATGTCAGCGTCGCATGACCCGTCACATGTCTCTGACGTCAGCGCAGGTCCTTCAATCCACTGCAAAGTGCCGGGAAGCAAGTAGGAGCGCAGCGCGGGCCGCCGGAAGGTAAATATACATTTATTTTTTATTTTATTCTTTTTTTTACAGATTTTTTAATGGTGCCTGGGTCCGGAGGAGAGTCTCCTCTCCTCTAGTCCTGGGTACCATCCGCACATTAGAACGCACCAATTACGCAAGTACAGATGCAGTCTTGCGGAATTGGCGCGTTCTAATGCAAGTCAATGGCGGCGATAAACGCAGCATTTCCGCAAAATAATTGGTAGTGCTGCGTTTTTTTCCGTAATGATAATCCACAGCGGATATTTCCGCAGCATGTGCACAGCACATGCGGATTATCATTGCTGCCCTTCTACCATGCGTTTTTAATGCGTTTCCGCAGCTGCAAAAATGCTGCAGAAACGCATTAAAAACGCATCGTGGGCACACAGCCTAACATTGGAAAATCAACATCATCCAGAGCTGCTGGTCCTGGTCTGATGGTCCAGATCATTTCATATCATCCTTCTCCAGAACGTTTGAGATTTTGGTAATAATTATTTTTTTGTTTGTTTTATAGCCATCTAAAGCTCATCACAGTTCTCGACCACACCATCTGGAGAAATTAGAAGCAGCAGAGGCCAAAAAGTCACCTCTATCAGCAAAGGACCAGGCCATGTTCAAGGGATTTTCTTTTGTCAACTTGGAAACCCTTGACAAGACACCAGCTCCATAGTCATCAGAGCCAGCTGTCTTCCTCAGCCTCCAGTAGACCTTGAAGAACTGAAGATTGGACATCACTTTGATGATCATCTGAAAGCACTGCTGGAATGAAGATGACCATGGATACGACACTGAGGGACCCAAAACACAGACCCCAAAGATGAAGAAGCCAGACAATGTAATCATGCGCTGGCAGTAAGTATAAGCGCCACAACATCTGCGCTTCACTATACTCATAGGCATGTGCAGAACATTTTACACTAACCGGTAATTGGATTTCCTCTTGCTCATGACAGCTCCATCTTTCGGTGCTGTCTTGGGGTAAGAAGAAATAACATGGTGTGCGATGGCCGGCTATTAAGGGGAGGAAGGAGGCCGGATTTTTTTTTTTTTAAAAACAAACATCATTGCACATGTCTATGATCATTTTTATCATTACCGGTAGTAAGATTTCCTCACACTCATGAAAGTGCTGTCATGGGTGTTGGGAAGAGGTGTGTGATGGCCGGCTATTAAGGGGAGGAAGGAGGCCGGATTTTTTTTTTAACTAACATTGCACATGTCTATGATCATTTTTACCATTACCAGTAGTAAGATTTCCTCACACTCATGAAAGTGCTGTCATGGGTGTTGGGAAGAGGTGTGTGATGGCCGGCTATTAAGGGGAGGAAGGAGGCCGGATTTTTTTTTTTTAAATTAGCAGTTAATAATGAAGATAAGCATAGCAATGACAGAGGATCCCAATATATGACACCAAAGATAGAGATGCCAGCAGATCTACTCATACGCTGGCAGTAAGTATAAGCGCCACAACATCTGCGCTTCATGATACTCATAGGCATGTGCAGAACATTTTACACTACCAGGTAATTGGATTTCCTCTTGCTCATAACAGCTCCAGTCTTTGGTGCTGTCTTGGGCTAAGAAGAAATAACATGGTGTGCGATGGCCGGCTATTAAGGGGAGGAGGAGGCCAGATTTTTTTTTTAACTAACATTGCACATGTCTATGATCATTTTTACCAGTAACAGTAGTAAGATGACTCCTGAGACCCAGCAACAAAATTTCCCCAAAAAGTCCCATGTAATAACGACAACATACAGAATTTAACCAAAACTCCTTTTAATGGTTAGAGGTCGTTCACAGCCAAAAAGGACGTGCTCAGCGCGTAACTGGTATAAAACCCGGTTAAGGCACTATTGGCCAGCTGAAACGGGTACAAATCCATATTCCACTGCCGGACTCCCGGCGCATATCATACTTCGTACTGGAGAAAAACATCAAGATAGAGCAAATGACTGCTGCTGTGACTTAAATACAGAACAACCAAATAATACCAACAAAACACACTGTACATGGGAAAAAAGGGGAGGGGTGGTAGGAAACGCAGACTGCGGGTCCCATGCTTGTGTGGAGAGAGGCTGGAAGAGGCAGGTGACAAGCCCAGGGGATGGGGGAAGACTCGGTTACCCGGGCCTTTAGCCTTAAGGAGGTCGCGGTGGTCGGCTCCCGGGCCCGTACTCTGGGGTCTCTCTTTAAAAAGGCGTTGATAGATGTTAAGTTTATAAAAGTTCGTGACGCCACCTGTGGCTTCTGGTGAGGATCACCAGCGCTGCGCAGTCCACTGAGGCCGATGATAAGGCAGCTGGATGGTATAGCTCCCCACAGGTGGAGCTAGGCCTCAGGGCAGTGTATGACGGGGTATGCAGGACAGAGAGACTCAGCCGCGTCAGAGCCAGAACAGGGACAGACACGATAGTCACTTCAGTACCTTTTACTGATGGAAATTCAGGCACTCCCCAGAGCACTGTAGGGTGAAGGGTGTATGTCCGGATCCTCCCCAATGAGCGGGTTTTGGGCCTCCTGTTCCTTGCCTCTACGTAGTAAGTTTCTGACCTGCCTGGAGCTAGGCCTAACTTTGTCTCTGTCCTGCGCTGGCTGACCTTGTGGTAGGGCCTTCTCTTGGAGTGCATGCTCCCAACCTACGGGGCCTATGTGTCTCCTGGCTCTGGTAGGTATCAGCACTTTAGCGATCCTGGGACTTGTAGTTCTCCAGGGATTCCGGTTATATCTTACTGGGTCGTGGATATCCCGGTAAGCTTCGGACCCGGTGTCCGGTAAATTCTTCTTCGGGGTGAGCTAGTTAAGCTCCTCTGCCCCCTATGTACTAACTCTCTCTACTCGCCTTCGGCCTACTCGGGCCCTCAATAGGCTACTCACACTAATGGCAGCTTGCCGCGCTTCACCGATCTTATGGCGCCGGCACACCTAAGCTCACTATTCTGAGCTACGACTCAACCGGGCTCAACTCTGTATTCAGGCTTGCACTAACTGAACTCTCCAGAGGAATTGCTGAGTCACTGAGCTCCACTGCAGACTGACCTGTTTCTGTGTCTCACTCTGCAGGAACTGACTGCCTGGCTCCACCTTCCCTTCTTTATATATCCCTAACGGGCTCCCTCTGGTCGTCTGAGGTGGAAGGTGGAGATGTGTGAATGGTTATGGGGGCCTCTTGTGGAGGAATCCGTCAATACACCCTTCTAGGATCTGTGATACCAAGCACAGCTGGGCTTCACACAGGGTCTGGACTTATAAAGAGGGGAAGAGGGAGGAAGAAGAGGATTATTGGGTGAAAGCCAGGAGGAGAGGAGAAAAAGAACATGGGACACACAATTTAACCCCTTCAGCAGGGCACAGCAGTCAAGGGGCATTCAATTAAAGATTGACGTGCCCTGCAGACTGCTGAGACCCAACAACAATATTTCCTCAAAAAGTCCCATGGAATAACGACAACACACAGATCTTAACCAAAACTCCTTTTAATGGGTAGAAGTCGGTCACAGCCAAAAAGGACGTGCTCAGTACGTAACTGGTATAAAACTCAGTTAAGGCACTATTAGCCAGCTGAAACGGGTGCAAATCCATATGCCGCAGCTGGACTCCCAGCGCAAGTCAGACTTCGTACCGGAAAAAAACATCAAGATGGAGCAAATGACCGCTAAGGAGGAGCGGAGTATTTATACTGCGCTCCGCCCCCCACCCATTTGGTAAAAAGCTTGTTCTATGCTATCCTGGAGACCGGAGAGAAAAATATCCAGCCCTATTTCCGTCAGATGGACTCCATCGGGTAGCATAAGACTGGAATTGTCTCCCTCAAGCTGGTGATGCCTCATGACCACTCCGGCCTTAAAACGGATAAAGCGGGACAAGCGGGCATTAAGCGTGCGCACAGAACGTTCAACTGCCGCCGCATCTCTCGCGCCCTGCCATGCAACACGTGACATGACCTCTGACCAAATCAGAGTAAGCTCTGGAAAAAGTCTGTGGAATTTATCCACGTCGGAGCGCATGATTGTGAGGAGCTCCGCTAGGTGAAAGGAGCAGAGATCATTCCCGCCCGCATGCAGGACTAGAATTAAGGGAGAGGAAGCAGTCTCAGCTATCCGCACCACCTCGGGAAGAACCTGAGGCCAGGTCAAGCCTCTTATTCCTCTCCAAAAAACGTTGATGCCGTGGAACCCAAGACCTCTGCCACCTGGTTGACGTTCTGCTCTTTGGGATGCCCAGAAGATGTAAGAGTGGCCCAGTATCCATACTGTGTGTTTTACACCAACTATGAAGAGATAATAAAGTTAATGAAGCAATAAATTCGGTCTGATGTATCTTGCAAAACAGGAGGAACGCCATCTACCAATGCGCTGGATCTCGGAGTTAGGCAAACCAGCACGGGCTGCTTCGGTAGCAGCTGCTATCCTAAAAGAGTACGTACCAAATACCTTGAGAGGAAGGCCTACGAAAGCTAAACATTTCCAAAAAAGGGATTGAAATTGAAAAACCGTAAGAGGAGAACCATCCTCATGTGAGAAAAAGGAGTCACCAGATCGCCAGAACGATGAGTAATTATTAACAAGCGTTAAAGGACAAATAGGACCGGGGATGGTAAGAAGGGGAATCCATGAACAAATACCGGACGGGTCAATTTTGGATTTCCGAAAGTGGATACGGAGACCTCGGTCACAGGGAGTGACACCATCATACTGGAGTCCTCCTGAAGTGCGCTTGGATGGGGACACCAATTCACTAATGCGCAAAGCACCAAACCAAAAAACGCGAGTCAAAAAGCGGCAGAGAGTAGAGCAGACTTGAAAGGAGAAGAGCGGACAGCGGGAGTGGGTTGATTAGGCGGGTAAGTAAACTGAAAGAAATGGGCCGTCTGTTCCCCTGACGAGTGTGCTCCCTCCTCCAACCCATAATAGCCTGCCGAATGATGAAAACCTTAGTAACATCCTTCCAACCTAAGAGGTGAAAATAAACACCGAGATCAGATAGGCAGTTCTGTGCAACGGCTCCTGAAACACCCATGCTGCGCAAGTAAAGTAAATATTCGATTGTGACCTCCAGACGGGCAGCGTCGGATGCTGCTGCTGATCTATCCCCAAATAAGTTATGCCACTCATTCCATGCCTTACCGTAAGAACGCCATGTAGACGAGGCCACTGAAGATCTCACCAACTCCATCAATCTTTCTCTACCACCTCCCACATGAGGGATGGGCATGGATGCCCCTCTGGTTTGGCCGCGGGGAAACATTCCCGGAATTTCTGCCAATCGAAACGAGAAAGAGAATCAGCAATGACATTATTTGTACCCGGAACATGGCGGGCTTAAAACCAGATGTTTAAACTTAAGCATTTTAATACCAGAAATCTGAGTAATTTCATAACCAGGGGAGATGAGGATGACAAGTGATATATGGCGTGTACAATACTCATATTGTCAGTCCAATAACAGATCCGTTTATCCCTGAGGGATGGGCCCCATAAAGAAATGGCTGTGATGATAGGAAATAACTCTAACCAAGTAAGGTTTTTAACCCAGCCCTCAGTGCGCCAAGATTCCGGCCAAGGTTCGGCACACCATTGGTCTCCAAAAATGACACTGAAACCAGTAGATCCAGCGGCATCGGAAAAAAGGGAGAGATCCTCATTAGTCAATTCCGATAACTAAAAGCATGTATATCCATTATAGGACAAGAGGAACTCCTTCCCAACCAGCAAGTCTGCTTTCAAAGGAGGTTTTATCCGAATTCTTTGATGGGGAAGCTTGATGCTTTTGGTCGAGAGGGATAAACGTCTGGAAAAATTCTCCCCATAGGCATTACTGTGCAAGCAAAGTTAAGGAGGCCTAGCATGGACTGCATTTGACATAGTGTTACTTTGAGGACAGAACAGAATCCTTCAATCTGGGACAGCAATTTTGAATTTTTTTCTGAGGGAAGGTGAAAAACCATGGCAACGGAATCAATCTCAATTCCTAAAAAGGATAGCGAAGTAGTAGCAAAAGTTTTTCCACTGGATAAGGGAACGCCAAAATACGACGCAAAAAAAATAAAATTGTCCAGCAAAAATTGACAGGACCTGGAATCTGGTGGTCCCACAAAAAGAAAATCGTCAAGATAATGGATTATAGCGGAGGAACCTGTTTCATACTTGACCACCCATTCTAGGAAAGAACCAAATAATTCAAAATAATAGCAAGAGATGGAACAACCCATGGGAAGGCAGGTAGATCTCACATCACCGTTACTTTCTGAGTAGCAACGTCTTCGGAAAGTTTATGAAGCTACATTTACAGAAAACATGGGTCCACTGGCTTTACTAAACGCCATCTACAAATTCGAGCTTCAAGATTTGGAGAGGTGTGTATTGCAAGAATTTTTATCACCCAACCACTTTGAGTAGCAGAAGGAGAGATAGCATTAGCAAACTCTCAAGAACTATCTGCATTCTACAATGACGTAACAACGGTTAAACAGCCGAGCCCTTCTGTCAATTGAGCATGAGCTCGCCAGACACCTGAATTTTAAAGACCTGATTAAGGATTTTTCTAACCAGCAGGTAAAACGACTGCTTGTTCCATACATGTAAATTTGCATCTTCACATCTTCTACATTGCAGCCAGTTTTACATTAGTGTGTTATTGCCATGTATGTTCCCCTGTATTATGGATGAGTGTCCTAGCCTGACTGCGGGATTACTGACCCAAAGTCCTAGCATTAGACAGATGTAACAGATCAGTTAGCGATGTTTCAGTTCTGAGACCTGCACCTGACTGACCCTGCGATGCACTATCCGTACCCCAGATGGGAATACCCATTTAATATTAGGGCTCAGTTTTTAGGATAGAGCGCACTATTGTTTGTTGTTCTTGAATTTATGGAAATACGTCTTTATTATTATGGTTTATTTCCTTAGATCGTGTGCAATACTGTTTGTTGTTTTAATATGTTTTCTGACCTCACAAAATGACCTTATTTTCATTGTATTAATTGGTTATACGTTTTGTCTTTGTTTTGTTACATTATAATTTTGCACTTTACATAATTGACCAAAGGATTTAACTAAATGACTCTTATGAAAAATAGATTTAATTAGCGAAATGTTTAGTGGGAATGTTTTACAAAACTTTTATGTTAAGGGCATTGACCATGCTCTGGTTATTCTTAACCAATGTGTGTGTGAGATGAATAAAAGGCCCTTAATGCAGAAATTCAACATAGAAATATAGTCTATTTCCCATATTTCGTATTTAGTGCCGAAGTTCAAGAAAGACCATAATACTAAGTGCCTTATCATCATCTCAAACACATTGGTCAAGAATAACCAGAAAATTGGCAATCCTTTTAATCATAGTTTAACTTTTTGGAAGAATTTACTTTAAAGTTTGTCACCCCTTATATCATAAATAATAAATAAACAGAAATTGCTTTTCTAATAGAATAACACGTCCAGAAGAGATTCCTTTTCAGCAGTCACCTCATTATCATAGCCAGCAGGATTACAATGAGAGATAACAGAATCCACCATTCACATTAGGTCGTGTCACAGCTCACCTCTTCCCCTTTCCTGCACAATGACATCTGCATGTCACTAAACATGAGAACATGTATAGAAAACTCTGTCTAGGAATTAGAGTCCCCTGTTTTGTCTTGTGATATATATACATCCATATGTCTATTGTTCATATCTCCAAACAGGCAAGACAGCAGATTTCCATAAATGTACAGAAAACAGGATACAATAATCTGAAGTCAGAAATACAGATTATAAAAAAATGATCACAATCTGGTTTCAATTAGTTTAAAAAATGTATGTGACTCATTCCCTTAAAGAAAAATAAGCAAAATATACCTAAAAAGAATATTGGATAGTTTAAGAAATGTTTAATAGGTTAGAGTAGAGTAGGGCCCTGCCAAAAGAGTCTACCTTGTCGTGGTGGCAGGCTTAAAAAATCTTTTGGCCAAAACAAAAGCTGATGGCTGTGTATGTGATATGGTGTTCGATGGGAACTGTTTATGTGTGATTGGTGAAACCGAGGTGCAGAAGCCGAGTTTTTCCAAGAGTGGGAGGTGGGACAGTGGAAAGTTCGGGGGGTGGAGGCGGGGCTGGTGTGGAATCTCAAGGGTGCCCGGAAATGTTGCCAGTATGGGGTGTTGAAATTCCTGGTGGCAACCCTGCTTCAGTATATAGCAAAAATCACAGTCTCCTACTCTCCACAGGCATGTGTTCAAAGGAGTATGTTACGGATCCGGGTGGTGGAACCTCTGTGCTGCGGTGCAAGGAGGGACCAGAGGGGCGTAACTAGGTATCAACTCGGACTGACCAAGGTCATACGGCGGCTCAATCGACTCCGTGACCAGGGAAGGACCGAGCAGAGGGACCAGGTGGTACTCTGGGACCGACCTTGTATGAGAGCAGGTGACTCCCACGGGTCAGAAGGCAGGAACTGACCGGTACAGCAGATGAGCACGGCAGGCAGGCTGACGGGTGATCCGGGTAGGCGGACTGGCAGACACGGCAGGTAACAAGCAGGAGCCTCCAGGTAGGCTGGCTGGTAGGCACGGCAGGTAACAGGCAGGTGCTTCCAGGTAAGCGGGCTGGCAGGCACGGCAGGTAACAGGCAGGTGCTTCAATGTAAGCAGGCGGGCAAGGCCCATAGACAGACTGGCAGACGCGACTGTAGACAGACTGTCGGGCTGGAGAGTAGACAAGCTGGCGGACTGGACTTGTAGTCAGGCTGGCGGGCTGGACTTGTAGTCAGGCTGGCGGGCTGGACTTGTAGCCAGGCTGGCGGGCTGGACTTGTAGTCAGGCTGGCGGGCTGGACTTGTAGTCAGGCTGGCGGACTGGACTTGTAGTCAGGCTGGTGGACTGGACTTGTAGTCAGGCTGGCGGACTGGACTTGAAGCCAGGCTGGCGGGCTGGACTTGTAGTCAGGCTGGCGGGCTGGACTTGTAGTCAGGCTGGCGGGCTGGACTTGTAGTCAGGCTGGCGGACTGGACTTGTAGTTAGGCTGGTGGACTGGACTTGTAGTCAGGCTGGCGGGCTGGACTGGTAGTCAGGCTGGCAGTGGGACCTGAGGGCTGAAGCAGAGTTTAACACACAAAGCTACAACCTTGCACGGGCACCTCCATCTTGGAGGAGGTGCCTTTTATATGAGAGGTCCTCCGGCCCCTTTTAGAGGGAGGGAGCGTGCACGCGCCCTAAGCACAGTGTTAGAGGCAGATGATGGCTGAATAACGCAGCCATCATTTGTCGGCTCAGTTCCCAAGTCCACATCAAAGAACGGGACCTGGGATTTGTGTTATTTTTTTCTATAAACCATTTTGTTTTTTACTTTTTTTACTTTAGTCCCTTTACAGAACGTGAACCTGGTTGAGCTTTATTGCACGATGCTGCGAGGCATGATTTACAATTGCAGCTGTGGGGGCCATTGTGTAGAGTTGGTTGACTAAAAGAGCCCCCTACCTTTATTTGACAACCTAGATGCCACTGATACTATAGGTTGCGGCATCAAAGGCGTTAAAGATAACAGCTAGGATCAAAGACATTGACTGCTCAGTTCCTGCGGTAGCCCCTCAGTGATCCAGCTGGAATAGTGCCAGCACCGGAGGTGAGTATAGCTCCTATTATTTTACTTTGTGGAAACATAGTGATTGAGAAGGGTTGGTCCTAGTAGTGAACATCAGAGAGAGACTTGCAGCCTAGCCGGAAAACCCAGTGATCCCTGCTAGGGCCAGAGCTTCATAGAGAACTTACATGGAAACTCACACGACTGGGCACACCACCTTTGTGAAGAGAACATTAACGTTAAATAGTGAAAGACTTTCTCTGCTATCCCAAGCTTACTGTTATTAGTTCTACTGTTGATTTGCCTTGTTACTAACACTTTACAGTTTAAAGTATATACTCGAGGATAAGCCAACTTTTTCAGCACACTGAACTCATCATCTTTCCTTTATCTCGCATATCTTCCCCACCTGATCTTTCTATCACAATAAATGACATCACAATTTCCCCTGTCCCCGGAGTAACCCTTGACTCTGCCCTGTCCTTCAAACCCCACATCCAAGCTCTTGCCACCTCCTGTGGCCTCCAGCTCAAAAGTATTCCCAGAATCCATCCTTTCCTCAACCCTCAATCTATTAAACTGCTTGTTCATGCCCTCATCATCTCCCGCCTCGACTACTGCAACACCCTCTGTAGCATCTGCGTCTCTGCCCCGTACTAGGCAGAGACGCCGTCCCTCTCACCTCCCCGCTCCTGGCGCGGCGTCCTCCAGCGCTTCTCTCCCCGCTGCTTCCGGCACGCGCTCCTTCCCCGGCAGTGTGCTTAGGGCGCGCGCGCGCGCGCTCCCCCTCTCTTAAAGGGACCGCGCGCGCCGTCCTAAGGAGTCCCCGGCCAATTGCCGGAGGACCTCCCATATATAAGGCACCTCCTCCAAAATGGAGGTGCCCGAGCAATGTTGTTGCAAAGCCTTCACTCTGCTTCAGCCCTCAGGTCCCGCTACCAGTTACCTGCCAGTCACCTGCCAGATTCCTGCCTGTTACCTGCCAGTCACCTGCCAGATTCCTGCTTGATACCTGACTGATATCCGCTTACCTGCTTGCAAGCCTGCGGTCCGACGGTCTGCCCTCCGACACCTGTCAGTCTGTCTATGGACCAGCCTGCCCGCTCACCTGGGAGCGCTCACCTGTTACCTGCCTGCTAGCCTACCTGGAGGCTCTGCCGTCACTTGCCGTGACCACCTGCCTGTCCAGAGACTCTGGCCCGCTCACTTGGGAGCTCTCACCAGCCACCAGCCCGCTGCCCTTCTACCCAGAGACTGTCCCTGTCACTTGCCTTGACTACCTGCCCTTCTACCCAGAGACTGTTCCTGTCACTTGCCGTGACTACCTGCCCGTCTTCCCTGGGAGCCACCCGCTTCCTTACAAGGACTGCCCCCTTGTATAGTTGCTCAGAGGTTCCACCTCCCAGACCCGTTACTGTTTGCTCGGGCCATGGAACCCGGTGGCCCCCAGATCTCCGATCTGCACCAGGAAGTCTTACGTCAGAAAACTCAGCAGGAGTTGGTACTGCCCTATCTACGGTCCGTTAACTTTCGTCTAGGCGCATTGTGTAACTCGTCTATGTCTACCTCTGGTCCAGCCGTGCCCATTCCTGCGGTACCGCAATCCAGTCCCTTCATGGTACCCGGCTATGGACCTCGGCTTCTGGCACCTCCACGCTTTGCCGGCGAACCTACCTTAGCTCGGTGTTTCATAAACCAGTGCACCCTGCACTTTGAGCTATTTGCATACCAGTTCATCTCCGACCGGGCCAAGGTGGCCTTCATCATGTCCCATCTCACTGGGGAGGCACTGGCATGGCTAAATCCCCTGTGGGAGAGAGGGGATCCCCTGGTGTCCCACCTGCCGTCTTTCCTCGCTGCTTTATGGAAAGTCTTCGATGAACCTGGACGGAAAACCTCTTCTGCCTCCTCTCTGCTACGTCTCCGCCAAGGGAGTCTCACCGTGGGCCAATATGCCATACGGTTCCGCACCCTCGCTTCTGAGCTTGCCTGGGAAAATGAGGCTCTGGTGTCCGTCTTCTGGGAGGGTCTTTCCGGTCGGATTAAGGACGAGTTAGCTGGTTGGGACATTCCTACCACTCTGGATGACCTGGTGTCACTAGCTACCCGGATTGGCATCCGGTTCCAAGAACGTGCCAAAGAGACTGCCTGGGAGAAAGACTTTTCTTGCTCTGCTCCTACTTCCCTGAGACCTGCCTCTCAACCAGTCACTCCGCGGGTGCTCTCGCCTGAACCTATGCAGATCGACCAGACCAAGATGGTCAGATCTCGCCAAGAATCTCGCCGAACCGAGGGAAGCTGTTTCTATTGTGGCAGTATGGAGCACTTCATCCGTTCCTGCCCGGAAAAGCCAGGAAACGCCAGTGTCTAGGACCGCTCGGAGAGGTCGTCCTAGACAAAAGTAAGCCCTCTCCGTCTCTGACTTTACTGGTCTCTATTGCTTGGGGAGAAAACCGTCACTTTGAACTCGCCCACCTGGATTCTGGAGCTGCTGGAAACCTCATCTCCCAGTCTCTGGTAGAGAGATACCGTATTCCCACCAAGTCCCTGGCTGAACCATTGTCAGTCGCCTCCGTGGATGGAAGACTTCTCTCGGAGACCATCCTGCTCGTCACTGAACCCATAACCCTGCAGGTGGGAATGCTGCACTCTGAGGAAATCTCATTCCATGTGCTGTCCGGACTTTCTCACTCCCTGTTGCTAGGTCTACCTTGGCTCCAAACACACGAACCCGTATTGAACTGGCGATCCGGTGAAGTACTCCGATGGGGTCCAGACTGCCATAGGACCTGCCTGGTTCCGGTCCGCCCAGCTCGCCCTCCGCCTACTCCAGCTAATTTACCAGGTCTCCCGGCTCCTTACTGGCCCTATGCGGACGTCTTCGGTAAGAAGGAAGCAGAGACTTTGCCACCCCATAGGCCATATGACTGCCCGATCGACCTGGTACCTGGCACCACTCCTCCCCGTGGGCGTATCTACCCGTTGTCTGCAGCCGAGACCCGGGCCATGTCTGAGTACATTGAAGAGAATCTGGCTAGGGGATTTATCCGAAAATCTACCTCCCCGGCTGGAGCCGGATTCTTCTTTGTCAAAAAGAAAGACGGCTCGCTACGTCCCTGTATTGACTACAGAGGACTCAATCTCATCACAGTAAAAAACAAATACCCCCTGCCGCTCATCTTCGAATTGTTTGATCGTCTCAAGGGCGCCAGGATCTTCTCCAAGCTGGATCTACGAGGAGCATATAACCTGGTCCGTATCCGTCAAGGAGACGAGTGGAAGACGGCATTCAATACCCGGGACGGTCACTATGAGTACCTTGTGATGCCCTTCGGTCTCTGTAATGCTCCTGCTGTCTTTCAAGAACTAGTCAACGACATCTTCCGCGACCTCCTGTACTCCTGCATAGTGGTATACCTGGACGATATCTTGGTCTTCTCTCCGGATCTCCCCACACACCGAAGGGATGTTCGTCAGGTCCTGCTTAGGCTTCGGCAGAACCACCTCTATGCCAAATACGAGAAGTGCCTCTTCGACCAGACCTCCCTACCGTTCTTGGGCTATGTCATCTCCCAGACAGGTCTGCAAATGGATCCCGAGAAGCTCTCTTCTGTTCTAAAATGGCCTCGTCCTGAAGGTTTGAAGGCGATACAGCGATTCCTGGGCTTCGCTAATTACTATCGTCTTTTCATCCCACACTTCTAGTCTCGGACTGTTCCCATATCTGCACTTACCCGTAAGGGGGCTAATCCCAGGACATGGTCGCCTGAAGCCGAGGAGGCCTTCCTTTCCTTAAAGAAAGCCTTCGCCTCTGCTCCCGTCCTGCACCGTCCGGACTGTAATAAACAATTCTACCTGGAGGTTGATGCCTCCTCCTCCGGAGCCGGAGCGGTACTCACCCAAAAATCTTCTACCGGGAGAATGGTAACCTGCGGCTTCTTCTCCAAAATCTTCTCCTCGTCTGAGCGCAACTACTCCATAGGAGACCGTGAATTGTTAGCCATCAAATTGGCACTGGGGGAGTGTCCCGCTACCAGTTACCTGCCAGTCACCTGCCACTTTCCTGCCTGTTACCTGCCAGTCACCTGCCAGATTCCTGCTTGTTACCTGCCTGATATCCGCTTACCTGCTTGCAAGCCTGCGGTCTGCCCTCCGACACCTGTCAGTCTGTCTATGGACCAGCCTGCCCACTCACCTGGGAGCGCTCACCTGTTACCTGCCTGCTAGCCTACCTGGAGGCTCTGCCGTCACTTGCCGTGACCACCTGCCTGTCCAGAGACTCTCGCCCGCTCACTTGGGAGCGCTCACCAGCCACCAGCCCGCTGCCCTTCTACCCAGAGACTGTCCCTGTCACTTGCCGTGACTACCTGCCCTTCTACCCAGAGACTGTTCCTGTCACTTGCCGTGACTACCTGCCCTTCTACCCCGAGACTGTCCCTGTCACTTGCCGTGACTACCTGCCCGTCTTCCCTGGGAGCCACCCGCTTCCTTACAAGGACTGCCCCCTTGTATAGTTGCTCAGAGGTTCCACCTCCCAGACCCGTTACACCCTCCTCTGTGGCCTACCTGTTAACACTCTCGCACCCCTCCAGTCCATCCTCAACTCTGCTGCTCGACTAGTTCATCTCTCGCCTCACTATTCCTCTGCTACCCCCCTTTGCAAATACCTTCACATGTTAATAATAATAATAATAATAATAATAATAATAATAAAAAGATATTTTTCATTTAACTTTGCATGAAGCCCTGTGGGTTATACAAAATTTCTGAATACGGTTTTGAATATTTTGAGGTGTATACATGACATATAGATCCCTCAAAATCTTTTCAAATGTGTAGATGGTCCTGAAAAACTGAGGGATGGGACATTTCATTGGCATACAAAATTCAAAGTTCAAAATTTAGACTTTTTCTAAATATTTGTCAAATTTCCGATATTTTTATATAAATGTCTATCATATTGACCTAAATTTACCACAAACATAAACTACAATGTGTCAAGAAAAAAATTATTACCACATAAAATGGCACATATTTGTTTAAAAAATCTGGCTTGGTCAGGAAAGTAAAAACTACCTTAAGTGGGAAGGGGTTAAAGAGTTATTCCCAATATATGTAATAACTCTGAAGTGGAGCAGACTCCACAATACAAACTGTTTATTTTATTAAAATAAATACATTTCTTAGACCTGATGAGGCTTGTTTGGTTGCATTAAAAATCCACTTGCTTTTGAGCCGAAACATTGGCACCTGTTCACACGGGCCAATAAATACACCATTTTTTATGTAATTTTCTATTAAGTGCTACCATCTTTTTTGCTTACTTATGTGCCGACACTGGGGTATCGTGTTCCGGGACTCTTGGAGCTCTCACAGCCATAAAAACTGAACGGCCGTGCAGTCCCTCCGCCTCTTATGGGACGTGCTGGTGAAGGTGCGTACGCAATGACATCATCGCGTACGCGTCTGCATAGAGGGCCAAGATGCAGAAGTGCAGCTGCAGGGGATTATATAAGAGGTAAGTATCACATTTTTTTTTTAATAGAATTAATTAAATAGTCTTGGGGGAGAGCACATGATGAACTGGGAGTGGGGGGGGGAGAGCACATGGTGAATTGGGGGTAGGGAGAGCAAGTGATGACTTTGGAGTGGGGGTGGGGAGAGCAAATGGTGAAGTGGGGGGTGGGGAAAGCACATGATGAACTGAGAGTCAGGGGTGGGGAGAGCACATCGAGAATTGGAAGTGGGGGGTGAGGAGAGCACATGGCGAACTGGAATTAAGGGGTGGGGAGAGCACATGGTGAACTGGGAGTGTGTGGTGAGGAGAGCACATGGTGAATTGGGAGTGAGGAGTGGATATAGCACATTATTAATTGGGGGTGGGGAGAGCACATGGTGTGTGGGGAGAGCAAATTATTAATTGAAGGTGGGGGTGGAGAGAGCAAATGGTGAATTGCGAGTGGGGGGTGGGGAGAGCACATGGTGAATTGGGGGTGGGGAGAACAGATAATGATCTGGAGGGTGGGGAGAGTACATGGTGAATTGGAAGTGGGGGGTGGGGAGAGCAAATGATGAATTGGGAGTGGGTGGGGAGAGCAAATGATTAATTGAGAGAGGTGAGTGGGGAGAGTAAATGATGAAGTTGGGGTGGGGAGAGCAAATGGTGAATTGGCGTGGGGAGAGCAAATGGTGAATTGGGAGTGGGGGGTGAGGAGAGGAAATGGTGCATTGGGAGTGGGGGTGGGGAGAGCTAATGGTAAATTGGGAGTGGGGAGAGCAAATGGTCAATTGGGAGGGAGCGGTAGTGAGAGCTAATGGTCAATTGGGAGTGTGGAGAGCACATGATGAATTGGGGGTGGGAAGAGCAAATGGTGAATTGGGAATAGGGGGTGGGGAGAACTAATGGTGAATGGAGCAAATAGTGAGTGGGGGGTGGGGAGAGCAAACGTTGAATTGGAAGTGGGGGGTAGAGAGCAGATGGTGAATTAGGAGTGCGGGTGGGGAGAGCAAATGGTGAATTGGGAGTGGAGGGTGGGGAGAGCAAATGGCGAATTGGGAGTGGAGGGTGGGGAGAACAAATGGTGAACTGGGAGTGGGGAGAGCAAATGATGAGTTGGGAGTGGGGGTGGGGAGAGCAAATGGGGAGTGGGGGTGGGGGGAGCAAATGGTGAATTGGGAGTGGGGGTGGGGAGAGGTAGTGGTGAATTGGGAGTGGGGAGAGCTAATGGTGAATTGGGAGTGGGGGAGAGCAAATAATGAATTGGGAGTGGGGGAGAGCAAATGATGAATTGGGAGTGGGGGAGAATAAATGATTATGAATAGAGGTTGGGAGAGAGCACGAATATGACATAATGAATTGGAGTGGAGGGGTTCATGTAAATATAATGAATTGGGGGAGCGGGAGGTACAGAGTGGGGGGTGTTGAGGATGCAGGAGTGTGACTGGTAATGAATTGGGAAAGAGTACAGGTGCTATTTAATTTATATATTTATTGGGTGGAGAAAGTGGCTATTTACAGTTAGTGGGGGGGCCGTGGTGGATTACAATTTGTATTTGGAATGGTGGGTTGCATAATAACTAATTATATATTAATGGTGGGTGCACATCTGTATTCAGCTGCGTAATGTAGAAATTGGGGAATGTACTCTAGATAATTGTGTGCTATTTTATGCAGAGACGAGTCCTGGCTGGAAGAAGTGAGGTCGGTCTGCGCTGGATGAAAGCAAAAAAAAGCGAAGATGAAGGACTTCAACTAGAGACCTCACTTGTGAGTCAATGTGTTCTCTGTACAATGACACTATATACTAATGTACAGAGCTCCTGTGTATGTCACTGGTGATCACTGTATTACCTGTACACTATACACTATATGCAGAGCTCCTGTGTATAATGTCACTGGTGATCACTGTATTACCTGTACACTGACACTATATACAGAGCTCCTGTGTATAATGTCACTGGTGATAACTGTATTACCTGTACACTGACACTACATACAGAGCTCCTATGTATAATGTCACTGGTGATCCCTGTATTACCTGTACACTGACACTATATGCAAATCTCCTGTGCATAATGTCACTGGTGATCACTGTATTATCTGTACACTGACACTATATACAGAGCTCCTGTGTATAATGTCACTGGTGATCACTGTATTACCTCTACACTTACACTATACACCGTCTACTATGTAGAGAGCTCCTGTGTATAATGGCACTTATGGTAATATTAGTATTTTTTTTTTTTTTTATTAATGATCAGTATTGTAGTATTCAGTCACTATGTGGTCTGGTCATGGTGTGGTGGTATTTGTTCCTTGCTTGTGGTATTATTCGGTCACTATGTGGTGGTAATATGTGGTCTGGCCATGGTGTGGCGGTATTTGTTCCTTGTATGTGGTATTATTTGATCACTATGTGGTGGTAATATGTGGTCTGGTCATGGTGTGGCAGTATACCTTGTATGTGGTATTATTTGGTGACTATGTGATGGTAAAATGTGGTCCGGCCATGGTGTGATGGTATTTGTTCCTTGAATGTGATATTATTAGTCATTTTAAAAAATTTGTGACACATTCCTTTAAAGAAAAAGAAATAAAAATATACCTAAAAAGAGTATTGGATATTTTAAGAAAGGTTTAATAAATTAGAGTAGAGTAGTGCCCAGCCAAAAGAGTCTAACTTGTCGTGGTGGTTGATTAAAAAAATCTTTTGGCCAAAACAAAAGTTGCTGGCTATGTATACGATATATGGTTGAGTGGGAACTGTAAATCTGTGATTGGTGAGGGCGTGGTGCAGAAGTGGAGTTTTTCCAAGATTTGGTGGTGGGACTGTGGAAGTTTCGAGGGGTGGAGGTGGAGCTGGGGTGGAGCCTGGGCGGAGTCTCAAGGGAGCTTGAAAATGTTGCCAATATTGGGCCCTGAAATTCCTGGTGGCAGCCCTCTATCTATCTATCTGTCTATCTAAATAACAAAGTAAGGCTATGTGTGTTGTGATCTGCAAGAAGAACTAAGGAAAGATAGGGGAAAGCTGTCCCTACAGTAAGACTAAGCTGAATCCCTACGATGTAGCGGGCTGCCTGTTTTTAGTGAACAGACCCACCTTCGTCCTCGGCTAGTCTGAACGAAGACCTATAGAATTAAGGGAGGGGTCCCTAAAGAACTAAGGACTGGGACAAAAATGGGACACCTCCTAAACAGAAATTGTTGTAGAACACAAAAGACAAACTGACAAAAAGTACTAGAGGTCCAAGAGGACCAAGCGAACTGACAGAGAAAGGCACAGAAGCACCTGGCTAGCAAAGCAGTCAAACAACGCTGAAGTCCAGCAAAGCCAGAAGGGTGGAGCTGGAATATATAGGCAGATGGTCACGTGACCGCAAAACACAATATAGCAAAAATTAACAGGAGGATTCTAACAATGTGCCCACAATGCAGAAATGCTTCGGATTTTTCCTGAGCGTTTCTGCATCTCCCCTGGCAGAAAAAACGCATGTGGATTGTACATGCGGATTGTACATGCGGATTGTACATGTGTTTTTCCTGTCAGGGACATGTGGATGTCAAGCTTTCTTCACATGCATTTCCGCATGCGGGTTGACAAGCGCTTTCCAAGCGATTTTAACATCACTTGGAAAGTGCTTGACAACTTGGTCACACTATATAAATCCATGCAAACGGCATGGATTTATATAGTGTGACCCGAGAGAATGTCAAAAAATAAAAAATAAATATATACTTGCCTTCCGATGGCCCCCGGTGTCTAGCTTCACTGTCCCGGCTGCCGGCAGATCATGTTACACTGAAGGAACTGCCGACGTCAGCGTCGCGTGACCCGTCACACGACTATGACGTCAGCGCAGGTCCTTAAGTCCATCGTGAACTGCCGGCATGAGAGGAGGAGCGCATCGGGGGCCGCCAGAAGGTAAAAAATAAATACATACTTATTTTATTCTTTTTTTTTTTACAGCTTTCTATGGTACGCGGTTCCGGAGGAGAGTCTCTTCTTCTCTAGACCTGGGTACGATCCGCACATTAGAACGCATGGAATGCGCATCTACTTATACAGTGATGCGTAATCCATGCGATCTAATGCAAGTCAATGGCGGCGAAAACGCAGCACTTCCGCAAAATAATTGGTAGTGCTGCGTTTTTTTCCGTAGTGGAAATTTCCGCAGCATGTGCACAGTACATGCGGATTATCATTGGGGAACATGGCAGACCTTCTACCATGCGTTTTTTAAGCGTTTCTGCAGCGTTTTTGCCGCTGCGGAAAAGCTTAAAAAATGCATCGTGGACACACAGCCTTATGGAGACCAATCTCTGTGATGGGGGAAGGGCACTAAAATAGTGTATGTCCTACACAACAAACTACCTGATAGAAGACTGAAGACGACACAGAGCCACCGAATACAAGAGACACAAGCAGTGTCTGACTGGTGCCAGGGGCCCCCACTATCCAACTCTAGGGCCCCACTTCTCAACTACATGCAAATGTGACATTATCCTCAATCACAAATTTATATAACAATGAACTGGGTAGATTGGTAAATGAATAAGATGCTGCCTTTGTCTGCACATAGTGAGTAAAGTATATTGTGCCAAGTGCTGCTCATATAAGAGGGTGGTGGCCACTCTGCACAGGTGCTCACTGGAGGATTCTCCTGTTCTCCTGTCGGCCAGTCCAAGCCTGAGCACAGAGCTGGCACAAAAATGCTCCCATCCCATCCAAAGTTCTGGCCAGAAGTGGTCTTCATGGAAGAATTGTAATCAAAAACAATATCTTAGTCATAGAAACAAGGGTGCCAAAAAATGTCAGCCTTGGCTATGGACTAATGAGCAAAAATGTGAAATATTTGCCGGTCACAGAAGACAGTTAGTTTGTCAAAGGGCTGGAGAGTGGAACAATATAGAGGATCTGCAAGCAACAATGAAGTATGGTGAAGGTGTAAGGGACGAGACAAGGGGTTCCTCGTTGTGTGCACATATTACTGATTCAGCTGATGGCACCTTCAGACTATGTTCTGCCACAGTTGGTGAGACACTGGGACTCTTTAACTCCGCAAAGAAGAAGACAGACATGTTTACAAAAATAAACTCTCATTTACTAGGTCTGGAAAAAATGTACAATGGGTAGCAGGAATAATGCTTTAAACTTTCATCTGTATAGTATGACAGAGGTTCACACTTGATGGTTGAGGACGGTGGCGCAATACTTGTGTAGAACACTGCAAATGAACAACAAGCTCCACCGAGGGCCTTCATATTCCCAGTACAGGGCTACATGGGTCGATGTATTGCGCTGTGACCATTGTACCAGCCTGGCTGATCCCATATTTTTTCACAAAGACCTCCAGGTCTGGCTAACACTGAGACTAGCTTTAAAATGATTTATTTTTCAGTGGGTGCCCCAACTTGCCTTTGGTATGGAGTACTGCTGCCACTGTTACTTGAATGCTGAAATGTATTCCCTAGTATGTCTGCTCTTCGCACACGCAAAATTATGGCTAGATCCGATTGAAGTTGTCCTTTCTTCTCTGCAGCTCTACTCAGACTCTCTATTAAAACAGGAACTAACTCCTGGTGCCCACTTACTCCTCCCCAAACTATGGGCTGGCCCTACAGTTAACCATGTCCACCCCTGTACAGAGGAAAACTGGAGCCTACATAAGGATAAAACACATAAAACCACAGGTCACACTATACAGTCAGGAGTCTTCAGAGAGGGTGTTCAGACATCTTCTACACCATTACAGAGGGACCTAGCATATTTGGAACTCCAGTTCAACAAATGGAGTTGGGGATTTGGTCATCATTAATGGTGTCTTCAATGCAGAGAAATATAGCAGATAATTATTAGTGTTGAGCGAGTATGTTCTGTTAACCCTTTTGGTGAGTATGCTCGTGCCGAGCACCGAGTATTTACAGTTGCTCAGTGTTATGTTTGAATCACTCCCATGTGCATGATTTGCGACTGTTTGGACAACTTTAATACATTTGAGGAATGTGTAAAAAATAGACATTCCTTACATGTACTAAAGCTGTCAGTCGCAAATCATGCACACGGGAGTGATTCAAACATAACACCGAGCAGCTGTAGCTACTCGGTGCTCGGCCAAAGCATACTCGGCGAAAGGGTTAACAGAACATACTCGCTCAACACTAATAATTATCCATCATGCAATACCATCAGTTAAGCGTCTGACTGGCTCTAAATGTATTATTCAGCAGTGTAATGCGCTAACGCAGAAAGACCCAGCAAGACTGGCACCAAACCAGCAAATCCGCAGGGACAGACGCACTTGGCACAAGCTGCCCAGCTAGGTGAGCTCTTTAGGACTGGGAACACTTTTCACTCAGCTCCCAGTGATGGAAGGGGGACTTTGGCAGAGCCTTCCCAGGCCCACTGTCACCAGCCAGCTGGTGTCTGGTGACACGGCCGGTGCCTAGTCAAGAACCGGGTGGGTACCTCTGTAAGAACACCTAGGAAAAATTAAAAGGGAAAGAGAAGACTCCTAAGACAAAAAGCTGGAAAGATAACAACTAATAATGATAGCACCCCTCACCACCACAGCACATTGAAACTGTAATAAACAGCAAAGGACTGAGCAGGGAACAGGGTTAAATAGCCCACCTAATGATCAGGTGTTGAATACCTCCCAATCATCCCAAGACAACCACTCCCTGCTAACTTGCACAGCAGCTTCGACCCAATCCCACCACTGCCTAGTGCCAGACACCGCAGTATCGTGTGTTGCCTGGCAACCGGGGGAACACAGCATCCCATGTTAACCGGGCATTATATCAGTGAGAGATACGGTGTCCCGCGTCCTCACAAATTCTACTACTCCAGAGCGCAATGCTCCATACGATTGAGACGGTTTTCCTGCATGCGTAGTAGCTTCGCCTGCAGAGTCAGGACAATGGTGGCCCCTGCGACCGGAGTAGCGTAGCACTGGACTTGATCCATTCCCAGGTGGGAGCACAGAACCACAATACCTAACAAGTAGGACAATGACCCCAAACATAAAGCCAATGTGACTAAGTACTATCTACAGTATAAAAAAGAACAACGAACCTGGAAGTGATGATATGGCCCCCACAGAACACTGATCTCAAAATCATCAAGTCTGTCTTGGATTACATAGAGAGACAGAAGTATTTTTGTCCAAGCCTACATCCACAGATCTGTGGTTATTTTTTAGTGAGCCAAGATATTGGGAACAGTCTCCCTGTTGAGGTCCTTTACAAAACTGTATGCAAGTGTACCTGATGCTTTGATGTTGTTTTGCAGCATTTTTCCATACCTGCTTAAAAATATTGCACAGTACTGTATGTACCCATTTGACTGACTGGTTATAGCTGCATGCAGTGGCGTAACTGGAGTCTTATGGGCCCAAGTGCAAGATCTGGACCGGGCCCCCCTTCCATCTTGAATAAATTATTATATTATATTATATATATATGCGCGTCCTCCATCCTGATATATACCGTATATCACTCATCCTGGTATATATGTACCTCATCCTGGCCCCATCCTGGTATTTATATCGCCCATTCTGGTATATGTCCCTTATCCCGGGCCCATTCTGGTATATACAGTATATCCCTCATCCTGGTACATTTTCCCCATTCTGCTACTGTTCTTTAATGTATAGAAGAAAATAAACTATGCTCATCAGGGGCGTACATAAAAGTCACGGGGCTCCATAGAAGAAGTATAATGGACATCTCATAGTCCTTTATATTGTATAATACATCCCATAGTACTCCATATAATACACTGCACAGCCCATAGTCATCCATATTAGCATGATACACAGCCCATATTCTTCATATAATATAATACACAGCCATTAGTCCTCCATAAAGTATAATGTACAGCCCATAGTCATCCATGTAGTATAGTGCACCCCATAGTCATCCATAAATTATAATGCACAATTCATAGTCATTCATAACGTATAATGCACAGCCCATAGTCATACATGTACTATAATGCAGCCCCATAGTCATCCATAAAGTATAATGCATCTCCATAGTCATCCATGTAGTAGCGTGGCGCCCCTGAGGGTTCGGTCGCCACAGAGGTACTGCACCTCACCCAGAGGTGTGGTGTCTCCCTTCTCTCAGGTAAGGAGGGAGTGCTGCACGGAACCTCAACACCTACATCCAACACTACACTACCCCAGGCCAGCAGGAGGGGCAAGAGGCAATGTAGTTTTCTGCTGAGCCCTGACCCTGGCTGGGGTGGGGGGAACCCAAAGTTAGGGGAAAACAGTAGTGGGTGTGGGTGGAGGAAGTAGTTTATGGGAGCACTCATACTGTAGATATATAAAAGGGCAGACTTCTTAACAAGAGCGGGGAGTTGAGGAGTGTGGTTCAGAGGAACAGTCTGGGAGCAGAGTCTCTGTAGGAGCTCTGCTCCACTACAAGGGCCCAGGACTGAGGCCCAGGAGGGGAGCAGGGAGTAAGCTCTGTTCTGTAGAAGGGATCCTAGGGTAGTACGGCGAGTGCAGGCGGCACCCGTACACACCGAACCTGCCAAGTGTCAGGAGGATCTAGGCCGCAAGAAGTGGACCGGCCCCTGGCCCAGTCGTGCAGCTTCAGGCCTCGGCTGGAAAAACTGGATGCTTCTGACTTCTATAGCCAGGAGCCAATTCCCCACTTCAATCCAAGTAGGGTCAAGCAGGTCTGTGCAACTCCGACGGACAGGGGGGACCTCGCAGCCACCCGAACAGGATTCACAGTGGGAAGCGCAGGGGAGGAGGGAGTAAGACCCAGCGTGAAGTCGGTCTAGAGAGGTACATAAGAAAGTGGGGTTCTGCCAGGTACACCCGAGCTGCCTGAGGAAGGACTGAACCCCTGCCCGGTGAACGCGACGCGGGAGGCTTGCACCAGTACTGTGCACCTGTGGACTGTCTAAGACAGGGGTCTCAAACACGCGGCCCGCGGGCCGCATGCGGCCCCTGAGGCTGCTTTATGCGGCCCGCAGGCACAGACCCCTTGACGATCCCGACCTGGTCCAGGAGGAGCCGCCGACAGCAGCGCTGAATTGCCACACAGAGACTGTTTCCCAGCACTGCATTTCCAATGCCAGCCGCTGGCCAATCAGAGGCCAGCAGCTGATATCTGCGTGTCGGCGCAGCGAGTATGACGTCATTGCCATATGCAGATGTCAGCTGCTGGCCTCTGATTGGCCGGCGGCTGACATTGAAAATGCTGTGCTGGGAGACAGTCTCTGTGCGGCAATGCAGCGCTGCTGTCGGCGGCTCCTCCTGGACCAGGTCGGGATCGTCAAGGGGTCGGACTCTGTGGTGCCTGCGGGCCACATCTGCAGGAAGGCCGCCGAGGGAACGGAGGACAGGTGAGAATCATCTTTTTTTTTTTCTATTTTATGTGTGTGAAGAACAGCACAGGGGGCACATAGCCACAAGAGGGGACCTGGATGGGGCACATAGCCACAAGATGGGGACCTGGATGGGGAACATTGCCACAGGATGGGGACCTGGATGGGGCACAGAGCCTCAAGATGGGGACCTGGATGGGGCACATAGCCTCAAGATGTGGACCTGGATGGGGCACATAGCCACAAGATGGGGACCTGGATGGGGCACAGAGCCACAAGATGGGGACCTGGATGGGGCACAGAGCCACAAGATGGGGACCAGAGCCACAAGATGGGGACCTGGATGGGGAACATTGCCACAGGATGGGGACCTGGATGGGGCACATAGCCCCAAGATGGGGACCTGGATGAGGCACATTAGTACAAGATGGGCGCCAGGATGGGGAACGTTGCCACAGGATGGGGACCTGGATGGGGCACATTAGTACAAGATGGGGACTTGGATGGGGAACATTACTACAAGATGTTTTCCATTATTACTATATGATGCTAATTGTAAGACAATATTACTGTATGTGGCCAATTGGGGGAAATAAAATTGTAAAAAAAATAAAAAATAAAATAAAGCATGAAAAAATATTGGGCACTAAAAATGCTGTTTTATATGTAAACTAAAGTAAACACAAAAAAGTGCACGTTTATTATCGCCACATCCATAACGACCCAAGCCATAAAAAAATAAACACGGCAAAAATGTTCAAAAGGTGTATACAAAAAAAATGGTATCACTAAAAATGTCACATTGAACAAAGAATGCGGCCCCCCAAATTCAAATTTTTTCCATGTGCGGCCCATATACCCAGCCGAGTTTGAGACCCCTGGTCTAAGAACTGTGAGTAAATCTTGGATGACTGCACTGAGCTGCCTCCGCTCCTACTTTAGCCGGTGCCATTTCCCTCCCTGCACTACAACGCCCAGCGCACCTCCATTTATTCTACACTGCCCTGAGGCCTGCTCCACCTGTGGGGAGCCGTTCCATCTCAAGCTGCCCTATCATCTGCCTCAGAGGACTGTCGCAGCACTGGTGATCCTCACCAGACACCACAGGTGGCGTTACGACAAATCCCCTATAAATATCCCCTTTTTGCACTAACCGCCCTGGGTCACGGCAACGGGCCAGCCACCGTGATCTCTCCCCCGAAAGCAGCCATAAGGCCCGACTGCCGAGTACCCCACGGCCCTGGAGGCGAGTCACTAGCATGACCACTGATTTAAAATAAATCAATAAATACTCACCTGGCCCTCGCTCTCCCGCCGTGCAGCGTTCTCTTGTAAAGCCGGCAGCTGACTTTGGCAGGCGACAGGAGTGTATGACGTCACTGCCATGCTCGCGTCACATGCATGCCGACGTCAGCCGCTGCCTCTGATAGGCCATCAGCATGTATTGTCGCCAGGGGCTCTCTGGCACAAAGAATTGGCCCATGATTGGCAATCTATATTGGCTCAGATTCATTAAAGGGGTGGTCCAAAACCAAATTTTATTTTACTCCTAAATCTCTAGCTATTTAATGTCATAATCTGATCTTTTTTCTAATATACTTTAATTTAAAATTCCCTATCCTTCCCTCACTACTCTGATTTATTTATATTACTTTCTCTTTGATGATGAAACGAATCGTCATCAGGGGGCAGAGGCTACAGTCATTGCCACAGCCTTTGCCCACTCCCTGAAATGAAGCGTCATTAGTGGCCTCTGTTTCGGGGGCTGGGCTAGTCCCTGCTTTACCGAGCATGTGTTGGTTGTCAGTTCTGATATATGCTCAGTAGATTCCGGTCATTGTGCACTGTTCTTCTCACCGATTAATATGGGTGAAAACTGCAGCAAAAACTCTGAAAGAATTGACATGCTGCAGATTTAAATCTGTAAGGAAAAAATAAGCAACATGTGCATGAGACTTCAGGATTCTCTTTCACTCTGCTGACATCCGGAAACCCTTCAGGTTTTGTGACAAATCTGTGCAGAAAAATCTGCGACAATCTGCAACGTCTGCACAGGCCCTCACACATACAGGATAATATATGATTTATATGACTGACTGATTTGATATACTGTTATACATTATACACATTGTATGTATATACAGATATATGACAGTGCGTATAATGTATAACAGCTGATGTCTGTATTATTCTTTATACTATAGTGTAAACACTAAGAGAGTACACATATGGATATTAATAAAAGAATTACGTTGTTATGTTATTATGTATTGTAAGATGGCAGCCGGACAGGTCCTTGAGGGGAGATATACGTTACCAAGGTTAGTAGCTTCGGTGATATAAACCCAGAGAGAGTTAATTGGGCGTATCAGGGCTGTTTTTACGAGCAGTCATTAGAGATGGGAAGGATTGGCTGCTCACATATCCCCACCCAAGGGCCTCTGTATAAAATGGAGACAGAGTTTCTCATTCAGTGTCTGTGGCTGGAGGTGTGGAGACCTCCAGCGTGTCTGTGCTACAGGACACTGACCGTGAGCAGGTGAACCTGCAGTATTGTATGGACTAGTTATGTTCTGTTTTGTTACTTTGTGCCGGACAAGGCTGTCTTTTGTTTACTTTGCAAGTGCGGTTTATGAGGTCTGAATAAACTTGCCTTGGACATTTTTAAAGAAACAGTATCCTGTGCCTACCTCTAACGCGGCTGAGTGAGTACAATTCTCTACAGTGTATATATATGTATTAATATTATCTTTTTAGTTTTTCCTCACGTTCACCTTTTCCCCCCTCCCCAACCCTCCCCTCCTTTTTTTCCTTCCCTTCCCCTTTATTAATTGGTCACATGTCAGTGAAATTTTATTATTTTATATATTTTTCACCCTTTATTTATTGTTCACATGTCACTGCACTTTTATATATTTATATAAACATATTCACTATTGATTTTCACGATTTCGATATATGTATTAAAGGGGTTTTCCCACAAACAAAAGTAATTGTAATGAATGGCTGTGTCTGATGGTGTACAGAACATGGTCTGATCATACCACATCTCCTGAGCAGGGGAGGAAGCAAAGGAGTATACAGCCATTACAGCAGGGAATAACAGAGGATTCATTTTGTGAGGGAAAATATAGTTTAAATCAGGCAGTGAAATGTTTTACCTCAGAAAATGAATCCTCTGCGATCCCCGGCTGTAATGTCTGTATTGTCTTTTGCTCCCCCCCTGCCCAGGAGCTGTGGTATGTTCCGTACAGGGTCAGACACAGACAATGATTCAAATGAACTTTTGTTTGTGGGAAAACCCCTTTAATAATGACTTCGTATTTATTCCCCCTTTTTCTCCATCTATTATAATGGTTATTTTTAGTCTAATTCATTAATCTTTGTATTGTATATGGGGACTAATATCCGTATAATATACAGTATATATTTAATATTTATTTATCACCTGATCACACATAATAATTTATGATATTCTTTATATTCTTATATACATGTAACACTCACTACCCCCTATTCCTGTGTATTGCTGTAATATATAACCTATACTCGTTATCCATCATTATAAATTAAGAAGATTTTCCACTTTATCCGATATATCCACACTCAATCAGTAGATTAGATGTCTGCTGAAGAGGCGATACACATGAACGTCTCCACGTCATCCTCCCCGACTGTATCTATATGTGCCCCGTGACCCCCGATCATGTGTCTCCATCACGTGATCGCAGCGTCACAGGTCACATAGTTTCCTCGTAGCGTTGGTGCGCGTTGTGTATCGCGCCACGCCTCCTCAGCACCCATTGGTTGGTGGAGACATACCTCCATCCTGATTGGCTATAGTTGGCCGTTTAACTCTTAGCTCTTTCCGAATGATGCCACCCCCTGACGAAGACAAGAAGCCGAAACATACGTCGGGTGGACGCCATTCAGGAGTGGGATCTGCATCTGCTATAGCGTGAGTACAATGCACATGTGGTCACCTTTTTTAAAAACGCTTAAAGTGGATACAAATACATATCTGTCAACAGCACATATGCCCAAGTCAGTGCACTACTCTCTACAGGATTCACACCGACATCCAAATAATAAGGGACCAGCCCTTGTATATATACATATACAGGTGCATCTCACTAAAATAGAATATCATCAAAAAGTTACTTTATTTCAGTTCTTCAATACAAAAAAGTGAAACTCGTATAGCCATAATCATCAGCATTAACAGAAATAAACAATAACTGTTTGATTATATTCTAATTTAGTGAGAAACACCTGTATTTTTTCACATATGAGATATATAATTTATGTAGATTTATTCTTTGGAGGCACTTGCACTTTATGTAAAGTTTATGATAATTAAACAATCATATGTACAGATATATCTAACTAATGATATGTATATATATTTTTAGATACTGGATTAATTTGTGGCTTGATTCTCTGTATTATCCCTTTGCTGTTCTAATCATGATCCATTCCCACTGGTGTTAATTGTAATTCCTGTCTCGACGTCCCCTTTGCGTATAGTTTTTAATTCCCCCCCTTTTTTTGCATTTCCTCCTCTTCCACCTGGTTATCAATATAATAATTATTAGCATCACCCACATGCCTGGACTCTTCTGGTCGATGTTTCCTTTCTGCTATATACTAGAGTGGTATACTATGTGCACAGACATATGGAGTGCCATATACTTCTCAGGAGGTGCGCAGCGTCCACCTCCTCACCGCACAGGCCCACAAGCTCCTCTCCGGCAGGAAGAAGATGCATTCAGGCGGCTCCTACCACTGCAGCAGACGGCAGTGCACAAGTATACAGGGTGCAGTGTGGATGTGTCTGCACCACTGTGATGTGGCCGACCTGCATATATACATATGCCCCTCTACAGGGGCGGACTGGCCCACCGGAGGATCGGGAAAACCCCCTGTGGGCCCCGATGGCCACGTCCCATGCCCCGCCCTCTACACCCCCTGGGCCCTGTACAGAGAACAGAGGGCCCCCCGATTCGCTAATCATGTCGGCAGCACTGCCGATATGATTAGTGATGGCCCCTCTGCAGCAGTCTCCCTGCTCTGCCTGCTGCCGCAGTGCCCCTCTGCCTCCTCTGTGCAGCGACACTGCTGGCGCGTGCGCAGGAGGTCAGTCTCAGGGTGATGACGTCATCGCCCTGGGACTGCTTCCTGTGCGCGCTGTGGAGTACGGACCCTGCGTCGCTCCAGGCAGCGGCTGCAGCTCATCTCGACGCGTGACTATGAAAAGCAGGGGCCGGGAGGGGAGGAAGGGATAGGGGGGAGGGGTGACTGGGAAGACCCCTGGCCGAGGCTGGCAGTAAATACTACTGGGCAATGGGCACGATTATCATCATGCCCATTGCCTAGAATGTCCTGCTGCCAGCCTCTGGTTACTGGTACTATGCCTAGCAGCAGGTACTACCACCAGGGGCTGGCAGGACATGCTGGGTGGGCATGATAGTACCAAGGAGGCTGGCATGACATACTAGGCATGAATCATACCTGCCTAGTGTGTCTTGCCAGCCTCTGTGGTACTATCATGCCCACCTAGCATGTTCTGCCAGCCACTGGTGGTGTGGTAGTCAGGGCCGGCGTCAGCATCTGGGCAAGTGCCGGGGCCCTGAGCAGACGGGGGGCCCACTCACCATCGGGCTCCCTGCCGGGCTATGGGTGGAGAAGAGCAGTGCCATCGCCCGCCCTTCTCCCCCGCTTGCTCAGGGCCCCTGCAGCCGGATACTTACCTCTCCTCGTGCCTCCGCAGATCCACTGTCTTCCTGCTGTGCGCTCCCTGTGACGTCTCAGGTTAGAGGGTGCGGTGACGTCTTTACACCGCGCCCTCCCCTGAGCCATCACAGGCAGCGCAGAGCGGGAAGACGCCAGCGACGCTGAAGTGCAGACCTGAGCAGCGGCAGCAGGTGAGGAGGAGGGAGGTGAGTATTTGATTTTTTTTTTTCAATGTATGGAGGCATGGGGCATTATATGGGGGGTGACAGCCTGCATGGGGCATTATATGGGGGGTTAACAGCCTGCATGGGGCATTATATGGGGGGTTAACAGCCTGCATGGGCCATTATATGGGGGGTGACCTCCTGCATGGGGCATTATATGGGGGAGGTGACATCCTGCATGGGGCATTATATGGGGGGTGGCATCCTGCATGGGGCATTATATGGGGGGGAGTGATATCCTGCATGGGGCGTTATATGGGGGGGAGTGACATCTTGCATGGGGCATTATATGAGGGGTGACAATCTGCATGGGGCATTATATGGGGGGGGAGGGACATCCTACATGGGGCATTATATGGGGGGGAAAGGGACATCCTGCATAGGGCATTATATGAGGGGGAGAAGTGACATCCTACAAGGGGCATTATATAGGAGGTGACATCCTGCATGGGGCATTATAAGGGGGCCAGTATCCTGTATGGAACATTTTATAGGGGCCAGTATACTGTGTGGAGCGTTATATGGGGGCCAGTATCCTGTATGGAGCGTTATATGGGGGCCAGTATCCTGTATGGAGCATTTTGGGGGGGCCAGTGTCCTGTATGGAGCGTTATATGGTTATATGGGGACCAGTATCCTGTATGGAGCATTTTTTGGGGGCCAGTATCCTGTGTGGAGCGTTATATGGGGGCCAGTATCCTGTATGGAGCGTTATATGGGGGCCAGTATCCTGTATGGAGCGTTATATGGGGGCCAGTATCCTGTATGGAGCATTTTGGGGGGGCCAGTGTCCTGTATGGAGCGTTATATGGTTATATGGGGACCAGTATCCTGTATGGAGCATTTTTTGGGGGCCATTAGACCGCATGAAAAGCGCATCAACATATACAGTGATGCGTAATCCATGCGGTCTAATGCAAGTCAATGGCGCCAAAAAAGCAGCGTTTCCGCAAAATTAAATGACATGCTGCGGATTTTTGAGCGCAGCGTTTACGCTGCGGAAAAATTCGCATCATGGGCACAGCACATGCGGATTTCAATTGGGGAACATTGCTGCCCTTCTGCCATGCGTTTTTCATGCGTTTCTGCGGCGTTTACGCAACTGCAAAAACGCCGCGGAAACGCATGAAAAACGCATCGTGTGAACTCAGCCTTAAAACGATGTAGCGCTCCGCAGAATTTTTGATTCTCACCACAGATAAAGCAGACAGCTACGTACTGCCACCCCCATCTGCCTGGCTTTACCTTGGCTGGCGATCAAAAGACAGAGAAGCCGAATATTTGTTTTAAACTTACTTAACTTTTTTTTTTCCCGCCATATGTTGATCGCCAGCCAGATAAAACAAGGCAGCTGGGGGCTGGGATTCTCAGCATGGTAAGGCCCAAGCGTTCTTGGCCCCCCACGCTAAAAATCACAGCCCACAGCCACCCCTGAAAATGGCGCATTCATCATGGCACCATTTCCAGGTGCTTTACCCGGCTCTTCCAGCGGCCCTGGTGGTGAGTGGCACCCTAGGTAATAATAGGGTTAGTACCAGGCCAGCTTTGTATTATCAGCTGGTTCTAAGCCCTAAATTCATGGTTTCACACCAAATTAGACATAGCCACCATCAATTTCTAGTAAACAGAAAAAAAAGGACAGATTTATTTTTTTTTATTAAAAATAAAATACATTTAGGGACTCCATCTTTAATAAAGAAAAATCCTCACTCCAACGTAATCCATAGGTCTTCTGTCTTCAGCTCTGCTAGATCTTTGCCATCAGACAAATATGTCTGCTGACAGATGAGCAGGCACAGAATGACACTGGAGCACTGTTACTGTGTAGTTAAGTGCTATGTTTCCTTTTTTGTCATTTCATGCAGTGTAGAAATCTTGGGAAAAGTGTGGCTTGTGCTCTGGAAGTGATCAGTTATAGCTAACTATGTTATTTTCTGCAGAAATAAGTCCTGTATAGAAGATGTGATATATCGGTCTGCAGATAAAGAACTTCACCTAGAGACATCACTGGTAAGTATGTGTATTACCTATACACACAAATTGACACTATATACAGAGCTCCTGTGCATAATGTCACTGGTGATCCCTGTATTACCTGTACACTAACACTATACACAGAGCTCCTGTGCATAATGTCACTGGTGATCACTGTATTACCTGTACACTGACACTATACACAGAGCTCCTGTGTATAATGTCACTGGTGATCACTGTATTACCTGTACACTGACACTATACACATAGCTCCTGTGTATAATGTCACTGGCGATCCCTGTATTACCTGTACACTGACACTATACACAGAGCTCCTGTGTATAATGTCACTGGTGATCCCTGTATTACCTGTACACTGACACTATATACAGAGCTCCTGTGCATAATGTCACTGGTGGGTGATCATTGTATTACCTGTACACTGACACTATATACAGAGCTCCTGTGTATAATGTCACTGGTGATCCCTGTATTACTTCTACACTGACACTATACACAGAGCTCCTGTGTATAATGTCACTGGGGATCACTGTATTACCTGTACACTGACACTATACACAGAGCTCCTGTGCATAATGTCACTGGTGATCCCTGTATTACCTGTACACTGACACTATACACAGAGCTCCTGTTTATAATGTCACTGATAATCTCTACATTATCTGTACACTGACACTATATACAGAGCTCCTATGTATAATGTCACTGGTGATCACTGTATTACCTCTACACTGACACTATATGCAGAGCTCCTGTGTATAATGTCACTGGTGATCCCTGTATTAGCTGTACACTGACACTATATACAGAGCTCATGTGTATAATGTCACTGATAATCTCTACATTATCTGTACAATGACTATATAGAGAGCTCCTGTGTATAATGTTACTGGTGATCACTGTATTACCTCTACACTGACACTATATACAGAGCTCCTGTGTATAATGTCACTGATAATCTCTACATTATTTGTACACTGACTATATACAGAGCTCCTGTGTATAATGTCACTGATAATCTCTACATTATCTGTACACTGACTATATACAGAGCTTTTTTACATTTTCATTATCAGTCACTATCTGGTGCCATTATGTGCCATGGTCATGGCGTGGTGGTATTTGTCCCTTGTATGTGGTATTATTCAGACAGTCACTATGTGGTGGTAATATGTGGTCTCCTCATGGTGTGGCAGTATATATACCTTGTACTTGGTAGTATTTGATCACTATGTGGTGGTATGTGTTCTGGTCATGGTGTGGCGGTATTTCTCTCTTCTATATGGTATTATTAGTCTAGGTATAGTGGATGGTTGTCAGTCATTTGTTTTTTCGGATATTAAGAATGGGAACATTCTTTATTTGCAATACATATTAAATACTTGGATGTTTAACCTCTCCCTGTGTTGTGACTACTACACAGCAGCAGAGATTTATTGGTTAATAAAGTTGATTCATTTTGAAAGAGTTTGTGGACTTATGTTATTCCTATATACGGTAACTGCATGGTGCTGGTGGGCCCCAAGATTGATTTTTTCCTGGTGGGCCCCTGGTACTCCAGTCTGGCGCTGGATAGAGTAACAAATAGATAAATAGATAGATAGATATGAGCTAGATAGATAGAGATAGATATTAGATAGAATCTGCCTTATGTAGCAGCTTTTTGGCTACATTGTGTCTTGCTGTCGCGCTCTTTGGCCGACCACATCCAGCTTTACCTTGTACACAGACAATCTGTCTTACACCATTGTTCTTACTTATAACCTGCTCGGCACGGGTGAGATGTACTCTGTGTGTAGGACGAGTGACCTGCACGGTACGCTGGCTCTAATTACTGAAGGTGGAAACTTGTGATCCAGAGAATTTGGCAGGGTATTTATTATACTTGCTAAATAAAGATCGAGAAGGGATTACTATCAAAATAATTACTATCACTCATTGGGGGGTTTATGGTTATCATGACAAGTACTTAATTCAATTCCTTCTTCACAAGGGACCCCATCTCTGGATCTTCATCACTAATTACCCTGTGTTTTACAGTCATGAAGTAATACATGTGGTGGACAGGATTATTAGACAAGGTAAATATGATTGGCACACATGATGCACTCCACTGAATTCACTGAAGATCCTGCACCTGGGGAAGAAGCTATAGGGGGACAGAAGTAGGGGGGACACCTCTTCCTCTGGGCTTGTAAGGGCCCAAAGGCCACTCTGCCCACAAGATGACCTAATTGGTATCTGTGCGGATAATTGATTGGCATCACTGTAAATTCCTGTTATTATCTATTTCTATATGATTATCATATGTTATCCAAGTTCTCTGTTTACTGTCAGTAAATGCAAAATAATTGCCTGAATCCATATAGGATTAGAAACATACAATATGCAATACTATATATACAGTGTATACGAATAAAATGTAATATCTACAAGAAATGATGGCAAGAAGAGTATGCACTGCACATCTGCGGGGAGCACAAGGCAATGGTGCATCTGAGACACGGGAGAGGCAGGGGACGGATTTGAAGGCCGGACTTCATGACTACTTACAAAAAGTTCAATGATATATACAGTTGAAACCAGAAGATTACATACACTCTATAAAAAGACACATCTGCAGGTTTTTATCAATATCTGACACGAAATCAGAATAAACCTTTCCTGTTTTAGGTCAGTTAGGATTACCATAATTTTTAATATTTGCCAAATGCCAGAATAATGAGAGAGAGAGAGAGAATGTTTTCAGGCATTTTTATTACTTACTGCAAAGTCAAAAGATTCCATACATTTAATTAGCATTTAGTACCATTGCCCTTAAACTGAATGACTTGGGTCAAACGTTTGGGATATCCTTCCAAAAGCTTCTCACAAAGTTTACATACACTAAGATTACTATGCCTTTAAACAATTCTGGACTGCCCATATGACAATGTCATGTGTTTGAAAGCTTCTGATATTTTTTTTTTTAGTTAATTAGAGACACAACTGTGGATGTATTTTAATGCACACCTGAAACACACTGCTTCTTTGTGTAGCATCATGGGAAAGTCTAAAGAAATCAACAAAGATATCAGGAAGAGAATTGTGGACTTGCACAAGTCTGGCTCTTCCTTGGGTACAATTTCAAGATACCCGAAGGTGTCTCGTTCATCTATACAAACAATTATACTCAAGTACAAACAAAATGGGAATGTCCAGCCATCATACCGCTCAGGAAGGAGACGGGTTCTGTGTCCCAGAGATAAACGTGCTTTGGTCCGATATGTGCATATCAACCCAAGGACCAAAGCAAAAGACCTTGTGAATATGATGGCGGAAGCTGGTAAGATTGTGTCAATATCCACAGTGAAACGAGTACTGTATCAACATGGGCTGAAAGGTCACTCTGCCAAGAAGAAGCCATTACTCCAAAAGAAACATAAAAAAGCCAGATTAATGTTTGCAAATACACACAGGAACAAAGACCTTAATTTTTGGAGATATGTCCTGTGGTCTGATGAAACTAAAATTTAACTTTTTGGGCATAATGACCATCGTTACGTTTGGAGGTAAAAGGGAGAAGCTTGGAAGCCTAAGAACACCATCCCAACGGTGAAACACAGTGGTGTCAGCATCATGTTGTGGGGGTGTTTTGCTGCAGGAGAGACTGGTGCACTTCACAAAATAGATGGCATCATGAGAAAAGAAGATTATGTGGCAATACTGAAGCAACATCTCAAGACATCAGCCAGAAAGTTAAAGCTTGGGCGGAAATGGGTCTTCCAAATGGACAATGACCCGAAGCATACTGCCAAAATGATAACAAAGTGGCTTAAGGATAACAAAGTCAATGTTTTGGAGTGGCCATCACAAAGCCCTGATCTCAATCCTATTGAAAATGTATGGGCAAAGCTGAAAAGACAGGTGCGAGCAAGGCGACCTACAAACCTGGATCAGTTACACCAGTTTTGTCAGGAATGGGCCAAAATTCCGACCAACTATTGTGAGAAGCTTGTGGAAGGATATCCCAAATGTTTGACCCAAGTCATTCAGTTTAAGGGCAATAGTACCAAATACTAATGAAATGTAGGTAAACTTACGTCTTGGCCATAAGTAATAAAAATACCTTAAAACATTCTCTCTTTCTCTCTCATTATTCTGGCATTTGGCAAATATTAAAAATTATGGTAATCCTAATTGACATAAAACGGGAAAGGTTTATTCTGTTTTCATGTCACATACTGAGAAAAACCATGAATATGTGTCTTTTTATATAGTGTATGGAAACTTCTGGTTTCAACTGTATGCAGAAACTGACAATTTATACATTAACACACACGCATGCATATATATACACTGCGCAAAAAAATAAAGGGAACACTTAAACAACAGAATATAACTCCAAGTAAATCAAACTTCTGTGAAATCAAACTGTCCACTTAGGAAGCAACACTGATTGACAATCAATTTCACATGCTGTTGTGTAAATGGAATAGACAATAGATGGAAATTATTGGCAATTATCAAGACACACTCAATAAAGGAGTGGTTCTGCAGGTGGGGATCACAGACCATATCTCAGTACCAATGCTTTCTGGCTGATGTTTTGGTCACTTTTGAATGTTGGTTGTGCTTTCACACTCGTGGTAGCATGAAACGGACTCTACAACCCACAGAAGTTGCTCAGGTAGTGCTGCTCATCCAGGATAGCACATCAATGCGAGCTGTGGCTAGAAGGTTTGCTGTGTCTGTCAGCGTAGTGTCCAGAGACTGGAGGCGCTACCAGGAGACAGGCCAGTACAACAGGAAATGTGGAGGGGGCCGTAGGAGGGAAACAACCCAGCAGCAGGACCGCTACCTCTGCCTTTGGGCAAGGAGGAACAGGAGGAGCACTGCCAGAGCCCTGCAAAATGACCTCCAGCAGGCCACAAATGTGCATGTATCTGCACAAACGGTTAGAAACCGACTCCATGAGGGTGGTATGAGGGCCCGACGTCCACAGATGGGGGTTGTGCTCACAGTCCAACATCGTGCAGGACGCTTGCCACAGAACACCAGTCCAGATCTGGGAGGAGATCCCACAGGAGACCATCCACAACCTCATCACGAGCCTGGCCAAGGGGTGCAGGGAGGTCATACCGGCACGTGGAGGCCACACACAATACTGAGCCTCATTTTGACTTGTTTTAAGGACATTACATCAAAGTTGGATCAGCCTGTAGTGCGTTTTTCCACTTTAATTTGGGGGGTGACTCCAAATCCAGGCATCCATTGGTTAATAAATTTGATTTCCATTGATGATTTTTGAGTGATTTTGTTGTCAGCACATTCAACTTTGTACAGAACAAAGTATTCAATGAGAATATTTCATTCATTCAGATCTAGGATGTGTTATTTGAGTGTTCCCTTTATTTCTTTGAGCAGTATATATATATATATATATATATATATATATATATATATATGAGCCCCAAACCTAAACCTTTGCAAATATATATATATATACATACACACTACCGTTAAAAAGTTTGGGGTCACCCAGACAATTTTGTTTTTTCCATGAAAACTCATACTTTTATTTATCAAATGAGTTGAAAAATGAATAGAAAGTAGTCCAGACATTGACAAGGTTAGAAATAATGATTTTTATTAGAAAGAATAATTTCTGCTTCAAACTTTGCTTTCGTCACAGAATGCTCCATTTGCAGCAATTACAGCATTGCAGACCTTTGGCATTCTAGCTGTTAATTTGCTGATGTAATCTTGAGAAATTTACCCCCATGCTTCCTGAAGCCCCTCGCACAAGTTGGATTGGCTTGATGGGCATTTTTTGCGCACCATACGGTCAAGCTGCTCCCACAACAGCTCAATGGGGTTGAGATCTGGTGACTGGGCTGGACACTCCATTACAGATAGAATACCAGCTGCCTGCTCCCTAAATAGTTCATGCATAATTTGGAGGTGTGCTTTGGGTCATCTTCCTGTTGTAGGATGAAATTGGCTACAATCAAGCGCTATCCATAGGGTATGGCATGGCTTTGCAAAATGGAATGATAGCCTTCCTTATTCTAAATCCCATTTACCTTGTACAAATCTCCCACTTTACCAGCACCAAAGCAACCGCAGACCATCACATTACCTCCACCATGCTTGACAGATGGCGTCAGGCACTCTTCCAGCATCTTTTCAGTTGTTCTGCATCTCACAAATGTTCTTCTATGTGATCCAAACACCTCAAGCTTTGATTCGTCTGTCCATAAAACTTTTTTCCAATCTTCCTCTGTCCAATGTCTGTGTTCTTTTGCCCATATTAATCTTTTCCTTTTATTAGCCAGTCTCAGATATGACTTTTTCTTTGCCACTTTGCCCTGAAGGCCAGCATCCCGGAGTCGCCTCTTCACCGTAGACATTGACACTGGCGTTTTGCGTGTACTATTTAATGAAGCTGCCAGTTGAGGAGCTGTGAGACGTCGATTTCTCACACTAGAGACTCTAATGTACTTGTCTTGTTGCTCAGTTGTGCAGCGGGGTCTCCCACTTCTCTTTCTACTCTGGTTAGAGCCTGTTTGTGCTCTCCTCTGAAGGGAGTAGTACACACCTTTGGAGGAAATCTTCAGTTTCTTGTCAATTTCTCGCATGGAATAGCCTTCATTTCTAAGAACAAGAATAGACTGTCGAGTTTCACATGAAAGTTCTTTTTCTGGCCATTTTGAGAGTTTCGTAGAAAAAACAAATGCAATGCTCCAGATTCTCAACTAGCTCAAAGGAAGGTCAGTTTTATAGCTTCTCAAATCAGCCAAACCGTTTTCAGCTGGGCTAACATACTTGTGCAAGGGTTTTCTAAACATCCATTACCCTTCTTACACAGTTAGCAAACACAATGTACCATTAAAACACTGGAGTGGTGGTTGTTGGAAATGGGCCTCTATACACCTATGTAGATATTGCAATAAAAACAAGACGTTTGCAGCTAGAATAGTCATTTACCACATTAACAATGTATAGAGTATTTCTGATTCATTTAATGTTAGCTTCATTGAAAAAAATGTGCTTTTCTTTCAAAAATAATGAAAGGTTAATACATTTCCAGGAGGAACAATATGGGAACATCAATAAAAAAAAAATATATGTTCCAGAATAACTATTTCCCATGTTGTTCCTCTTGAAATGTCTTCACCTTACATTTCCAGGAGGAACAACATGGGAACAGAAAAAAAAATATGTTCCAGAATTGTTATTTTATAGGTTGCATCAGTGAGGCGTGTCCCTACACAATGTCCCTGTCCAATCACGGCTGACAATGCTAGTCATTCCCTATTATAAGGTAAATACATTTCCAAGAGGAACAACACAGGGAATGACTATTTTAGAACACATTTTGTTTTTTATTTTTTTATTTATTTTTGCTGTTCACCTGTTGTTCCTCCTGGAAATGTACTAACCTTACAACAGGGCGTGACTAACATTGTCAGTAGTGATTAGAGAGGGACATTCTGTGTAGAGACACGCCCCATTGACACACCCACTTACTTATCAATAGGGCGTGGCTATCGTAATCAGCAGCACTGATAGGACAGAAACATTCTCAAAGACAAAGGGACAAACATGTAGTTGTCAATTTGGTCATACATTTCCAGGAAGAATAACCAAGGAAAAATATTCCCAAATTATTGTTTTTTGGGGGAAGTATCAGTGATATGTCAGGACAGATCCTATGTGTAAATCCAATGCACTAAACTATAACATTGTCGATTTAGTCATACATTTCCAGGAAGAATAACAGGAGTGGCACAATTTTAAGAAGAAAAAAAAATGCTGCAAAATTCATCTCACTAATCTATAACATTGGACCAATAAAATACCTGAAATGTTGGAAATAAGTGTCATTTTGGATCAAATACTAATTAATTCTCCTGTCTTGTCCTCTGTTATTCCTCTTGGAAATCTGTGCATCAATTTATAACTTGGCACAATCATTCCCATTTAAAACAGAGTGTGACTAATATTGTCAGTACTGATTGGACACTCATGAATAATGGAACGATAAGACCCAGTTGCCTATTTAGTCATTTCCAGGAGGAATAATAGAGGAACGGCACTTTTTTTTTTAAAATCAAATTCTTTTCACTGATCTATATAACAATGGGCCGATAAAGTAAAATAAAATTTTAAAATATTTTATCTAAAGACTGATTATTTCTCCCGTCTTGTCCCCTCAAATTTTTTGAGTCACTCAATTAGTGCAGAAGTTGGAGAGACTTTGGGTGCAGTATTTCCTACATGCCAGGGGGGGCGCTGATCACAGCCTGTGTCCTGGCACTATGGGGTCTGGGAATAGTGCAGATTCCCTGGTGGTCACAGACAGGGGCTAGACCTGACCAGGCACTTGACTCAGTGACAAGGACAGATATAGCCCTGGAGGACGTATCCTCTGGGGGGCCGGACCACCCTGCGGACACAGGAGAATGCTCCTCTCTTAGTGCTGGGCTTATACTACACACTTTCTATACAATTCTAGAGCATTTTTTATGCTGTTCCTCTATTATTCCTCCTGGAAACGTGTAAATTACTTGACAAGAAGGGTGCTCTTTTTTTAATGTGTGGTGAGTCTCTACACAGTTTGATATTTTTACCATGAAATTGTATCACCTAGTTATCAGTTGAGACATTCATTTCCAGGAGGGATAACAGAGAATTCAAATTAAACTTAGCTCTTTTTTACATATCTGTTTCATTAAATTCCTTTGTTCTCCATGAAATACCAAATCGGGAGGCTTATTTCATAGAGCTCTATTTTGTGCACATGCCCTGTAATCCTTCCTGGAAATGTAAGGACTCTACTTTCTGCACTTCCTCTTTAATTACCCCTGGAAATGTAAGAACTTTACTTTATGCACTTCCTCTGTAATCCCTCCTGGAAATGTAAGAACTTTACTTTATGCACTTCCTCTGTAAATCCTCCTGGAAATGTAAGAACTCTGCTTTCTGCACTTCCTCTGTAAATCCTCCTGGAAATGTAAGGACTCTACTTTATGCACTTCCTCTGTAATCCCTCCTGGAAATGTAAGAAATTTACTTTATGCACTTCCTCTGTAATCCCTCCTGGAAATGTAACAATTTTACTATATGCATTTCCTCTGTAATCCCTCCTGGAAATGTAAGAACTTTACTTTATGCACTTCCTCTGTAATCCCTCCTGGAAATGTATGAACTTTACTTTATGCACTTCCTCTGTAATCCCTCCTGGAAATGTAACAATTTTACTATATGCACTTCCTCTGTAATCCCTCCTGGAAATGTAAGAACTTTACTTTATGCACTTCCTCTGTAATCCCTCCTGGAAATGTAAGAACTCTACTTTATGCACTTCCTCTGTAATCCCTCCTGGAAATGTAAGAACTCTACTTTATGCACTTGCTCTGTAATTCCCCCTGGAAATGTAAGAACTATACTTTCTGCACTTCCCCTGTAATCCCTCCTGGAAATGTAAGAACTCTACTTTGTGCATTTCCTCTATAATTCCTCCTGGAAATGTAAGAACATTACTTTATGCACTTCCTCTGTAATCCCTCCTGGAAATGTAAGAATTTTACTATATGCACTTCTTCTGTAAATCCTTCTGGAAATGTAAGAACTTTACTTTCTGCACTTCCTCTTTAATTCCCCCTGGAAATATAAGAACTTTACTTTATGCACTTCCTCTGTAAATCCTCCTGGAAATGTAAGAACTTTACTTTATGCACTTCCTCTGTAATCCCTCCTGGAAATGTAAGAACTTTACTTTATGCACTTCCTCTGTAATCCCTCCTGGAAATGTAAGAACTTTACTATATGCACTTCCTCTGTAATCCCTCCTGGAAATGTAAGAACTTTACTATATGCACTTCCTCTGTAAATCCTCCTGGAAATGTAAGAACTCTGCTTTCTGCACTTCCTCTGTAAATCCTCCTGGAAATGTAAGGACTCTACTTTGTGCACTTCCTCTTTAATTACTCCTGGAAATGTAAGAACTTTACTTTATGCACTTCCTCTGTAATCCCTCCTGGAAATGTAAGAACTTTACTTTATGCACTTCCTCTGTAATCCCTCCTGGAAATGTAAGAATTTTACTATATGCACTTCCTCTGTAATCCCTCCTGGAAATGTAAGAACTTTACTTTATGCACTTCCTCTGTAATCCCTCCTGGAAATGTAAGAACTCTACTTTATGCACTTCCTCTGTAATCCCTCCTGGAAATGTAATAACTCTACTTTGTGCATTTCCTCTATAATTCCTCCTGGAAATGTAAGAACTAGTGTTGAGCCACCCCCGTAGTGTTCGAGTTCGGTTCGGTTCGTCGAACACCCGTGTGTTCGCCGAACTGTTCGTCGAACTGTTCGTCGAACACCTTCGAACACCGTTAAAACCAATGGCAGGCAAACAAAAACACATAGAAACACATAGAAAACACCTTCAAAGGTGTCCAAAAGCTGACAAACTGCTCAGAAGACATAACTAACACATGGAAAAGTGACAAGTACATATAGTCATGCGAAAATAAAAGAGGTGGAGGAGTAAAAGGAGGGGGAGACACAGATATAGGCATGTCATGCCCTTCTAAAATCCAAAAAGTGAGAAGCCGACACAGCCAGTCCGCTCCTGCCCGTGCCACCTCCGTGTCGCCGGGTTTGTGCCAGAGCCGCGGTGAACCCTGATGGCCAGCCCCCCTCTCCCAATACTGGTGCCTGTCCGCTGGTGGGTCGAGCGAGCCCCCCTGTGGTGGAGGCAGCTCTAAGCTTTTTAATTTAAATTGTCTCTCTAATTTGAATGAATACACTTTAAATCCATTTACAAGGATCTATTGGAGGGCAAGTCTCATGCCAGCAGCCGCGTAATTCCAGCTCCAGTAGCGTCCACTAAAGCTGCTGCAGTTAAAAAGCTTTTATAAGGATCGAGCTCGGCTGTCCACCGCAAGGCATCCTACTGCCAGTCCCAGCCCCTATGCCTTGGGGTGCCTCCTGATGCTCTTCACTGAGTATCCCGTGGTCCCGAAGCATTTCCTTTGAAAAAATGAAGTGTCCAAACTACAGGTGGTGTAGCTTGCTTAACAGCCGGGATAATCCGCTGACTAGCAGACCCTGCTACTAGGCACAAAGTATTTCCTGGGCTAGATGCAGTTAAAAATTTGTAATTAGATACTCTCGTTGGATGCTGAGAAAGCATTCCATAGAGTCTCCTGGCACGCCATATATGATTCTCTTAAAAAGCTTGGGGTAGGGGTCTAGGGGACCCTTTTATAGCCAAAATCACGGCCCTGTATCGCAATACGTCACCTAGGCTGAAGATAAATGGAACTGTAGCACCCTGAGGGCTCGGTTGCTACAGAGGTATTGCACCTCACCCAGAGGTGTGATATCTCACTCTCAGGTAAGGATGTAGTGTGGATCAGGACCCGACACCTGCATGCATTACACCACATTGCCGTGGGGCAGGGCGACCAATATGCCCCTGAGATGGGCACGACAGTCCCTGTCCCTGGCTGGAGTGGGGGGAGGGAACACTGAGGAAGGGGAACCCTGTAGTGCAGGAGCAGGGAGGAAGCAGTTCCTGGGTGCATTGAGAAGGGAGTATAAAAGGTGGGCACCATCTTAGTTCAGTGCAGAGAAGTCTGAGCAGAAGTGGCAGGGAGCAGGGGCTCTGCATGAGCTCTGCTCCGGAGGCGGGCCTAGTAACAGAGGCCCAGGCCTGGAAGAGGGAGAAGGAAGGAAGAGGAGCGGAGAAGGCTCCAGGAACGAGGAACGAAGGGATCTCAGGGGTGCGGACGGGCGAGTCGCCACCGCACGCCAGAATCCACCTGCGTGGAGGGGTCAGGCCAAAGGGGGAGACCGGTTCCCGAAACTAGTGGAGGCAGGAAACGACCCTCAGCTAGAAACAGGAGGCTGTGACATTTTATGTGGCGCAGCCCCTCGCTACACCCGCTAGGAAGGCACCACATAGGGTCAGGGAAACTGGCGCCAAGTTTACCAAGAGGAGGCCCGAGGCAGCCGGACAGAAGGGTTGGTAAGAAAGGCCAGACAAAGGACACACAAAGGGGGTCCTGTGAAGCGCTCCAAAGTTATCTGGGAGTTGTCTGAGCCCCTCACCTGGTGAGCACAGTACGACGTGGGCAGCCATTACCTGCAGACGTGGTCTGGATAATAAGAACTGTGAGTAAAGGCCCTGGACTGCATCACTGACTCCGTGTCATTACTGCTGCTGCCCTGCACCATCACCCCCATCCTCCGCATACACTGCCCTGAGGCTATACTCCTCCCGTGGGGAGTTATGCTACGCTCTGCTGCACCCACAACACCAGCCTTAGCGGTCTGCCCTGTAGCGGCGGTTCACTCTGACCGCAATCCACGGGTGGCGTAGTCGGACATTTAAACATCAAAACCACATAAATAGTTCCGCCACTGGTTTGACCGCCCTGAGCCACGGAACCGGGTTGCCGCCACGGAGACTACAACCACCAGCATCCACCAAAAAGGGTCCGGCTCCGGGTGTCCCAAGGCCCAGGGGGCACGTCAGAACATTTTCATCACCTTTCACAATCACCAATGGGACAAGGCAGGGATGTCCTCTGTCCCCTCTCTTATACATCCTAGTGACGGAGCACCTGCTCTCATCAATTCGCCATAACCCCAATATTAGGTGGATTGAGGTGGGAGGCACCGAGTACAAGTGCTCTCTATTTGCTGATGATGTCCTAGTATATATCACTCAATCACATATATCCATCCATGCTGTTATGGCTGAAATAGATCACTTTGTTACATGGTAAAATTTTAAAATCAATGCAGCGAAGTCTGAGGCCCTCGATGTCTCCCTCCCCAAATCCATATAGGATTCCATCCAGTCCAACTTTCCCTTTGCCTGGCCCTCACAGGGTATCAAATACTTAGGAATTCCTATTCATAGAGACCTCTCCCATCTATGTTATCTTAATTTTGGGCCCTTTATTGAACAACTCCATACAGACCACGGTTGGCAAGTTAGAACTGTAAGATTCACTACGTGAACCACTGGTGTTTTGTGGAAAAGCACATGTACACTGTGTTCCAAATTATTATGCAAAAAGTGTTTAGGAGTGATAAGGGAAGAATTTGTTTGTCAGTTAAACTCATTGATGGTGATGTGTGTCAGGGCTCTTTATATCACTGTAAGCAATTGCAGACACCAGTGCTAATTAGTTTGTCAGGTGTGTCCAATGAAAGGCAAGACTACTTAAGAAGGCTCTCTCACATTATTCAGCAGCCTACATTTTTTGCCAAAATGGGAAAGAAAAAGGATGTGTCGGCTGCTGAGAAGCAACAAATTGTGGAGTGTTTAGGTCAAGGCATGACTACAATCAACATTGTGCGATGATCAGGATGAAGTGTCTTGGCAATCAAGAAGTATGTAGCTGATTCACAGTACACACGTGTGCGTGCTGATAAGGGCAAATTGAGGACTCTTTCCTACAGGCAATTACGTCAGGTTGAAAGAGCAGCGGCAAAAAAGCCTTGTCATAGCAGCAGACAAGTTTTTGAATCTGCTTGTGCCTCCAACGTCCCCCGAACAACAAGATGCAGGGTCCTTCAGAGGTTTGCAGCTGTGCATACGCCATCCTGTCGACCTCCTCTATCCACTTCACACAAGCAGAAACGGCTCCAGTGGGCCAAACATTACATGAAGACTGATTTCAAAACTGTTTTGTTCACGGATGAGTGCCGTGCAGCGCTCGATGGTCCAGATGGATGGAGTGGAGGATGGCTGGTTGATGGACACCCCACGCAAACACGGCTACAGCGCCAACAAGGAGGAGGTGGAGTAATGTTTTGGGCTGGAATCATGGGGAGAGAGATTGTCGGCCCCTTTAGGATCCCTGAAGGCGCTAAAGATGAACTCCATAATGTATGTGGATTTTCTCAAACAGCACTTCCTGCCATGGTTCAAGAAGAAGAACCGTGTATTTCACAGCAAGATCATTTTTCTGCATGATAATGCACCATCTCATGCTGCACATAAAACATCTGCATCTCTGGCTGATATGGGCATAAAAGGGGACAAACTTATGGTGTGACCCCAATGCTCCCCTGACCTCTACCCCATTCAGAACCTTTGGAGCATCATTAAAAGGAGTGTCTATGATGGCGGGAGGCAGTTCACATCTAAGCAACAGCTCTGGGAGGGTATTCTGTCCTCATGCAAAACAATTGAAGCAGAAACCATCCAAAACCTGACAAATTCAATGGACGAGAGAGTTCAGAAGCTCCTTTCGAACAAGGGGTCCTATGTGAAAATGTAACATCACCTAGAATAAAGTTTTGAGTTGAAAACTGTTTGATTTCAGTTTCTAACAACCTGCTAATGCTTATAATTTCAAAAATTACCATTTTTTTGGTCTTTATTAAAATGAAAAGGTTGATCGAAAAGTTTGGGGGATCTAAGAGTGTGGCAACCCAGTAGTCATGATTACTTCGAATTCTGACAATATGAGGGTCATGCTGCAGGTAGTGCAGCAAGAAGGCACTTATGTGTCTTGCGCATCTCGGAGCCCCAAAATTATTTTCCGGGCTAGATGCAGCTAAAAATTATTTTTAATTTTAAATCTGGTGGAGCTTATTATAGATGGCCTAATAGGATCAGTGCTGCACACTGCTACAAAGCCCAAATTATTTTCCAGTCAAGATACAGATAAACATGATTAGTAATTTGAAAGCTTAAAACGGTTGGTAGGGTGATTTTAAACAATCATCAAGCTTTTACTCTCCCCAGGATGACACAGGGGTAGAAAAGTCGTTTCGGATCCATGATTTGTTCATCTTTATGAACGTGAGTCTGTCTACATTATCAGTGGAGAGCCGCGTGCGCTTATCTGTCAGCACACCACCAGCAGCGCTGAACACACGTTCAGACAGAACGCTGGCTGCGGGGCATGACAAGATCTCCAAGGCGTAAGTGGCTAGCTCCGGCCATTTATCCAGATTGGAAGCCCAAAAAGAGCAAGGGTCCAGTGACACAGTCGTGGCTTCAATGTTTACTTGGAGATACTCCTGTACCATCGTCTCTAGGCGTTGACTATGTGTCAGACTTCTTGTCTCCTGTGGCCTTGCAAAGGATGGGCTAAAAAAGTGGTGAAATGATTCCGCAAAATTGATGTTACCACCAGATACTGTGGTTCTGTTACGGTTTGAGTGCTGAACACTTGACGGTCCCACGGTTGGCAAGTTGGAACTGTGAGATTCACTACGTGCACCACTGGTATTTTGTGGAAAAGCACATGTAAGATTCTGCAACAGTCTCTGCTGATACTCCTGCATGCGTGCATCCCTTTCTATGGCAGGAATAATTTCTGCAAATTTACTTTTGTACCGGGGATCTAACAGTGTGGCAACCCAGTAGTCAGGATTATTTCTAATTCTCACAATTCGAGGGTCATGTTGCAGGTAGTGCAGCAAGAAGGCACTCATGTGTGTTGCGCATCCAGGAGCACCAAGTCCCTGTTGTGTTGGTGGCGAGGTAACAATCATGCTTCCTTCCTCTGTCCTCTCCCCCCAACCTCGCACAACAGAAATGTGATCAAGGTCTCCCTCTTCTGATGAGTCTTCCATCAGTTCGTCCTCCACTTCTTCCTGGGCTCCTGCACCTTCCTCACTAGTTTGGCTGCTACCATGCGCCCTGGTAAAACCATCTCCCCCACCCTCACATGCCTGCCGCCTTGGTGCTGCCGACCGTCTGGACCTTGCAGATGTTAGCCCTTCCGCATACAACTCCTCCTCCTCTACTTCCTCCACCTCCTCTTGTGCCACCACCTGACTCCGAATTCTGTTTAACATGTGCTCCAGCATGTAAATCACCGGAATAGTCATGCTGATAATGGCATCGTCAGCACTAAACATCTTCGTCGCCATTTCAAAACTGTGCAGAAGGGTGCATAGGTCCCTGATCTGATGCCACTCCTCCAGCGTGATTTGCCCCACCTCTGAATCTCGTTGGCCCAGGCTATACGTCAGAACGTATTGCACCAGGGCTTGTCGGTGCTGCCACAGTCGCTGCAACATGTGCAGAGTTGAATTCCACCGGGTAGGCACATCGCATTTTAGCCGGTGAAGTGGCAGGCCCAACGACTTCTGTAGAGATGTAAGTCGCTGAGCTGCGGGATGCGAACGGCGGAAGTGAGCACACAGCGACCGTGCCCTCTGCAGAAGGCCATCTAGTCTGGGATAGTGGGCTAAAAATTGCTGGACAACCAGGTTCAACACGTGAGCCATACAAGGCACGTGTGTGACATTGCCCCGGCGAAGGGCCGCACCCAGGTTTGCAGCATTGTCGCACACGGCCTTCCCTGGTTTCAGGTCCAGTGGAGACAACCATTCATGAAATTGGTTCTCCAGAGCTGACCACAACTCCTCAGCTGTGTGACTCACATTTCCCAGACATTTCAATGTAAAAACCGCCTGATGACGTTGAGCCCTACTGCCAGCATAGTAAGGAGGTGTGCAGGATCCCTTCTGCGCAGTTAGAAAGCTTGTGGCATGACCAGACAGGCTTTGGGTGCAGGTGGAAGACCGAGAGGAGGTTGAGGAGGCAGAAGCAGTGGAGGAACTTTGACATAAAGAGGATTGACGCACAACTCGTGGGGACGGCAAGACTTGGACAGCAGCCCCTTGTCCTGCTGTCACCATAGTTACCCAGTGCCCAGTCAGCGACATGTAACGCCCCTGTCCATGCCTACTCGTCCAAGTGTCTGTGGTGAAATGCACCCTGTCACACACAGAGTTTCTCAAAGAAGCGGTGATGTTGTGTGCGACATGCTGGTGGAGCGCAGGCACACCTTTCTTTGAGAAGTAGTGCCGACTGGGCATCTGGTACTGGGGCACTGCGATGGACATAAGGTCTCGAAAATCCTCTGTGTCCACCAGGCGGAAAGGCAGCATTTCTGTAGCCAAGAGCTTGCAGATGGTGAAATTCAACCTCTTAGCTTTCTCATGGCTAGGAGGAAATGGTCTTTTACTTGTCCACATCTGAGGGACCGAGGGCTGGCTATTGTGCTTAGACGGGGTTGATAAGGGTGTCCCCGGCAAACTGCCGGTCTGTGAGGAAGATGCAGGCGGACATGTTAGGTTGCCTTGATCCAAAGGTGGTGCTATCGATGTCGGACAGCGCTCAACACCAGCTGCTGTTACCACCTCCAAAGAAAATGATGACCTGCCAATCACGCTGGCTGTTGCGGGTAAAGAGGTGGCAGGTCTGCGCCCCAAAACAGGTGTGACTGCTGTCCCCCCAGTCACAGAGGATGAAGAGGCCGCGGATGCACAAGATATGGCAGACGGTGGTTGGCCCGGCCGGCTCGGCCGCATTGTAGCACACTGAGCTTCCCACTGCAACTTATGCTTCATGTCCATGTGCCGGTTCATGCATGAAGTACTCAAACTATGTATTTTTTGGCCTCTACTTAGCTTTTGCTGACAAATGTTACAGATAACACGAGTTGGGTCATCTTTATCGATCTGAAAAAATGCCCAGGCTATGCAAGGCTTAGCACCCATGCGACCTGAAGAGCCACCACGACTTGTGGTGAGAGGCAGAGTTGTGTTTGAGGATGCAGTTGTTGACGTGCTTCCAGTACTACGTCTCTGTCCAGGAAGGCACAACCTGACCTCGTCGTCACTAGCATCTTCCTCCACCTCCTCTGCTGACCTCATCTCTTGGCTGACTGTGGGTTGACAGTAAGTGGGATCTCCAACCTCATCATCATCACCCTGTGTGTTATCACACCCGTCGTCCTCAGAGCCAACCTGTTCCTGCCCTGACAAAAAACTAAAGTTGTCGCTCCAATCAGGTATTTGAGTCTTATCATCGTCTTCCTCATTGTCTCCACCAACAGGAGTTACAGTTTGGGAATGAGGGTCTACATTATGGTCAGAACCTTCTGCGTCTGGTCCTGGATCCGACTCATAAAGATTCTGGGCATCAGTGCAGATCATTTCCTCGTCTGGATTCACAGAAGCGCTGGAGTCGACCTCTGATTCCCAGGCTATAGTATGAGTAAACAGCTCTGCAGACTCAACCATCTGTTCTACCTCATACTCAGACGGGCAGCTGGAGATTTGGGAGCTGTGAGGAAGCAAGTGCGATTTGGCTGACACCTTTGAGGACTGGAGCATTTGTGATGTTGAAGTTGATGTGGAGGAGAGCCCACTTAAAGGAGCACTTGATATCCGTTGAAGCACCTGCTGTTTTTGTGCCTCATCTGGAATTTGTAGCGATTGGCGTGGCCGTAAGAAAGGGATCTTATCACATTGTCCGCTAAAAGAAGTAGACATTTTAGTTTGGCTGGAAGATGGTCTTTCTTCTGCAGATGTTACTGTTGCTTTAACACCTACCCCACGGACACAACCTTTTTTCCCCTTCCCAACACGCCTATTCCCCTTTCCACCAGCAGCAGGCCTTTTTCCACTCATTTTGGTGGTTAACTAATTCACAACTCTGGAGTTGTTTGCACAAAAAAACAATGGATGGTAACCGAGCAGAGCTGAGTGGCCAAACTGTGGTATTAGGCCAAAACTATTGGCTGGGTTAGATGCAGAAAAAAATATATTCAGTTTGCAACCTGATGGAGGTCAGTATAGATGGACTAATAGAGAAAGTCCGACACACTGCTACAAGGCCAAATATTTTTTCAGAGGTAGATGCAGAAAAAAATTATATTCAGTTTGCAACCTGATGGAGGTCTGTATAGATGGATTAATAGAACAAGACCCACACACAGCTAGAAGCCCAATATTTTTTCAGAGGTAGATGCAGAAAAAAATATATTCAGTTTGCAACCTGATGGAGGTCAGTATAGATGGACTAATACAACAAGTCCCACACACAGCTAGAAGCCCAATATTTTTTCAGAGGTAGATGCAGAAAAAAATATATTCAGTTTGCAACCTGATGGAGGTCAGTATAGATGGACTAATACAACAAGTCCCACACACAGCTAGAAGCCCAAATATTTTTTCAGAGGTACTGTAGATGCAGATAAAAATTATTTTTAATTTGCAACCTGATGGAGGTCAGTATAGATGGACTAATACAACAAGTCCCACACACAGCTAGAAGCCCAAATATTTTTTCAGAGGTACTGTAGATGCAGATAAAAATTATTTTTAATTTGCAACCTGATGGAGGTCAGTATAGATGGACTAATAGAGAAAGTCCGACACACTGCTACAAGGCCAAATATTTTTTCAGAGGTAGATGCAGAAAAAAATTATATTCAGTTTGCAACCTGATGGAGGTCTGTATAGATGGATTAATAGAACAAGACCCACACACAGCTAGAAGCCCAATATTTTTTCAGAGGTAGATGCAGAAAAAAATATATTCAGTTTGCAACCTGATGGAGGTCAGTATAGATGGACTAATACAACAAGTCCCACACACAGCTAGAAGCCCAATATTTTTTCAGAGGTAGATGCAGAAAAAAATATATTCAGTTTGCAACCTGATGGAGGTCAGTATAGATGGACTAATACAACAAGTCCCACACACAGCTAGAAGCCCAAATATTTTTTCAGAGGTACTGTAGATGCAGATAAAAATTATTTTTAATTTGCAACCTGATGGAGGTCAGTATAGATGGACTAATACAACAAGTCCCACACACAGCTAGAAGCCCAAATATTTTTTCAGAGGTACTGTAGATGCAGATAAAAATTATTTTTAATTTGCAACCTGATGGAGGTCAGTATAGATGGACTAATAGAGAAAGTCCGACACACTGCTACAAGGCCAAATATTTTTTCAGAGGTAGATGCAGAAAAAAATTATATTCAGTTTGCAACCTGATGGAGGTCTGTATAGATGGATTAATAGAACAAGACCCACACACAGCTAGAAGCCCAATATTTTTTCAGAGGTAGATGCAGAAAAAAATATATTCAGTTTGCAACCTGATGGAGGTCAGTATAGATGGACTAATACAACAAGTCCCACACACAGCTAGAAGCCCAATATTTTTTCAGAGGTAGATGCAGAAAAAAATATATTCAGTTTGCAACCTGATGGAGGTCAGTATAGATGGACTAATACAACAAGTCCCACACACAGCTAGAAGCCCAAATATTTTTTCAGAGGTAGATGAAGAAAAAAATATATTCAGTTTGCAACCTCATGGAGGTCAGTATAGATGGACTAATACAACAAGTCCCACACACAGCTAGAAGCCCAAATATTTTTTCAGAGGTAGATGCAGAAAAAAATATATTCAGTTTGCAACCTGATGGAGGTCAGTATAGATGGACTAATACAACAAGTCCCACACACAGCTAGAAGCCCAAATATTTTTTCAGAGCTAGATGCAGAAAAAAATTATATTCAGTTTGCAACCTGATGGAGGTCAGTAAAGATGGATTAATAGAACAAGACCCACACACAGCTAGAAGCCCAAATATTTTTTCAGAGGTAGATGCAGAAAAAAATATATTCAGTTTGCAACCTGATGGAGGTCAGTATAGATGGACTAATACAACAAGTCCCACACACTGCTAGAAGCCCAAATATTTTTTCAGAGGTAGATGCAGATAAAAATTAGTTTTAATTTGCAACCTGATGGAGGTCAGTATAGATGGACTAATAGAATGATGCTATGCCCAAAAGATTTTACTTCACTAGGTGCAGTAAAAAAAATTGGTATTCTATACACAGGTGGTATATCTTGCAGCACAGATAGGCTACTCCACTGACTAACACACTCTGCAATAGGCCAAAAAGGATTAGCTTTGCTAGATTCAGACAAATGCTGTGAAAAAAACTTGCACAGCACTGGCACAGACCTGCCTGGCAAAAACTGATAGGAACTGATGTAACCTAGTCCTGAAAAGGACTCCAATTACAATTAGTCTTTACTCCCACAATCTATCTATTTAAGAGCACAGACCTCCCTGATAAAAGTCGTAGGAAATGCTGTAACCTAGTCCTTAAAAGGACTGCAATCACAACTATTCCCTACTCCCAAGCTATCTGTATATTTGTGCGAAAATTGGCTTGAAATTAACAAGGTATAGCGCACACAGCAACAGCGGTGCCGTCTAACACGCAGCTGCAGCAGTGAGAAAATGGTGGCGACGGGGAAAATGGCTTGGTCTTATAGGGCAAGGACATGTGACATACACTGCCAATGACACATGCCCTTGCTTGTGTGAAAAACAGCAGTTCGCTCCGTGTGTGCGCTGCTGATAGGCTGACAGATTGCACCTCCCCACTGCAAATGCGGGAAAGAGAAAAAAAAATGGAGATCTTCATTGTTCCTGCAGAGATCCATCCCCTGCCCCTCCCCCCACCCCGCTGTACACTCAAACTGCGTATTAACATTAATTTTCATCATTACTGAGAAAAAATCCAGTTATGATTTTGGTGCACGAACAGTTATCGAACATAACCTCGAACAGCCGAATTTTTATCAAATTGTTCGTGTTCGCCGAACGGCTCGAACACCGCCCAAAACAGCTCGAATTTGAGATTGGCGAACAGTTCGAGTAGAACAACGCTCATCTCTAGTAAGAACTTTACTTTATGCACTTGCTCTGTAATCCCTCCTGGGAATGTAAGAATTTTACTATATGCACTTCCTCTATAATCCCTCCTGGAAATGTAAGAACTCTACTTTGTGCACATCCCCTGTAATCCCTCCTGGAAATGTAAGGACTCTACTTTCTGCACTTACTCTTTAATTCCCCCTGGAAATGTAAGAACTTTACTTTATGCACTTCCTCTGTAAATCCTCCTGGAAATGTAAGAACTTTACTTTATGCACTTCCTCTGTAATCACTCCTGGAAATGTAATAACTTTACTTTATGCACTTCCTCTGTAATTCCTCCTGGAAATGTAAGAACTTTACTTTATGCACTTCCTCTGTAATCACTCCTGGAAATGTAATAACTTTACTTTTTGCACTTCCTCTGTAATTCCTCCTGGAAATGTAAGAACTTTACTTTATGCACTTCCTCTGTAATCCCTCCTGGAAATGTAAGAACTTTACTTTATGCACTTCCTCTGTAATTCCTCCTGGAAATGTAAGAACTTTACTTTATGCACTTCCTCTGTTAATACTCCTGGAAATGTAAGAACTTTACTTTATGCACTTCCTCTGTAATCCCTCCTGGAAATGTAAGAATTTTACTATATGCACTTCCTCTGTAATCCCTCCTGGAAATGTAAGAATTTTACTATATGCACTTCCTCTGTAATCCCTCCTGGAAATGTAAGAACTTTACTTTATGCACTTCCTCTGTAATCCCTCCTGGAAATGTAAGAACTCTACTTTATGCACTTCCTCTGTAATCCCTCCTGGAAATGTAATAACTCTACTTTGTGCATTTCCTCTATAATTCCTCCTGGAAATGTAAGAACTTTACTTTATGCACTTGCTCTGTAATCCCTCCTGGGAATGTAAGAATTTTACTATATGCACTTCCTCTGTAATCCCTCCTGGAAATGTAAGAACTCTACTTTGTGCACATCCCCTGTAATCCCTCCTGGAAATGTAAGGACTCTACTTTCTGCACTTACTCTTTAATTCCCCGTGGAAATGTAAGAACTTTACTTTATGCACTTCCTCTGTAAATCCGACTGGAAATGTAAGAACTTTACTTTATGAACTTCCTCTGTAATCACTCCTGGAAATGTAATAACTTTACTTTATGCACTTCCTCTGTAATTCCTCCTGGAAATGTAAGAACTTTACTTTATGCACTTCCTCTGTAATCACTCCTGGAAATGTAATAACTTTACTTTTTGCACTTCCTCTGTAATTCCTCCTGGAAATGTAAGAACTTTACTTTATGCACTTCCTCTGTAATCCCTCTTGGAAATGTAAGAACTTTACTTTATGCACTTCCTCTGTAATTCCTCCTGGAAATGTAAGAACTTTACTTTATGCACTTCCTCTGTTAATCCTCCTGGAAATGTAAGAACTTTACTTTATGCACTTCCTCTGTAAATCCTCCTGGAAATGTAAGAAGTCTACTTTGTGCACTTCCTGTGTAATCCCTCCTGGAAATATTAGAACTCTACTTTGTGCACTTCCTCTGTAATCCCTCCTGGAAATGTAAAACTCTACTTTATACACTTCCTCTGTAATCCCTCCTGGAAATGTAAGGACTCTACTTTCTGCACTTCCTCTTTAATTCCCCCTGGAAATGTAAGAACTTTACTTAATGCACTTCCTCTTTAATTCCTCCTGGAAATGTAAGAACTTTACTTTATGCACTTCCTCTGTAATCCCTACTGGAAATGTAAGAAATTTACTTTATGCACTTCCTCTGTAATCCCTCCTGGAAATGTAAGGACTCTACTTTCTGCACTTCCTCTTTAATTCCCCTTGGAAATGTAAGAACTTTACTTAATGCACTTCCTCTTTAACTCCTCCTGGAAATGTAAGAACTTTACTTCATGCACTTCCTCTGTAATTCCTCCTGGAAATGTAAGAACTTTACTTTATGCACTTCCTCTGTAATCCCTACTGGAAATGTAAGAACTTTACATTATGCACTTCCTCTGTAATCCCTCCTGGAAATGTAAGAACTCTGCTTTATGCATTTCCTCTATAATTCCTCCTGGAAATGTAAGAACTTTACTTTAGGCACTTCCTCTGTAATCCCTCCTGGAAATGTAAGAATTTTACTTTATGCACTTCCTCTGTAAATCCTCCTGGAAATGTAAGAACTCTACTTTGTGCACATCCCCTGTAATCCCTCCTGGAAATTCAAGGACTCTACTTTCTGCACTTCCTCTGTAATTCCCCCATGGATATGAAAGAACTTTACTTTGTGCACTTCCTCTGTAAATACTCCTGGAAATGTAAGAACTCTACTTTGTGCACTTCCTCTGTAATCCCTCCTGGAAATGTAAGGACTCTACTTTCTGCACTTCCTCTTTAATTCCCCTGGAAATGTAAGAACTTTACTTTATGCACTTCCTCTGTAATCCCTCCTGGAAATGTAAGAACTTTACTTGATGCACTTCCTCTGTAATCCCTCCTGGAAATGTAAGAACTTTACTTTATGCACTTCCTCTGTAAATCCTCCTGGAAATGTAAGAACTCTGCTTTCTGCACTTCCTCTGTAAATCCTCCAGGAAATGTAAGAACTTTACTTTATGCACTTCCTCTGTAATCCCTCCTGGAAATGTAAGGACTCTACTTTCTGCACTTCCTCTTTAATTCCCCTGGAAATGTAAGAACTTTACTTTCTGCACTTACTCTGTAAATACTCCTGGAAATGTAAGAACTTTACTTTATGCACTTCCTCTGTAATCCCTCCTGGAAATGTAAGAACTTTACTTTATGCACTTCCTCTGTAATCCCTCCTTGAAATGTAAGAATTCTACTTTGTGCATTACCTCTATAATTCCTCCAGGAAATGTAAGAACTTTACTTTATGCACTTCCTCTGTAATCCCTCCTGGAAATGTAAGAACTCTACTTTGTGCACTTCCTCTTTAATCCCTCCTGGAAATGTAAAAACTCTACTTTGTGCACTTCCTCTTTAATTACTCCTGGAAATGTAAGAACCTTACTTTATGCACTTCCTCTGTAATCCCTCCTGGAAATGTAAGAACTTTACTTTATGCACTTCCTCTGTAATCCCTCCTGGAAATGTAAGAACTTTACTTTATGCACTTCCTCTGTAAATCCTCCTGGAAATGTAAGAACTCTGCTTTCTGCACTTCCTCTGTAAATCCTCCTGGAAATGTAAGGACTCTACTTTATGCCCTTCCTCTGTAATCCCTCCTGGAAATGTAAGAACTTTACTTTATGCACTTCCTCTGTAATCCCTCCTGGAAATGTAAGAATTTTACTATATGCACTTCCTCTGTAATCCTATCCTGGAAATGTAAGAACTTTACTTTATGCACTTCCTCTGTAATCCCTCCTGGAAATGTAGGAACTCTACTTTGTGCATTTCCTCTATAATTCCTCCTGGAAATGTAAGAACTTTACTTTATGCACTTACTCTGTAATCGCTCCTGGAAATGTAAGAATTTTACTTTATGCACTTCCTCTGTAAATCCTCCTAGAAATGTAAGAAGTTTACTTTCTGCACTTCCTCTTTAATTCCCCCTGGAAATGTAAGAACTTTACTTTATGCACTTCCTTTGTAAATCCTCCTGGAAATATAAGAACTTTACTTTATGCACTTCCTCTGTAAATCCTCCTGGAAATGTAAGAACTTTACTTTATGCACTTCCTCTATAATCCCTCCTGGAAATGTAAAAACTTTACTTTATGCACTTCCTCTGTAATCCCTCCTGGAAATGTAAAACTCTACTTTATGCACTTCCTCTGTAATCCCTCCTGGAAATGTAAGAACTTTACTATATGCACTTCCTCTGTAATTCCTCCTGGAAATGTAAGAACTTTACTTTATGCACTTGCTCTGTAATCACTCCTGGGAATGTAAGAATTTTACTTTATGCACTTCCTCTGTAAATCCTCCTGGAAATGTAAGAACTCAACTTTGTGCACATTCCCTGTAATCCCTCCTGGAAACGTAAGGACTCTACTTTCTGCACTTCCTCTGTAAATCCTCCTGGAAATGTAAGAACTTTACTTTATGCACTTCCTCTGTAATCACTCCTGGAAATGTAATAACTTTATGCACTTCCTCTGTAAATCCTCCTGGAAATGTAAGAACTTTACTTTATGCACTTCCTCTGTAATTCCTCCTGGAAATGTAAGAGCTTTACTTTATGCAGTTCCTCTGTAATCCCTCCTGGAAATGTAAGAACTTTACTTTATGCACTTCCTCTGTAATTCCTCCTGGAAATGGAAGAACTCTACTTTGTGCACTTCCTCTGTAATCCCTCCTGAAAATATTAGAACTCTACTTTGTGCACTTCCCCTGTAATCCCTCCTGGAAATGTAAAACTCTACTTTATGTACTTCCCCTGTAATCCCTCCTGGAAATGCAAGGACTCTACTTTCTGCACTTCTTCTTTAATTCCCCCATGGACATGTAAGAACTTTACTTTGTGCACTTCCTCTGTAAATACTCCTGGAAATGTAAGAACTCTACTTTGTGCACTTCCTCTGTAATCCCTCCTGGAAATGTAAGGACTCTACTTTCTGCACTTCCTCTGTAATCCCTTCTGGAAATGTAAGAACTTTACTTTTTGCACTTCCTCTGTAAATACTCCTGGAAATGTAAGAACTTTACTTTATGCACTTCCTCTGTAATCCCTCCTGGAAATGTAAGAACTTTACTTTATGCACTTCCTCTGTAATCCCTCCTGGAAATGTAAGAATTCTACTTTGTGCATTACCTCTATAATTCCTCCAGGAAATGTAAGAACTTTACTTTATGCACTTCCTCTGTAATCCCTCCTGGAAATGTAAGAACTCTACTTTGTGCACTTCCTCTTTAATCCCTCCTGGAAATGTAAAAACTCTACTTTGTGCACTTTCTCTGTAATCCCTCCTGGAAATGTAAGAACTTTACTTTATGCACTTCCTCTGTAATCCCTCCTTGAAATGTAAGAATTCTACTTTGTGCATTACCTCTATAATTCCTCCAGGAAATGTAAGAACTTTACTTTATGCACTTCCTCTGTAATCCCTCCTGGAAATGTAAGAACTCTACTTTGTGCACTTCCTCTTTAATCAATCCTGGAAATGTAAAAACTCTACTTTGTGCACTTCCTCTTTAATTACTCCTGGAAATGTAAGAACCTTACTTTATTCACTTCCTCTGTAATCCCTCCTGGAAATGTAAGAACTTTACTTTATGCACTTCCTCTGTAATCCCTCCTGGAAATGTAAGAACTTTACTTTATGCACTTCCTCTGTAATCCCTCCTGGAAATGTAAGAATTTTACTATATGCACTTCCTCGGTAATCCTATCCTGGAAATGTAAGAACTTTACTTTATGCACTTCCTCTGTAATCCCTCCTGGAAATGTAGGAACTCTACTTTGTGCATTTCCTCTATAATTCCTCCTGGAAATGTAAGAACTTTACTTTATGCACTTGCTCTGTAATCGCTCCTGGAAATGTAAGAATTTTACTTTATGCACTTCCTCTGTAAATCCTCCTAGAAATGTAAGAACTTTACTTTCTGCACTTCCTCTTTAATTCCCCCTGGAAATGTAAGAACTTTACTTTATGCACTTCCTCTGTAAATCCTCCTGGAAATGTAAGAACTTTACTTTATGCACTTCCTCTGTAAATCCTCCTGGAAATGTAAGAACTTTACTTTATGCACTTCCTCTATAATCCCTCCTGGAAATGTAAGAACTTTACTTTATGCACTTCCTCTGTAATCCCTCCTGGAAATGTAAAACTCTACTTTATGCACTTCCTCTGTAATCCCTCCTGGAAATGTAAGAACTTTACTATATGCACTTCCTCTGTAATTCCTCCTGGAAATGTAAGAACTTTACTTTATGCACTTGCTCTGTAATCACTCCTGGGAATGTAAGAATTTTACTTTATGCACTTCCTCTGTAAATCCTCCTGGAAATGTAAGAACTCAACTTTGTGCACATTCCCTGTAATCCCTCCTGGAAATGTAAGGACTCTACTTTCTGCACTTCCTCTGTAAATCCTCCTGGAAATGTAAGAACTTTACTTTATGCACTACCTCTGTAATCACTCCTGGAAATGTAATAACTTTATGCACTTCCTCTGTAATTCCTCCTGGAAATGTAAGAACTTTACTTTATGCACTTCCTCTGTAATTCCTCCTGGAAATGTAAGAGCTTTACTTTATGCAGTTCCTCTGTAATCCCTCCTGGAAATGTAAGAACTTTACTTTATGCACTTCCTCTGTAATTCCTCCTGGAAATGGAAGAACTCTACTTTGTGCACTTCCTCTGTAATCCCTCCTGGAAATATTAGAACTCTACTTTGTGCACTTCCCCTGTAATCCCTCCTGGAAATGTAAAACTCTACTTTATGCACTTCCTCTGTAATCCCTCCTGGAAATGTAAGGACTCTACTTTCTGCACTTCCTCTTTAATTCCCCCTGGAAATGTAAGAACTCTACTTTATGCACTTCCTCTTTAATCCCTCCTGGAAATGTAAGAACTTTACTTCATGCACTTCCTCTGTAATTCCTCCTGGAATTGTAAGAACTTTACTTTATGCGCTTCCTCTGTAATCCCTACTGGAAATGTAAGAACTTTACTTTATGCACCTCCTCTGTAATCCCTCTGGAAATGTAAGAACTGTACTTTATGCATTTCCTCTATAATTCCTCCTGGAAATGTAAGAAATTTACTTTAGGCACTTCCTCTGTAATCCCTCCTGGAAATCTAAGAACTCTACTTTGTGCACATCCCCTGTAATCCCTCCTGGAAATGCAAGGACTCTACTTTCTGCACTTCTTCTTTAATTCCCCCATGGACATGTAAGAACTTTACTTTGTGCACTTCCTCTGTAAATACTCCTGGAAATGTAAGAACTCTACTTTGTGCACTTCCTCTGTAATCCCTCCTGGAAATGTAAGGACTCTACTTTCTGCACTTCCTCTGTAATCCCACCAGGAAATGTAAGAACTTTACTTTTTGCACTTCCTCTGTAAATACTCCTGGAAATGTAAGAACTTTACTTTATGCACTTCCTCTGTAATCCCTCCTGGAAATGTAAGAACTTTACTTTATGCACTTCCTCTGTAATCCCTCCTGGAAATGTAAGAATTCTACTTTGTGCATTACCTCTATAATTCCTCCAGGAAATGTAAGAACTTTACTTTATGCACTTCCTCTGTAATCCCTCCTGGAAATGTAAGAACTCTACTTTGTGCACTTCCTCTTTAATCCCTCCTGGAAATGTAAAAACTCTACTTTGTGCACTTCCTCTGTAATCCCTCCTGGAAATGTAAGAACTTTGTGCACTTCCTCTGTAATTCCTCCTGGAAATGTAAGAACTCTACTTTATGCACTTCCTCTGTAATTCCTCCTGGAAATGTAAGAACTCTACTTTATGCCCTTCCTCTGTAATCCCTCCTGGAAATGTAAGAACTTTACTTTATGCACTTCCTCTGTAATCCCTCCTGGAAATGTAAGAATTTTACTATATGCACTTCCTCTGTAATCCTATCCTGGAAATGTAAGAACTTTACTTTATGCACTTCCTCTGTAATCCCTCCTGGAAATGTAGGAACTCTACTTTGTGCATTTCCTCTATAATTCCTCCTGGAAATGTAAGAACTTTACTTTATGCACTTGCTCTGTAATCGCTCCTGAAAATGTAAGAATTTTACTTTATGCACTTCCTCTGTAAATCCTCCTAGAAATGTAAGAAGTTTACTTTCTGCACTTCCTCTTTAATTCCCCCTGGAAATGTAAGAACTTTACTTTATGCACTTCCTTTGTAAATCCTCCTGGAAATATAAGAACTTTACTTTATGCACTTCCTCTGTAAATCCTCCTGGAAATGTAAGAACTTTACTTTATGCACTTCCTCTATAATCCCTCCTGGAAATGTAAGAACTTTACTTTATGCACTTCCTCTGTAATCCCTCCTGGAAATGTAAAACTCTACTTTATGCACTTCCTCTGTAATCCCTCCTGGAAATGTAAGAACTTTACTATATGCACTTCCTCTGTAATTCCTCCTGGAAATGTAAGAACTTTACTTTATGCACTTGCTCTGTAATCACTCCTGGGAATGTAAGAATTTTACTTTATGCACTTCCTCTGTAAATCCTCCTGGAAATGTAAGAATTCTACTTTGTGCATTACCTCTATAATTCCTCCAGGAAATGTAAGAACTTTACTTTATGCACTTCCTCTGTAATCCCTCCTGGAAATGTAAGAACTCTACTTTGTGCACTTCCTCTTTAATCCCTCCTGGAAATGTAAAAACTCTACTTTGTGCACTTCCTCTGTAATCCCTCCTGGAAATGTAAGAACTTTGTGCACTTCCTCTGTAATTCCTCCTGGAAATGTAAGAACTCTACTTTATGCACTTCCTCTGTAATTCCTCCTGGAAATGTAAGAACTCTACTTTATGCCCTTCCTCTGTAATCCCTCCTGGAAATGTAAGAACTTTACTTTATGCACTTCCTCTGTAATCCCTCCTGGAAATGTAAGAATTTTACTATATGCACTTCCTCTGTAATCCTATCCTGGAAATGTAAGAACTTTACTTTATGCACTTCCTCTGTAATCCCTCCTGGAAATGTAGGAACTCTACTTTGTGCATTTCCTCTATAATTCCTCCTGGAAATGTAAGAACTTTACTTTATGCACTTGCTCTGTAATCGCTCCTGGAAATGTAAGAATTTTACTTTATGCACTTCCTCTGTAAATCCTCCTAGAAATGTAAGAAGTTTACTTTCTGCACTTCCTCTTTAATTCCCCCTGGAAATGTAAGAACTTTACTTTATGCACTTCCTTTGTAAATCCTCCTGGAAATATAAGAACTTTACTTTATGCACTTCCTCTGTAAATCCTCCTGGAAATGTAAGAACTTTACTTTATGCACTTCCTCTATAATCCCTCCTGGAAATGTAAGAACTTTACTTTATGCACTTCCTCTGTAATCCCTCCTGGAAATGTAAAACTCTACTTTATGCACTTCCTCTGTAATCCCTCCTGGAAATGTAAGAACTTTACTATATGCACTTCCTCTGTAATTCCTCCTGGAAATGTAAGAACTTTACTTTATGCACTTGCTCTGTAATCACTCCTGGGAATGTAAGAATTTTACTTTATGCACTTCCTCTGTAAATCCTCCTGGAAATGTAAGAACTCAACTTTGTGCACATTCCCTGTAATCCCTCCTGGAAACGTAAGGACTCTACTTTCTGCACTTCCTCTGTAAATCCTCCTGGAAATGTAAGAACTTTACTTTATGCACTTCCTCTGTAATCACTCCTGGAAATGTAATAACTTTATGCACTTCCTCTTTAATTCCTCCTGGAAATGTAAGAACTTTACTTTATGCACTTCCTCTGTAATTCCTCCTGGAAATGTAAGAGCTTTACTTTATGCAGTTCCTCTGTAATCCCTCCTGGAAATGTAAGAACTTTACTTTATGCACTTCCTCTGTAATTCCTCCTGGAAATGGAAGAACTCTACTTTGTGCACTTCCTCTGTAATCCCTCCTGAAAATATTAGAACTCTACTTTGTGCACTTCCCCTGTAATCCCTCCTGGAAATGTAAAACTCTACTTTATGCACTTCCTCTGTAATCCCTCCTGGAAATGTAAGGACTCTACTTTCTGCACTTCCTCTTTAATTCCCCCTGGAAATGTAAGAACTCTACTTTATGCACTTCCTCTTTAATCCCTCCTGGAATTGTAAGAACTTTACTTCATGCACTTCCTCTGTAATTCCTCCTGGAATTGTAAGAACTTTACTTTATGCACTTCCTCTGTAATCCCTACTGGAAATGTAAGAACTTTACTTTATGCACCTCCTCTGTAATCCCTCTGGAAATGTAAGAACTGTACTTTATGCATTTCCTCTATAATTCCTCCTGGAAATGTAAGAAAGTTACTTTAGGCACTTCCTCTGTAATCCCTCCTGGAAATGTAAGAACTCTACTTTGTGCACATCCCCTGTAATCCCTCCTGGAAATGCAAGGACTCTACTTTCTGCACTTCTTCTTTAATTCCCCCATGGACATGTAAGAACTTTACTTTGTGCACTTCCTCTGTAAATACTCCTGGAAATGTAAGAACTCTACTTTGTGCACTTCCTCTGTAATCCCTCCTGGAAATGTAAGGACTCTACTTTCTGCACTTCCTCTGTAATCCCTCCTGGAAATGTAAGAACTTTACTTTTTGCACTTCCTCTGTAAATACTCCTGGAAATGTAAGAACTTTACTTTATGCACTTCCTCTGTAATCCCTCCTGGAAATGTAAGAACTTTACTTTATGCACTTCCTCTGTAATCCCTCCTGGAAATGTAAGAATTCTACTTTGTGCATTACCTCTATAATTCCTCCAGGAAATGTAAGAACTTTACTTTATGCACTTCCTCTGTAATCCCTCCTGGAAATGTAAGAACTCTACTTTGTGCACTTCCTCTTTAATCCCTCCTGGAAATGTAAAAACTCTACTTTGTGCACTTCCTCTGTAATCCCTCCTGGAAATGTAAGAACTTTGTGCACTTCCTCTGTAATTCCTCCTGGAAATGTAAGAACTCTACTTTATGCACTTCCTCTGTAATTCCTCCTGGAAATGTAAGAACTCTACTTTATGCCCTTCCTCTGTAATCCCTCCTGGAAATGTAAGAACTTTACTTTATGCACTTCCTCTGTAATTCCTCCTGGAAATGTAAGAAATCTACTTTGTGCACATCCCCTGTAATCCCTCCTGGAAACGTAAGGACTCTACTTTCTGCACTTCCTCTGTAAATCATCCTGGAAATGTAAGAACTTTACTTTATGCACTTCCTCTGTAATCACTCCTGGAACTGTAATAACTTTACTTTATGCACTTCCTCTGTAATCCCTCCTGGAAATGTAGGAACTGTACTTTGTGCATTTCCTCTATAATTCCTCCTGGAAATGTAATAACTTTACTTTATGCACTTCCTCTGTAATCCCTCCTGGAAATGTAAGAATTTTACTTTATGCACTTCCTCTGTAAATCCTCCTGGAAATGTAAGAACTTTACTTTCTGCACTTCCTCTTTAATTCCCCCTGGAAATGTAAGAACTTTACTTTATGCACTTCCTCTGTAAATCCTCCTGGAAATGTAAGAATTTTACTTTATGCACTTCCTTTGTAATCCCTCCTGGAAATGTAAGAACTTTACTTTATGCACTTCCTCTGTAATCCCTCCTGGAAATGTAAGAACTTTACTATATGCACTTCCTCTGTAATCCCTCCTGGAAATGTAAGAACTTTACGATATGCACTTCCTCTGTAATTCCTCCTGGAAATGTAAGAACTTTACTTTATGCACTTGCTCTGTAATCCCTCCTGGGAATGTAAGAATTTTACTTTATGCACTTCCTCTGTAAATCCTCCTGGAAATGTAAGAACTCTACTTTGTGCACATCCCCTGTAATCTCTCCTGGAAACGTAAGGACTCTACTTTCTGCACTTCCTCTGTAAATCCTCCTGGAAATGTAAGAACTTTACTTTATGCACTTCCTCTGTAATCCCTCCTGGAAATGTAAGAACTTTACTTTATGCACTTCCTCTGTAATTCCTCCTGGAAATGTAAGAACTCTACTTTGTGCACTTCCTCTGTAATCCCTCCTGGAAATATTTGAACTCTACTTTGTGCACTTCCTCTGTAATCCCTCCTGGAAATGTAAAACTCTACTTTATGCACTTCCTCTGTAATCCCCCTGGAAATGTAAGGACTCTACTTTCTGCACTTCCTCTTTATTTCCCCCTGGAAATGTAAGAACTCTACTTCATGCACTTCCTCTTTAATCCCTCCTGGAAATGTAAGAACTTTACTTTATGCACTTCCTCTGTAATTCCTCCTCGAATTGTAAGAACTTTACGTTATGCACTTCCTCTGTAATCCCTACTGGAAATGTAAGAACTTTACTTTATGCACCTCTTCTGTAATCCCTCCTGGAAATGTAAGAACTGTACTTTATGCATTTCCTCTATAATTCCTCCTGGAAATGTAAGAAATTTACTTTAGGCACTTCCTCTGTAATCCCTCCTGGAAATGTAAGAATTTTACTTTATGCACTTCCTCTGTAAATCCTCCTGGAAATGTAAGATCTTTACTTTATGCACTTCCTCTTTAATTCCCCCTGGAAATGTAAGAACTTTACTTTATGCACTTCCTCTGTAATCCCTCCTGGAAGTGTAAGAACTTTACTTTATGCACTTCCTCTGTAATTCCTCCTGGAAATGTATGAACTTTACTTTATGCACTTCCTCTGTAAATCCTCCTGGAAATGTAAGAACTTTACTTTATGCAATTCCTCTGTAAATCCTCCTGGAAATGTAAGCACTGTACTTTGTGCACTTCCTCTATAATCCCTCCTGGAAATATTAGAACTCTACTTTGTGCACTTCCTCTGTAATCCCTCCTAGAAATGTAAAACTCTACTTTGTGCACTTCCTCTGTAATCCTTCCTGGAAATGTAAGGACTCTACTTTCTGCACTTCCTCTGTAAATCCTCCTGGAAATGTAAGAACTTTACTTTATGCACTACCTCTGTAATCACTCCTGGAAATGTAATAACTTTATGCACTTCCTCTGTAATTCCTCCTGGAAATGTACGAACTTTACTTTATGCACTTCCTCTGTAATTCCTCCTGGAAATGTAAGAGCTTTACTTTATGCAGTTCCTCTGTAATCCCTCCTGGAAATGTAAGAACTCTACTTTGTGCACATCCCCTGTAATCCCTCCTGGAAATGCAAGGACTCTACTTTCTGCACTTCTTCTTTAATTCCCCCATGGACATGTAAGAACTTTACTTTGTGCACTTCCTCTGTAAATACTCCTGGAAATGTAAGAACTCTACTTTGTGCACTTCCTCTGTAATCCCTCCTGGAAATGTAAGGACTCTACTTTCTGCACTTCCTCTGTAATCCCTCCTGGAAATGTAAGAACTTTACTTTTTGCACTTCCTCTGTAATTACTCCTGGAAATGTAAGAACTTTACTTTATGCACTTCCTCTGTAATCCCTCCTGGAAATGTAAAAACTTTACTTTATGCACTTCCTCTGTAATCCCTCCTGGAAATGTAAGAATTCTACTTTGTGCATTACCTCTATAATTCCTCCAGGAAATGTAAGAACTTTACTTTATGCACTTCCTCTGTAATCCCTCCTGGAAATGTAAGAACTCTACTTTGTGCACTTCCTCTTTAATCCCTCCTGGAAATGTAAAAACTCTACTTTGTGCACTTCCTCTGTAATCCCTCCTGGAAATGTAAGAACTTTGTGCACTTCCTCGGTAATTCCTCCTGGAAATGTAAGAACTCTACTTTATGCACTTCCTCTGTAATTCCTCCTGGAAATGCAAGAACTCTACTTTATGCCCTTCCTCTGTAATCCCTCCTGGAAATGTAAGAACTTTACTTTATGCACTTCCTCTGTAATTCCTCCTGGAAATGTAAGAACTTTATTTTATGCCCTTCCTCTGTAATCCCTCCTGGAAATGTAAGAACTTTACTTTTTGCACTTCCTCTGTAAATACTCCTGGAAATGTAAGAACTTTACTTTATGCACTTCCTCTGTAATCCCTCCTGGACATGTAAGAACTTTACTTTAGGCACTTCCTCTGTAATCCCTCCTGGAAATGTAAAAACTCTACTTTGTGCACTTCCTCTGTATTCCCTCCCTGAAATGTAAGAATTTTACTTCATGCACTTCCTCTGTAAATACTCCTGGAAATGTAAAGAGTCTACTTTATGCACTTCCTCTGTAATTCCTCCTGGAAATGTAAGAACTCTACTTTCTGCACTTCCTCTTTAATCCCTCCTGGAAATGTAAGAACTTTACTTTTTGCACTTCCTCTGTAAATACTCCTGGAAATGTAAGAACTCTTCTTTGTGCACTTCCTCTTTAATTCCTCCTGGAAATGTAAAAATACTACTTTGTCCACTTCCTCTGTAATCCCTCCTGGAAATGTAAGAACTTTGTGCACTTCCTCTGTAATTACTCCTGGAAATGTAAGAACTCTACTTTCTGCACTTCCTCTTTAATTCCTCCTGGAAATGTAAGAACTCTACTTTGTGCATTTCCTCTATAATTCCTCCTGGAAATGTAAGAACTTTACTTTATGCACTTATTCTGTAATCCCTCTTGGAATTGTAAGAACTTTACTTCATGCATTTCCTCTATAATTCTTCCTGGAAATGTTAGAACTTTACTTTAGGCACTTCCTCTGTAATCCCTCCTGAAAATGTAAGAATTTTAATTCATGCACTTCCTCTGTAAATCCTCCTGGAAATGTAAGAACTCTACTTTGTGCACTTCCTATTTAATCCCTCCTGGAAATGTAAAAACTCTACTTTGTGGACTTCCTCTGTAATCCTTCCTGGAAATTTAAGAACTTTACTTTATGAACTTCCTCTGTAATCCCTCCTGGAAATGTAAGAACTTTACTTTATGCACTTCCTCTGTAATCCCTCCTGGAAATGTAAGAACTCTACTTTGTGCACATCCTCTGTAATCCCTCCTGGAAATGTAAGAACTCTGCTATGTGAATTTGCTCTATAATTCCTCCTGGAAATGTAAGAACTTTACTTTATGCACTTGCTCTGTAATCCCTCCTGGGAATGTAAGAATTTTACTTTATGCACTTCCTCTGTAAATCCTCCTGGAAATGTAAGAACTCTACTTTGTCCACCTCCCTTGTAATCCCTCCTGGAAATGTAAGGACTCTACTTTCTGCACTTCCTCTTTAATTCCCCATGGAAATGTAAGAACTTTACTTTATGCACTTCCTCTGTGAATCCTCCTGGAAATGTAAGAAATTTACTTTATGCACTTCCTCTTTAAATCCCCCTGGAAATGTAAGAACTTTACTTTATGCACTTCCTCTGTAATCCCTCCTGGAAATGTAAGAACTTTACTTTATGCACTTCCTCTGTAATTCCTCCTGGAAATGTAATAACTTTACTTTATGCACTTTCTCTGTAAATCCTCCTGGAAATGTAAGAACTCTACTTTGTGCACTTCCTCTGTAATCCCTCCTGGAAATATTAGAACTCTACTTTGTGCACTTCCTCTGTAATCCATCCTGGAAATGTAAAACTCTACTTTGTGCACTTCCTCTGTAATCCCTCCTGGAAATGTAAGGACTCTACTTTCTGCACTTCCTCTGTAATCCCACCTGGAAATGTAAGAACTTTACTTTATGCACTTCCTCTGTAATCCCTCCTGGAAATGTAAGAACTCTACTTTCTGCACTTCCTCTGTAATTCCTCCTGGAAATGTAAGAACTTTACTTTATGCACTTGCTCTGTAATCCCTCCTGGGAATGTAAGAATTTTACTTTATGCACTTCCTCTGTAAATCCTCCTGGAAATGTAAGAACTCTACTTTGTGCACATCCCCTGTAATCCCTCCTGGAAACGTAAGGACTCTACTTTCTGCACTTCCTCTGTAAATCATCCTGGAAATGTAAGAACTTTACTTTATGCACTTCCTCTGTAATCACTCCTGGAACTGTAATAACTTTACTTTATGCACTTCCTCTGTAATCCCTCCTGGAAATGTAGGAACTGTACTTTGTGCATTTCCTCTATAATTCCTCCTGGAAATGTAATAACTTTACTTTATGCACTTCCTCTGTAATCCCTCCTGGAAATGTAAGAATTTTACTTTATGCACTTCCTCTGTAAATCCTCCTGGAAATGTAAGAACTTTACTTTCTGCACTTCCTCTTTAATTCCCCCTGGAAATGTAAGAACTTTACTTTATGCACTTCCTCTGTAAATCCTCCTGGAAATGTAAGAATTTTACTTTATGAACTTCCTTTGTAATCCCTCCTGGAAATGTAAGAACTTTACTTTATGCACTTCCTCTGTAATCCCTCCTGGAAATGTAAGAACTTTACTATATGCACTTCCTCTGTAATCCCTCCTGGAAATGTAAGAACTTTACGATATGCACTTCCTCTGTAATTCCTCCTGGAAATGTAAGAACTTTACTTTATGCACTTGCTCTGTAATCCCTCCTGGGAATGTAAGAATTTTACTTTATGCACTTCCTCTGTAAATCCTCCTGGAAATGTAAGAACTCTACTTTGTGCACATCCCCTGTAATCTCTCCTGGAAACGTAAGGACTCTACTTTCTGCACTTCCTCTGTAAATCCTCCTGGAAATGTAAGAACTTTATTTTATGCACTTCCTCTGTAATCCCTCCTGGAAATGTAAGAACTTTACTTTATGCACTTCCTCTGTAATTCCTCCAGGAAATGTAAGAACTCTACTTTGTGCACTTCCTCTGTAATCCCTCCTGGAAATATTTGAACTCTACTTTGTGCACTTCCTCTGTAATCCCTCCTGGAAATGTAAAACTCTACTTTATGCACTTCCTCTGTAATCCCCCTGGAAATGTAAGGACTCTACTTTCTGCACTTCCTCTTTATTTCCCCCTGGAAATGTAAGAACTCTACTTCATGCACTTCCTCTTTAATCCCTCCTGGAAATGTAAGAACTTTACTTTATGCACTTCCTCTGTAATTCCTCCTCGAATTGTAAGAACTTTACGTTATGCACTTCCTCTGTAATCCCTACTGGAAATGTAAGAACTTTACTTTATGCACCTCTTCTGTAATCCCTCCTGGAAATGTAAGAACTGTACTTTATGCATTTCCTCTATAATTCCTCCTGGAAATGTAAGAAATTTACTTTAGGCACTTCCTCTGTAATCCCTCCTGGAAATGTAAGAATTTTACTTTATGCACTTCCTCTGTAAATCCTCCTGGAAATGTAAGAACTTTACTTTATGCACTTCCTCTTTAATTCCCCCTGGAAATGTAAGAAGTTTACTTTATGCACTTCCTCTGTAATCCCTCCTGGAAGTGTAAGAACTTTACTTTATGCACTTCCTCTGTAATTCCTCCTGGAAATGTATGAACTTTACTTTATGCACTTCCTCTGTAAATCCTCCTGGAAATGTAAGAACTTTACTTTATGCAATTCCTCTGTAAATCCTCCTGGAAATGTAAGCACTGTACTTTGTGCACTTCCTCTATAATCCCTCCTGGAAATATTAGAACTCTACTTTGTGCACTTCCTCTGTAATCCCTCCTGGAAATGTAAAACTCTACTTTGTGCACTTCCTCTGTAATCCTTCCTGGAAATGTAAGGACTCTACTTTCTGCACTTCCTCTGTAATCCCGCCTGGAAATGTAAGAACTTTACTTTATGCACTTCCTCTGTAATCCCGCCTGGAAATGTAAGAACTTTACTTTATGCACTACCTCTGTAATCCCTACTGGAAATGTAAGAACTCTACTTTCTGCACTTCCTCTGTAATCCCTTCTGGAAATGTAAGAACTTTACTTTTTGCATTTCCTCTGTAATCCCTCCTGGAAATGTAAGGACTCTACTTTCTGCACTTCCTCTGTAATCCCTTCTGGAAATGTAAGAACTTTTCTTTTTGCAATTCCTCTGTAAATCCTCCTGGAAATGTAAGAACGCTACTTTGTGCACTTTCCCTGTAATCCCTCCTGGAAATGTAAGGACTCTACTTTCTGCACTTCCTCTGTAATCCCTCCTGGATATGTAAGAACTTTACTTTATGCACTTCCTCTGTAAATCCTCCTGGAAATGTAAGAACTCTGCTTTCTGCACTTCCTCTGTAAATCCTCCTGGAAATGTAAGGACTCTACTTTGTGCACTTCCTCTTTAATTACTCCTGGAAATGTAAGAAATTTACTCTATGCACTTCCTCTGTAATCCCTCCTGGAAATGTAAGAACTTTACTTTATGCACTTCCTCTGTAAATCCTCCTGGAAATGTAAGAACTTTACTTTATGCACTTCCTCTGTAATCACTCCTGGAAATGTAATAACTTTACTTTATGCACTTCCTCTGTAATTCCTCCTGGAAATGTAAGAACTTTACTTTATGCACTTCCTCTGTAATCACTCCTGGAAATGTAATAACTTTACTTTATGCACTTCCTCTGTAATTCCTCCTGGAAATGTAAGAACTTTACTTTATGCACTTCCTCTGTAATCCCTCCTGGAAATGTAAAAACTTTACTTTATGCACTTCCTCTGTAATTCCCCCTGGAAATGTAAGAACTCTACTTCATGCACTTCCTCTTTAATCCCTCCTGGAAATGTAAGAACTTTACTTTATGCACTTCCTCTGTAATTCCTCCTCGAATTGTAAGAACTTTACGTTATGCACTTCCTCTGTAATCCCTACTGGAAATGTAAGAACTTTACTTTATGCACCTCTTCTGTAATCCCTCCTGGAAATGTAAGAACTGTACTTTATGCATTTCCTCTATAATTCCTCCTGGAAATGTAAGAAATTTACTTTAGGCACTTCCTCTGTAATCCCTCCTGGAAATGTAAGAATTTTACTTTATGCACTTCCTCTGTAAATCCTCCTGGAAATGTAAGAACTCTACTTTGTGCACATCCCCTGTAATCCCTCCTGGAAATGCAAGGACTCTACTTTCTGCACTTCTTCTGTAATTCCCCCATGGACATGTAAGAACTTTACTTTGTGCACTTCCTCTGTAAATACTCCTGGAAATGTAAGGACTCTACTTTCTGCACTTCCTCTTTAATTCCCCCTGGAAATGTAAGAACTTTACTTTATGAACTTCCTCTATAATCCCTCCTGGAAATGTAAGAGCTTTACTTTATGCACTCCTTGTGTAATCCCTCCTGGAAATGTAGGAACTCTACTTTGTGCATTTCCTCTATAATTCCTCTTGGAAATGTAAGAACTTTACTTTCTGCACTTCCTCTTTAATTCCCCCTGGAAATGTAAGAACTTTACTTTATGCAATTCCTCTGTAAATCCTCCTGGAAATGTAAGAACTTTACTTTTTGCACTTCCTCTGTAAATCCTCCTGGAAATGTAAGAACTTTACTTTATGCACTTCCTCTGTAATCCCTCCTGGAAATGTAAGAACTTTACTTTATGCCCTTCTTCTGTAATCCCTCCTGGAAATGTAAGAAAGTTACTATATGCACTTCCTCTGTAATCCCTCCTGGAAATGTAAGAACTTTACTATATGCACTTCCTCTGTAATTCCTCCTGGAAATGTAAGAACTTTACTTTATGCACTTGCTCTGTAATCCCTCCTGGGAATGTAAGAATTTTACTTTATGCACTTCCTCTGTAAATCCTCCTGGAAATGTAAGAACTCTACTTTGTGCACATCCCCTGTAATCCCTCCTGGAAATGTAAGGACTCTACTTTCTGCACTTCCTCTGTAATCCCTCCTGGATATGTAAGAACTTTACTTTATGCACTTCCTCTGTAAATCCTCCTGGAAATGTAAGAACTCTGCTTTCTGCACTTCCTCTGTAAATCCTCCTGGAAATGTAAGGACTCTACTTTGTGCACTTCCTCTTTAATCCCTCCTGGGAATGTAAGAATTTTACTTTATGCACTTCCTCTGTAAATCCTCCTGGAAATGTAAGAACTCTACTTTGTCCACATCCCCTGTAATCCCTCCTGGAAATGTAAGGACTCTACTTTCTGCACTTCGTCTTTAATTCCCCCTGGAAATGTAAGAACTTTACTTTATGCACTTCCTCTGTAAATCCTCCTGGAAATGTAAGAACTTTACTTTATGCACTTCCTCTTTAATTCCCCCTGGAAATGTAAGAACTTTACTTTATGCACTTCCCCTGTAATCCCTCCTGGAAGTGTAAGAACTTTACTTTATGCACTTCCTCTGTAATTCCTCCTGGAAATGTATGAACTTTACTTTATGCACTTACTCTGTAAATCCTCCTGGAAATGTAAGAACTTTACTTTATGCAATTCCTCTGTAAATCCTCCTGGAAATGTAAGCACTGTACTTTGTGCACTTCCTCTGTAATCCCTCCTGGAAATATTAGAACTCTACTTTGTGCACTTCCTCTGTAATGCCTCCTGGAAATGTAAAACTCTACTTTGTGCACTTCCTCTGTAATCCCTCCTGGAAATGTAAGGACTCTACTTTCTGCACTTCCTCTGTAATCCCGCCTGGAAATGTAAGAACTTTACTTTATGCACTTCCTCTGTAAATCCTCCTGGAAATGTAAGAACTCTACTTTGTGCACATCCCCTGTAATCCCTCCTGGAAATGCAAGGACTCTACTTTCTGCACTTCTTCTGTAATTCCCCCATGGACATGTAAGAACTTTACTTTGTGCACTTCCTCTGTAAATACTCCTGGAAATGTAAGGACTCTACTTTCTGCACTTCCTCTTTAATTCCCCCTGGAAATGTAAGAACTTTACTTTATGAACTTCCTCTATAATCCCTCCTGGAAATGTAAGAGCTTTACTTTATGCACTCCCTGTGTAATCCCTCCTGGAAATGTAGGAACTCTACTTTGTGCATTTCCTCTATAATTCCTCTTGGAAATGTAAGAACTTTACTTTCTGCACTTCCTCTTTAATTCCCCCTGGAAATGTAAGAACTTTACTTTATGCACTTCCTCTGTAAATCCTCCTGGAAATGTAAGAACTTTACTTTTTGCACTTCCTCTGTAAATCCTCCTGGAAATGTAAGAACTTTACTTTATGCACTTCCTCTGTAATCCCTCCTGGAAATGTAAGAACTTTACTTTATGCCCTTCCTCTGTAATCCCTCCTGGAAATGTAAGAAAGTTACTATATGCACTTCCTCTGTAATCCCTCCTGGAAATGTAAGAACTTTACTATATGCACTTCCTCTGTAATTCCTCCTGGAAATGTAAGAACTTTACTTTATGCACTTGCTCTGTAATCCCTCCTGGGAATGTAAGAATTTTACTTTATGCACTTCCTCTGTAAATCCTCCTGGAAATGTAAGAACTCTACTTTGTGCACATCCCCTGTAATCCCTCCTGGAAATGTAAGGACTCTAGTTTCTGCACTTCCTCTGTAATCCCTCCTGGATATGTAAGAACTTTACTTTATGCACTTCCTCTGTAAATCCTCCTGGAAATGTAAGAACTCTGCTTTCTGCACTTCCTCTGTAAATCCTCCTGGAAATGTAAGAACTTTACCTTATGCACTTCCTCTGTAATCACTCCAGAAAATGTAATAACTTTACTTTATGCACTTCCTCTGTAATTCCTCCTGGAAATGTAAGAACTTTACTTTATGCACTTCCTCTGTAATCCCTCCTGGAAATGTAAGAACTTTACTTTATGCACTTCCTCTGTAATTCCTCCTGGAAATGTAAGAACTCTACTTTGTCCACATCCCCTGTAATCCCTCCTGGAAATGTAAGGACTCTACTTTCTGCACTTCGTCTTTAATTCCCCCTGGAAATGTAAGAACTTTACTTTATGCCCTTCCTCTGTAAATCCTCCTGGAAATGTAAGAACTTTACTTTGTGCACTTCCTCTTTAATTCCCCCTGGAAATGTAAGAACTTTACTTTATGCACTTCCCCTGTAATCCCTCCTGGAAATGTAAGAACTTTACTTTATGCACTTCCTCTGTAATTCCTCCTGGAAATGTATGAAATTTACTTTATGCACTTCCTCTGTAAATCCTCCTGGAAATGTAAGAACTTTACTTTATGAAATTCCTCTGTAAATCCTCCTGGAAATGTAAGCACTGTACTTTGTGCACTTCCTCTGTAATCCCTCCTGGAAATATTAGAACTCTACTTTGTGCACTTACTCTGTAATCCCTCCTGGAAATGTAAAACTCTACTTTGTGCACTTCCTCTGTAATCCCTCCTGGAAATGTAAGGACTCTACTTTCTGCACTTCCTCTGTAATCCCGCCTGGAAATGTAAGAACTTTACTTTATGCACTTCCTCTGTAATCCCGCCTGGAAATGTAAGAACTTTACTTTATGCACTTCCTCTGTAATCCCTACTGGAAATGTAAGAACTCTACTTTCTGCACTTCCTCTGTAATCCCTTCTGGAAATGTAAGAACTTTACTTTTTGCATTTCCTCTGTAATCCCTCCTGGAAATGTAAGGACTCTACTTTCTGCACTTCCTCTGTAATCCCTTCTGGAAATGTAAGAACTTTACTTTGTGCACTTCCTCTGTAATCCCTCCTGGAAATGTAAGAACTTTTCTTTTTGCAATTCCTCTGTAGATCCTCCTGGAAATGTAAGAACGCTACTTTGTGCACTTTCCCTGTAATCCCTCCTGGAAATGTAAGGACTCTACTTTCTGCACTTCCTCTGTAATCCCTCCTGGATATGTAAGAACTTTACTTTATGCACTTCCTCTGTAAATCCTCCTGGAAATGTAAGAACTCTGCTTTCTGCACTTCCTCTGTAACTCCTCCTGGAAATGTAAGGACTCTACTTTGTGCACTTCCTCTTTAATTACTCCTGGAAATGTAAGAAATTTACTCTATGCACTTCCTCTGTAATCCCTCCTGGAAATGTAAGAACTTTACTTTATGCACTTCCTCTGTAAATCCTCCTGGAAATGTAAGAACTTTACTTTATGCACTTCCTCTGTAATCACTCCTGGAAATGTAATAACTTTACTTTATGCACTTCCTCTGTAATTCCTCCTGGAAATGTAAGAACTTTACTTTATGCACTTCCTCTGTAATCACTCCAGGAAATGTAATAACTTTACTTTATGCACTTCCTCTGTAATTCCTCCTGGAAATGTAAGAACTTTACTTTATGCACTTCCTCTGTAATCCCTCCTGGAAATGTAAGAACTTTACTTTATGCACTTCCTCTGTAATTCCTCCTGGAAATGTAAGAACTTTACTTTATGCACTTTCTCTGTTAATCCTCCTGGAAATGTAAGAACTTTACTTTATGCACTTCCTCTGTAAATCCTCCTGGAAATGTAAGAACTCTACTTTGAGCACTTCCTCTGTAATCCCTCCTGGAAGTATTAGAACTCTACTTTGTGCACTTCCTCTGTAATCCCTCCTGGAAATGTAAAACTCTACTTTTTGCACTTCCTCTGTAATCCCTCCTGGAAATATAAGGACTCTACTTTCTGCACTTCCTCTTTAATTCCCCTTGGAAATGTAAGAACTTTACTTTATGCACTTCCTCTTTAATCCCTCCTGGAAATGTAAGAACTTTACTTTATGCACTTCCTCTGTAATCCCTACTGGAAATGTAAGAACTTTACTTTATGCATTTCCTCTATAATTCCTCCTGGAAATGTAAGAACTTTACTTTAGGCACTTCCTCTGTAATCCTTCCTGGAAATGTAAGAATTTTACTTTATGCACTTCCTCTGTAAATCCTCCTGGAAATGTAAGAACTCTACTTTGTGCACATCCCCTGTAATCCCTCCTGGAAATTCAAGGACTCTACTTTCTGCACTTCCTCTGCAGTTCCCCCATGGACATGAAAGAACTTTACTTTGTGCACTTCCTCTGTAATCCCTCCTGGAAATGTAAGGACTCTACTTTCTGCACTTCCTCTTTAATTCCCCTGGAAATGTAAGGACTCTACTTTCTGCACTTCCTCTTTAATTCACCTGGAAATGTAAGAACTTTACTTTATGAACTTCCTCTATAATCCCTCCTGGAAATGTAAGAATTTTACTCTATGCACTTCCTCTGTAATCCCTCCTGGAAATGTAAGAACTTTAATTTATGCACTTCCTCTGTAATCCCTCCTGGAAATGTAGGAACTCTACTTTGTGCACTTCCTCTATAATTCCTCCTGGAAATGTAAGAACTTTACTTTATGCACTTGCTCTGTAATCCCTCCTGGAAATGTAAGAATTTTACTTTATGCACTTCCTCTGTAAATCCTCCTGGAAATGTAAGAACTTTACTTTCTGCACTTCCTCTTTAATTCCCCCTGGAAATGTAAGAACTTTACTTTATGCACTTCCTCTGTAAATCCTCCTGGAAATGTAAGAACTTTACTTTATGCACTTCCTCTGTAAATCCTCCTGGAAATGTAAGAACTTTACTTTATGCACTTCCTCTGTAATCCCTCCTGGAAATGTAAGAACTTTACTTTATGCACTTCCTCTGTAATCCCTCCTGGAAATGTAACAACTTTACTATATGCACTTCCTCTGTAATCCCTCCTGGAAATGTAAGAACTTTACTATATGCACTTCCTCTGTAATTCCTCCTGGAAATTTAAGAACTTTACTTTATGCACTTGCTCTGTAATCCCTCCTGGGAATGTAAGAATTTTACTTTATGCACCTCCTCTGTAAATCCTCCTGGAAATGTAAGAACTCTACTTTGTGCACATCCCCTGTAATCCCTCCTGGAAACATAAGGACTCTACTTTCTGCACTTCCTCTGTAAATCCTCCTGGAAATGTAAGAACTTTACTTTATGCACTTCCTCTGTAATCACTCCTGGAAATGTAATAACTTTACTTTGTGCACTTCCTCTTTAATTCCCCCTGGAAATGTAAGAACTTTACTTTATGAACTTCCTCTATAATCCCTCCTGGAAATGTAAGAGCTTTACTTTATGCACTCCCTGTGTAAATCCTCCTGGAAATGTAAGTACTCTACTTTCTGCACTTCCTCTGTAATCCCTCCTGGAAATGTAAGAACTTTACTTTATGCACTTCCTCTGTAATCCCTCCTGGAAATGTAAGAACTTTACTTTATGCACTTCCTCTGTAATCCCTCCTGGAAATGTAAGAATTCTACTTTGTGCATTACCTCTATAATTCCTCCAGGAAATGTAAGAACTTTACTTTATGCACTTCCTCTATAATCCCTCCTGGAAATGTAAGAATTCTACTTTGTGCATTACCTCTATAATTCCTCCAGGAAATGTAAGAACTTTACTATATGCAATTCCTCTTTAATCCCTCCTGGAAATGTAAAAACTCTACTTTGTGCACTTCCTCTGTAATCCCTCCTGGAAATGTAAGAACTTTGTGCACTTCCTCTGTAATTCCTCCTGGAAATGTAAGAACTCTACTTTATGCACTTCCTCTGTAATTCCTCCTGGAAATGTAAGGACTCTACTTTGTGCATTTCCTCTATAATTCCTCCTGGAAATGTAAGAACTTTACTTTATGCCCTTCCTCTGTAATCCCTCCTGAAAATGTAAGAACTTTACTTTATGCACTTCCTCTGTAATTCCTCCTGGAAATGTAAGAACTTTACTTTATGCACTTCCTCTGTAATCCCTCCTGGAAATGTAAGAACTTTACTTTATGCACTTCCTCTGTAATCCCTCCTGGAAATGTAAGAACTCTACTTTCTGCACTTCCTCTGTAATCCCTCCTGGAAATGTAAGAACTCTACTTCATGCATTTCCTCTATAATTACTCTTGGAAGTGTAAGAACTTTACTTTAGGCACTTCCTCTGTAATCCCTCCCTGAAATGTAAGAATTTTACTTTATGCACTTCCTCTGTAAATACTCCTGGAAATGTAAAGAGTCTACTTTGTGCACTTCCTCTGTAATCCCTTCTGTAAATGTAAGAACTTTACGTTTTGCACTTCCTCTGTAAATACTCCTGGAAATGTAAGAACTCTACTTTTTGCACTTCCTCTTTAATCCCTCCTGGAAATGTAAAAATTCTACTTTGTCCACTTCCTCTGTAATCCCTCCTGGAAATGTAAGAACTTTGTGCACTTCCTCTGTAATTACTCCTGGAAATGTAAGAACTCTACTTTCTGCACTTCCTCTTTAATTCCTCCTGGAAATGTAAGAACTCTACTTTCTGCATTTCCTCTATAATTCCTCCTGGAAATGTAAGAACTTTACTTTAGGCACTTCCTCTGCAATCCCTCCTGAAAATGTAAGAATTTTACTTCATGTACTTCCTCTGTAAATCCTCCTGGAAATGTAAGAACTCTACTTTGTGCACATCCCCTGTAATTCCTCCTGGAAATGTAAGAACTTTACTTTCTGCACTTCCTCTTTAATTCCTCCTGGAAATGTAAGAACTCTACTTTGTGCATTTCCTCTATAATTCCTCCTGGAAATGTAAAGAGTTTACTTTGTGCACTTCCTCTGTAATCCCTCCTGGAAATGTAAGAACTTTACTTTTTGCACTTCCTCTGTAAATACTCCTGGAAATGTAAGAACTCTTCTTTGTGCACTTCCTCTTTAATCCCTCCTGGAAATGTAAAAATTCTACTTTGTCCACTTCCTCTGTAATCCCTCCTGGAAATGTAAGAACTTTGTGCACTTCCTCTGTAATTACTCCTGGAAATATTAGAACTCTACTTTGTGCACTTCCTCTGTAATCCCTCCTGGAAATGTAAAACTCTACTTTGTGCACTTCCTCTGTAATCCCTCCTGGAAATGTAAGGACTCTACTTTCTGCACTTCCTCTGTAATCCCGCCTGGAAATGTAAGAACTTTACTTTATGCGCTTCCTCTGTAATCCCTCCTGGGAATGTAAGAACTCTACTTTCTGCACTTCCTCTGTAATCCCTTCTGGAAATGTAAGAACTCTACTTTCTGCACTTCCTCTTTAATTCCTCCTGGAAATGTAAGAACTCTGCTTTGTGCATTTACTCTATAATTCCTCCTGGAAATGTAAGAACTTTACTTTATGCACTTTCTCTGTAATCCCTCTTGGAAATGTAATAACTTTACTTTATGCACTTCCTCTGTAAATACTCCTGGAAATGTAAAGACTCTACTTTCTGCACTTCCTCTGTAATCCCTCCTGGAAATGTAAGAACGTTACTTTTTGCACTTCCTATGTAAATACTCCTGGAAATGTAAGAACTCTCCTTTGTGCACTTCCTCTTTAATCTCTCCTGGAAATGTAAAAACTCTACTTTGTGGACTTCCTCTTTAATCCTTCCTGGAAATGTGAGAACTTTACTTTATGCACTTCCTCTGTAATCCCTCCTGGAAATGTAAGAACTTTACTTTATGAACTTCCTCTGTAATCCCTCCTGGAAATGTAAGAACTCTACTTTGTGCACATCCTCTGTAATACCTCCTGGAAATGTAAGAACTCTACTATGTGCATTTCCTCTATAATTTCTGCTGGAAATGTAAGAACTTTACTTTATGCACTTGATCTGTAATCCCTCCTGGGAATGTAAGAATTTTACTTTATGCACTTCTACTGTAAATCCTCCTGGAAATGTAAGAGCTTTACTTTATGCACTTCCTCTGTAAATCCTCCTGGAAATGTAAGAACTTTACTTTATGCACTTCCTCTTTAATTCCCCCTGGAAATGTAAGAATTTTACTTTATGCACTTCCTCTGTAATCCCTCCTGGAAAAGTAAAAACTTTACTTTATGCACTTCCTCTGTAATTCCTCCTGGAAATGTAAGAACTTTACTTTATGCACTTCCTCTGTAAATCCTCCTGGAAATGTAAGAACTTTACTTTATGCACTTCCTCTGTAAATCCTCCTGGAAATGTAAGAACTCTACTTTGTGCACTACCTCTGTAATCCCTCCTGGAAATATTAGAAATCTACTTTGTGCACTTCCTCTGTAATCCCTCCTGGAAATGTAAAACTCTACTTTGTGCACTTCCTCTGTAATCCCTCCTGGAAATGTAAGGACTCTACTTTCTGCACTTCCTCTGAAATCCCGCCTGGAAATGTAAGAACTTTACTTTATGCACTTCCTCTGTAATCCCTCCTGGAAATGTAAGAACTCTACTTTCTGCACTTCCTCTGTAATCCCTTCTAGAAATGTAAGAACTTTACTTTTTGCACTTCCTCTGTAATCCCTCCTGGAAATGTAAGAACTTTACTTTGTGCACTTACTCTGTAAAACCTCCTGGAAATGTAAGAACGCTACTTTGTGCACATCCCCTGTAATCCCTCCTGGAAATGTAAGGACTCTACTTTCTGCACTTCCTCTGTAATCCCTCCTGGATATGTAAGAACTTTACTTTATGCACTTCCTCTGTAAATCCTCCTGGAAATGTAAGAACTCTGCTTTCTGCACTTCCTCTGTAAATCCTCCTGGAAATGTAAGGACTCTACTTTGTGCACTTCCTCTTTAATCCCTCCTGGGAATGTAAGAATTTTACTTTATGCACTTCCTCTGTAAATCCTCCTGGAAATGTAAGAACTCTACTTTGTCCACATCCCCTGTAATCCCTCCTGGAAATGTAAGGACTCTACTTTCTGCACTTCGTCTTTAATTCCCCCTGGAAATGTAAGAACTTTACTTTATGCACTTCCTCTGTAAATCCTCCTGGAAATGTAAGAACTTTACTTTATGCACTTCCTCTTTAATTCCCCCTGGAAATGTAAGAACTTTACTTTATGCACTTCCTCTGTAATCCCTCCTGGAAGTGTAAGAACTTTACTTTATGCACTTCCTCTGTAATTCCTCCTGGAAATGTATGAACTTTACTTTATGCACTTCCTCTGTAAATCCTCCTGGAAATGTAAGAACTTTACTTTATGCAATTCGTCTGTAAATCCTCCTGGAAATGTAAGCACTGTACTTTGTGCACTTCCTCTGTAATCCCTCCTGGAAATATGAGAACTCTACTTTGTGCACTTCCTCTGTAATCCCTCCTGGAAATGTAAAACTCTACTTTGTGCACTTTCTCTGTAATCCCTCCTGGAAATGTAAGGACTCTACTTTCTGCACTTCCTCTGTAATCCCGCCTGGAAATGTAAGAACTTTACTTTATGCACTTCCTCTGTAATCCCGCCTGGAAATGTAAGAACTTTACTTTATGCACTTCCTCTGTAATCCCTACTGGAAATGTAAGAACTCTACTTTCTGCACTTCCTCTGTAATCCCTTCTGGAAATGTAAGAACTTTACTTTTTGCATTTCCTCTGTAATCCCTCCTGGAAATGTAAGGTCTCTACTTTCTGCACTTCCTCTGTAATCCCTTCTGGAAATGTAAGAACTTTACTTTGTGCACTTCCTCTGTAATCCCTCCTGGAAATGTAAGAACTTTTCTTTTTGCAATTCCTCTGTAAATCCTCCTGGAAATGTAAGAACGCTACTTTGTGCACTTTCCCTGTAATCCCTCCTGGAAATGTAAGGACTCTACTTTCTGCACTTCCTCTGTAATCCCTCCTGGATATGTAAGAACTTTACTTTATGCACCTCCTCTGTAAATCCTCCTGGAAATGTAAGAACTCTGCTTTCTGCACTTCCTCTGTAAATCTTCCTGGAAATGTAAGGACTCTACTTTGTGCACTTCCTCTTTAATTACTCCTGGAAATGTAAGAAATTTACTATATGCACTTCCTCTGTAATCCCTCCTGGAAATGTAAGAACTTTACTTTATGCACTTCCTCTGTAAATCCTCCTGGAAATGTAAGAACTTTACTTTATGCACTTCCTCTGTAATCACTCCTGGAAATGTAATAACTTTACTTTATGCACTTCCTCTGTAATTCCTCCTGGAAATGTAAGACCTTTACTTTATGCACTTCCTCTGTAATCACTCCTGGAAATGTAATAACTTTACTTTATGCACTTCCTCTGTAATTCCTCCTGGAAATGTAAGAACTTTACTTTATGCACTTCCTCTGTAATCCCTCCTGGAAATGTAAGAACTTTACTTTATGCACTTCCTCTGTAATTCCTCCTGGAAATGTAAGAACTTTACTTTATGCACTTTCTCTGTTAATCCTCCTGGAAATGTAAGAACTTTACTTTATGCACTTCCTCTGTAAATCCTCCTGGAAATGTAAGAACTCTACTTTGTGCACTTCCTCTGTAATCCCTCCTGGAAATATTAGAACTCTACTTTGTGCACTTCCTCTGTAATCCCTCCTGGAAATGTAAAACTCTACTTTTTGCACTTCCTCTGTAATCCCTCCTGGAAATATAAGGACTCTACTTTCTGCACTTCCTCTTTAATTCCCCTTGGAAATGTAAGAACTTTACTTTATGCACTTCCTCTTTAATCCCTCCTGGAAATGTAAGAACTTTACTTTATGCACTTCCTCTTTAATCCCTCCTGGAAATGTAAGAACTTTACTTTATGCACTTCCTCTTTAATCCCTCCTGGAAATGTAAGAACTTTACTTTATGCACTTCCTCTGTAATCCCTACTGGAAATGTAAGAACTTTACTTTATGCATTTCCTCTATAATTCCTCCTGGAAATGTAAGAACTTTACTTTAGGCACTTCCTCTGTAATCCCTCCTGGAAATGTAAGAATTTTACTTTATGCACTTCCTCTGTAAATCCTCCTGGAAATGTAAGAACTCTACTTTGTGCACATCCCCTGTAATCCCTCCTGGAAATTCAAGGACTCTACTTTCTGCACTTCCTCTGTAGTTCCCCCATGGACATGAAAGAACTTTACTTTGTGCACTTCCTCTGTAATCCCTCCTGGAAATGTAAGGACTCTACTTTCTGCACTTCCTCTTTAATTTCCCTGGAAATGTAAGGACTCTATTTTCTGCACTTCCTCTTTATTTCCCCTGGAAATGTAAGAACTTTACTTTATGAACTTCCTCTATAATCCCTCCTGGAAATGTAAGAATTTTACTCTATGCACTTCCTCTGTAATCCCTCCTGGAAATGTAAGAACTTTACTTTATGCACTTCCTCTGTAATCCCTCCTGGAAATGTAGGAACTCTACGTTGTGCACTTCCTCTATAATTCCTCCTGGAAATGTAAGAACTTTACTTTATGCACTTGCTCTGTAATCCCTCCTGGAAATGTAAGAATTTTACTTTATGCACTTCCTCTGTAAATCCTCCTGGAAATGTAAGAACTTTACTTTCTGCACTTCCTCTTTAATTCCCCCTGGAAATGTAAGAATTTTACTTTATGCACTTCCTCTGTAAATCCTCCTGGAAATGTAAGAACTTTACTTTATGCACTTCCTCTCTAAATCCTCCTGGAAATGTAAGAACTTTACTTTATGCACTTCCTCTGTAATCCCTCCTGGAAATGTAAGAACTTTACTTTATGCACTTCCTCTGTAATCCCTCCTGGAAATGTAACAACTTTACTATATGCACTTCCTCTGTAATCCCTCCTGAAAATGTAAGAACTTTACTATATGCACTTCCTCTGTAATTCCTCCTGGAAATGTAAGAACTTTACTTTATGCACTTGCTCTGTAATCCCTACTGGGAATGTAAGAATTTTACTTTATGCACTTCCTCTGTAAATCCTCCTGGAAATGTAAGAACTCTACTTTGTGCACATCCCCTGTAATCCCTCCTGGAAACATAAGGACTCTACTTTCTGCACTTCCTCTGTAAATCCTCCTGGAAATGTAAGAACTTTACTTTATGCACTTCCTCTGTAATCACTCCTGGAAATGTAATAACTTTACTTTGTGCACTTCCTCTTTAATTCCCCCTGGAAATGTAAGAACTTTACTTTATGAACTTCCTCTATAATCCCTCCTGGAAATGTAAGAGCTTTACTTTATGCACTCCCTGTGTAAATCCTCCTGGAAATGTAAGAACTCTACTTTCTGCACTTCCTCTGTAATCCCTCCTGGAAATGTAAGAACTTTACTTTATGCACTTCCTCTGTAATCCCTACTGGAAATGTAAGAACTTTACTTTATGCACTTCCTCTGTAATCCCTCCTGGAAATGTAAGAATTCTACTTTGTGCATTACCTTTATAATTCCTCCAGGAAATGTTAGAACTTTACTTTATGCACTTCCTCTATAATCCCTCCTGGAAATGTAAGAATTCTACTTTGTGCATTACCTCTATAATTCCTCCAGGAAATGTAAGAACTTTACTATATGCAATTCCTCTTTAATCCCTCCTGGAAATGTAAAAACTCTACTTTGTGCACTTCCTCTGTAATCCCTCCTGGAAATGTAAGAACTTTGTGCACTTCCTCTGTAATTCCTCCTGGAAATGTAAGAACTCTACTTTATGCACTTCCTCTGTAATTCCTCCTGGAAATGTAAGAACTCTACTTTGTGCATTTCCTCTATAATTCCTCCTGGAAATGTAAGAACTTTACTTTATGCCCTTCCTCTGTAATCCCTCCTGAAAATGTAAGAACTTTACTTTATGCACTTCCTCTGTAATCCCTCCTGGAAATGTAAGAACTCTACTTTCTGCACTTCCTCTGTAATCCCTCCTGGAAATGTAAGAACTCTACTTCATGCATTTCCTCTATAATTACTCCTGGAAGTGTAAGAACTTTACTTTAGGCACTTCCTCTGTAATCCCTCCCTGAAATGTAAGAATTTTACTTTATGCACTTCCTCTGTAAATACTCCTGGAAATGTAAAGAGTCTACTTTGTGCACTTCCTCTGTAATCCCTTCTGGAAATGTAAGAACTTTACGTTTTGCACTTCCTCTGTAAATACTCCTGGAAATGTAAGAACTCTACTTTGTGCACTTCCTCTTTAATCCCTCCTGGAAATGTAAAAATTCTACTTTGTCCACTTCCTCTGTAATCCCTCCTGGAAATGTAAGAACTTTGTGCACTTCCTCTGTAATTACTCCTGGAAATGTAAGAACTCTACTTTCTGCACTTCCTCTTTAATTCCTCCTGGAAATGTAAGAACTCTACTTTCTGCATTTCCTCTATAATTCCTCCTGGAAATGTAAGAACTTTACTTTAGGTACTTCCTCTGCAATCCCTCCTGAAAATGTAAGAATTTTACTTCATGCACTTCCTCTGTAAATCCTCCTGGAAATGTAAGAACTCTACTTTGTGCACATCCCCTGTAATTCCTCCTGGAAATGTAAGAACTTTATTTTCTGCACTTCCTCTTTAATTCCTCCTGGAAATGTAAGAACTCTACTTTGTGCATTTCCTCTATAATTCCTTCTGGAAATGTAAAGAGTTTACTTTGTGCACTTCCTCTGTAATCCCTCCTGGAAATGTAAGAACTTTACTTTTTGCACTTCCTCTTTAAATACTCCTGGAAATGTAAGAACTCTTCTTTGTGCAATTCCTCTTTAATCCCTCCTGGAAATGTAAAAATTCTACTTTGTCCACTTCCTCTGTAATCCCTCCTGGAAATGTAAGAACTTTGTGCACTTCCTCTGTAATTACTCCTGGAAATATTAGAACTCTACTTTGTGCACTTCCTCTGTAATCCCTCCTGGAAATGTAAGAACTTTGTGCACTTCCTCTGTAATTACTCCTGGAAATATTAGAACTCTACTTTGTGCACTTCCTCTGTAAATCCTCCTGGAAATGTAAGAACGCTACTTTGTGCACATCCCCTGTAATCCCTCCTGGAAATGTAAGGACTCTACTTTCTGCACTTCCTCTGTAATCTCTCCTGGAAATGTAAGAACTTTACATAATGCACTTCCTCTGTAAATCCTCCTGGAAATGTAAGGACTCTACTTTGTGCACTTCCTCTTTAATTACTCCTGGAAATGTAAGAACTTTACTTTATGCACTTCCTCTGTAAATCCTCCAGCAAATGTAAGAACTTTACTTTATGCATTTCCTCTGTAAATCCTCCTGGAAATGTAAGAACTTTACTTTATGCACTTCCTCTTTAATTCCCCCTGGAAATGTAAGAACTTTACTTCATGCACTTCCTCTGTAAATCCTCCTGCAAATGTAAGAACTTTACTTTGTGCACTTCCTCTGTAAATCCTCCTGGAAATGTAAGAAGTTTACTTTATGCACTTCCTCTGTAATCCCTCCTGGAAATGTAAGAACTTTACTTTATGCACTTCCTCTGTAATCCCTCCTGGAAATGTAAGAACTTTACTTTATGCACTTCCTCTGTAATCCCTCCTGGAAATGTAGGAACTCTACTTTGTGCATTTCCTCTATAATTCCTCCTGGAAATGTAAGAACTTTACTTTATGCACTTGCTCTGTAATCCCTCCTGGAAATGTAAGAATTTTACTTTATGCACTTCCTCTGTAAATCCTCCTGGAAATGTAAGAACTTTACGTTCTGCACTTCCTCTTTAATTCCCCCTGGAAATGTAAGAACTTTGCTTTATGCACTTCCTCTTTAAATCCTCCTGGAAATGTAAGTACTTTACTTTATGCACTTCCTCTGTAAACCCTCCTGGAAATGTAAGAACTTTACTTTATGCACTTCCTCTGTAATTCCTCTTGGAAATGTAAGAACTTTACTTTATGCACTTCCTCTGTAATCCCTCCTTGAAATGTAAGAATTTTACTTTATGCACTTCCTCTGTAAATACTCCTGGAAATGTAAAGAGTTTACTTTGTGCACTTCCTCTGTAATCCCTCCTGGAAATGTAAGAACTTTACTTTTTGCACTTCCTCTGTAAATACTCCTGGAAATGTAAGAACTCTTCTTTGTGCACTTCCTCTTTAATCCCTCCTGGAAATGTAAAAATCCTACTTTGTCCACTTCCTCTGTAATCCCTCCTGGAAATGTAAGAAATTTGTGCACTTCCTCTGTAAATACTCCTGGAAATGTAAGAACTCTACTTTGTGCATTTCCTCTATAATTCCTCCTGGAAATGTAAGAACTTTACTTTATGCACTTCCTCTGTAAATCGTCCTGGAAATGTAAGAACTTTACTTTATGCACTTCCTCTGTAAACCCTCCTGGAAATGTAAGAACTTTACTTTATGCACTTCCTCTGTAATTCCTCCTGGAAATGTAAGAACTTTACTTTATGCACTTCCTCTGTAATCCCTCCTTGAAATGTAAGAACTCTACTTTGTGCACTTCCTCTGTAATCCCTCCTGAAAATATTAGAACTCTACTTTGTGCACTTCCTCTGTAATCCCTCCTGGAAATGTAAAACTCTACTTTATGCACTTCCTCTGTAATCCCTCCTGGAAATGTAAGGACTATACTTTCTGCACTTCCTCTTTAATTCTCCCTGGAAATGTAAGAACTGTACTTTATGCACTTCCTCTGTAATTCCTCCTGGAATTGTAAGAACTTTACTTTATGCACTTCCTCTGTAATCCCTACTGGAAATGTAAGAACTTTACTTGATGCACCTCCTCTGTAATCCCTCCTGGAAATGTTAGAACTGTACTTTATGCATTTCCTCTATAATTCCTCCTGGAAATGTAAGAAATTTACTTTAGGCACCTCTTCTGTAATCCCTCCTGGAAATGTAAGAATTTTACTTTATGCACTTCCTCTGTAAATCCTCCTGGAAATGTAAGAACTCTACTTTGTGCACATCCCCTGTAATCCCTCCTGGAAATGCAAGGACTCTACTTTCTGCACTTCTTCTGTAATTCCCCCATGGACATGTAAGAACTTTACTTTGTGCACTTCCTCTGTAAATACTCCTGGAAATGTAAGAACTCTACTTTGTGCACTTCCTCTGTAATCCCTCCTGGAAATGTAAGGACTCTACTTTCTGCAATTCCTCTTTAATTCCCCCTGGAAATGTAAGAACTTTACTTTATGAACTTCCTCTATAATCCCTCCTGGAAATGTAAGAGCTTTACTTTATGCACTCCCTGTGTAAATCCTCCTGGAAATGTAAGAACTCTACTTTCTGCACTTCCTCTGTAATCCCTCCTGGAAATGTAAGAACTTTACTTTTTGTACTTCCTCTGTAAATACTCCTGGAAATGTAAGAACTTTACTTTATGCACTTCCTCTGTAATCCCTCCTGGAAATGTAAGAACTTTACTTTATGCACTTCCTCTGTAATCCCTCCTGGAAATGTAAGAATTCTACTTTGTGCATTACCTCTATAATTCCTCCAGGAAATGTAAGAACTTTACTTTATGCACTTCCTCTGTAATCCCTCCTGGAAATGTAAGAACTCTACTTTGTGCACTTCCTCTTTAATCCCTCCTCGAAATGTAAAAACTCTACTTTGTGCACTTCCTCTGTAATCCCACCTGGAAATGTAAGAACTTTGTGCACTTCCTCTGTAATTCCTCCTGGAAATGTAAGAACTCTACTTTATGCACTTCCTCTGTAATTCCTCCTGGAAATGTAAGAACTCTACTTTGTGCATTTCCTCTATAATTCCTCCTGGAAATGTAAGAACTTTACTTTATGCCCTTCCTCTGTAATCCCTCCTGGAAATGTAAGAACTTTACTTTATGCACTTCCTCTGTAATTCCTCCTGGAAATGTAAGAACTTTACTTTATGCACTTCCTCTGTAATCCCTCCTGGAAATGTAAGAACTTTACTTTATGCACTTCCTCTGTAATCCCTCCTGGAAATGTAAGAACTCTACTTTCTGCACTTCCTCTGTAATCCCTCCTGGAAATGTAAGAACTCTACTTCATGCATTTCCTCTATAATTCCTCCTGGAAGTGTAAGAACTTTACTTTAGGCACTTCCTCTGTAATCCCTCCCTGAAATGTAAGAATTTTACTTTATGCACTTCCTCTGTAAATACTCCTGGAAATGTAAGAACTCTACTTTATGCACTTCCTCTGTAATTCCTCCTGGAAATGTAAGAACTCTACTTTGTGCATTTCCTCTATAATTCCTCCTGGAAATGTAAGAACTTTACTTTATGCCCTTCCTCTGTAATCCCTCCCTGAAATGTAAGAACTTTACTTTTTGCACTTCCTCTGTAAATACTCCTGGAAATGTAAGAACTCTACTTTGTGCACTTCCTCTTTAATCCCTCCTGGAAATGTAAGAACTTTGTGCACTTCCTCTGTAATTCCTCCTGGAAATGTAAGAACTCTACTTTCTGCACTTCCTCTTTAATTCCTCCTGGAAATGTAAGAACTCTACTTTGTGCATTTCCTCTATAATTCCTCCTGGAAATGTAAGAACTTTACTTTATGCCCTTCCTCTGTAATCCCTCCTGGAAATGTAAAAACTTTACTTTATGCACTTCCTCTGTAATTCCTCCTGGAAATGTAAGAATTTTACGTTATGCACTTCCTCAGTAATCCCTCCTGGAAATGTAAGAACTTTACTTTATGCACTTCCTCTGTAATCCCTCCTGGAAATGTAAGAACTCTACTTTATGCATTTCCTCTATAAATCCTCCTGGAAGTGTAAGAACTTTACTTTAGGCACTTCCTCTGTAATCCCTCCCGGAAATGTAAGAATTTTACTTTATGCACTTCCTCTGTAAATACTCCTGGAAGTGTAAAGAGTTTACTTTGTGCACTTCCTCTTTAATTCCTCCTGGAAATGTAAGAACTCTACTTTGTGCATTTCCTCTATAATTCCTCCTGGAAATGTAAGAACTTTACTTTATGCCCTTCCTCTGTAATCCCTCCTGGAAATGTAAAAACTTTACTTTATGCACTTCCTCTGTAATTCCTCCTGGAAATGTAAGAATTTTACGTTATGCACTTCCTCAGTAATCCCTCCTGGAAATGTAAGAACTTTACTTTATGCACTTCCTCTGTAATCCCTCCTGGAAATGTAAGAACTCTACTTTATGCATTTCCTCTATAATTCCTCCTGGAAGTGTAAGAACTTTACTTTAGGCACTTCTTCTGTAATCCCTCCCGGAAATGTAAGAATTTTACTTTATGCACTTCCTCTGTAAATACTCCTGGAAATGTAAAGAGTTTACTTTATGCACTTCCTCTGTAATCCCTCCTGGAAATGTAAGAACTTTACTTTTTGCACTTCCTCTGTAATCCCTCCTGAAAATATTAGAACTCTACTTTGTGCACTTCCTCTGTAATCCCTCCTGGAAATGTAAAACTCTACTTTATGCACTTCCTCTGTAATCCCTCCTGGAAATGTAAGGACTCTACTTTCTGCACTTCCTCTTTAATTCTCCCTGGAAATGTAAGAACTGTACTTTATGCACTTCCTCTGTAATTCCTCCTGGAATTGTAAGAACTTTACTTTATGCACTTCCTCTGTAATCCCTACTGGAAATGTAAGAACTTTACTTGATGCACCTCCTCTGTAATCCCTCCTGGAAATGTTAGAACTGTACTTTATGCATTTCCTCTATAATTCCTCCTGGAAATGTAAGAAATTTACTTTAGGCACCTCTTCTGTAATCCCTCCTGGAAATGTAAGAATTTTACTTTATGCACTTCCTCTGTAAATCCTCCTGAAAATGTAAGAACTCTACTTTGTGCACATCCCCTGTAATCCCTCCTGGAAATGCAAGGACTCTACTTTCTGCACTTCTTCTGTAATTCCCCCATGGACATGTAAGAACTTTACTTTGTGCACTTCCTCTGTAAATACTCCTGGAAATGTAAGAACTCTACTTTGTGCACTTCCTCTGTAATCCCTCCTGGAAATGTAAGGACTCTACTTTCTGCACTTCCTCTTTAATTCCCCCTGGAAATGTAAGAACTTTACTTTATGAACTTCCTCTATAATCCCTCCTGGAAATGTAAGAGCTTTACTTTATGCACTCCCTGTGTAAATCCTCCTGGAAATGTAAGAACTCTACTTTCTGCACTTCCTCTGTAATCCCTCCTGGAAATGTAAGAACTTTACTTTTTGTACTTCCTCTGTAAATACTCCTGGAAATGTAAGAACTTTACTTTATGCACTTCCTCTGTAATCCCTCCTGGAAATGTAAGAACTTTACTTTATGCACTTCCTCTGTAATCCCTCCTGGAAATGTAAGAATTCTACTTTGTGCATTACCTCTATAATTCCTCCAGGAAATGTAAGAACTTTACTTTATGCACTTCCTCTGTAATCCCTCCTGGAAATGTAAGAACTCTACTTTGTGCACTTCCTCTTTAATCCCTCCTCGAAATGTAAAAACTCTACTTTGTGCACTTCCTCTGTAATCCCACCTGGAAATGTAAGAACTTTGTGCACTTCCTCTGTAATTCCTCCTGGAAATGTAAGAACTCTACTTTATGCACTTCCTCTGTAATTCCTCCTGGAAATGTAAGAACTCTACTTTGTGCATTTCCTCTATAATTCCTCCTGGAAATGTAAGAACTTTATGCCCTTCCTCTGTAATCCCTCCTGGAAATGTAAGAACTTTACTTTATGCACTTCCTCTGTAATTCCTCCTGGAAATGTAAGAACTTTACTTTATGCACTTCCTCTGTAATCCCTCCTGGAAATGTAAGAACTTTACTTTATGCACTTCCTCTGTAATCCCTCCTGGAAATGTAAGAACTCTACTTTCTGCACTTCCTCTGTAATCCCTCCTGGAAATGTAAGAACTCTACTTCATGCATTTCCTCTATAATTCCTCCTGGAAGTGTAAGAACTTTACTTTAGGCACTTCCTCTGTAATCCCTCCCTGAAATGTAAGAATTTTACTTTATGCACTTCCTCTGTAAATACTCCTGGAAATGTAAGAACTCTACTTTATGCACTTCCTCTGTAATTCCTCCTGGAAATGTAAGAACTCTACTTTGTGCATTTCCTCTATAATTCCTCCTGGAAATGTAAGAACTTTACTTTATGCCCTTCCTCTGTAATCCCTCCCTGAAATGTAAGAACTTTACTTTTTGCACTTCCTCTGTAAATACTCCTGGAAATGTAAGAACTCTACTTTGTGCACTTCCTCTTTAATCCCTCCTGGAAATGTAAGAACTTTGTGCACTTCCTCTGTAATTCCTCCTGGAAATGTAAGAACTCTACTTTCTGCACTTCCTCTTTAATTCCTCCTGGAAATGTAAGAACTCTACTTTGTGCATTTCCTCTATAATTCCTCCTGGAAATGTAAGAATTTTACTTTATGCCCTTCCTCTGTAATCCCTCCTGGAAATGTAAAAACTTTACTTTATGCACTTCCTCTGTAATTCCTCCTGGAAATGTAAGAATTTTACGTTATGCACTTTCTCAGTAATCCCTCCTGGAAATGTAAGAACTTTACTTTATGCACTTCCTCTGTAATCCCTCCTGGAAATGTAAGAACTCTACTTCATGCATTTCCTCTATAAATCCTCCTGGAAGTGTAAGAACTTTACTTTAGGCACTTCCTCTGTAATCCCTCCCGGAAATGTAAGAATTTTACTTTATGCACTTCCTCTGTAAATACTCCTGGAAGTGTAAAGAGTTTACTTTGTGCACTTCCTCTTTAATTCCTCCTGGAAATGTAAGAACTCTACTTTGTGCATTTCCTCTATAATTCCTCCTGGAAATGTAAGAACTTTACTTTATGCCCTTCCTCTGTAATCCCTCCTGGAAATGTAAAAACTTTACTTTATGCACTTCCTCTGTAATTCCTCCTGGAAATGTAAGAATTTTACGTTATGCACTTCCTCAGTAATCCCTCCTGGAAATGTAAGAACTTTACTTTATGCACTTCCTCTGTAATCCCTCCTGGAAATGTAAGAACTCTACTTTATGCATTTCCTCTATAATTCCTCCTGGAAGTGTAAGAACTTTACTTTAGGCACTTCTTCTGTAATCCCTCCCGGAAATGTAAGAATTTTACTTTATGCACTTCCTCTGTAAATACTCCTGGAAATGTAAAGAGTTTACTTTATGCACTTCCTCTGTAATCCCTCCTGGAAATGTAAGAACTTTACTTTTTGCACTTCCTCTGTAATCCCTCCTGAAAATATTAGAACTCTACTTTGTGCACTTCCTCTGTAATCCCTCCTGGAAATGTAAAACTCTACTTTATGCACTTCCTCTGTAATCCCTCCTGGAAATGTAAGGACTCTACTTTCTGCACTTCCTCTTTAATTCTCCCTGGAAATGTAAGAACTGTACTTTATGCACTTCCTCTGTAATTCCTCCTGGAATTGTAAGAACTTTACTTTATGCACTTCCTCTGTAATCCCTACTGGAAATGTAAGAACTTTACTTGATGCACCTCCTCTGTAATCCCTCCTGGAAATGTTAGAACTGTACTTTATGCATTTCCTCTATAATTCCTCCTGGAAATGTAAGAAATTTACTTTAGGCACCTCTTCTGTAATCCCTCCTGGAAATGTAAGAATTTTACTTTATGCACTTCCTCTGTAAATCCTCCTGAAAATGTAAGAACTCTACTTTGTGCACATCCCCTGTAATCCCTCCTGGAAATGCAAGGACTCTACTTTCTGCACTTCTTCTGTAATTCCCCCATGGACATGTAAGAACTTTACTTTGTGCACTTCCTCTGTAAATACTCCTGGAAATGTAAGAACTCTACTTTGTGCACTTCCTCTGTAATCCCTCCTGGAAATGTAAGGACTCTACTTTCTGCACTTCCTCTTTAATTCCCCCTGGAAATGTAAGAACTTTACTTTATGAACTTCCTCTATAATCCCTCCTGGAAATGTAAGAGCTTTACTTTATGCACTCCCTGTGTAAATCCTCCTGGAAATGTAAGAACTCTACTTTCTGCACTTCCTCTGTAATCCCTCCTGGAAATGTAAGAACTTTACTTTTTGTACTTCCTCTGTAAATACTCCTGGAAATGTAAGAACTTTACTTTATGCACTTCCTCTGTAATCCCTCCTGGAAATGTAAGAACTTTACTTTATGCACTTCCTCTGTAATCCCTCCTGGAAATGTAAGAATTCTACTTTGTGCATTACCTCTATAATTCCTCCAGGAAATGTAAGAACTTTACTTTATGCACTTCCTCTGTAATCCCTCCTGGAAATGTAAGAACTCTACTTTGTGCACTTCCTCTTTAATCCCTCCTCGAAATGTAAAAACTCTACTTTGTGCACTTCCTCTGTAATCCCACCTGGAAATGTAAGAACTTTGTGCACTTCCTCTGTAATTCCTCCTGGAAATGTAAGAACTCTACTTTATGTACTTCCTCTGTAATTCCTCCTGGAAATGTAAGAACTCTACTTTGTGCATTTCCTCTATAATTCCTCCTGGAAATGTAAGAACTTTACTTTATGCCCTTCCTCTGTAATCCCTCCTGGAAATGTAAGAACTTTACTTTATGCACTTCCTCTGTAATTCCTCCTGGAAATGTAAGAACTTTACTTTATGCACTTCCTCTGTAATCCCTCCTGGAAATGTAAGAACTTTACTTTATGCACTTCCTCTGTAATCCCTCCTGGAAATGTAAGAACTCTACTTTCTGCACTTCCTCTGTAATCCCTCCTGGAAATGTAAGAACTCTACTTCATGCATTTCCTCTATAATTCCTCCTGGAAGTGTAAGAACTTTACTTTAGGCACTTCCTCTGTAATCCCTCCCTGAAATGTAAGAATTTTACTTTATGCACTTCCTCTGTAAATACTCCTGGAAATGTAAGAACTCTACTTTATGCACTTCCTCTGTAATCCCTCCTGGAAATGTAAGAACTCTACTTTGTGCATTTCCTCTATAATTCCTCCTGGAAATGTAAGAACTTTACTTTATGCCCTTCCTCTGTAATCCCTCCCTGAAATGTAAGAACTTTACTTTTTGCACTTCCTCTGTAAATACTCCTGGAAATGTAAGAACTCTACTTTGTGCACTTCCTCTTTAATCCCTCCTGGAAATGTAAGAACTTTGTGCACTTCCTCTGTAATTCCTCCTGGAAATGTAAGAACTCTACTTTCTGCACTTCCTCTTTAATTCCTCCTGGAAATGTAAGAACTCTACTTTGTGCATTTCCTCTATAATTCCTCCTGGAAATGTAAGAACTTTACTTTATGCCCTTCCTCTGTAATCCCTCCTGGAAATGTAAAAACTTTACTTTATGCACTTCCTCTGTAATTCCTCCTGGAAATGTAAGAATTTTACGTTATGCACTTCCTCAGTAATCCCTCCTGGAAATGTAAGAACTTTACTTTATGCACTTCCTCTGTAATCCCTCCTGGAAATGTAAGAACTCTACTTCATGCATTTCCTCTATAAATCCTCCTGGAAGTGTAAGAACTTTACTTTAGGCACTTCCTCTGTAATCCCTCCCGGAAATGTAAGAATTTTACTTTATGCTCTTCCTCTGTAAATACTCCTGGAAGTGTAAAGAGTTTACTTTGTGCACTTCCTCTTTAATTCCTCCTGGAAATGTAAGAACTCTACTTTGTGCATTTCCTCTATAATTCCTCCTGGAAATGTAAGAACTTTACTTTATGCCCTTCCTCTGTAATCCCTCCTGGAAATGTAAAAACTTTACTTTATGCACTTCCTCTGTAATTCCTCCTGGAAATGTAAGAATTTTACGTTATGCACTTCCTCAGTAATCCCTCCTGGAAATGTAAGAACTTTACTTTATGCACTTCCTCTGTAATCCCTCCTGGAAATGTAAGAACTCTACTTTATGCATTTCCTCTATAATTCCTCCTGGAAGTGTAAGAACTTTACTTTAGGCACTTCTTCTGTAATCCCTCCCGGAAATGTAAGAATTTTACTTTATGCACTTCCTCTGTAAATACTCCTGGAAATGTAAAGAGTCTACTTTGTGCACTTCCTCTGTAATCCCTCCTGGAAATGTAAGAACTTTGTGCACTTCCTCTGTAATTACTCCTGGAAATGTAAGAACTCTACTTTCTGCACTTCCTCTTTAATTCCTCCTGGAAATGTAAGAACTCTACTTTCTGCATTTCCTCTATAATTCCTCCTGGAAATGTAAGAACTTTACTTTAGGCACTTCCTCTGCAATCCCTCCTGAAAATGTAAGAATTTTACTTCATGTACTTCCTCTGTAAATCCTCCTGGAAATGTAAGAACTCTACTTTGTGCACATCCCCTGTAATTCCTCCTGGAAATGTAAGAACTTTACTTTCTGCACTTCCTCTTTAATTCCTCCTGGAAATGTAAGAACTCTACTTTGTGCATTTCCTCTATAATTCCTCCTGGAAATGTAAAGAGTTTACTTTGTGCACTTCCTCTGTAATCCCTCCTGGAAATGTAAGAACTTTACTTTTTGCACTTCCTCTGTAAATACTCCTGGAAATGTAAGAACTCTTCTTTGTGCACTTCCTCTTTAATCCCTCCTGGAAATGTAAAAATTCTACTTTGTCCACTTCCTCTGTAATCCCTCCTGGAAATGTAAGAACTTTGTGCACTTCCTCTGTAATTACTCCTGGAAATATTAGAACTCTACTTTGTGCACTTCCTCTGTAATCCCTCCTGGAAATGTAAAACTCTACTTTGTGCACTTCCTCTGTAATCCCTCCTGGAAATGTAAGGACTCTACTTTCTGCACTTCCTCTGTAATCCCGCCTGGAAATGTAAGAACTTTACTTTATGCGCTTCCTCTATAATCCCTCCTGGGAATGTAAGAACTCTACTTTCTGCACTTCCTCTGTAATCCCTTCTGGAAATGTAAGAACTCTACTTTCTGCACTTCCTCTTTAATTCCTCCTGGAAATGTAAGAACTCTGCTTTGTGCATTTCCTCTATAATTCCTCCTGGAAATGTAAGAACTTTACTTTATGCACTTTCTCTGTAATCCCTCTTGGAAATGTAATAACTTTACTTTATGCACTTCCTCTGTAAATACTCCTGGAAATGTAAAGACTCTACTTTCTGCACTTCCTCTGTAATCCCTCCTGGAAATGTAAGAACGTTACTTTTTGCACTTCCTATGTAAATACTCCTGGAAATGTAAGAACTCTCCTTTGTGCACTTCCTCTTTAATCTCTCCTGGAAATGTAAAAACTCTACTTTGTGGACTTCCTCTTTAATCCTTCCTGGAAATGTGAGAACTTTACTTTATGCACTTCCTCTGTAATCCCTCCTGGAAATGTAAGAACTTTACTTTATGAACTTCCTCTGTAATCCCTCCTGGAAATGTAAGAACTCTACTTTGTGCACATCCTCTGTAATACCTCCTGGAAATGTAAGAACTCTACTATGTGCATTTCCTCTATAATTTCTGCTGGAAATGTAAGAACTTTACTTTATGCACTTGATCTGTAATCCCTCCTGGGAATGTAAGAATTTTACTTTATGCACTTCTACTGTAAATCCTCCTGGAAATGTAAGAGCTTTACTTTATGCACTTCCTCTGTAAATCCTCCTGGAAATGTAAGAACTTTACTTTATGCACTTCCTCTTTAATTCCCCCTGGAAATGTAAGAATTTTACTTTATGCACTTCCTCTGTAATCCCTCCTGGAAAAGTAAAAACTTTACTTTATGCACTTCCTCTGTAATTCCTCCTGGAAATGTAAGAACTTTACTTTATGCACTTCCTCTGTAAATCCTCCTGGAAATGTAAGAACTTTACTTTATGCACTTCCTCTGTAAATCCTCCTGGAAATGTAAGAACTCTACTTTGTGCACTACCTCTGTAATCCCTCCTGGAAATATTAGAAATCTACTTTGTGCACTTCCTCTGTAATCCCTCCTGGAAATGTAAAACTCTACTTTGTGCACTTCCTCTGTAATCCCTCCTGGAAATGTAAGGACTCTACTTTCTGCACTTCCTCTGAAATCCCGCCTGGAAATGTAAGAACTTTACTTTATGCACTTCCTCTGTAATCCCTCCTGGAAATGTAAGAACTCTACTTTCTGCACTTCCTCTGTAATCCCTTCTAGAAATGTAAGAACTTTACTTTTTGCACTTCCTCTGTAATCCCTCCTGGAAATGTAAGAACTTTACTTTGTGCACTTACTCTGTAAAACCTCCTGGAAATGTAAGAACGCTACTTTGTGCACATCCCCTGTAATCCCTCCTGGAAATGTAAGGACTCTACTTTCTGCACTTCCTCTGTAATCCCTCCTGGATATGTAAGAACTTTACTTTATGCACTTCCTCTGTAAATCCTCCTGGAAATGTAAGAACTCTGCTTTCTGCACTTCCTCTGTAAATCCTCCTGGAAATGTAAGGACTCTACTTTGTGCACTTCCTCTTTAATCCCTCCTGGGAATGTAAGAATTTTACTTTATGCACTTCCTCTGTAAATCCTCCTGGAAATGTAAGAACTCTACTTTGTCCACATCCCCTGTAATCCCTCCTGGAAATGTAAGGACTCTACTTTCTGCACTTCGTCTTTAATTCCCCCTGGAAATGTAAGAACTTTACTTTATGCACTTCCTCTGTAAATCCTCCTGGAAATGTAAGAACTTTACTTTATGCACTTCCTCTTTAATTCCCCCTGGAAATGTAAGAACTTTACTTTATGCACTTCCTCTGTAATCCCTCCTGGAAGTGTAAGAACTTTACTTTATGCACTTCCTCTGTAATTCCTCCTGGAAATGTATGAACTTTACTTTATGCACTTCCTCTGTAAATCCTCCTGGAAATGTAAGAACTTTACTTTATGCAATTCGTCTGTAAATCCTCCTGGAAATGTAAGCACTGTACTTTGTGCACTTCCTCTGTAATCCCTCCTGGAAATATGAGAACTCTACTTTGTGCACTTCCTCTGTAATCCCTCCTGGAAATGTAAAACTCTACTTTGTGCACTTTCTCTGTAATCCCTCCTGGAAATGTAAGGACTCTACTTTCTGCACTTCCTCTGTAATCCCGCCTGGAAATGTAAGAACTTTACTTTATGCCCTTCCTCTGTAATCCCTCCTGGAAATGTAAAAACTTTACTTTATGCACTTCCTCTGTAATTCCTCCTGGAAATGTAAGAATTTTACGTTATGCACTTCCTCAGTAATCCCTCCTGGAAATGTAAGAACTTTACTTTATGCACTTCCTCTGTAATCCCTCCTGGAAATGTAAGAACTCTACTTCATGCATTTCCTCTATAAATCCTCCTGGAAGTGTAAGAACTTTACTTTAGGCACTTCCTCTGTAATCCCTCCCGGAAATGTAAGAATTTTACTTTATGCTCTTCCTCTGTAAATACTCCTGGAAGTGTAAAGAGTTTACTTTGTGCACTTCCTCTTTAATTCCTCCTGGAAATGTAAGAACTCTACTTTGTGCATTTCCTCTATAATTCCTCCTGGAAATGTAAGAACTTTACTTTATGCCCTTCCTCTGTAATCCCTCCTGGAAATGTAAAAACTTTACTTTATGCACTTCCTCTGTAATTCCTCCTGGAAATGTAAGAATTTTACGTTATGCACTTCCTCAGTAATCCCTCCTGGAAATGTAAGAACTTTACTTTATGCACTTCCTCTGTAATCCCTCCTGGAAATGTAAGAACTCTACTTTATGCATTTCCTCTATAATTCCTCCTGGAAGTGTAAGAACTTTACTTTAGGCACTTCTTCTGTAATCCCTCCCGGAAATGTAAGAATTTTACTTTATGCACTTCCTCTGTAAATACTCCTGGAAATGTAAAGAGTCTACTTTGTGCACTTCCTCTGTAATCCCTCCTGGAAATGTAAGAACTTTGTGCACTTCCTCTGTAATTACTCCTGGAAATGTAAGAACTCTACTTTCTGCACTTCCTCTTTAATTCCTCCTGGAAATGTAAGAACTCTACTTTCTGCATTTCCTCTATAATTCCTCCTGGAAATGTAAGAACTTTACTTTAGGCACTTCCTCTGCAATCCCTCCTGAAAATGTAAGAATTTTACTTCATGTACTTCCTCTGTAAATCCTCCTGGAAATGTAAGAACTCTACTTTGTGCACATCCCCTGTAATTCCTCCTGGAAATGTAAGAACTTTACTTTCTGCACTTCCTCTTTAATTCCTCCTGGAAATGTAAGAACTCTACTTTGTGCATTTCCTCTATAATTCCTCCTGGAAATGTAAAGAGTTTACTTTGTGCACTTCCTCTGTAATCCCTCCTGGAAATGTAAGAACTTTACTTTTTGCACTTCCTCTGTAAATACTCCTGGAAATGTAAGAACTCTTCTTTGTGCACTTCCTCTTTAATCCCTCCTGGAAATGTAAAAATTCTACTTTGTCCACTTCCTCTGTAATCCCTCCTGGAAATGTAAGAACTTTGTGCACTTCCTCTGTAATTACTCCTGGAAATATTAGAACTCTACTTTGTGCACTTCCTCTGTAATCCCTCCTGGAAATGTAAAACTCTACTTTGTGCACTTCCTCTGTAATCCCTCCTGGAAATGTAAGGACTCTACTTTCTGCACTTCCTCTGTAATCCCGCCTGGAAATGTAAGAACTTTACTTTATGCGCTTCCTCTATAATCCCTCCTGGGAATGTAAGAACTCTACTTTCTGCACTTCCTCTGTAATCCCTTCTGGAAATGTAAGAACTCTACTTTCTGCACTTCCTCTTTAATTCCTCCTGGAAATGTAAGAACTCTGCTTTGTGCATTTCCTCTATAATTCCTCCTGGAAATGTAAGAACTTTACTTTATGCACTTTCTCTGTAATCCCTCTTGGAAATGTAATAACTTTACTTTATGCACTTCCTCTGTAAATACTCCTGGAAATGTAAAGACTCTACTTTCTGCACTTCCTCTGTAATCCCTCCTGGAAATGTAAGAACGTTACTTTTTGCACTTCCTATGTAAATACTCCTGGAAATGTAAGAACTCTCCTTTGTGCACTTCCTCTTTAATCTCTCCTGGAAATGTAAAAACTCTACTTTGTGGACTTCCTCTTTAATCCTTCCTGGAAATGTGAGAACTTTACTTTATGCACTTCCTCTGTAATCCCTCCTGGAAATGTAAGAACTTTACTTTATGAACTTCCTCTGTAATCCCTCCTGGAAATGTAAGAACTCTACTTTGTGCACATCCTCTGTAATACCTCCTGGAAATGTAAGAACTCTACTATGTGCATTTCCTCTATAATTTCTGCTGGAAATGTAAGAACTTTACTTTATGCACTTGATCTGTAATCCCTCCTGGGAATGTAAGAATTTTACTTTATGCACTTCTACTGTAAATCCTCCTGGAAATGTAAGAGCTTTACTTTATGCACTTCCTCTGTAAATCCTCCTGGAAATGTAAGAACTTTACTTTATGCACTTCCTCTTTAATTCCCCCTGGAAATGTAAGAATTTTACTTTATGCACTTCCTCTGTAATCCCTCCTGGAAAAGTAAAAACTTTACTTTATGCACTTCCTCTGTAATTCCTCCTGGAAATGTAAGAACTTTACTTTATGCACTTCCTCTGTAAATCCTCCTGGAAATGTAAGAACTTTACTTTATGCACTTCCTCTGTAAATCCTCCTGGAAATGTAAGAACTCTACTTTGTGCACTACCTCTGTAATCCCTCCTGGAAATATTAGAAATCTACTTTGTGCACTTCCTCTGTAATCCCTCCTGGAAATGTAAAACTCTACTTTGTGCACTTCCTCTGTAATCCCTCCTGGAAATGTAAGGACTCTACTTTCTGCACTTCCTCTGAAATCCCGCCTGGAAATGTAAGAACTTTACTTTATGCACTTCCTCTGTAATCCCTCCTGGAAATGTAAGAACTCTACTTTCTGCACTTCCTCTGTAATCCCTTCTAGAAATGTAAGAACTTTACTTTTTGCACTTCCTCTGTAATCCCTCCTGGAAATGTAAGAACTTTACTTTGTGCACTTACTCTGTAAAACCTCCTGGAAATGTAAGAACGCTACTTTGTGCACATCCCCTGTAATCCCTCCTGGAAATGTAAGGACTCTACTTTCTGCACTTCCTCTGTAATCCCTCCTGGATATGTAAGAACTTTACTTTATGCACTTCCTCTGTAAATCCTCCTGGAAATGTAAGAACTCTGCTTTCTGCACTTCCTCTGTAAATCCTCCTGGAAATGTAAGGACTCTACTTTGTGCACTTCCTCTTTAATCCCTCCTGGGAATGTAAGAATTTTACTTTATGCACTTCCTCTGTAAATCCTCCTGGAAATGTAAGAACTCTACTTTGTCCACATCCCCTGTAATCCCTCCTGGAAATGTAAGGACTCTACTTTCTGCACTTCGTCTTTAATTCCCCCTGGAAATGTAAGAACTTTACTTTATGCACTTCCTCTGTAAATCCTCCTGGAAATGTAAGAACTTTACTTTATGCACTTCCTCTTTAATTCCCCCTGGAAATGTAAGAACTTTACTTTATGCACTTCCTCTGTAATCCCTCCTGGAAGTGTAAGAACTTTACTTTATGCACTTCCTCTGTAATTCCTCCTGGAAATGTATGAACTTTACTTTATGCACTTCCTCTGTAAATCCTCCTGGAAATGTAAGAACTTTACTTTATGCAATTCGTCTGTAAATCCTCCTGGAAATGTAAGCACTGTACTTTGTGCACTTCCTCTGTAATCCCTCCTGGAAATATGAGAACTCTACTTTGTGCACTTCCTCTGTAATCCCTCCTGGAAATGTAAAACTCTACTTTGTGCACTTTCTCTGTAATCCCTCCTGGAAATGTAAGGACTCTACTTTCTGCACTTCCTCTGTAATCCCGCCTGGAAATGTAAGAACTTTACTTTATGCACTTCCTCTGTAATCCCGCCTGGAAATGTAAGAACTTTACTTTATGCACTTCCTCTGTAATCCCTACTGGAAATGTAAGAACTCTACTTTCTGCACTTCCTCTGTAATCCCTTCTGGAAATGTAAGAACTTTACTTTTTGCATTTCCTCTGTAATCCCTCCTGGAAATGTAAGGTCTCTACTTTCTGCACTTCCTCTGTAATCCCTTCTGGAAATGTAAGAACTTTACTTTGTGCACTTCCTCTGTAATCCCTCCTGGAAATGTAAGAACTTTTCTTTTTGCAATTCCTCTGTAAATCCTCCTGGAAATGTAAGAACGCTACTTTGTGCACTTTCCCTGTAATCCCTCCTGGAAATGTAAGGACTCTACTTTCTGCACTTCCTCTGTAATCCCTCCTGGATATGTAAGAACTTTACTTTATGCACCTCCTCTGTAAATCCTCCTGGAAATGTAAGAACTCTGCTTTCTGCACTTCCTCTGTAAATCTTCCTGGAAATGTAAGGACTCTACTTTGTGCACTTCCTCTTTAATTACTCCTGGAAATGTAAGAAATTTACTATATGCACTTCCTCTGTAATCCCTCCTGGAAATGTAAGAACTTTACTTTATGCACTTCCTCTGTAAATCCTCCTGGAAATGTAAGAACTTTACTTTATGCACTTCCTCTGTAATCACTCCTGGAAATGTAATAACTTTACTTTATGCACTTCCTCTGTAATTCCTCCTGGAAATGTAAGACCTTTACTTTATGCACTTCCTCTGTAATCACTCCTGGAAATGTAATAACTTTACTTTATGCACTTCCTCTGTAATTCCTCCTGGAAATGTAAGAACTTTACTTTATGCACTTCCTCTGTAATCCCTCCTGGAAATGTAAGAACTTTACTTTATGCACTTCCTCTGTAATTCCTCCTGGAAATGTAAGAACTTTACTTTATGCACTTTCTCTGTTAATCCTCCTGGAAATGTAAGAACTTTACTTTATGCACTTCCTCTGTAAATCCTCCTGGAAATGTAAGAACTCTACTTTGTGCACTTCCTCTGTAATCCCTCCTGGAAATATTAGAACTCTACTTTGTGCACTTCCTCTGTAATCCCTCCTGGAAATGTAAAACTCTACTTTTTGCACTTCCTCTGTAATCCCTCCTGGAAATATAAGGACTCTACTTTCTGCACTTCCTCTTTAATTCCCCTTGGAAATGTAAGAACTTTACTTTATGCACTTCCTCTTTAATCCCTCCTGGAAATGTAAGAACTTTACTTTATGCACTTCCTCTGTAATCCCTACTGGAAATGTAAGAACTTTACTTTATGCATTTCCTCTATAATTCCTCCTGGAAATGTAAGAACTTTACTTTAGGCACTTCCTCTGTAATCCCTCCTGGAAATGTAAGAATTTTACTTTATGCACTTCCTCTGTAAATCCTCCTGGAAATGTAAGAACTCTACTTTGTGCACATCCCCTGTAATCCCTCCTGGAAATTCAAGGACTCTACTTTCTGCACTTCCTCTGTAGTTCCCCCATGGACATGAAAGAACTTTACTTTGTGCACTTCCTCTGTAATCCCTCCTGGAAATGTAAGGACTCTACTTTCTGCACTTCCTCTTTAATTTCCCTGGAAATGTAAGGACTCTATTTTCTGCACTTCCTCTTTATTTCCCCTGGAAATGTAAGAACATTACTTTATGAACTTCCTCTATAATCCCTACTGGAAATGTAAGAATTTTACTCTATGCACTTCCTCTGTAATCCCTCCTGGAAATGTAAGAACTTTACTTTATGCACTTCCTCTGTAATCCCTCCTGGAAATGTAGGAACTCTACGTTGTGCACTTCCTCTATAATTCCTCCTGGAAATGTAAGAACTTTACTTTATGCACTTGCTCTGTAATCCCTCCTGGAAATGTAAGAATTTTACTTTATGCACTTCCTCTGTAAATCCTCCTGGAAATGTAAGAACTTTACTTTCTGCACTTCCTCTTTAATTCCCCCTGGAAATGTAAGAATTTTACTTTATGCACTTCCTCTGTAAATCCTCCTGGAAATGTAAGAACTTTACTTTATGCACTTCCTCTCTAAATCCTCCTGGAAATGTAAGAACTTTACTTTATGCACTTCCTCTGTAATCCCTCCTGGAAATGTAAGAACTTTACTTTATGCACTTCCTCTGTAATCCCTCCTGGAAATGTAACAACTTTACTATATGCACTTCCTCTGTAATCCCTCCTGGAAATGTAAGAACTTTACTATATGCACTTCCTCTGTAATTCCTCCTGGAAATGTAAGAACTTTACTTTATGCACTTGCTCTGTAATCCCTACTGGGAATGTAAGAATTTTACTTTATGCACTTCCTCTGTAAATCCTCCTGGAAATGTAAGAACTCTACTTTGTGCACATCCCCTGTAATCCCTCCTGGAAACATAAGGACTCTACTTTCTGCACTTCCTCTGTAAATCCTCCTGGAAATGTAAGAACTTTACTTTATGCACTTCCTCTGTAATCACTCCTGGAAATGTAATAACTTTACTTTGTGCACTTCCTCTTTAATTCCCCCTGGAAATGTAAGAACTTTACTTTATGAACTTCCTCTATAATCCCTCCTGGAAATGTAAGAGCTTTACTTTATGCACTCCCTGTGTAAATCCTCCTGGAAATGTAAGAACTCTACTTTCTGCACTTCCTCTGTAATCCCTCCTGGAAATGTAAGAACTTTACTTTATGCACTTCCTCTGTAATCCCTACTGGAAATGTAAGAACTTTACTTTATGCACTTCCTCTGTAATCCCTCCTGGAAATGTAAGAATTCTACTTTGTGCATTACCTTTATAATTCCTCCAGGAAATGTTAGAACTTTACTTTATGCACTTCCTCTATAATCCCTCCTGGAAATGTAAGAATTCTACTTTGTGCATTACCTCTATAATTCCTCCAGGAAATGTAAGAACTTTACTATATGCAATTCCTCTTTAATCCCTCCTGGAAATGTAAAAACTCTACTTTGTGCACTTCCTCTGTAATCCCTCCTGGAAATGTAAGAACTTTGTGCACTTCCTCTGTAATTCCTCCTGGAAATGTAAGAACTCTACTTTATGCACTTCCTCTGTAATTCCTCCTGGAAATGTAAGAACTCTACTTTGTGCATTTCCTCTATAATTCCTCCTGGAAATGTAAGAACTTTACTTTATGCCCTTCCTCTGTAATCCCTCCTGAAAATGTAAGAACTTTACTTTATGCACTTCCTCTGTAATCCCTCCTGGAAATGTAAGAACTCTACTTTCTGCACTTCCTCTGTAATCCCTCCTGGAAATGTAAGAACTCTACTTCATGCATTTCCTCTATAATTACTCCTGGAAGTGTAAGAACTTTACTTTAGGCACTTCCTCTGTAATGCCTCCCTGAAATGTAAGAATTTTACTTTATGCACTTCCTCTGTAAATACTCCTGGAAATGTAAAGAGTCTACTTTGTGCACTTCCTCTGTAATCCCTTCTGGAAATGTAAGAACTTTACGTTTTGCACTTCCTCTGTAAATACTCCTGGAAATGTAAGAACTCTACTTTGTGCACTTCCTCTTTAATCCCTCCTGGAAATGTAAAAATTCTACTTTGTCCACTTCCTCTGTAATCCCTCCTGGAAATGTAAGAACTTTGTGCACTTCCTCTGTAATTACTCCTGGAAATGTAAGAACTCTACTTTCTGCACTTCCTCTTTAATTCCTCCTGGAAATGTAAGAACTCTACTTTCTGCATTTCCTCTATAATTCCTCCTGGAAATGTAAGAACTTTACTTTAGGTACTTCCTCTGCAATCCCTCCTGAAAATGTAAGAATTTTACTTCATGCACTTCCTCTGTAAATCCTCCTGGAAATGTAAGAACTCTACTTTGTGCACATCCCCTGTAATTCCTCCTGGAAATGTAAGAACTTTACTTTCTGCACTTCCTCTTTAATTCCTCCTGGAAATGTAAGAACTCTACTTTGTGCATTTCCTCTATAATTCCTTCTGGAAATGTAAAGAGTTTACTTTGTGCACTTCCTCTGTAATCCCTCCTGGAAATGTAAGAACTTTACTTTTTGCACTTCCTCTTTAAATACTCCTGGAAATGTAAGAACTCTTCTTTGTGCAATTCCTCTTTAATCCCTCCTGGAAATGTAAAAATTCTACTTTGTCCACTTCCTCTGTAATCCCTCCTGGAAATGTAAGAACTTTGTGCACTTCCTCTGTAATTACTCCTGGAAATATTAGAACTCTACTTTGTGCACTTCCTCTGTAATCCCTCCTGGAAATGTAAGAACTTTGTGCACTTCCTCTGTAATTACTCCTGGAAATATTAGAACTCTACTTTGTGCACTTCCTCTGTAAATCCTCCTGGAAATGTAAGAACGCTACTTTGTGCACATCCCCTGTAATCCCTCCTGGAAATGTAAGGACTCCACTTTCTGCACTTCCTCTGTAATCTCTCCTGGAAATGTAAGAACTTTACATAATGCACTTCCTCTGTAAATCCTCCTGGAAATGTAAGGACTCTACTTTGTGCACTTCCTCTTTAATTACTCCTGGAAATGTAAGAACTTTACTTTATGCACTTCCTCTGTAAATCCTCCTGCAAATGTAAGAACTTTACTTTATGCATTTCCTCTGTAAATCCTCCTGGAAATGTAAGAACTTTACTTTATGCACTTCCTCTTTAATTCCCCCTGGAAATGTAAGAACTTTACTTTATGCACTTCCTCTGTAAATCCTCCTGCAAATGTAAGAACTTTACTTTGTGCACTTCCTCTGTAAATCCTCCTGGAAATGTAAGAAGTTTACTTTATGCACTTCCTCTGTAATCCCTCCTGGAAATGTAAGAACTTTACTTTATGCACTTCCTCTGTAATCCCTCCTGGAAATGTAAGAACTTTACTTTATGCACTTCCTCTGTAATCCCTCCTGGAAATGTAGGAACTCTACTTTGTGCATTTCCTCTATAATTCCTCCTGGAAATGTAAGAACTTTACTTTATACACTTGCTCTGTAATCCCTCCTGGAAATGTAAGAATTTTACTTTATGCACTTCCTCTGTAAATCCTCGTGGAAATGTAAGAACTTTACGTTCTGCACTTCCTCTTTAATTCCCCCTGGAAATGTAAGAACTTTACTTTATGCACTTCCTCTTTAAATCCTCCTGGAAATGTAAGTACTTTACTTTATGCACTTCCTCTGTAAACCCTCCTGGAAATGTAAGAACTTTACTTTATGCACTTCCTCTGTAATTCCTCTTGGAAATGTAAGAACTTTACTTTATGCACTTCCTCTGTAATCCCTCCTTGAAATGTAAGAATTTTACTTTATGCACTTCCTCTGTAAATACTCCTGGAAATGTAAAGAGTTTACTTTGTGCACTTCCTCTGTAATCCCTCCTGGAAATGTAAGAACTTTACTTTTTGCACTTCCTCTGTAAATACTCCTGGAAATGTAAGAACTCTTCTTTGTGCACTTCCTCTTTAATCCCTCCTGGAAATGTAAAAATCCTACTTTGTCCACTTCCTCTGTAATCCCTCCTGGAAATGTAAGAAATTTGTGCACTTCCTCTGTAAATACTCCTGGAAATGTAAGAACTCTACTTTGTGCATTTCCTCTATAATTCCTCCTGGAAATGTAAGAACTTTACTTTATGCACTTCCTCTGTAAATCGTCCTGGAAATGTAAGAACTTTACTTTATGCACTTCCTCTGTAAACCCTCCTGGAAATGTAAGAACTTTACTTTATGCACTTCCTCTGTAATTCCTCCTGGAAATGTAAGAACTTTACTTTATGCACTTCCTCTGTAATCCCTCCTTGAAATGTAAGAACTCTACTTTGTGCACTTCCTCTGTAATCCCTCCTGAAAATATTAGAACTCTACTTTGTGCACTTCCTCTGTAATCCCTCCTGGAAATGTAAAACTCTACTTTATGCACTTCCTCTGTAATCCCTCCTGGAAATGTAAGGACTCTACTTTCTGCACTTCCTCTTTAATTCTCCCTGGAAATGTAAGAACTGTACTTTATGCACTTCCTCTGTAATTCCTCCTGGAATTGTAAGAACTTTACTTTATGCACTTCCTCTGTAATCCCTACTGGAAATGTAAGAACTTTACTTGATGCACCTCCTCTGTAATCCCTCCTGGAAATGTTAGAACTGTACTTTATGCATTTCCTCTATAATTCCTCCTGGAAATGTAAGAAATTTACTTTAGGCACCTCTTCTGTAATCCCTCCTGGAAATGTAAGAATTTTACTTTATGCACTTCCTCTGTAAATCCTCCTGGAAATGTAAGAACTCTACTTTGTGCACATCCCCTGTAATCCCTCCTGGAAATGCAAGGACTCTACTTTCTGCACTTCTTCTGTAATTCCCCCATGGACATGTAAGAACTTTACTTTGTGCACTTCCTCTGTAAATACTCCTGGAAATGTAAGAACTCTACTTTGTGCACTTCCTCTGTAATCCCTCTTGGAAATGTAAGGACTCTACTTTCTGCAATTCCTCTTTAATTCCCCCTGGAAATGTAAGAACTTTACTTTATGAACTTCCTCTATAATCCCTCCTGGAAATGTAAGAGCTTTACTTTATGCACTCCCTGTGTAAATCCTCCTGGAAATGTAAGAACTCTACTTTCTGCACTTCCTCTGTAATCCCTCCTGGAAATGTAAGAACTTTACTTTTTGTACTTCCTCTGTAAATACTCCTGGAAATGTAAGAACTTTACTTTATGCACTTCCTCTGTAATCCCTCCTGGAAATGTAAGAACTTTACTTTATGCACTTCCTCTGTAATCCCTCCTGGAAATGTAAGAATTCTACTTTGTGCATTACCTCTATAATTCCTCCAGGAAATGTAAGAACTTTACTTTATGCACTTCCTCTGTAATCCCTCCTGGAAATGTAAGAACTCTACTTTGTGCACTTCCTCTTTAATCCCTCCTCGAAATGTAAAAACTCTACTTTGTGCACTTCCTCTGTAATCCCACCTGGAAATGTAAGAACTTTGTGCACTTCCTCTGTAATTCCTCCTGGAAATGTAAGAACTCTACTTTATGCACTTCCTCTGTAATTCCTCCTGGAAATGTAAGAACTCTACTTTGTGCATTTCCTCTATAATTCCTCCTGGAAATGTAAGAACTTTACTTTATGCCCTTCCTCTGTAATCCCTCCTGGAAATGTAAGAACTTTACTTTATGCACTTCCTCTGTAATTCCTCCTGGAAATGTAAGAACTTTACTTTATGCACTTCCTCTGTAATCCCTCCTGGAAATGTAAGAACTTTACTTTATGCACTTCCTCTGTAATCCCTCCTGGAAATGTAAGAACTCTACTTTCTGCACTTCCTCTGTAATCCCTCCTGGAAATGTAAGAACTCTACTTCATGCATTTCCTCTATAATTCCTCCTGGAAGTGTAAGAACTTTACTTTAGGCACTTCCTCTGTAATCCCTCCCTGAAATGTAAGAATTTTACTTTATGCACTTCCTCTGTAAATACTCCTGGAAATGTAAGAACTCTACTTTATGCACTTCCTCTGTAATTCCTCCTGGAAATGTAAGAACTCTACTTTGTGCATTTCCTCTATAATTCCTCCTGGAAATGTAAGAACTTTACTTTATGCCCTTCCTCTGTAATCCCTCCCTGAAATGTAAGAACTTTACTTTTTGCACTTCCTCTGTAAATACTCCTGGAAATGTAAGAATTCTACTTTGTGCACTTCCTCTTTAATCCCTCCTGGAAATGTAAGAACTTTGTGCACTTCCTCTGTAATTCCTCCTGGAAATGTAAGAACTCTACTTTCTGCACTTCCTCTTTAATTCCTCCTGGAAATGTAAGAACTCTACTTTGTGCATTTCCTCTATAATTCCTCCTGGAAATGTAAGAACTTTACTTTATGCCCTTCCTCTGTAATCCCTCCTGGAAATGTAAAAACTTTACTTTATGCACTTCCTCTGTAATTCCTCCTGGAAATGTAAGAATTTTACGTTATGCACTTCCTCAGTAATCCCTCCTGGAAATGTAAGAACTTTACTTTATGCACTTCCTCTGTAATCCCTCCTGGAAATGTAAGAACTCTACTTTATGCATTTCCTCTATAAATCCTCCTGGAAGTGTAAGAACTTTACTTTAGGCACTTCCTCTGTAATCCCTCCCGGAAATGTAAGAATTTTACTTTATGCACTTCCTCTGTAAATACTCCTGGAAGTGTAAAGAGTTTACTTTGTGCACTTCCTCTTTAATTCCTCCTGGAAATGTAAGAACTCTACTTTGTGCATTTCCTCTATAATTCCTCCTGGAAATGTAAGAACTTTACTTTATGCCCTTCCTCTGTAATCCCTCCTGGAAATGTAAAAACTTTACTTTATGCACTTCCTCTGTAATTCCTCCTGGAAATGTAAGAATTTTACGTTATGCACTTCCTCAGTAATCCCTCCTGGAAATGTAAGAACTTTACTTTATGCACTTCCTCTGTAATCCCTCCTGGAAATGTAAGAACTCTACTTTATGCATTTCCTCTATAATTCCTCCTGGAAGTGTAAGAACTTTACTTTAGGCACTTCTTCTGTAATCCCTCCCGGAAATGTAAGAATTTTACTTTATGCACTTCCTCTGTAAATACTCCTGGAAATGTAAAGAGTTTACTTTATGCACTTCCTCTGTAATCCCTCCTGGAAATGTAAGAACTTTACTTTTTGCACTTCCTCTGTAATCCCTCCTGAAAATATTAGAACTCTACTTTGTGCACTTCCTCTGTAATCCCTCCTGGAAATGTAAAACTCTACTTTATGCACTTCCTCTGTAATCCCTCCTGGAAATGTAAGGACTCTACTTTCTGCACTTCCTCTTTAATTCTCCCTGGAAATGTAAGAACTGTACTTTATGCACTTCCTCTGTAATTCCTCCTGGAATTGTAAGAACTTTACTTTATGCACTTCCTCTGTAATCCCTACTGGAAATGTAAGAACTTTACTTGATGCACCTCCTCTGTAATCCCTCCTGGAAATGTTAGAACTGTACTTTATGCATTTCCTCTATAATTCCTCCTGGAAATGTAAGAAATTTACTTTAGGCACCTCTTCTGTAATCCCTCCTGGAAATGTAAGAATTTTACTTTATGCACTTCCTCTGTAAATCCTCCTGAAAATGTAAGAACTCTACTTTGTGCACATCCCCTGTAATCCCTCCTGGAAATGCAAGGACTCTACTTTCTGCACTTCTTCTGTAATTCCCCCATGGACATGTAAGAACTTTACTTTGTGCACTTCCTCTGTAAATACTCCTGGAAATGTAAGAACTCTACTTTGTGCACTTCCTCTGTAATCCCTCCTGGAAATGTAAGGACTCTACTTTCTGCACTTCCTCTTTAATTCCCCCTGGAAATGTAAGAACTTTACTTTATGAACTTCCTCTATAATCCCTCCTGGAAATGTAAGAGCTTTACTTTATGCACTCCCTGTGTAAATCCTCCTGGAAATGTAAGAACTCTACTTTCTGCACTTCCTCTGTAATCCCTCCTGGAAATGTAAGAACTTTACTTTTTGTACTTCCTCTGTAAATACTCCTGGAAATGTAAGAACTTTACTTTATGCACTTCCTCTGTAATCCCTCCTGGAAATGTAAGAACTTTACTTTATGCACTTCCTCTGTAATCCCTCCTGGAAATGTAAGAATTCTACTTTGTGCATTACCTCTATAATTCCTCCAGGAAATGTAAGAACTTTACTTTATGCACTTCCTCTGTAATCCCTCCTGGAAATGTAAGAACTCTACTTTGTGCACTTCCTCTTTAATCCCTCCTCGAAATGTAAAAACTCTACTTTGTGCACTTCCTCTGTAATCCCACCTGGAAATGTAAGAACTTTGTGCACTTCCTCTGTAATTCCTCCTGGAAATGTAAGAACTCTACTTTATGCACTTCCTCTGTAATTCCTCCTGGAAATGTAAGAACTCTACTTTGTGCATTTCCTCTATAATTCCTCCTGGAAATGTAAGAACTTTACTTTATGCCCTTCCTCTGTAATCCCTCCTGGAAATGTAAGAACTTTACTTTATGCACTTCCTCTGTAATTCCTCCTGGAAATGTAAGAACTTTACTTTATGCACTTCCTCTGTAATCCCTCCTGGAAATGTAAGAACTTTACTTTATGCACTTCCTCTGTAATCCCTCCTGGAAATGTAAGAACTCTACTTTCTGCACTTCCTCTGTAATCCCTCCTGGAAATGTAAGAACTCTACTTCATGCATTTCCTCTATAATTCCTCCTGGAAGTGTAAGAACTTTACTTTAGGCACTTCCTCTGTAATCCCTCCCTGAAATGTAAGAATTTTACTTTATGCACTTCCTCTGTAAATACTCCTGGAAATGTAAGAACTCTACTTTATGCACTTCCTCTGTAATTCCTCCTGGAAATGTAAGAACTCTACTTTGTGCATTTCCTCTATAATTCCTCCTGGAAATGTAAGAACTTTACTTTATGCCCTTCCTCTGTAATCCCTCCCTGAAATGTAAGAACTTTACTTTTTGCACTTCCTCTGTAAATACTCCTGGAAATGTAAGAACTCTACTTTGTGCACTTCCTCTTTAATCCCTCCTGGAAATGTAAGAACTTTGTGCACTTCCTCTGTAATTCCTCCTGGAAATGTAAGAACTCTACTTTCTGCACTTCCTCTTTAATTCCTCCTGGAAATGTAAGAACTCTACTTTGTGCATTTCCTCTATAATTCCTCCTGGAAATGTAAGAACTTTACTTTATGCCCTTCCTCTGTAATCCCTCCTGGAAATGTAAAAACTTTACTTTATGCACTTCCTCTGTAATTCCTCCTGGAAATGTAAGAATTTTACGTTATGCACTTCCTCAGTAATCCCTCCTGGAAATGTAAGAACTTTACTTTATGCACTTCCTCTGTAATCCCTCCTGGAAATGTAAGAACTCTACTTCATGCATTTCCTCTATAAATCCTCCTGGAAGTGTAAGAACTTTACTTTAGGCACTTCCTCTGTAATCCCTCCCGGAAATGTAAGAATTTTACTTTATGCACTTCCTCTGTAAATACTCCTGGAAGTGTAAAGAGTTTACTTTGTGCACTTCCTCTTTAATTCCTCCTGGAAATGTAAGAACTCTACTTTGTGCATTTCCTCTATAATTCCTCCTGGAAATGTAAGAACTTTACTTTATGCCCTTCCTCTGTAATCCCTCCTGGAAATGTAAAAACTTTACTTCATGCACTTCCTCTGTAATTCCTCCTGGAAATGTAAGAATTTTACGTTATGCACTTCCTCAGTAATCCCTCCTGGAAATGTAAGAACTTTACTTTATGCACTTCCTCTGTAATCCCTCCTGGAAATGTAAGAACTCTACTTTATGCATTTCCTCTATAATTCCTCCTGGAAGTGTAAGAACTTTACTTTAGGCACTTCTTCTGTAATCCCTCCCGGAAATGTAAGAATTTTACTTTATGCACTTCCTCTGTAAATACTCCTGGAAATGTAAAGAGTTTACTTTATGCACTTCCTCTGTAATCCCTCCTGGAAATGTAAGAACTTTACTTTTTGCACTTCCTCTGTAATCCCTCCTGAAAATATTAGAACTCTACTTTGTGCACTTCCTCTGTAATCCCTCCTGGAAATGTAAAACTCTACTTTATGCACTTCCTCTGTAATCCCTCCTGGAAATGTAAGGACTCTACTTTCTGCACTTCCTCTTTAATTCTCCCTGGAAATGTAAGAACTGTACTTTATGCACTTCCTCTGTAATTCCTCCTGGAATTGTAAGAACTTTACTTTATGCACTTCCTCTGTAATCCCTACTGGAAATGTAAGAACTTTACTTGATGCACCTCCTCTGTAATCCCTCCTGGAAATGTTAGAACTGTACTTTATGCATTTCCTCTATAATTCCTCCTGGAAATGTAAGAAATTTACTTTAGGCACCTCTTCTGTAATCCCTCCTGGAAATGTAAGAATTTTACTTTATGCACTTCCTCTGTAAATGCTCCTGAAAATGTAAGAACTCTACTTTGTGCACATCCCCTGTAATCCCTCCTGGAAATGCAAGGACTCTACTTTCTGCACTTCTTCTGTAATTCCCCCATGGACATGTAAGAACTTTACTTTGTGCACTTCCTCTGTAAATACTCCTGGAAATGTAAGAACTCTACTTTGTGCACTTCCTCTGTAATCCCTCCTGGAAATGTAAGGACTCTACTTTCTGCACTTCCTCTTTATTTCCCCCTGGAAATGTAAGAACTTTACTTTATGAACTTCCTCTATAATCCCTCCTGGAAATGTAAGAGCTTTACTTTATGCACTCCCTGTGTAAATCCTCCTGGAAATGTAAGAACTCTACTTTCTGCACTTCCTCTGTAATCCCTCCTGGAAATGTAAGAACTTTACTTTTTGTACTTCCTCTGTAAATACTCCTGGAAATGTAAGAACTTTACTTTATGCACTTCCTCTGTAATCCCTCCTGGAAATGTAAGAACTTTACTTTATGCACTTCCTCTGTAATCCCTCCTGGAAATGTAAGGACTTTACTTTGTGCATTACCTCTATAATTCCTCCAGGAAATGTAAGAACTTTACTTTATGCACTTCCTCTGTAATCCCTCCTGGAAATGTAAGAACTCTACTTTGTGCACTTCCTCTTTAATCCCTCCTCGAAATGTAAAAACTCTACTTTGTGCACTTCCTCTGTAATCCCACCTGGAAATGTAAGAACTTGGTACACTTCCTCTGTAATTCCTCCTGGAAATGTAAGAACTCTACTTTATGCACTTCCTCTGTAATTCCTCCTGGAAATGTAAGAACTCTACTTTGTGCATTTCCTCTATAATTCCTCCTGGAAATGTAAGAACTTTACTTTATGCCCTTCCTCTGTAATCCCTCCCTGAAATGTAAGAACTTTACTTTTTGCACTTCCTCTGTAAATACTCCTGGAAATGTAAGAACTCTACTTTGTGCACTTCCTCTTTAATCCCTCCTGGAAATGTAAGAACTTTGTGCACTTCCTCTGTAATTCCTCCTGGAAATGTAAGAACTCTACTTTCTGCACTTCCTCTTTAATTCCTCCTGGAAATGTAAGAACTCTACTTTGTGCATTTCCTCTATAATTCCTCCTGGAAATGTAAGAACTTTACTTTATGCCCTTCCTCTGTAATCCCTCCTGGAAATGTAAAAACTTTACTTTATGCACTTCCTCTGTAATTCCTCCTGGAAATGTAAGAATTTTACGTTATGCACTTCCTCAGTAATCCCTCCTGGAAATGTAAGAACTTTACTTTATGCACTTCCTCTGTAATCCCTCCTGGAAATGTAAGAACTCTACTTCATGCATTTCCTCTATAAATCCTCCTGGAAGTGTAAGAACTTTACTTTAGGCACTTCCTCTGTAATCCCTCCCGGAAATGTAAGAATTTTACTTTATGCACTTCCTCTGTAAATACTCCTGGAAGTGTAAAGAGTTTACTTTGTGCACTTCCTCTTTAATTCCTCCTGGAAATGTAAGAACTCTACTTTGTGCATTTCCTCTATAATTCCTCCTGGAAATGTAAGAACTTTACTTTATGCCCTTCCTCTGTAATCCCTCCTGGAAATGTAAAAACTTTACTTTATGCACTTCCTCTGTAATTCCTCCTGGAAATGTAAGAATTTTACGTTATGCACTTCCTCAGTAATCCCTCCTGGAAATGTAAGAACTTTACTTTATGCACTTCCTCTGTAATCCCTCCTGGAAATGTAAGAACTCTACTTTATGCATTTCCTCTATAATTCCTCCTGGAAGTGTAAGAACTTTACTTTAGGCACTTCTTCTGTAATCCCTCCCGGAAATGTAAGAATTTTACTTTATGCACTTCCTCTGTAAATACTCCTGGAAATGTAAAGAGTTTACTTTATGCACTTCCTCTGTAATCCCTCCTGGAAATGTAAGAACTTTACTTTTTGCACTTCCTCTGTAATCCCTCCTGAAAATATTAGAACTCTACTTTGTGCACTTCCTCTGTAATCCCTCCTGGAAATGTAAAACTCTACTTTATGCACTTCCTCTGTAATCCCTCCTGGAAATGTAAGGACTCTACTTTCTGCACTTCCTCTTTAATTCTCCCTGGAAATGTAAGAACTGTACTTTATGCACTTCCTCTGTAATTCCTCCTGGAATTGTAAGAACTTTACTTTATGCACTTCCTCTGTAATCCCTACTGGAAATGTAAGAACTTTACTTGATGCACCTCCTCTGTAATCCCTCCTGGAAATGTTAGAACTGTACTTTATGCATTTCCTCTATAATTCCTCCTGGAAATGTAAGAAATTTACTTTAGGCACCTCTTCTGTAATCCCTCCTGGAAATGTAAGAATTTTACTTTATGCACTTCCTCTGTAAATCCTCCTGAAAATGTAAGAACTCTACTTTGTGCACATCCCCTGTAATCCCTCCTGGAAATGCAAGGACTCTACTTTCTGCACTTCTTCTGTAATTCCCCCATGGACATGTAAGAACTTTACTTTGTGCACTTCCTCTGTAAATACTCCTGGAAATGTAAGAACTCTACTTTGTGCACTTCCTCTGTAATCCCTCCTGGAAATGTAAGGACTCTACTTTCTGCACTTCCTCTTTAATTCCCCCTGGAAATGTAAGAACTTTACTTTATGAACTTCCTCTATAATCCCTCCTGGAAATGTAAGAGCTTTACTTTATGCACTCCCTGTGTAAATCCTCCTGGAAATGTAAGAACTCTACTTTCTGCACTTCCTCTGTAATCCCTCCTGGAAATGTAAGAACTTTACTTTTTGTACTTCCTCTGTAAATACTCCTGGAAATGTAAGAACTTTACTTTATGCACTTCCTCTGTAATCCCTCCTGGAAATGTAAGAACTTTACTTTATGCACTTCCTCTGTAATCCCTCCTGGAAATGTAAGAATTCTACTTTGTGCATTACCTCTATAATTCCTCCAGGAAATGTAAGAACTTTACTTTATGCACTTCCTCTGTAATCCCTCCTGGAAATGTAAGAACTCTACTTTGTGCACTTCCTCTTTAATCCCTCCTCGAAATGTAAAAACTCTACTTTGTGCACTTCCTCTGTAATCCCACCTGGAAATGTAAGAACTTTGTGCACTTCCTCTGTAATTCCTCCTGGAAATGTAAGAACTCTACTTTATGCACTTCCTCTGTAATTCCTCCTGGAAATGTAAGAACTCTACTTTGTGCATTTCCTCTATAATTCCTCCTGGAAATGTAAGAACTTTACTTTATGCCCTTCCTCTGTAATCCCTCCTGGAAATGTAAGAACTTTACTTTATGCACTTCCTCTGTAATTCCTCCTGGAAATGTAAGAACTTTACTTTATGCACTTCCTCTGTAATCCCTCCTGGAAATGTAAGAACTTTACTTTATGCACTTCCTCTGTAATCCCTCCTGGAAATGTAAGAACTCTACTTTCTGCACTTCCTCTGTAATCCCTCCTGGAAATGTAAGAACTCTACTTCATGCATTTCCTCTATAATTCCTCCTGGAAGTGTAAGAACTTTACTTTAGGCACTTCCTCTGTAATCCCTCCCTGAAATGTAAGAATTTTACTTTATGCACTTCCTCTGTAAATACTCCTGGAAATGTAAGAACTCTACTTTATGCACTTCCTCTGTAATTCCTCCTGGAAATGTAAGAACTCTACTTTGTGCATTTCCTCTATAATTCCTCCTGGAAATGTAAGAACTTTACTTTATGCCCTTCCTCTGTAATCCCTCCCTGAAATGTAAGAACTTTACTTTTTGCACTTCCTCTGTAAATACTCCTGGAAATGTAAGAACTCTACTTTGTGCACTTCCTCTTTAATCCCTCCTGGAAATGTAAGAACTTTGTGCACTTCCTCTGTAATTCCTCCTGGAAATGTAAGAACTCTACTTTCTGCACTTCCTCTTTAATTCCTCCTGGAAATGTAAGAACTCTACTTTGTGCATTTCCTCTATAATTCCTCCTGGAAATGTAAGAACTTTACTTTATGCCCTTCCTCTGTAATCCCTCCTGGAAATGTAAAAACTTTACTTTATGCACTTCCTCTGTAATTCCTCCTGGAAATGTAAGAATTTTACGTTATGCACTTCCTCAGTAATCCCTCCTGGAAATGTAAGAACTTTACTTTATGCACTTCCTCTGTAATCCCTCCTGGAAATGTAAGAACTCTACTTCATGCATTTCCTCTATAAATCCTCCTGGAAGTGTAAGAACTTTACTTTAGGCACTTCCTCTGTAATCCCTCCCGGAAATGTAAGAATTTTACTTTATGCACTTCCTCTGTAAATACTCCTGGAAGTGTAAAGAGTTTACTTTGTGCACTTCCTCTTTAATTCCTCCTGGAAATGTAAGAACTCTACTTTGTGCATTTCCTCTATAATTCCTCCTGGAAATGTAAGAACTTTACTTTATGCCCTTCCTCTGTAATCCCTCCTGGAAATGTAAAAACTTTACTTTATGCACTTCCTCTGTAATTCCTCCTGGAAATGTAAGAATTTTACGTTATGCACTTCCTCAGTAATCCCTCCTGGAAATGTAAGAACTTTACTTTATGCACTTCCTCTGTAATCCCTCCTGGAAATGTAAGAACTCTACTTTATGCATTTCCTCTATAATTCCTCCTGGAAGTGTAAGAACTTTACTTTAGGCACTTCTTCTGTAATCCCTCCCGGAAATGTAAGAATTTTACTTTATGCACTTCCTCTGTAAATACTCCTGGAAATGTAAAGAGTTTACTTTATGCACTTCCTCTGTAATCCCTCCTGGAAATGTAAGAACTTTACTTTTTGCACTTCCTCTGTAATCCCTCCTGAAAATATTAGAACTCTACTTTGTGCACTTCCTCTGTAATCCCTCCTGGAAATGTAAAACTCTACTTTATGCACTTCCTCTGTAATCCCTCCTGGAAATGTAAGGACTCTACTTTCTGCACTTCCTCTTTAATTCTCCCTGGAAATGTAAGAACTGTACTTTATGCACTTCCTCTGTAATTCCTCCTGGAATTGTAAGAACTTTACTTTATGCACTTCCTCTGTAATCCCTACTGGAAATGTAAGAACTTTACTTGATGCACCTCCTCTGTAATCCCTCCTGGAAATGTTAGAACTGTACTTTATGCATTTCCTCTATAATTCCTCCTGGAAATGTAAGAAATTTACTTTAGGCACCTCTTCTGTAATCCCTCCTGGAAATGTAAGAATTTTACTTTATGCACTTCCTCTGTAAATGCTCCTGAAAATGTAAGAACTCTACTTTGTGCACATCCCCTGTAATCCCTCCTGGAAATGCAAGGACTCTACTTTCTGCACTTCTTCTGTAATTCCCCCATGGACATGTAAGAACTTTACTTTGTGCACTTCCTCTGTAAATACTCCTGGAAATGTAAGAACTCTACTTTGTGCACTTCCTCTGTAATCCCTCCTGGAAATGTAAGGACTCTACTTTCTGCACTTCCTCTTTAATTCCCCCTGGAAATGTAAGAACTTTACTTTATGAACTTCCTCTATAATCCCTCCTGGAAATGTAAGAGCTTTACTTTATGCACTCCCTGTGTAAATCCTCCTGGAAATGTAAGAACTCTACTTTCTGCACTTCCTCTGTAATCCCTCCTGGAAATGTAAGAACTTTACTTTTTGTACTTCCTCTGTAAATACTCCTGGAAATGTAAGAACTTTACTTTATGCACTTCCTCTGTAATCCCTCCTGGAAATGTAAGAACTTTACTTTATGCACTTCCTCTGTAATCCCTCCTGGAAATGTAAGAATTCTACTTTGTGCATTACCTCTATAATTCCTCCAGGAAATGTAAGAACTTTACTTTATGCACTTCCTCTGTAATCCCTCCCTGAAATGTAAGAACTTTACTTTTTGCACTTCCTCTGTAAATACTCCTGGAAATGTAAGAACTCTACTTTGTGCACTTCCTCTTTAATCCCTCCTGGAAATGTAAGAACTTTGTGCACTTCCTCTGTAATTCCTCCTGGAAATGTAAGAACTCTACTTTCTGCACTTCCTCTTTAATTCCTCCTGGAAATGTAAGAACTCTACTTTGTGCATTTCCTCTATAATTCCTCCTGGAAATGTAAGAACTTTACTTTATGCCCTTCCTCTGTAATCCCTCCTGGAAATGTAAAAACTTTACTTTATGCACTTCCTCTGTAATTCCTCCTGGAAATGTAAGAATTTTACGTTATGCACTTCCTCAGTAATCCCTCCTGGAAATGTAAGAACTTTACTTTATGCACTTCCTCTGTAATCCCTCCTGGAAATGTAAGAACTCTACTTCATGCATTTCCTCTATAAATCCTCCTGGAAGTGTAAGAACTTTACTTTAGGCACTTCCTCTGTAATCCCTCCCGGAAATGTAAGAATTTTACTTTATGCACTTCCTCTGTAAATACTCCTGGAAGTGTAAAGAGTTTACTTTGTGCACTTCCTCTTTAATTCCTCCTGGAAATGTAAGAACTCTACTTTGTGCATTTCCTCTATAATTCCTCCTGGAAATGTAAGAACTTTACTTTATGCCCTTCCTCTGTAATCCCTCCTGGAAATGTAAAAACTTTACTTTATGCACTTCCTCTGTAATTCCTCCTGGAAATGTAAGAATTTTACGTTATGCACTTCCTCAGTAATCCCTCCTGGAAATGTAAGAACTTTACTTTATGCACTTCCTCTGTAATCCCTCCTGGAAATGTAAGAACTCTACTTTATGCATTTCCTCTATAATTCCTCCTGGAAGTGTAAGAACTTTACTTTAGGCACTTCTTCTGTAATCCCTCCCGGAAATGTAAGAATTTTACTTTATGCACTTCCTCTGTAAATACTCCTGGAAATGTAAAGAGTTTACTTTATGCACTTCCTCTGTAATCCCTCCTGGAAATGTAAGAACTTTACTTTTTGCACTTCCTCTGTAATCCCTCCTGAAAATATTAGAACTCTACTTTGTGCACTTCCTCTGTAATCCCTCCTGGAAATGTAAAACTCTACTTTATGCACTTCCTCTGTAATCCCTCCTGGAAATGTAAGGACTCTACTTTCTGCACTTCCTCTTTAATTCTCCCTGGAAATGTAAGAACTGTACTTTATGCACTTCCTCGTTAATTCCTCCTGGAATTGTAAGAACTTTACTTTATGCACTTCCTCTGTAATCCCTACTGGAAATGTAAGAACTTTACTTGATGCACCTCCTCTGTAATCCCTCCTGGAAATGTTAGAACTGTACTTTATGCATTTCCTCTATAATTCCTCCTGGAAATGTAAGAAATTTACTTTAGGCACCTCTTCTGTAATCCCTCCTGGAAATGTAAGAATTTTACTTTATGCACTTCCTCTGTAAATGCTCCTGAAAATGTAAGAACTCTACTTTGTGCACATCCCCTGTAATCCCTCCTGGAAATGCAAGGACTCTACTTTCTGCACTTCTTCTGTAATTCCCCCATGGACATGTAAGAACTTTACTTTGTGCACTTCCTCTGTAAATACTCCTGGAAATGTAAGAACTCTACTTTGTGCACTTCCTCTGTAATCCCTCCTGGAAATGTAAGGACTCTACTTTCTGCACTTCCTCTTTAATTCCCCCTGGAAATGTAAGAACTTTACTTTATGAACTTCCTCTATAATCCCTCCTGGAAATGTAAGAGCTTTACTTTATGCACTCCCTGTGTAAATCCTCCTGGAAATGTAAGAACTCTACTTTCTGCACTTCCTCTGTAATCCCTCCTGGAAATGTAAGAACTTTACTTTTTGTAATTCCTCTGTAAATACTCCTGGAAATGTAAGAACTTTACTTTATGCACTTCCTTTGTAATCCCTCCTGGAAATGTAAGAACTTTACTTTATGCACTTCCTCTGTAATCCCTCCTGGAAATGTAAGAATTCTACTTTGTGCATTACCTCTATAATTCCTCCAGGAAATGTAAGAACTTTACTTTATGCACTTCCTCTCTAATCCCTCCTGGAAATGTAAGAACTCTACTTTGTGCACTTCCTCTTTAATCCCTCCTCGAAATGTAAAAACTCTACTTTGTGCACTTCCTCTGTAATCCCACCTGGAAATGTAAGAACTTTGTACACTTCCTCTGTAATTCCTCCTGGAAATGTAAGAACTCTACTTTATGCACTTCCTCTGTAATTCCTCCTGGAAATGTAAGAACTCTACTTTGTGCATTTCCTCTATAATTCCTCCTGGAAATGTAAGAACTTTACTTTATGCCCTTCCTCTGTAATCCCTCCTGGAAATGTAAGAACTTTACTTTATGCACTTCCTCTGTAATTCCTCCTGGAAATGTAAGAACTTTACTTTATGCACTTCCTCTGTAATCCCTCCTGGAAATGTAAGAACTTTACTTTATGCACTTCCTCTGTAATCCCTCCTGGAAATGTAAGAACTCTACTTTCTGCACTTCCTCTGTAATCCCTCCTGGAAATGTAAGAACTCTACTTCATGCATTTCCTCTATAATTCCTCCTGGAAGTGTAAGAACTTTACTTTAGGCAATTCCTCTGTAATCCCTCCCTGAAATGTAAGAATTTTACTTTATGCACTTCCTCTGTAAATACTCCTGGAAATGTAAGAACTCTACTTTATGCACTTCCTCTGTAATTCCTCCTGGAAATTTAAGAACTCTACTTTGTGCATTTCCTCTATAATTCCTCCTGGAAATGTAAGAACTTTACTTTATGCCCTTCCTCTGTAATCCCTCCCTGAAATGTAAGAACTTTACTTTTTGCACTTCCTCTGTAAATACTCCTGGAAATGTAAGAACTCTACTTTGTGCACTTCCTCTTTAATCCCTCCTGGAAATGTAAGAACTTTGTGCACTTCCTCTGTAATTCCTCCTGGAAATGTAAGAACTCTACTTTCTGCACTTCCTCTTTAATTCCTCCTGGAAATGTAAGAACTCTACTTTGTGCATTTCCTCTATAATTCCTCCTGGAAATGTAAGAACTTTACTTTATGCCCTTCCTCTGTAATCCCTCCTGGAAATGTAAAAACTTTACTTTATGCACTTCCTCTGTAATTCCTCCTGGAAATGTAAGAATTTTACGTTATGCACTTCCTCAGTAATCCCTCCTGGAAATGTAAGAACTTTACTTTATGCACTTCCTCTGTAATCCCTCCTGGAAATGTAAGAACTCTACTTCATGCATTTCCTCTATAAATCCTCCTGGAAGTGTAAGAACTTTACTTTAGGCACTTCCTCTGTAATCCCTCCCGGAAATGTAAGAATTTTACTTTATGCACTTCCTCTGTAAATACTCCTGGAAGTGTAAAGAGTTTACTTTGTGCACTTCCTCTTTAATTCCTCCTGGAAATGTAAGAACTCTACTTTGTGCATTTCCTCTATAATTCCTACTGGAAATGTAAGAACTTTACTTTATGCCCTTCCTCTGTAATCCCTCCTGGAAATGTAAAAACTTTACTTTATGCACTTCCTCTGTAATTCCTCCTGGAAATGTAAGAATTTTACGTTATGCACTTCCTCAGTAATCCCTCCTGGAAATGTAAGAACTTTACTTTATGCACTTCCTCTGTAATCCCTCCTGGAAATGTAAGAACTCTACTTTATGCATTTCCTCTATAATTCCTCCTGGAAGTGTAAGAACTTTACTTTAGGCACTTCTTCTGTAATCCCTCCCGGAAATGTAAGAATTTTACTTTATGCACTTCCTCTGTAAATACTCCTGGAAATGTAAAGAGTTTACTTTATGCACTTCCTCTGTAATCCCTCCTGGAAATGTAAGAACTTTACTTTTTGCACTTCCTCTGTAATCCCTCCTGAAAATATTAGAACTCTACTTTGTGCACTTCCTCTGTAATCCCTCCTGGAAATGTAAAACTCTACTTTATGCACTTCCTCTGTAATCCCTCCTGGAAATGTAAGGACTCTACTTTCTGCACTTCCTCTTTAATTCTCCCTGGAAATGTAAGAACTGTACTTTATGCACTTCCTCTGTAATTCCTCCTGGAATTGTAAGAACTTTACTTTATGCACTTCCTCTGTAATCCCTACTGGAAATGTAAGAACTTTACTTGATGCACCTCCTCTGTAATCCCTCCTGGAAATGTTAGAACTGTACTTTATGCATTTCCTCTATAATTCCTCCTGGAAATGTAAGAAATTTACTTTAGGCACCTCTTCTGTAATCCCTCCTGGAAATGTAAGAATTTTACTTTATGCACTTCCTCTGTAAATCCTCCTGAAAATGTAAGAACTCTACTTTGTGCACATCCCCTGTAATCCCTCCTGGAAATGCAAGGACTCTACTTTCTGCACTTCTTCTGTAATTCCCCCATGGACATGTAAGAACTTTACTTTGTGCACTTCCTCTGTAAATACTCCTGGAAATGTAAGAACTCTACTTTGTGCACTTCCTCTGTAATCCCTCCTGGAAATGTAAGGACTCTACTTTCTGCACTTCCTCTTTAATTCCCCCTGGAAATGTAAGAACTTTACTTTATGAACTTCCTCTATAATCCCTCCTGGAAATGTAAGAGCTTTACTTTATGCACTCCCTGTGTAAATCCTCCTGGAAATGTAAGAACTCTACTTTCTGCACTTCCTCTGTAATCCCTCCTGGAAATGTAAGAACTTTACTTTTTGTACTTCCTCTGTAAATACTCCTGGAAATGTAAGAACTTTACTTTATGCACTTCCTCTGTAATCCCTCCTGGAAATGTAAGAACTTTACTTTATGCACTTCCTCTGTAATCCCTCCTGGAAATGTAAGAATTCTACTTTGTGCATTACCTCTATAATTCCTCCAGGAAATGTAAGAACTTTACTTTATGCACTTCCTCTGTAATCCCTCCTGGAAATGTAAGAACTCTACTTTGTGCACTTCCTCTTTAATCCCTCCTCGAAATGTAAAAACTCTACTTTGTGCACTTCCTCTGTAATCCCACCTGGAAATGTAAGAACTTTGTGCACTTCCTCTGTAATTCCTCCTGGAAATGTAAGAACTCTACTTTATGCACTTCCTCTGTAATTCCTCCTGGAAATGTAAGAACTCTACTTTGTGCATTTCCTCTATAATTCCTCCTGGAAATGTAAGAACTTTACTTTATGCCCTTCCTCTGTAATCCCTCCTGGAAATGTAAGAACTTTACTTTATGCACTTCCTCTGTAATTCCTCCTGGAAATGTAAGAACTTTACTTTATGCACTTCCTCTGTAATCCCTCCTGGAAATGTAAGAACTTTACTTTATGCACTTCCTCTGTAATCCCTCCTGGAAATGTAAGAACTCTACTTTCTGCACTTCCTCTGTAATCCCTCCTGGAAATGTAAGAACTCTACTTCATGCATTTCCTCTATAATTCCTCCTGGAAGTGTAAGAACTTTACTTTAGGCACTTCCTCTGTAATCCCTCCCTGAAATGTAAGAATTTTACTTTATGCACTTCCTCTGTAAATACTCCTGGAAATGTAAGAACTCTACTTTATGCACTTCCTCTGTAATTCCTCCTGGAAATGTAAGAACTCTACTTTGTGCATTTCCTCTATAATTCCTCCTGGAAATGTAAGAACTTTACTTTATGCCCTTCCTCTGTAATCCCTCCCTGAAATGTAAGAACTTTACTTTTTGCACTTCCTCTGTAAATACTCCTGGAAATGTAAGAACTCTACTTTGTGCACTTCCTCTTTAATCCCTCCTGGAAATGTAAGAACTTTGTGCACTTCCTCTGTAATTCCTCCTGGAAATGTAAGAACTCTACTTTCTGCACTTCCTCTTTAATTCCTCCTGGAAATGTAAGAACTCTACTTTGTGCATTTCCTCTATAATTCCTCCTGGAAATGTAAGAACTTTACTTTATGCCCTTCCTCTGTAATCCCTCCTGGAAATGTAAAAACTTTACTTTATGCACTTCCTCTGTAATTCCTCCTGGAAATGTAAGAATTTTACGTTATGCACTTCCTCAGTAATCCCTCCTGGAAATGTAAGAACTTTACTTTATGCACTTCCTCTGTAATCCCTCCTGGAAATGTAAGAACTCTACTTCATGCATTTCCTCTATAAATCCTCCTGGAAGTGTAAGAACTTTACTTTAGGCACTTCCTCTGTAATCCCTCCCGGAAATGTAAGAATTTTACTTTATGCACTTCCTCTGTAAATACTCCTGGAAGTGTAAAGAGTTTACTTTGTGCACTTCCTCTTTAATTCCTCCTGGAAATGTAAGAACTCTACTTTGTGCATTTCCTCTATAATTCCTCCTGGAAATGTAAGAACTTTACTTTATGCCCTTCCTCTGTAATCCCTCCTGGAAATGTAAAAACTTTACTTTATGCACTTCCTCTGTAATTCCTCCTGGAAATGTAAGAATTTTACGTTATGCACTTCCTCAGTAATCCCTCCTGGAAATGTAAGAACTTTACTTTATGCACTTCCTCTGTAATCCCTCCTGGAAATGTAAGAACTCTACTTTATGCATTTCCTCTATAATTCCTCCTGGAAGTGTAAGAACTTTACTTTAGGCACTTCTTCTGTAATCCCTCCCGGAAATGTAAGAATTTTACTTTATGCACTTCCTCTGTAAATACTCCTGGAAATGTAAAGAGTTTACTTTATGCACTTCCTCTGTAATCCCTCCTGGAAATGTAAGAACTTTACTTTTTGCACTTCCTCTGTAATCCCTCCTGAAAATATTAGAACTCTACTTTGTGCACTTCCTCTGTAATCCCTCCTGGAAATGTAAAACTCTACTTTATGCACTTCCTCTGTAATCCCTCCTGGAAATGTAAGGACTCTACTTTCTGCACTTCCTCTTTAATTCTCCCTGGAAATGTAAGAACTGTACTTTATGCACTTCCTCTGTAATTCCTCCTGGAATTGTAAGAACTTTACTTTATGCACTTCCTCTGTAATCCCTACTGGAAATGTAAGAACTTTACTTGATGCACCTCCTCTGTAATCCCTCCTGGAAATGTTAGAACTGTACTTTATGCATTTCCTCTATAATTCCTCCTGGAAATGTAAGAAATTTACTTTAGGCACCTCTTCTGTAATCCCTCCTGGAAATGTAAGAATTTTACTTTATGCACTTCCTCTGTAAATGCTCCTGAAAATGTAAGAACTCTACTTTGTGCACATCCCCTGTAATCCCTCCTGGAAATGCAAGGACTCTACTTTCTGCACTTCTTCTGTAATTCCCCCATGGACATGTAAGAACTTTACTTTGTGCACTTCCTCTGTAAATACTCCTGGAAATGTAAGAACTCTACTTTGTGCACTTCCTCTGTAATCCCTCCTGGAAATGTAAGGACTCTACTTTCTGCACTTCCTCTTTAATTCCCCCTGGAAATGTAAGAACTTTACTTTATGAACTTCCTCTATAATCCCTCCTGGAAATGTAAGAGCTTTACTTTATGCACTCCCTGTGTAAATCCTCCTGGAAATGTAAGAACTCTACTTTCTGCACTTCCTCTGTAATCCCTCCTGGAAATGTAAGAACTTTACTTTTTGTACTTCCTCTGTAAATACTCCTGGAAATGTAAGAACTTTACTTTATGCACTTCCTCTGTAATCCCTCCTGGAAATGTAAGAACTTTACTTTATGCACTTCCTCTGTAATCCCTCCTGGAAATGTAAGAATTCTACTTTGTGCATTACCTCTATAATTCCTCCAGGAAATGTAAGAACTTTACTTTATGCACTTCCTCTGTAATCCCTCCCTGAAATGTAAGAACTTTACTTTTTGCACTTCCTCTGTAAATACTCCTGGAAATGTAAGAACTCTACTTTGTGCACTTCCTCTTTAATCCCTCCTGGAAATGTAAGAACTTTGTGCACTTCCTCTGTAATTCCTCCTGGAAATGTAAGAACTCTACTTTCTGCACTTCCTCTTTAATTCCTCCTGGAAATGTAAGAACTCTACTTTGTGCATTTCCTCTATAATTCCTCCTGGAAATGTAAGAACTTTACTTTATGCCCTTCCTCTGTAATCCCTCCTGGAAATGTAAAAACTTTACTTTATGCACTTCCTCTGTAATTCCTCCTGGAAATGTAAGAATTTTACGTTATGCACTTCCTCAGTAATCCCTCCTGGAAATGTAAGAACTTTACTTTATGCACTTCCTCTGTAATCCCTCCTGGAAATGTAAGAACTCTACTTCATGCATTTCCTCTATAAATCCTCCTGGAAGTGTAAGAACTTTACTTTAGGCACTTCCTCTGTAATCCCTCCCGGAAATGTAAGAATTTTACTTTATGCACTTCCTCTGTAAATACTCCTGGAAGTGTAAAGAGTTTACTTTGTGCACTTCCTCTTTAATTCCTCCTGGAAATGTAAGAACTCTACTTTGTGCATTTCCTCTATAATTCCTCCTGGAAATGTAAGAACTTTACTTTATGCCCTTCCTCTGTAATCCCTCCTGGAAATGTAAAAACTTTACTTTATGCACTTCCTCTGTAATTCCTCCTGGAAATGTAAGAATTTTACGTTATGCACTTCCTCAGTAATCCCTCCTGGAAATGTAAGAACTTTACTTTATGCACTTCCTCTGTAATCCCTCCTGGAAATGTAAGAACTCTACTTTATGCATTTCCTCTATAATTCCTCCTGGAAGTGTAAGAACTTTACTTTAGGCACTTCTTCTGTAATCCCTCCCGGAAATGTAAGAATTTTACTTTATGCACTTCCTCTGTAAATACTCCTGGAAATGTAAAGAGTTTACTTTATGCACTTCCTCTGTAATCCCTCCTGGAAATGTAAGAACTTTACTTTTTGCACTTCCTCTGTAATCCCTCCTGAAAATATTAGAACTCTACTTTGTGCACTTCCTCTGTAATCCCTCCTGGAAATGTAAAACTCTACTTTATGCACTTCCTCTGTAATCCCTCCTGGAAATGTAAGGACTCTACTTTCTGCACTTCCTCTTTAATTCTCCCTGGAAATGTAAGAACTGTACTTTATGCACTTCCTCGTTAATTCCTCCTGGAATTGTAAGAACTTTACTTTATGCACTTCCTCTGTAATCCCTACTGGAAATGTAAGAACTTTACTTGATGCACCTCCTCTGTAATCCCTCCTGGAAATGTTAGAACTGTACTTTATGCATTTCCTCTATAATTCCTCCTGGAAATGTAAGAAATTTACTTTAGGCACCTCTTCTGTAATCCCTCCTGGAAATGTAAGAATTTTACTTTATGCACTTCCTCTGTAAATGCTCCTGAAAATGTAAGAACTCTACTTTGTGCACATCCCCTGTAATCCCTCCTGGAAATGCAAGGACTCTACTTTCTGCACTTCTTCTGTAATTCCCCCATGGACATGTAAGAACTTTACTTTGTGCACTTCCTCTGTAAATACTCCTGGAAATGTAAGAACTCTACTTTGTGCACTTCCTCTGTAATCCCTCCTGGAAATGTAAGGACTCTACTTTCTGCACTTCCTCTTTAATTCCCCCTGGAAATGTAAGAACTTTACTTTATGAACTTCCTCTATAATCCCTCCTGGAAATGTAAGAGCTTTACTTTATGCACTCCCTGTGTAAATCCTCCTGGAAATGTAAGAACTCTACTTTCTGCACTTCCTCTGTAATCCCTCCTGGAAATGTAAGAACTTTACTTTTTGTAATTCCTCTGTAAATACTCCTGGAAATGTAAGAACTTTACTTTATGCACTTCCTTTGTAATCCCTCCTGGAAATGTAAGAACTTTACTTTATGCACTTCCTCTGTAATCCCTCCTGGAAATGTAAGAATTCTACTTTGTGCATTACCTCTATAATTCCTCCAGGAAATGTAAGAACTTTACTTTATGCACTTCCTCTCTAATCCCTCCTGGAAATGTAAGAACTCTACTTTGTGCACTTCCTCTTTAATCCCTCCTCGAAATGTAAAAACTCTACTTTGTGCACTTCCTCTGTAATCCCACCTGGAAATGTAAGAACTTTGTACACTTCCTCTGTAATTCCTCCTGGAAATGTAAGAACTCTACTTTATGCACTTCCTCTGTAATTCCTCCTGGAAATGTAAGAACTCTACTTTGTGCATTTCCTCTATAATTCCTCCTGGAAATGTAAGAACTTTACTTTATGCCCTTCCTCTGTAATCCCTCCTGGAAATGTAAGAACTTTACTTTATGCACTTCCTCTGTAATTCCTCCTGGAAATGTAAGAACTTTACTTTATGCACTTCCTCTGTAATCCCTCCTGGAAATGTAAGAACTTTACTTTATGCACTTCCTCTGTAATCCCTCCTGGAAATGTAAGAACTCTACTTTCTGCACTTCCTCTGTAATCCCTCCTGGAAATGTAAGAACTCTACTTCATGCATTTCCTCTATAATTCCTCCTGGAAGTGTAAGAACTTTACTTTAGGCAATTCCTCTGTAATCCCTCCCTGAAATGTAAGAATTTTACTTTATGCACTTCCTCTGTAAATACTCCTGGAAATGTAAGAACTCTACTTTATGCACTTCCTCTGTAATTCCTCCTGGAAATTTAAGAACTCTACTTTGTGCATTTCCTCTATAATTCCTCCTGGAAATGTAAGAACTTTACTTTATGCCCTTCCTCTGTAATCCCTCCCTGAAATGTAAGAACTTTACTTTTTGCACTTCCTCTGTAAATACTCCTGGAAATGTAAGAACTCTACTTTGTGCACTTCCTCTTTAATCCCTCCTGGAAATGTAAGAACTTTGTGCACTTCCTCTGTAATTCCTCCTGGAAATGTAAGAACTCTACTTTCTGCACTTCCTCTTTAATTCCTCCTGGAAATGTAAGAACTCTACTTTGTGCATTTCCTCTATAATTCCTCCTGGAAATGTAAGAACTTTACTTTATGCCCTTCCTCTGTAATCCCTCCTGGAAATGTAAAAACTTTACTTTATGCACTTCCTCTGTAATTCCTCCTGGAAATGTAAGAATTTTACGTTATGCACTTCCTCAGTAATCCCTCCTGGAAATGTAAGAACTTTACTTTATGCACTTCCTCTGTAATCCCTCCTGGAAATGTAAGAACTCTACTTCATGCATTTCCTCTATAAATCCTCCTGGAAGTGTAAGAACTTTACTTTAGGCACTTCCTCTGTAATCCCTCCCGGAAATGTAAGAATTTTACTTTATGCACTTCCTCTGTAAATACTCCTGGAAGTGTAAAGAGTTTACTTTGTGCACTTCCTCTTTAATTCCTCCTGGAAATGTAAGAACTCTACTTTGTGCATTTCCTCTATAATTCCTACTGGAAATGTAAGAACTTTACTTTATGCCCTTCCTCTGTAATCCCTCCTGGAAATGTAAAAACTTTACTTTATGCACTTCCTCTGTAATTCCTCCTGGAAATGTAAGAATTTTACGTTATGCACTTCCTCAGTAATCCCTCCTGGAAATGTAAGAACTTTACTTTATGCACTTCCTCTGTAATCCCTCCTGGAAATGTAAGAACTCTACTTTATGCATTTCCTCTATAATTCCTCCTGGAAGTGTAAGAACTTTACTTTAGGCACTTCTTCTGTAATCCCTCCCGGAAATGTAAGAATTTTACTTTATGCACTTCCTCTGTAAATACTCCTGGAAATGTAAAGAGTTTACTTTATGCACTTCCTCTGTAATCCCTCCTGGAAATGTAAGAACTTTACTTTTTGCACTTCCTCTGTAAATACTCCTGGAAATGTAAGAACTCTTCTTTGTGCACTTCCTCTTTAATCCCTCCTGGAAATGTAAAAATCCTTCTTTGTCCACTTCCTCTGTAATCCCTCTTGGAAATGTAAGAACTTTGTGCACTTCCTCTGTAATTACTCCTGGAAATGTAAGAACTCTACTTTCTGCACTTCCTCTTTAATTCCTCCTGGAAATGTAAGAACTTTACTTTATGCACTTCCTCTTTAATCCCTCCTGAAAATGTAAGAAATTTACTTCATCACTTCTTCTGTAAATCCTCCTGGAAATGTAAGAACTCTACTTTGTGCACATGCCCTGTAATTCCTCCTGGAAATGTAAGAACTCAACTTTATGCACTTCCTCTGTAATTCCTCCTGGAAATGTAAGAACTCTACTTTGTGCACTTCCTCTGTAATCCCTCCTGAAAATATTAGAACTCTACTTTGTGCACTTCCTCTGTAATCCCTCCTGGAAATGTAAAACTCTACTTTATGCACTTCCTCTGTAATCCCTCCTGGAAATGTAAGAACTTTACTTTATGCACTTCCTCTGTAATCCCTCCTGGAAATGTAAGAACTTTACTTTATGCACTTCCTCTGTAATTCCTCCTGGAAATGTAAGAATTTTACTTTATGCACTTCCTCTGTAATCCCTCCTGGAAATGTAAGAACTTTACTTTATGCAATTCCTCTGTAATCCCTCCTGGAAATGTAAGAACTCTACTTTATGCATTTCCTGTATAATTCCTCCTGGAAGTGTAAGAACTTTACTTTAGGCACTTCCTCTGTAATCCCTCCCGGAAATGTAAGAATTTTACTTTATGCACTTCCTCTGTAAATACTCCTGGAAATGTAAAGAGTTTACTTTGTGCACTTCCTCTGTAATCCCTCCTGGAAATGTAAGAACTTTACTTTTTGCACTTCCTCTGTAAATACTCCTGGAAATGTAAGAACTCTTCTTTGTGCACTTCCTCTTTAATCCCTCCTGGAAATGTAAAAATCCTACTTTGTCCACTTCCTCTGTAATCCCTCCTGGAAATGTAAGAAATTTGTGCACTTCCTCTGTAAATACTCCTGGAAATGTAAGAACTCTACTTTCTGCACTTCCTCTTTAATTCCTCCTGGAAATGTAAGAACTCTACTTTGTGCATTTCCTCTATAATTCCTCCTGGAAATGTAAGAAATTTACTTTAGGCACTTCTCCTGTAATCCCTCCTGGAAATGTAAGAACTTTACTTGATGCACCTCCTCTGTAGTCCCTCCTGGAAATGTAAGAACTCTACTTTATTCATTTCCTCTATAATTCCTCCTGGAAATGTAAGAAATTTACTTTAGGCACTTCTCCTGTAATCCCTCCTGGAAATGTAAGAATTTTACTTTATGCACTTCCTCTGTAAATCCTCCTGGAAATGTAAGAACTCTACTTTGTGCACATCCCCTGTAATCCCTCCTGGAAATGCAAGGACTCTACTTTCTGCACTTCTTCTGTAATTCCGCCATGGACATGTAAGAACTTTACTTTGTGCACTTCCTCTGTAAAAACTCCTGGAAATGTAAGAACTCTACTTTGTGCACTTCCTCTGTAATCCCTCCTGGAAATGTAAGGACTCTACTTTCTGCACTTCCTCTTTAATTCCCCCTGGAAATGGAAGAACTTTGCTTTATGAACTTACTCTATAATCCCTCCTGGAAATGTAAGAGCTTTACTTTATGCACTCCCTGTGTAAATCCTCCTGGAAATGTAAGAACTCTACTTTCTGCACTTCCTCTGTAATCCCTCCTGGAAATGTAAGAACTTTACTTTTTGCACTTCCTCTGTAAATACTCCTGGAAATGTAAGAACTTTACTTTATGAACTTCCTCTGTAATCCCTCCTGGAAATGTAAGAACTTTACTTTATGCACTTCCTCTGTAATCCCTCCTGGAAATGTAAGAATTCTACTTTGTGCATTACCTCTATAATTCCTCCAGGAAATGTAAGAACTTTACTTTATGCACTTCCACTGTAATCCCTCCTGGAAATTTAAGAACTCTACTTTGTGCACTTCCTCTTTAATCCCTCCTGGAAATGTAAAAACTCTACTTTGTGCACTTCCTCTGTAATCCCTCCTGGAAATGTAAGAACTTTGTGCACTTCCTCTGTAATTCCTCCTGGAAATGTAAGAACTCTACTTTATGCACTTCCTCTGTAATTCCTCTTGGAAATGTAAGAACTCTACTTTGTGCATTTCCTCTATAATTCCTCCTGGAAATGTAAGAACTTTACTTTATGCCCTTCCTCTGTAATCCCTCCTGGAAATGTAAGAACTTTACTTGATGCACCTCCTCTGTAATCCCTCCTGGAAATGTAAGAACTGTACTTTATGCATTTCCTCTATAATTCCTCCTGGAAATGTAAGAAATTTACTTTAGGCACTTGTTCTGTAATCCCTCCTGGAAATGTAAGAATTTTACTTTATGCTCTTCCTCTGTAAATCCTCCTGGAAATGTAAGAATTTTACTTTGTGCACATCCCCTGTAATCCCTCCTGGAAATGCAAGGACTCTACTTTCTGCACTTCTTCTGTAATTCCCCCATGGACATGTAAGAACTTTACTTTGTGCACTTCCTCTGTAAATACTCCTGGAAATGTAAGATCTCTACTTTGTGCACTTCCTCTGTAATCCCTCCTGGAAATGTAAGGACTCTACTTTCTGCACTTCCTCTTTAATTCCCCCTGGAAATGTAAGAACTTTACTTTATTAACTTCCTCTATAATCCCTCCTGGAAATGTAAGAGCTTTACTTTATGCACTCCCTGCGTAAATCCTCCTGGAAATGTAAGAACTCTACTTTCTGCACTTCCTCTGTAATCCCTCCTGGAAATATAAGAACTTTACTTTATGCACTTCCTCTGTAATCCCTCCTGGAAATGTAAGAACTTTACTTTATGCACTTCCTCTGTAATCCCTCCTGGAAATGTAAGAATTCTACTTTGTGCATTACCTATATAATTCCTCCAGGAAATGTAAGAACTTTACTTTATGCACTTCCTCTGTAATCCCTCCTGGAAATGTAAGAACTCTACTTTGTGCACTTCCTCTTTAATCCCTCCTGGAAATGTAAAAACTCTACTTTGTGCACTTCCTCTGTAATCCCTCCTGGAAATGTAAGAACTCTACTTTATGGACTTCCTCTGTAATTCCTCCTGGAAATGTAAGAACTCTACTTTGTGCATTTCCTCTATAATTCCTCCTGGAAATGTAAGAACTTTACTTCATGCCCTTCCTCTGTAATCCCTCCTGGAAATGTAAGAACTTTACTTTATGCACTTCCTCTGTAATTCCTCCTGGAAATGTAAGAAATTTACTTTATGCACTTCCTCTGTAATCCCTCCTGGAAATGTAAGAACTCTACTTCATGCATTTCCTCTATAATTCCTCCTGGAAGTGTAAGAACTTTACTTTAGGCACTTCCTCTGTAATCCCTCCATGAAATGTAAGAATTTTACTTTATGCACTTCCTCTGTAAATACTCCTGGAAATGTAAAGAGTTTACTTTGTGCACTTCCTCTGTAATCCCTCCTGGAAATGTAAGAACTTTACTTTTTGCACTTCCTCTGTAAATACTCCTGGAAATGTAAGAAATCTTCTTTGTGCACTTCCTCTTTAATCCCTCCTGGAAATGTAAAAATCCTACTTTGTCCACTTCCTCTGTAATCCCTCCTGGAAATGTAAGAACTTTGTGCACTTCCTCTGTAATTACTCCTGGAAATGTAAGAACTCTACTTTCTGCACTTCCTCTTTAATTCCTCCTGGAAATGTAAGAACTCTACTTTGTGCATTTCCTCTATAATTCCTCATGGAAATGTAAGAACTTTACTTTATGCACTTCCTCTGTAATCCCTCTTGGAAATGTAAGAACTTTACTTTATGCATTTCCTCTATAATTCCTCATGGAAATGTAAGAACTTTACTTTAGGCACTTCTTCTGTAATCCCTCCTGAAAATGTAAGAATTTTACTTCATGCACTTCCTCTGTAAATCCTCCTGGAAATGTAAGAACTCTACTTTATGCACTTCCTCTGTAATTCCTCCTGGAAATGTAAGAACTCTACTTTGTGCACTTCCTCTGTAATCCCTCCTGAAAATATTAGAACTCTACTTTGTGCACTTCCTCTGTAATCCCTCCTGGAAATGTAAAACTCTACTTTATGCACTTTCTCTGTAATCCCTCCTGGAAATGTAAGAACTCTACTTTATGCACTTCCTCTGTAATTCCTCCTGGAAATGTAAGAAATTTACTTTAGGCACTTCTTCTGTAATCCCTCCTGGAAATGTAAGAATTTTACTTTATGCACTTCCTCTGTAAATCCTCCTGGAAATGTAAGAACTCTACTTTGTGCACATCCCCAGTAATCCCTCCTGGAAATGCAAGGACTCTACTTTCTGCACTTCCTCTTTAATTCCCCCTGGAAATGTAAGAACTTTACTTTATGCACTTCCTCTGTAATCCCTCCTGGAAATGTAAGAACTTTACTTTATGCACTTCCTCTGTAATCCCTCCTGGAAATGTAAGAATTTTACTATATGCACTTCCTCTGTAATCCCTCCTGGAAATGTAAGAACTTTACTTTATGCACTTCCTCTGTAATCCCTCCTGGAAATGTAGGAACTCTACTTTGTGCATTTCCTCTATAATTCCTCCTGGAAATGTAAGAACTTTACTTTATGCACTTGCTCTGTAATCCCTCCTGGAAATGTAAGAATTTTACTTTATGCACTTCCTCTGTAAATCCTCCTGGAAATGTAAGAACTTTACTTTCTGCACTTCCTCTTTAATTCCCCCTGGAAATGTAATAACTTTACTTTATGCACTTCCTCTGTAAATCCTCCTGGAAATGTAAGAACTGTACTTTATGCATTTCCTCTATAACTCCTCCTGGAAATGTAAGAAATTTACTTTAGGCACTTCTTCTGTAATCCCTCCTGGAAATGTAAGAATTTTACTTTATGCAATTCCTCTGTAAATCCTCCTGGAAATGTAAGAGCTCTACTTTGTGCACATTCCCTGTAATCCCTCCTGGAAATGCAAGGACTCTACTTTCTGCACTTCCTCTTTAATTCTCCCTGGAAATGTAAGAACTTTCCTTTATGCACTTCCTCTGTAAATCCACCTGGAAATGTAAGAACTTTACTTTATGCACTTCCTCTGTAAATCCTCCTGCAAATGTAAGAACTCTACTTTGTGCACTTCCTCTGTAATCCCTCCTGGAAATATTAGAACTCTACTTTGTGCACTTCCTCTGTAATCCCTCCTGGAAATGTAAAACTCTACTTTGTGCACTTCCTCTGTAATCCCTCCTGGAAATGTAAGGACTCTACTTTCTGCACTTCCTCTGTAATCCCACCTGGAAATGTAAGAACTTTACTTTATGCACTTCCTCTGTAATCCCTCCTGGAAATGTAAGAACTCTACTTTCTGCACTTCCTCTGTAATCCCTTCTGGAAATGTAAGAACTTTACTTTTTGCACTTCCTCTGTAATCCCTCCTGGAAATGTAAGGACTCTAATTTCTGCACTTCCTCTGTAATCTCTTCTGGAAATGTAAGAACTTTACTTTGTGCACTTCCTCTGTAATCCCTCCTGGAAATGTAAGAACTTTTCTTTTTGCAATTCCTCTGTAAATCCTCCTGTAAATGTAAGAACGCTACGTTGTGCACATCCCCTGTAATCCCTCCTGGAAATGTAAGAACTCAACTTTATGCACTTCCTCTGTAATTCCTCCTGGAAATGTAAGAACTCTACTTTGTGCACTTCCTCTGTAATCCCTCCTGAAAATATTAGAACTCTACTTTGTGCACTTCCTCTGTAATCCCTCCTGGAAATGTAAAACTCTACTTTATGCACTTCCTCTGTAATCCCTCCTGGAAATGTAAGAACTTTACTTTATGCACTTCCTCTGTAATCCCTCCTGGAAATGTAAGAACTTTACTTTATGCGCTTCCTCTGTAATTCCTCCTGGAAATGTAGGAATTTTACTTTATGCACTTCCTCTGTAATCCCTCCTGGAAATGTAAGAACTTTACTTTATGCAATTCCTCTGTAATCCCTCCTGGAAATGTAAGAACTCTACTTTATGCATTTCCTCTATAATTCCTCCTGGAAGTGTAAGAACTTTACTTTAGGCACTTCCTCTGTAATCCCTCCCGGAAATGTAAGAATTTTACTTTATGCACTTCTTCTGTAAATACTCCTGGAAATGTAAAGAGTTTACTTTGTGCACTTCCTCTGTAATCCCTCCTGGAAATGTAAGAACTTTACTTTTTGCACTTCCTCTGTAAATACTCCTGGAAATGTAAGAACTCTTCTTTGTGCACTTCCTCTTTAATCCCTCCTGGAAATGTAAAAATCCTACTTTGTCCACTTCCTCTGTAATCCCTCCTGGAAATGTAAGAAATTTGTGCACTTCCTCTGTAAATACTCCTGGAAATGTAAGAACTCTACTTTCTGCACTTCCTCTTTAATTCCTCCTGGAAATGTAAGAACTCTACTTTGTGCATTTCCTCTATAATTCCTCCTGGAAATGTAAGAACTTTACTTTATGCACTTCCTCTGTAATCCCTCCTGAAAATGTAAGAATTTTACTTCATCACTTCCTCTGTAAATCCTCCTGGAAATGTAAGAACTCTACTTTGTGCACATGCCCTGTAATTCCTCGGGAAATGTAAGAACTCTACTTTATGCACTTCCTCTGTAATTCCTCTTGGAAATGTAAGAACTCTACTTTGCGCACTTCATCTGTAATCCCTCCTGAAAATATTAGAACTCTACTTTGTGCACTTCCTCTGTAATCCCTCCTGAAAATATTAGAACTCTACTTTATGCACTTACTCTGTAATCCCTCCTGGAAATGTAAGAACTTTACTTTGTGCACTTCCTCTGTAATCCCTCCTGGAAATGTAAGAACTTTACTTTATGCACTTCCTCTGTAATCCCTCCTTAAATGTAAGGACTCTACTTTCTGCACTTCCTCTTTAATTCTCCCTGGAAATATAAGAACTCTACTTTATGCACTTCCTCTTTAATCCCTCCTGGAAATGTTAGAACTTTACTTTATGCACTTCCTCTGTAATTCCTCCTGGAATTGTAAGAACTTTACTGTATGCACTTCCTCTGTAATCCCTACTGGAAATGTAAGAACTTTACTTGATGCACCTCCTCTGTAGTCCCTCCTGGAAATGTAAGAACTCTACTTTATTCATTTCCTCTATAATTCCTCCTGGAAATGTAAGAAATTTACTTTAGGCACTTCTACTGTAATCCCTCCTGGAAATGTAAGAATTTTACTTTATGCACTTCCTCTGTAAATCCTCCTGGAAATGTAAGAACTCTACTTTGTGCACATCCCCTGTAATCCCTCCTGGAAATGCAAGGACTCTACTTTCTGCACTTCTTCTGTAATTCCGCCATGGACATGTAAGAACTTTACTTTGTGCACTTCCTCTGTAAAAACTCCTGGAAATGTAAGAACTCTACTTTGTGCACTTCCTCTGTAATCCCTCCTGGAAATGTAAGGACTCTACTTTCTGCACTTCCTCTTTAATTCCCCCTGGAAATGTAAGAACTTTGCTTTATGATCTTACTCTATAATCCCTCCTGGAAATGTAAGAGCTTTACTTTATGCACTCCCTGTTTAAATCCTCCTGGAAATGTAAGAACTCTACTTTCTGCACTTCCTCTGTAATCCCTCCTGGAAATGTAAGAACTTTACTTTTTGCACTTCCTCTGTAAATACTCCTGGAAATGTAAGAACTTTACTTTATGAACTTCCTCTGTAATCCCTCCTGGAAATGTAAGAACTTTACTTTATGCACTTCCTCTGTAATCCCTCCTGGAAATGTAAGAATTCTACTTTGTGCATTACCTCTATAATTCCTCCAGGAAATGTATGAACTTTACTTTTTGCACTTCCACTGTAATCCCTCCTGGAAATGTAAGAACTCTACTTTGTGCACTTCCTCTTTAATCCCTCCTGGAAATGTAAAAACTCTACTTTGTGCACTTCCTCTGTAATCCCTCCTGGAAATGTAAGAACTTTGTGCACTTCCTCTGTAATTCCGCCTGGAAATGTAAGAATTCTACTTTATGCACTTCCTCTGTAATTCCTCTTGGAAATGTAAGAACTCTACTTTGTGCATTTCCTCTATAATTCCTCCTGGAAATGTAAGAACTTTACTTTATGCCCTTCCTCTGTAATCCCTCCTGGAAATGTAAGAACTTTACTTGATGCACCTCCTCTGTAATCCCTCCTGGAAATGTAAGAACTGTACTTTATGCATTTCCTCTATAATTCCTCCTGGAAATGTAAGAAATTTACTTTAGGCACTTGTTCTGTAATCCCTCCTGGAAATGTAAGAATTTTACTTTATGCTCTTCCTCTGTAAATCCTCCTGGAAATGTAAGAATTTTACTTTGTGCACATCCCCTGTAATCCCTCCTGGAAATGCAAGGACTCAACTTTCTGCACTTCTTCTGTAATTCCCCCATGGACATGTAAGAACTTTACTTGTGCACTTCCTCTGTAAATACTCCTGGAAATGTAAGATCTCTACTTTGTGCACTTCCTCTGTAATCCCTCCTGGAAATGTAAGGACTCTACTTTCTGCACTTCCTCTTTAATTCCCCCTGGAAATGTAAGAACTTTACTTTATGAACTTCCTCTATAATCCCTCCTGGAAATGTAAGAGCTTTACTTTATGCACTCCCTGTGTAAATCCTCCTGGAAATGTAAGAACTCTACTTTCTGCACTTCCTCTGTAATCCCTCCTGGAAATGTAAGAACTTTACTTTATGCACTTCCTCTATAATCCCTCCTGGAAATGTAAGAACTTTACTTTATGCACTTCCTCTGTAATCCCTCCTGGAAATGTAAGAATTCTACTTTGTGCATTACCTATATAATTCCTCCAGGAAATGTAAGAAGTTTACGTTATGCACTTCCTCTGTAATCCCTCCTGGAAATGTAAGAACTCTACTTTGTGCACTTCCTCTTTAATCCCTCCTGGAAATGTAAAAACTCTACTTTGTGCACTTCCTCTGTAATCCCTCCTGGAAATGTAAGAACTCTACTTTATGCACTTCCTCTGTAATTCCTCCTGGAAATGTAAGAACTCTACTTTGTGCATTTCCTCTATAATTCCTCCTGGAAATGTAAGAACTTTACTTTATGCACTTCCTCTGTAAATCCTCCTGGAAATGTAAGAACTGTACTTTATGCATTTCCTCTATAATTCCTCCTGGAAATGTAAGAAATTTACTTTAGGCACTTCTTCTGTAATCCCTCCTGGAAATGTAAGAATTTTACTTTATGCACTTCCTCTGTAAATCCTCCTGGAAATGTAAGAACTCTACTTTGTGCACATTCCCTGTAATCCCTCCTGGAAATGCAAGGACTCTACTTTCTGCACTTCCTCTTTAATTCCCCCTGGAAATGTAAGAACTTTACTTTATGCACTTCCTCTGTAAATCCTCCTGGAAATGTAAGAACTTTACTTTATGCACTTCCTCTGTAAATCCTCCTGCAAATGTAAGAACTCTACTTTGTGCACTTCCTCTGTAATCCCTCCTGGAAATATTAGAACTCTACTTTGTGCACTTCCTCTGTAATCCCTCCTGGAAATGTAAAACTCTACTTTCTGCACTTCCTCTGTAATCCCTCCTGCAAATGTAAGGACTCTACTTTCTGCACTTCCTCTGTAATCCCACCTGGAAATGTAAGAACTTTACTTTATGCACTTCCTCTGTAATCCCTCCTGGAAATGTAAGAACTCTACTTTCTGCACTTCCTCTGTAATCCCTTCTGGAAATGTAAGAACTTTACTTTGTGCACTTTCTCTGTAATCCCTCCTGGAAATGTAAGAACTTTTCTTTTTGCAATTCCTCTGTAAATCCTCCTGTAAATGTAAGAACGCTACGTTGTGCACATCCCCTGTAATCCCTCCTGGAAATGTAAGAACTCAACTTTATGCACTTCCTCTGTAATTCCTCCTGGAAATGTAAGAACTCTACTTTGTGCACTTCCTCTGTAATCCCTCCTGAAAATATTAGAACTCTACTTTGTGCACTTCCTCTGTAATCCCTCCTGGAAATGTAAAACTCTACTTTATGCACTTCCTCTGTAATCCCTCCTGGAAATGTAAGAACTTTACTTTATGCACTTCCTCTGTAATCCCTCCTGGAAATGTAAGAACTTTACTTTATGCACTTCCTCTGTAATTCCTCCTGGAAATGTAAGAATTTTACTTTATGCACTTCCTCTGTAATCCCTCCTGGAAATGTAAGAACTTTACTTTATGCAATTCCTCTGTAATCCCTCCTGGAAATGTAAGAACTCTACTTTATGCATTTCCTCTATAATTCCTCCTGGAAGTGTAAGAACTTTACTTTAGGCACTTCCTCTGTAATCCCTCCCGGAAATGTAAGAATTTTACTTTATGCACTTCCTCTGTAAATACTCCTGGAAATGTAAAGAGTTTACTTTGTGCACTTCCTCTGTAATCCCTCCTGGAAATGTAAGAACTTTACTTTTTGCACTTCCTCTGTAAATACTCCTGGAAATGTAAGAACTCTTCTTTGTGCACTTCCTCTTTAATCCCTCCTGGAAATGTAAAAATCCTACTTTGTCCACTTCCTCTGTAATCCCTCCTGGAAATGTAAGAAATTTGTGCACTTCCTCTGTAAATACTCCTGGAAATGTAAGAACTCTACTTTCTGCACTTCCTCTTTAATTCCTCCTGGAAATGTAAGAACTCTACTTTGTGCATTTCCTCTATAATTCCTCCTGGAAATGTAAGAACTTTACTTTATGCACTTCCTCTGTAATCCCTCCTGAAAATGTAAGAATTTTACTTCATCACTTCCTCTGTAAATCCTCCTGGAAATGTAAGAACTCTACTTTGTGCACATGCCCTGTAATTCCTCCTGGAAATGTAAGAACTCTACTTTATGCACTTCCTCTGTAATTCCTCTTGGAAATGTAAGAACTCTACTTTGCGCACTTCCTCTGTAATCCCTCCTGAAAATATTAGAACTCTTCTTTGTGCACTTCCTCTGTAATCCCTCCTGAAAATATTAGAACTCTACTTTATGCACTTCCTCTGTAATCCCTCCTGGAAATGTAAGAACTTTACTTTATGCACTTCCTCTGTAATCCCTCCTGGAAATGTAAGAACTTTACTTTATGCACTTCCTCTGTAATCCCTCCTGGAAATGTAAGGACTCTACTTTCTGCACTTCCTCTTTAATTCTCCCTGGAAATATAAGAACTCTACTTTATGCACTTCCTCTTTAATCCCTCCTGGAAATGTAAGAACTTTACTTTATGCACTTCCTCTGTAATTCCTCCTGGAATTGTAAGAACTTTACTGTATGCACTTCCTCTGTAATCCCTCCTGGAAATGTAAGCACTTTACTTTATGCACTTCCTCTGTAATCCCTCCTGGAAATGTAAGGACTCTACTTTCTGCACTTCCTCTTTAATTCTCCCTGGAAATATAAGAACTCTACTTTATGCACTTCCTCTTTAATCCCTCCTGGAAATGTAAGAACTTTACTTGATGCACCTCCTCTGTAGTCCCTCCTGGAAATGTAAGAACTCTACTTTATTCATTTCCTCTATAATTCCTCCTGGAAATGTAAGAAATTTACTTTAGGCACTTCTCCTGTAATCCCTCCTGGAAATGTAAGAATTTTACTTTATGCACTTCCTCTGTAAATCCTCCTGGAAATGTAAGAACTCTACTTTGTGCACATCCCCTGTAATCCCTCCTGAAGATGCAAGGACTCTACTTTCTGCACTTCTTCTGTAATTCCGCCATGGACATGTAAGAACTTTACTTTGTGCACTTCCTCTGTAAAAACTCCTGGAAATGTAAGAACTCTACTTTGTGCACTTCCTCTGTAATCCCTCCTGGAAATGTAAGGACTCTACTTTCTGCACTTCCTCTTTAATTCCCCCTGGAAATGTAAGAACTTTGCTTTATGAACTTACTCTATAATCCCTCCTGGAAATGTAAGCGCTTTACTTTATGCACTCCCTGTGTAAATCCTCCTGGAAATGTAAGAACTCTACTTTCTGCACTTCCTCTGTAATCCCTCCTGGAAATGTAAGAACTTTACTTTTTGCACTTCCTCTGTAAATACTCCTGGAAATGTAAGAACTTTACTTTATGAACTTCCTCTGTAATCCCTCCTGGAAATGTAAGAACTTTACTTTATGCACTTCCTCTGTAATCCCTCCTGGAAATGTAAGAATTCTACTTTGTGCATTACCTCTATAATTCCTCCAGGAAATGTAAGAACTTTACTTTATGCACTTCCACTGTAATCCCTCCTGGAAATGTAAGAACTCTACTTTGTGCACTTCCTCTTTAATCCCTCCTGGAAATGTAAAAACTCTACTTTGTGCACTTCCTCTGTATTCCCTCCTGGAAATGTAAGAACTTTGTGCACTTCCTCTGTAATTCCTCCTGGAAATGTAAGAATTCTACTTCATGCACTTCCTCTGTAATTCCTCTTGGAAATGTAAGAACTCTACTTTGTGCATTTCCTCTATAATTCCTCCTGGAAATGTAAGAACTTTACTTTATGCCCTTCCTCTGTAATCCCTCCTGGAAATGTAAGAACTTTACTTGATGCACCTCCTCTGTAATCCCTCCTGGAAATGTAAGAACTGTACTTTATGCATTTCCTCTATAATTCCTCCTGGAAATGTAAGAAATTTACTTTAGGCACTTGTTCTGTAATCCCTCCTGGAAATGTAAGAATTTTACTTTATGCTCTTCCTCTGTAAATCCTCCTGGAAATGTAAGAATTTTACTTTGTGCACATCCCCTGTAATCCCTCCTGGAAATGCAAGGACTCTACTTTCTGCACTTCTTCTGTAATTCCCCCATGGACATGTAAGAACTTTACTTTGTGCACTTCCTCTGTAAATACTCCTGGAAATGTAAGATCTCTACTTTGTGCACTTCCTCTGTAATCCCTCCTGGAAATGTAAGGACTCTACTTTCTGCACTTCCTCTTTAATTCCCCCTGGAAATGTAAGAACTTTACTTTATGAACTTCCTCTATAATCCCTCATGGAAATGTAAGAGCTTTACTTTATGCACTCCCTGTGTAAATCCTCCTGGAAATGTAAGAACTCTACTTTCTGCACTTCCTCTGTAATCCCTCCTGGAAATGTAAGAACTTTACTTTATGCACTTCCTCTGTAATCCCTCCTGGAAATGTAAGAACTTTACTTTATGCACTTCCTCTGTAATCCCTCCTGGAAATGTAAGAATTCTACTTTGTGCATTACCTATATAATTCCTCCAGGAAATGTAAGAACTTTACTTTATGCACTTCCTCTGTAATCCCTCCTGGAAATGTAAGAACTCTACTTTGTGCACTTCCTCTTTAATCCCTCCTGGAAATGTAAAAACTCTACTTTGTGCACTTCCTCTGTAATCCCTCCTGGAAATGTAAGAACTCTACTTTATGCACTTCCTCTGTAATTCCTCCTGGAAATGTAAGAACTCTACTTTGTGCATTTCCTCTATAATTCCTCCTGGAAATGTAAGAACTTTACTTCATGCCCTTCCTCTGTAATCCCTCCTGGAAATGTAAGAACTTTACTTTATGCACTTCCTCTGTAATTCCTCCTGGAAATGTAAGAAATTTACTTTATGCACTTCCTCTGTAATCCCTCCTGGAAATGTAAGAACTTTAATTTATGCACTTCCTCTGTAATCCCTCCTGGAAATGTAAGAACTCTACTTTCTGCACTTCCTCTGTAATCCCTCCTGGAAATGTAAGAACTCTACTTCATGCATTTCCTCTATAATTCCTCCTGGAAGTGTAAGAACTTTACTTTATTCACTTCCTCTGTAATCCCTCCATGAAATGTAAGAATTTTACTTTATGCACTTCCTCTGTAAATACTCCTGGAAATGTAAAGAGTTTACTTTGTGCACTTCCTCTGTAATCCCTCCTGGAAATGTAAGAACTTTACTTTTTGCACTTCCTCTGTAAATACTCCTGGAAATGTAAGAAATCTTCTTTGTGCACTTCCTCTTTAATCCCTCCTGGAAATGTAAAAATCCTACTTTGTCCACTTCCTCTGTAATCCCTCCTGGAAATGTAAGAACTTTGTGCACTTCCTCTGTAATTACTCCTGGAAATGTAAGAACTCTACTTTCTGCACTTCCTCTTTAATTCCTCCTGGAAATGTAAGAACTCTACTTTATCCATTTCCTCTATAATTCCTCATGGAAATGTAAGAACTTTACTTTAGGCACTTCTTCTGTAATCCCTCCTGAAAATGTAAGAATTTTACTTCATGCACTTCCTCTGTAAATCCTACTGGAAATGTAAGAACTCTACTTTATGCACTTCCTCTGTAATTCCTCCTGGAAATGTAAGAACTCTACTTTGTGCACTTCCTCTGTAATCCCTCCTGAAAATATTAGAACTCTACTTTGTGCACTTCCTCTGTAATCCCTCCTGGAAATGTAAAACTCTACTTTATGCACTTCCTCTGTAATCCCTCCTGGAAATGTAAGAACTCTACTTTATGCACTTCCTCTGTAATTCCTCCTGGAAATTTAAGAAATTTACTTTAGGCACTTCTTCTGTAATCCCTCCTGGAAATGTAAGAATTTTACTTTATGCACTTCCTCTGTAAATCCTCCTGGAAATGTAAGAACTCTACTTTGTGCACATCCCCAGTAATCCCTCCTGGAAATGCAAGGACTCTACTTTCTGCACTTCCTCTTTAATTCCCCCTGGAAATGTAAGAACTTTACTTTATGCACTTCCTCTGTAATCCCTCCTGGAAATGTAAGAACTTTACTTTATGCACTTCCTCTGTAATCCCTCCTGGAAATGTAAGAATTTTACTATATGCACTTCCTCTGTAATCCCTCCTGGAAATGTAAGAACTTTACTTTATGCACTTCCTCTGTAATCCCTCCTGGAAATGTAGGAACTCTACTTTGTGCATTTCCTCTATAATTCCTCCTGGAAATGTAAGAACTTTACTTTATGCACTTGCTCTGTAATCCCTCCTGGAAATGTAAGAATTTTACTTTATGCACTTCCTCTGTAAATCCTCCTGGAAATGTAAGAACTTTACTTTCTGCACTTCCTCTTTAATTCCCCCTGGAAATGTAAGAACTTTACTTTATGCACTTCCTCTGTAAATCCTCCTGGAAATGTAAGAACTGTACTTTATGCATTTCCTCTATAATTCCTCCTGGAAATGTAAGAAATTTACTTTAGGCACTTCTTCTGTAATCCCTCCTGGAAATGTAAGAATTTTACTTTATGCACTTCCTCTGTAAATCCTCCTGGAAATGTAAGAACTCTACTTTGTGCACATTCCCTGTAATCCCTCCTGGAAATGCAAGGACTCTACTTTCTGCACTTCCTCTTTAATTCCCCCTGGAAATGTAAGAACTTTACTTTATGCACTTCCTCTGTAAATCCTCCTGGAAATGTAAGAACTTTACTTTATGCACTTCCTCTGTAAATCCTCCTGGAAATGTAAAACTATACTTTGTGCACTTCCTCTGTAATCCCTCCTGGAAATGTAAGGACTCTACTTTCTGCCCTTCCTCTGTAATCCCACCTGGAAATGTAAGAACTATACTTTATGCACTTCCTCTGTAATCTCTCCTGGAAATGTAAGAACTCTACTTTCTGCACTTCCTCTGTAATCCCTTCTGGAAATGTAAGAACTTTACTTTTTGCACTTCCTCTGTAATCCCTCCTGGAAATGTAAGGACTCTAATTTCTGCACTTCCTCTGTAATCTCTTCTGGAAATGTAAGAACTTTACTTTGTGCACTTCCTCTGAAATCCCTCCTGGAAATGTAAGAACTTTCTTTTTGCAATTCCTCTGTAAATCCTCCTGTAAATGTAAGAACGCTACGTTGTGCACATCCCCTGTAATCCCTCCTGGAAATGTAAGGACTCTACTTTCTGCACTTCCTCTGTAATCCCTCCTGGATATGTAAGAACTTTACTTTATGCACTTCCTCTGTAAATCCTCCTGGAAATGTAAGAACTCTGATTTCTGCACTTCCTCTGTAAATCCTCCTGGAAATGTAAGGACTCTACTTTGTGCACTTCCTCTTTAATTACTCCTGGAAATGTAAGAACTTTACTTTATGCATTTCCTCTGTAATCCCTCCTGGAAATGTAAGAACTTTACTTTATGCACTTCCTCTGTAATCCCTCCTGGAAATGTAAGAATTTTACTATATGCACTTCCTCTGTAATCCCTCCTGGAAATGTAAGAACTTTACTTTATGCACTTCCTCTGTAATCCCTCCTGGAAATGTAGGAACTCTACTTTGTGCATTTCCTCTACAATTCCTCCTGGAAATGTAAGAACTTTACTTTATGCACTTGCTCTGTAATCCCTCCTGGAAATGTAAGAATTTTACTTTATGCACTTCCTCTGTAAATCCTCCTGGAAATGTAAGAACTTTACTTTCTGCACTTCCTCTTTAATTCCCCCTGGAAAAGTAAGAACTTTACGTTATGCACTTCCTCTGTAAATCCTCCTGGAAATGTAAGAACTTTACTTTATGCACTTCCTCTGTAAATCCTCCTGGAAATGTAAGAACTTTACTTTATGCACTTCCTCTGTAATCCCTCCTGGAAATGTAAGAACTTTACTTTATGCACTTCCTCTGTAATCCCTCGTGGAAATGTAAGAACTTTACTATATGTACTTCCTCTGTAATCCCTCCTGGAAATGTAAGAACTTTACTATATGCACTTCCTCTGTAATTCCTCCTGGAAATGTAAGAACTTTACTTTATGCACTTGCTCTGTAATCCCTCCTGGAAATGTAAGAACTTTACTTTATGCACTTCCTCTGTAATTCCTCCTGGAAATGTAAGAACTTTACTACATGCACTTCCTCTGTAATCCCTCCTGGAATTGTAAGAACTTTACTTTATGCACTTCCTCTGTAATTCCTCCTGGAAATGTAAGAACTCTACTTTGTGCACTTCCTCTGTAATCCCTCCTGGAAATATTAGAACCCTACTTTGTGCACTTCCTCTGTAATCCCTCCTGGAAATGTAAAACTCTACTTTATGCACTTCCTCTGTAATCCCTCCTGGAAATGTAAGGACTCTACTTTCTGCACTTCCTCTTTAATTCCCCCTGGAAATGTAAGAACTCTACTTTATGCACTTCCTCTTTAATCCCTCCTGGAAATGTAAGAACTTTACTTTATGCACTTCCTCTGTAATTCCTCCTTGAATTGTAAGAACTTTACTTTATGCACTTTCTCTGTAATCCCTACTGGAAATGTAAGAACTTTACTTTATGCACCTCCTCTGTAATCCCTCCTGGAAATGTAATAACTGTACTTTATGCATTTCCTCTATAATTCCTCCTGGAAATGTAAGAAATTTACTTTAGGCACTTCCTCTGTAATCCCTCCTGGAAATGTAAGAATTTTACTTTTTGCACTTCCTCTGTAAATCCTCCTGGAAATGTAAGAACTCTACTTTGTGCACATCCCCTGTAATCCCTCCTGGAAATGCAAGGACTCAACTTTCTGTCTTCTTCTGTAATTCCCCCATGGACATGTAAGAACTTTACTTTGTGCACTTCCTCTGTAAATACTCCTGGAAATGTAAGAACTCTACTTTGTGCACTTCCTCTGTAATCCCTCCTGGAAATGTAAGAATTTTACTTTATGCACTTCCTCTGTAAATCCTCCTGGAAATGTAAGAACTCTACTTTGTGCACATCCCCTGTAATCCCTCCTGGAAATGCAAGGACTCAACTTTCTGCACTTCTTCTGTAATTCCCCCATGGACATGTAAGAACTTTACTTTGTGCACTTCCTCTGTAAATACTCCTGGAAATGTAAGAACTCTACTTTGTGCACTTCCTCTGTAATCCCTCCTGGAAATGTAAGGACTCTACTTTCTGCACTTCCTCTGTAATCCCTCCTGGAAATGTAAGAACTTTTCTTTATGCACTTCCTCTGTAATTCCTCCTGGAAATGTAAGAACTTTACTTTATGCACTTCCTCTGTAATACCTCCTGGAAATGTAAGAACTTTACTTTATGCACTTCCTCTGAAATCCCTCCTGGAAATGTAAGAACTATACTTTCTGCACTTCCTCTGTAATCCCTCCTGGAAATGTAAGAACTTTACTTCATGCATTTCCTCTATAATTCCTCCTGGAAGTGTAAGAACTTTACTTTAGGCACTTCCTCTGTAATCCCTCCCTGAAATGTAAGAATTTTACTTTATGCACTTCCTCTGTAAATCCTCCTGGAAATGTAAGAACTCTACTTTATGCACTTCCTCTGTAATTCCTCCTGGAAATGTAAGAACTCTACTTTGTGCACTTCCTCTGTAATCCCTCCTGAAAATATTAGAACTCTACTTTGTGCACTTCCTCTGTAATCCCTCCTGGAAATGTAAAACTCTACTTTGTGCACTTCCTCTGTAATCCCTCCTGGAAATGTAAGGACTCTACTTTCTGCACTTCCTCTGTAATCCCACCTGGAAATGTAAGAACTATACTTTATGCACTTCCTCTGTAATCCCTCCTGGAAATGTAAGAACTCTACTTTCTGCACTTCCTCTGTAATCCCTTCTGGAAATGTAAGAACTTTACTTTTTGCACTTCCTCTGTAATCCCTCCTGGAAATGTAAGGACTCTAATTTCTGCACTTCCTCTGTAATCTCTTCTGGAAATGTAAGAACTTTACTTTGTACACTTCCTCTGAAATCCCTCCTGGAAATGTAAGAACTTTCTTTTTGCAATTCCTCTGTAAATCCTCCTGTAAATGTAAGAACGCTACGTTGTGCACATCCCCTGTAATCCCTCCTGGAAATGTAAGGACTCTACTTTCTGCACTTCCTCTGTAATCCCTCCTGGATATGTAAGAACTTTACTTTATGCACTTCCTCTGTAAATCCTCCTGGAAATGTAAGAACTCTGCTTTCTGCACTTCCTCTGTAAATCCTCCTGGAAATGTAAGGACTCTACTTTGTGCACTTCCTCTTTAATTACTCCTGGAAATGTAAGAACTTTACTTTATGCATTTCCTCTGTAATCCCTCCTGGAAATGTAAGAACTTTACTTTATGCACTTCCTCTGTAATCCCTCCTGGAAATGTAAGAATTTTACTATATGCACTTCCTCTGTAATCCCTCCTGGAAATGTAAGAACTTTACTTTATGCACTTCCTCTGTAATCCCTCCTGGAAATGTAGGAACTCTACTTTGTGCATTTCCTCTACAATTCCTCCTGGAAATGTAAGAACTTTACTTTATGCACTTGCTCTGTAATCCCTCCTGGAAATGTAAGAATTTTACTTTATGCACTTCCTCTGTAAATCCTCCTGGAAATGTAAGAACTTTACTTTCTGCACTTCCTCTTTAATTCCCCCTGGAAAAGTAAGAACTTTACGTTATGCACTTCCTCTGTAAATCCTCCTGGAAATGTAAGAACTTTACTTTATGCACTTCCTCTGTAAATCCTCCTGGAAATGTAAGAACTTTACTTTATGCACTTCCTCTGTAATCCCTCCTGGAAATGTAAGAACTTTACTTTATGCACTTCCTCTGTAATCCCTCGTGGAAATGTAAGAACTTTACTATATGTACTTCCTCTGTAATCCCTCCTGGAAATGTAAGAACTTTACTATATGCACTTCCTCTGTAATTCCTCCTGGAAATGTAAGAACTTTACTTTATGCACTTGCTCTGTAATCCCTCCTGGAAATGTAAGAACTTTACTTTATGCACTTCCTCTGTAATTCCTCCTGGAAATGTAAGAACTTTACTACATGCACTTCCTCTGTAATCCCTCCTGGAATTGTAAGAACTTTACTTTATGCACTTCCTCTGTAATTCCTCCTGGAAATGTAAGAACTCTACTTTGTGCACTTCCTCTGTAATCCCTCCTGGAAATATTAGAACCCTACTTTGTGCACTTCCTCTGTAATCCCTCCTGGAAATGTAAAACTCTACTTTATGCACTTCCTCTGTAATCCCTCCTGGAAATGTAAGGACTCTACTTTCTGCACTTCCTCTTTAATTCCCCCTGGAAATGTAAGAACTCTACTTTATGCACTTCCTCTTTAATCCCTCCTGGAAATGTAAGAACTTTACTTTATGCACTTCCTCTGTAATTCCTCCTTGAATTGTAAGAACTTTACTTTATGCACTTTCTCTGTAATCCCTACTGGAAATGTAAGAACTTTACTTTATGCACCTCCTCTGTAATCCCTCCTGGAAATGTAATAACTGTACTTTATGCATTTCCTCTATAATTCCTCCTGGAAATGTAAGAAATTTACTTTAGGCACTTCCTCTGTAATCCCTCCTGGAAATGTAAGAATTTTACTTTTTGCACTTCCTCTGTAAATCCTCCTGGAAATGTAAGAACTCTACTTTGTGCACATCCCCTGTAATCCCTCCTGGAAATGCAAGGACTCAACTTTCTGTCTTCTTCTGTAATTCCCCCATGGACATGTAAGAACTTTACTTTGTGCACTTCCTCTGTAAATACTCCTGGAAATGTAAGAACTCTACTTTGTGCACTTCCTCTGTAATCCCTCCTGGAAATGTAAGAATTTTACTTTATGCACTTCCTCTGTAAATCCTCCTGGAAATGTAAGAACTCTACTTTGTGCACATCCCCTGTAATCCCTCCTGGAAATGCAAGGACTCAACTTTCTGCACTTCTTCTGTAATTCCCCCATGGACATGTAAGAACTTTACTTTGTGCACTTCCTCTGTAAATACTCCTGGAAATGTAAGAACTCTACTTTGTGCACTTCCTCTGTAATCCCTCCTGGAAATGTAAGGACTCTACTTTCTGCACTTCCTCTGTAATCCCTCCTGGAAATGTAAGAACTTTTCTTTATGCACTTCCTCTGTAATTCCTCCTGGAAATGTAAGAACTTTACTTTATGCACTTCCTCTGTAATACCTCCTGGAAATGTAAGAACTTTACTTTATGCACTTCCTCTGAAATCCCTCCTGGAAATGTAAGAACTATACTTTCTGCACTTCCTCTGTAATCCCTCCTGGAAATGTAAGAACTTTACTTCATGCATTTCCTCTATAATTCCTCCTGGAAGTGTAAGAACTTTACTTTAGGCACTTCCTCTGTAATCCCTCCCTGAAATGTAAGAATTTTACTTTATGCACTTCCTCTGTAAATCCTCCTGGAAATGTAAGAACTCTACTTTATGCACTTCCTCTGTAATTCCTCCTGGAAATGTAAGAACTCTACTTTGTGCACTTCCTCTGTAATCCCTCCTGAAAATATTAGAACTCTACTTTGTGCACTTCCTCTGTAATCCCTCCTGGAAATGTAAAACTCTACTTTATGCACTTCCTCTGTAATCCCTCCTGGAAATGTAAGAACTCTACTTTATGCACTTCCTCTGTAATTCCTCCTGGAAATGTAAGAAATTTACTTTAGGCACTTCTTCTGTAATCCCTCCTGGAAATGTAAGAATTTTACTTTATGCACTTCCTCTGTAAATCCTCCTGGAAATGTAAGAACTCTACTTTGTGCACATCCCCAGTAATCCCTCCTGGAAATGCAAGGACTCTACTTTCTGCACTTCCTCTTTAATTCCCCCTGGAAATGTAAGAACTTTACTTTATGCACTTCCTCTGTAATCCCTCCTGGAAATGTAAGAACTTTACTTTATGCACTTCCTCTGTAATCCCTCCTGGAAATGTAAGAATTTTACTATATGCACTTCCTCTGTAATCCCTCCTGGAAATGTAAGAACTTTACTTTATGCACTTCCTCTGTAATCCCTCCTGGAAATGTAGGAACTCTACTTTGTGCATTTCCTCTATAATTCCTCCTGGAAATGTAAGAACTTTACTTTATGCACTTGCTCTGTAATCCCTCCTGGAAATGTAAGAATTTTACTTTATGCACTTCCTCTGTAAATCCTCCTGGAAATGTAAGAACTTTACTTTCTGCACTTCCTCTTTAATTCCCCCTGGAAATGTAAGAACTTTACTTTATGCACTTCCTCTGTAAATCCTCCTGGAAATGTAAGAACTGTACTTTATGCATTTCCTCTATAATTCCTCCTGGAAATGTAAGAAATTTACTTTAGGCACTTCTTCTGTAATCCCTCCTGGAAATGTAAGAATTTTACTTTATGCACTTCCTCTGTAAATCCTCCTGGAAATGTAAGAACTCTACTATGTGCACATTCCCTGTAATCCCTCCTGGAAATGCAAGGACTCTACTTTCTGCACTTCCTCTTTAATTCCCCCTGGAAATGTAAGAACTTTACTTTATGCACTTCCTCTGTAAATCCTCCTGGAAATGTAAGAACTTTACTTTATGCACTTCCTCTGTAAATCCTCCTGCAAATGTAAGAACTCTACTTTGTGCACTTCCTCTGTAATCCCTCCTGGAAATATTAGAACTCTACTTTGTGCACTTCCTCTGTAATCCCTCCTGGAAATGTAAAACTCTACTTTGTGCACTTCCTCTGTAATCCCTCCTGGAAATGTAAGGACTCTACTTTCTGCACTTCCTCTGTAATCCCACCTGAAAATGTAAGAACTATACTTTATGCACTTCCTCTGTAATCCCTCCTGGAAATGTAAGAACTCTACTTTCTGCACTTCCTCTGTAATCCCTTCTGGAAATGTAAGAACTTTACTTTTTGCACTTCCTCTGTAATCCCTCCTGGAAATGTAAGGACTCTAATTTCTGCACTTCCTCTGTAATCTCTTCTGGAAATGTAAGAACTTTACTTTGTGCACTTCCTCTGAAATCCCTCCTGGAAATGTAAGAACTTTCTTTTTGCAATTCCTCTGTAAATCCTCCTGTAAATGTAAGAACGCTACGTTGTGCACATCCCCTGTAATCCCTCCTGGAAATGTAAGGACTCTACTTTCTGCACTTCCTCTGTAATCCCTCCTGGATATGTAAGAACTTTACTTTATGCACTTCCTCTGTAAATCCTCCTGGAAATGTAAGAACTCTGCTTTCTGCACTTCCTCTGTAAATCCTCCTGGAAATGTAAGGACTCTACTTTGTGCACTTCCTCTTTAATTACTCCTGGAAATGTAAGAACTTTACTTTATGCATTTCCTCTGTAATCCCTCCTGGAAATGTAAGAACTTTACTTTATGCACTTCCTCTGTAATCCCTCCTGGAAATGTAAGAATTTTACTATATGCACTTCCTCTGTAATCCCTCCTGGAAATGTAAGAACTTTACTTTATGCACTTCCTCTGTAATCCCTCCTGGAAATGTAGGAACTCTACTTTGTGCATTTCCTCTACAATTCCTCCTGGAAATGTAAGAACTTTACTTTATGCACTTGCTCTGTAATCCCTCCTGGAAATGTAAGAATTTTACTTTATGCACTTCCTCTGTAAATCCTCCTGGAAATGTAAGAACTTTACTTTCTGCACTTCCTCTTTAATTCCCCCTGGAAAAGTAAGAACTTTACGTTATGCACTTCCTCTGTAAATCCTCCTGGAAATGTAAGAACTTTACTTTATGCACTTCCTCTGTAAATCCTCCTGGAAATGTAAGAACTTTACTTTATGCACTTCCTCTGTAATCCCTCCTGGAAATGTAAGAACTTTACTTCATGCACTTCCTCTGTAATCCCTCGTGGAAATGTAAGAACTTTACTATATGTACTTCCTCTGTAATCCCTCCTGGAAATGTAAGAACTTTACTATATGCACTTCCTCTGTAATTCCTCCTGGAAATGTAAGAACTTTACTTTATGCACTTGCTCTGTAATCCCTCCTGGAAATGTAAGAACTTTACTTTATGCACTTCCTCTGTAATTCCTCCTGGAAATGTAAGAACTTTACTTCATGCACTTCCTCTGTAATCCCTCCTGGAATTGTAAGAACTTTACTTTATGCACTTCCTCTGTAATTCCTCCTGGAAATGTAAGAACTCTACTTTGTGCACTTCCTCTGTAATCCCTCCTGGAAATATTAGAACCCTACTTTGTGCACTTCCTCTGTAATCCCTCCTGGAAATGTAAAACTCTACTTTATGCACTTCCTCTGTAATCCCTCCTGGAAATGTAAGGACTCTACTTTCTGCACTTCCTCTTTAATTCCCCCTGGAAATGTAAGAACTCTACTTTATGCACTTCCTCTTTAATCCCTCCTGGAAATGTAAGAACTTTACTTTATGCACTTCCTCTGTAATTCCTCCTTGAATTGTAAGAACTTTACTTTATGCACTTTCTCTGTAATCCCTACTGGAATTGTAAGAACTTTACTTTATGCACCTCCTCTGTAATCCCTCCTGGAAATGTAATAACTGTACTTTATGCATTTCCTCTATAATTCCTCCTGGAAATGTAAGAAATTTACTTTAGGCACTTCCTCTGTAATCCCTCCTGGAAATGTAAGAATTTTACTTTTTGCACTTCCTCTGTAAATCCTCCTGGAAATGTAAGAACTCTACTTTGTGCACATCCCCTGTAATCCCTCCTGGAAATGCAAGGACTCAACTTTCTGTCTTCTTCTGTAATTCCCCCATGGACATGTAAGAACTTTACTTTGTGCACTTCCTCTGTAAATACTCCTGGAAATGTAAGAACTCTACTTTGTGCACTTCCTCTGTAATCCCTCCTGGAAATGTAAGAATTTTACTTTATGCACTTCCTCTGTAAATCCTCCTGGAAATGTAAGAACTCTACTTTGTGCACATCCCCTGTAATCCCTCCTGGAAATGCAAGGACTCAACTTTCTGCACTTCTTCTGTAATTCCCCCATGGACATGTAAGAACTTTACTTTGTGCACTTCCTCTGTAAATACTCCTGGAAATGTAAGAACTCTACTTTGTGCACTTCCTCTGTAATCCCTCCTGGAAATGTAAGGACTCTACTTTCTGCACTTCCTCTGTAATCCCTCCTGGAAATGTAAGAACTTTTCTTTATGCACTTCCTCTGTAATTCCTCCTGGAAATGTAAGAACTTTACTTTATGCACTTCCTCTGTAATACCTCCTGGAAATGTAAGAACTTTACTTTATGCACTTCCTCTGAAATCCCTCCTGGAAATGTAAGAACTATACTTTCTGCACTTCATCTGTAATCCCTCGTGGAAATGTAAGAACTTTACTTCATGCATTTCCTCTATAATTCCTCCTGGAAGTGTAAGAACTTTACTTTAGGCACTTCCTCTGTAATCCCTCCCTGAAATGTAAGAATTTTACTTTATGCACTTCCTCTGTAAATACTCCTGGAAATGTAAAGAGTCTACTTTGTGCACTTCCTCTGTAATCCCTCCTGGAAATGTAAGAACTTTACTTTTTGCACTTCCTCTGTAAATACTCCTGGAAATGTAAGAACTCTACTTTGTGCACTTCCTCTTTAATCCCTCCTGGAAATGTAAAAATTCTACTTTGTCCACTTCCTCTGTAATCCCTCCTGGAAATGTAAGAACTTTGTGCACTTCCTCTGTAATTCCTCCTGGAAATGTAAGAACTCTACTTTCTGCACTGCCTCTTTAATTCCTCCTGGAAATGTAAGAACTTTACTTTGTGCATTTCCTCTATAATTCCTCCTGGAAATGTAAGAACTTTACTTTATGCACTTCCTCTGTAAATACTCCTGGAAATGTAAGAACTTTACTTTATGCACTTCCTCTGTAATCACTCCTGGAAATGTAATAACTATACTTTATGCACTTCCTCTGTAATTCCTCCTGGAAATGTAAGAACTTTACTTTATGCACTTCCTCTGTAATTCCTCCTGGAAATGTAAGAACTTTACTTTATGCACTTCCTCTGTAATCCCTCCTGGAAATGTAAGAACTTTACTTTATGCACTTCGTCTGTAATTCCTCCTGGAAATGTAAGAACTCTACTTTGTGCACTTCCTCTGTAATCCCTCCTGGAAATATTAGAACTCTACTTTGTGCACTTCCTCTGTAATCCCTCCTGGAAATGTAAAACTCTACTTTATGCACTTCCTCTGTAATCCCTCCTGGAAATGTAAGGACTCTACTTTCTGCACTTCCTCTTTAATTCCCCCTGGAAATGTAAGAACTCTACTTTATGCACTTCCTCTTTAATCCCTCCTGGAAATGTAAGAACTTTACTTTATGCACTTCCTCTGTAATTCCTCCTGGAATTGTAAGAACTTTACTTTATGCACTTCCTCTGTAATCCCTACTGGAAATGTAAGAACTTTTCTTTATGCACCTTCTCTGTAATCCCTCCTGGAAATGTAAGAACTCTACTTTATGCAATTCCTCTATAATTCCTCCTGGAAATGTAAGAAATTTAATTTAGGCACTTCCTCTGTAATCCCTCCTGGAAATGTAAGAATTTTACTTTATGCACTTCCTCTGTAAATCCTCCTGGAAATGTAAGAACTCTACTTTCTGCACATCCCCTGTAATCCCTCCTGGAAATGCAAGAACTCTACTTTCTGCACTTCTTCTGGAATTCCCCCATGGACATGTAAGAACTTTACTTTGTGCACTTCCTCTGTAAATACTCCTGGAAATGTAAGAACTCTACTTTGTGCATTTCCTCTGTAATTCCTTCTGGAAATGTAAGGACTCTACTTTATGCACTTCCTCTGTAATCCCTCCTGGAAATGTAAGAACTTTACTTTTTGCACTTCCTCTGTAAATACTCCTGGAAATGTAAGAACTTTACTTTATGCACTTCCTCTGTAATCCCTCCTGGACATGTAAGAACTTTACTTTATGCACTTCCTCTGTAATCCCTCCTGGAAATGTAAGAATTCTACTTTGTGCATTACCTCTATAATTCCTCCAGGAAATGTAAGAACTTTACTTTATGCACTTCCTCTGTAATCCCTCCTGGAAATGTAAGAACTCTACTTTGTGCACTTCCTTTTTAATCCCTCCTGGAAATGTAAAAACTCTACTTTGTGCACTTCCTCTGTAATCCCTCCTAGAAATGTAAGAACTTTGTGCACTTCCTCTGTAATTCCTCCTGGAAATGTAAAAACTCTACTTTATGCACTTCCTCTGTAAATACTCCTGGAAATGTAAAGAGTCTACTTTGTGCACTTCCTCTGTAATCCCTCCTGGAAATGTAAGAACTTTACTTTTTGCACTTCCTCTGTAAATACTCCTGGAAATGTAAGAACTTTACTTTATGCACTTCCTCTTTAATCCCTCCTGGAAATGTAAAAATTCTACTTTGTCCACTTCCTCTGTAATCCCTCCTGGAAATGTAAGAACTTTGTGCACTTCCTCTGTAATTCCTCCTGGAAATGGAAGAACTCTACTTTCTGCACTTCCTCTTTAATTCCTCCTGGAAATGTAAGAACTTTACTTTGTGCATTTCCTCTATAATTCCTCCTGGAAATGTAAGAACTTTACTTTATGCACTTCCTCTGTAAATACTCCTGGAAATGTAAAGACTCTACTTTCTGCACTTCCTCTGTAATCCCTCCTGGAAATGTAAGAACTTTACTTTTTGCACTTCCTCTGTAAATACTCCTGGAAATGTAAAAACTCTACTTTGTGCACTTCCTCTTTAATCCCTCCTGGAAATGTAAAAACTCTACTTTGTGGACTTCCTCTGTAATCCTTCCTGGAAATGTAAGAACTTTACTTTATGCACTTCCTCTGTAATCCCTCCTGGAAATGTAAGAACTCTACTTTGTGCACATCCTCTGTAATCCCTCCTGGAAATGTAAGAACTCTACTTTGTGCATTTCCTCTATAATTCCTCCTGGAAATGTAAGAACTTTACTTTATGCACTGCCTCTGTAATCCCTCCTGGAAATGTAAGAACTTTACTTTATGCACTTCCTCTGTAATTCCTCCTGGAAATGTAAGAACTTTACTTTATGCACTTCCCCTGTAAATCCTCCTGGAAATGTAAGAACTTTACTTTCTGCACTTCCTCTGTAATCCCTCCTGGAAATGTAAGAACTTTACTTTTTGCACTTCCTCTGTAATACCTCCTGGAAATGTAAGGACTCTACTTTCTGCACTTCCTCTGTAATCCCTTCTGGAAATGTAAGAACTTTACGTTGTGCACTTCCTCTGTAATCCCTCCTGGAAATGTAAGAACTTTTCTTTTTGCAATTCCTATGTAAATCCTCCTGGAAATGTAAGAACGCTACTTTGTGCACATCCCCTGTAATCCCTCCTGGAAATGTAAGGACTCTACTTTCTGCACTTCCTCTGTAATCCCTCCTGGATATGTAAGAACTTTACTTTATGCACTTCCTCTGTAAATCCTCCTGGAAATGTAAGAACTCTGCTTTCCGCACTTCCTCTGTAAATCCTCCTGGAAATGTAAGGACTCTACTTTGTGCACTTCCTCTTTAATTACTCCTGGAAATGTAAGAACTTTACTTTATGCACTTCCTCTGTAATCCCTCCTGGAAATGTAAGAACTCTACTTTGTGCACTTCCTCTTTAATCCCTCCTGGAAATGTAAAAACTCTACTTTGTGCACTTCCTCTGTAATCCCTCCTGGAAATGTAAGAACTTTGTGCACTTCCTCTGTAATTCCTCCTGGAAATGTAAGAACTCTACTTTATGCACTTCCTCTGTAATTCCTCCTGGAAATGTAAGAACTCTACATTGTGCATTTCCTCTATAATTCCTCCTGGAAATGTAAGAACTTTACTTTATGCCCTTCCTCTGTAATTCCTCCTGGAAATGTAAGAACTTTACTTTATGCACTTCCTCTGTAAATCCTCCTGGAAATGTAAGAACTCTGCTTTCTGCACTTCCTCTGTAAATCCTCCTGGAAATGTAAGGACTCTACTTTGTGCACTTCCTCTTTAATTACTCCTGGAAATGTAAGAACTTTACTTTATGCACCTCCTCTGTAATCCCTCCTGGAAATGTAAGAACTTTACTTGATGCACCTCCTCTGTAATCCCTCCTGGAAATCTAAGAACTCTACTTTGTGCATTTCCTCTATAATTCCTCCTGGAAATGTAAGAACTTTACTTTATGCACTTGCTCTGTAATCCCTCCTGGAAATGTAAGAATTTTACTTTATGCACTTCCTCTTTAATTCCCCCTGGGAATGGAAGAACTTTACTTTATGCACGTCCTCTGTAAATCCTCCTGGAAATGTAAGAACTTTACTTTCTGCACTTCCTCTTTAATTCCCCCTGGGAATGGAAGAACTTTACTTTATGCACTTCCTCTGTAAATCCTCCTGGAAATGTAAGAACTCTACTTTGTGCACATCCCCTGTAATCCCTCCTGGAAACGTAAGGACTCTACTTTCTGCACTTCCTCTGTAAATCCTCCTGGAAATGTAAGAACTTTACTTTATGCACTTCCTCTGTAATCACTCCTGGAAATGTAATAACTTTACTTTATGCACTTCCTCTGTAATTCCTCCTGGAAATGTAAGAACTTTACTTTATGCACTTCCTCTGTAATCCCTCCTGGAAATGTAAGAACTTTACTTTATGCACTTCCTATGTAATTCCTCCTGGAAATGTAAGAACTTTTCTTTATGCACTTCCTCTGTAATCCCTCCTGGAAATGTAAGAACTTTACTTTATGCACTTCCTCTGTAATTCCTCCTGGAAATGTAAGAACTCTACTTTGTGCACTTCCTCTGTAATCCCTCCTGGAAATGTAAGGACTCTACTTTCTGCACTTCCTCTTTAATTCCCCCTGGAAATGTAAGAACTCTACTTTATGCACTTCCTCTTTAATCCCTCCTGTGTATGTAAGAACTTTACTTTATGCACTTCCTCTGTAATTCCTCCTGGAATTGTAAGAACTTTACTTTATGCACTTCCTCTGTAATCCCTCCTGGAAATGTAAGAACTTTACTTTATGCACTTCCTCTGTAATTCCTCCTGGAAATGTAAGAACTTTTCTTTATGCACTTCCTCTGTAATCCCTCCTGGAAATGTAAGAACTTTACTTTATGCACTTCCTCTGTAATTCCTCCTGGAAATGTAAGAACTCTTCTTTGTGCACTTCCTCTGTAATCCCTCCTGGAAATGTAAGGACTCTACTTTCTGCACTTCCTCTTTAATTCCCCCTGGAAATGTAAGAACTCTACTTTATGCACTTCCTCTTTAATCCCTCCTGTGTATGTAAGAACTTTACTTTATGCACTTCCTCTGTAATTCCTCCTGGAATTGTAAGAACTTTACTTTATGCACTTCCTCTGTAATCCCTACTGGAAATGTAAGAACTTTACTTTATGCACCTCCTCTGTAATCCCTCCTGGAAATGTAAGAACTGTACTTTAGGCACTTCCTCTGTAATCCCTCCTGGAAATGTAAGAATTTTACATTATGCACTTCCTCTGTAAATCCTCCTGGAAATGTAAGAACTCTACTTTGTGCACATCCCCTGTAATCCCTCCTGGAAATGCAAGGACTCTACTTTCTGCACTTCCTCTTTAATTCCCCCTGGAAATGTAAGAACTCTACTTTATGCACTTCCTCTTTAATTCCCCCTGGAAATGTAAGAACTTTACTTTATGAACTTCCTCTATAATCCCTCCTGGAAATGTAAGAGCTTTACTTTATGCACTCCCTGTGTAAATCCTCCTGGAAATGTAAGAACTCTACTTGCTGCACTTCCTCTGTAATCCCTCCTGGAAATGTAAGAACTTTACTTTTTGCACTTCCTCTGTAAATACTCCTGGAAATGTAAGAACTTTACTTTATGCACTTCCTCTGTAATCCCTCCTGGACATGTAAGAACTTTACTTTATGCACTTCCTCTGTAATCCCTCCTGGAAATTTAAGAATTCTACTTTGTGCATTTCCTCTATAATTCCTCCAGGAAATGTAAGAACTTTACTTTATGCACTTCCTCTGTAATCCCTCCTGGAAATGTAAGAACTCTACTTTGTGCACTTCCTCTTTAATCCCTCCTGGAAATGTAAAAACTCTACTTTGTGCACTTCCTCTGTAATCCCTCCTGGAAATGTAAGAACTTTGTGCACTTCCTCTGTAATTCCTCCTGGAAATGTAAGAACTCTACTTTATGCACTTCCTCTGTAATTCCTCCTGGAAATGTAAGAACTCTACTTTGTGCATTTCCTCTATAATTCCTCCTGGAAATGTAAGAACTAGTGTTGAGCCACCCCCGTAGTGTTCGAGTTCGGTTCGGTTCGTCGAACACCCGTGTGTTCGCCGAACAGTTCGTCGAACTGTTCGTCGAACACCTTCGAACACCGTTAAAACCAATGGCAGGCAAACAAAAACACATAGAAACACATAGAAAACACCTTCAAAGGTGTCCAAAAGCTGACAAACTGCTCAGAAGACACAACTAACACATGGAAAAGTGACAAGTACATATAGTCATGCGAAAAGAAAAGAGGTGGAGGAGTAAAAGGAGGGGGAGACACAGATATAGGCATGTCATGCCCTTCTAAAATCCAAAAAGTGAGAAGCCGAGACGGCCAGTCCGCTCCTGCCCGTGCCACCTCCGTGTCGCCGGGTTTGTGCCAGAGCCGCGGTGAACCCTGACGGCCAGCCCCCCTCTCCCAATACTGGTGCCTGTCCGCTGGTGGGTCGAGAGAGCCCCCCTGTGGTGGAGGCAGCTCTAAGCTTTTTAATTTAAATTGTCCCTCTAATTTGAATGAATACACTTTAAATCCATTTACAAGGATCTATTGGAGGGCAAGTCTCATGCCAGCAGCCGCGTAATTCCAGCTCCAGTAGCGTCCACTAAAGCTGCTGCAGTTAAAAAGCTTTTATAAGGATCGAGCTCGGCTGTCCACCGCAAGGCATCCTAGTGCCAGTCCCAGCCCCTATGCCTTGGGGTGCCTCCTGATGCTCTTCACTAAGTATCCCGTGGTCCCGAAGCATTTCCTTTGAAAAAATTAAGTGTCCAAACTACAGGTGGTGTAGCTTGCTTAACAGCCGGGATAATCCGCTGACTAGCAGACACTGCTACTAGGCACAAAGTATTTCCTGGGCTAGATGCAGTTAAAAATTTGTAAGTAGATACTCTCGTTGGATGCTGAGAAAGCATTCCATAGAGTCTCCTGGCACGCCATATATGATTCTCTTAAAAAGCTTGGGGTAGGGGTCTAGGGGACCCTTTTATAGCCAAAATCATGGCCCTGTATCACAATACGTCACCTAGGCTGAAGATAAATGGAACTGTAGCACCGAGGGCTCGGTTGCTACAGACGTATTGCACCTCACCCAGAGGTGTGATATCTCACTCTCAGATAAGGATGGAGTGTGGATCAGGACCCGACACCTGCATGCATTACACCACATTGCCGTGGGGCAGGGCGACCAATATGCCCCTGAGATGGGCACGACAGTCCCTGTACCTGGCTGGAGTGGGGGGAGGGAACACTGAGGAAGGGGAACCCTGCAGTGCAGGAGCAGGGAGGAAGCAGTTCCTGGGTGCATTGAGAAGGGAGTATAAAAGGTGGGCACCATCTTAGTTCAGTGCAGAGAAGTCTGAGCAGAAGTGGCAGGGAGCAGGGGCTCTGCATGAGCTCTGCTCCGGAGGCGGGCCTAGTAACAGAGGCCCAGGCCTGCAAGAGGGAGAAGGAAGGAAGAGGAGCGGAGAAGGCTCCAGGAACGAGGAATGAAGGGATCCCAGGGGTGCGGACGGGCGAGTCGCCACCGCACGCCCGAATCCACCTGCGTGGAGGGGTCAGGCCAAAGGGGGAGACCGGTCCCCGAACTAGTGGAGGCAGGAAACGACCCTCAGCTAGAAACCGGAGGCTCTGACATTTTATGTGGCGCAGCCCCTTGCTCCACCCGCTAGGAAGGCACCACATAGGGTCAGGGAAACTGGCGCCAAGTTTACCAAGAGGAGGCCCGAGGCAGCCGGACAGAAGTGTTGGTAAGAAAGGCCAGACAAAGGACACACAAAGGGGGTCCTGTGAAGCGCTCCAAAGTTATCTGGGAGTTGTCTGAGCCCCTCACCTGGTGAGCACAGTACGACGTGGGCAGCCGTTATCTGCAGACGTGGTCTGGATAATAAGAACTGTGAGTAAAGGCCCTGAACTGCATCACTGACTCCGTGTCGTTACTGCTGCTGCCCTGCACCATCACCCCCATCCTCCGCATACACTGCCCTGAGGCTATACTCCTCCCGTGGGGAGTTATGCTACGCTCTGCTGCACCCACAACACCAGCCTTAGCGGTCTGCCCTGTAGCGGCGGTTCACTCTGACCGCAATCCACGGGTGGCGTAGTCGGACATTTAAACATCAAAACCACATAAATAGTTCCGCCACTGGTTTGACCGCCCTGAGCCACGGAACCGGATCGCCGCCACGAAGACTACAACCACCAGCATCCACCAAAAAGGGTCCGGCTCCGGGTGTCCCAAGGCCCAGGGGGTGCGTCAGAACATTTTCATCACCTTTCACAATCACCAATGGGACAAGGCAGGGATGTCCTCTGTCCCCTCTCTTATACATCCTAGTGACGGAGCACCTGCTCTCATCAATTCGCCATAACCCCAATATTAGGTGGATTGAGGTGGGAGGCACCGAGTACAAGTGCTCTCTATTTGCTGATGATGTCCTAGTATATATCACTCAATCACATATATCCATCCCTGCTGTTATGGCTGAAATAGATCACTTTGTTACATGGTAAAATTTTAAAATCAATGCAGCGAAGTCTGAGGCCCTCGATGTCTCCCTCCCTAAATCCATATAGGATTCCATCCAGTCCAACTTTCCCTTTGCCTGGCCCTCACAGGGTATCAAATACTTAGGAATTCCTATTCATAGAGACCTCTCCCATCTATGTTATCTTAATTTTGGGCCCTTTATTGAACAATTCCATACAGACCACGGTTGGCAAGTTAGAACTGTAAGATTCACTACGTGAACCACTGGTGTTTTGTGGAAAAGCACATGTACACCGCGTTCCAAATTATTATGCAAAAAGTGTTTAGGAGTGATAAGGGAAGAATTTGTTTGTTTGTCAGTTAAACTCATTGATGGTGATGTGTGTCAGGGCTCTTTATATCACTGTAAGCAATTGCAGACACCTGTGCTAATTAGTTTGGCAGGTGTGTCCAATAAAGGCAAGACTACTTAAGAAGGCTCTCTCACATTATTAAGCAGCCTACATTTTCTGCCAAAATGGGAAAGAAAAAGGATGTGTCGGCTGCTGAGAAGCAACAAATTGTGGAGTGTTTAGGTCAAGGCATGACTACAATCAACATTGTGCGATGATCAGGATGAAGTGTCTTGGCAATCAAGAAGTATGTAGCTGATTCACAGTACACACGTGTGCGTGCTGATAAGGGCAAATTGAGGACTCTTTCCTACAGGCAATTACGTCAGGTTGAAAGAGCAGCGGCAAAAAAGCCTTGTCATAGCAGCAGACAAGTTTTTGAAGCTGCTTGTGCCTCCAACGTCCCCCGAACAACAAGATGCAGGGTCCTTCAGAGGTTTGCAGCTGTGCATACGCCATCCTGTCGACCTCCTCTATCCACTTCACACAAGCAGAAACGGCTCCAGTGGGCCAAACATTACATGAAGACTGATTTCAAAACTGTTTTGTTCACGGATGAGTGCCGTGCAGCGCTCGATGGTCCAGATGAATGGAGTGGAGGATGGCTGGTTGATGGACACCCCACGCAAACACGGCTACAGCGCCAACAAGGAGGAGGTGGAGTAATGTTTTGGGCTGGAATCATGGGGAGAGAGATTGTCGGCCCCTTTAGGATCCCTGAAGGCGCTAAAGATGAACTCCATAATGTATGTGGATTTTCTCAAACAGCACTTCCTGCCATGGTTCAAGAAGAAGAACCGTGTATTTCACAGCAAGATCATTTTTCTGCATGATAATGCACCATCTCATGCTGCACATAAAACATCTGCATCTCTGGCTGATATGGGCATAAAAGGGGACAAACTTATGGTGTGACCCCCATGCTCCCCTGACCTCTACCCCATTCAGAACCTTTGGAGCATCATTAAAAGGAGTGTCTATGATGGCGGGAGGCAGTTCACATCTAAGCAACAGCTCTGGGAGGGTATTCTGTCCTCATGCAAAACAATTGAAGCAGAAACCATCCAAAACCTGACAAATTCAATGGACGAGAGAGTTCAGAAGCTCCTTTCGAACAAGGGGTCCTATGTGAAAATGTAACATCACCTGGAATAAAGTTTTGAGTTGAAAACTGTTTGATTTCAGTTTCTAACAACCTGCTAATGCTTATAATTTCAAAAATGACCATTTTTTTGGTCTTTATTAAAATGAAAAGGTTGATCGAAAAGTTTGGGGGATCTAAGAGTGTGGCAACCCAGTAGTCATGATTACTTCGAATTCTGACAATATGAGGGTCATGCTGCAGGTAGTGCAGCAAGAAGGCACTTATGTGCCTTGCGCATCTCGGAGCCCCAAAATTATTTTCCGGGCTAGATGCAGCTAAAAATTATTTTTAATTTTAAATCTGGTGAAGCTTATTATAGATGGCCTAATAGGATCAGTGCTGCACACTGCTACAAAGCCCAAATTATTTTCCAGTCAAGATACAGATAAACATGATTAGTAATTTGAAAGCTTAAAACGGTTGGTAGGGTGATTTTAACCAATCATCAAGCTTTTACTCTCCCCAGGATGACACAGGGGTAGAAAAGTCGTTTCGGATCCATGATTTGTTCATCTTTATGAACGTGAGTCTGTCTACATTATCAGTGGAGAGCCGCGTGCGCTTATCTGTCAGCACACCACCAGCAGCGCTGAACACACGTTCAGACAGAACGCTGGCTGCGGGGCATGACAAGATCTCCAAGGCGTAAGTGGCTAGCTCCGGCCATTTATCCAGATTGGAAGCCCAAAAAGAGCAAGGGTCCAGTGACACAGTCGTGGCTTCAATGTTTACTTGGAGATACTCCTGTACCATCGTCTCTAGGCGTTGACTATGTGTCAGACTTCTTGTCTCCTGTGGCCTTGCAAAGGATGGGCTAAAAAAGTGGTGAAATGATTCCGCAAAATTGATGTTACCAGCAGATACTGTGGTTCTGTTACGGTTTGAGTGCTGAACACTTGACGGTCCCACGGTTGGCAAGTTGGAACTGTGAGATTCACTACGTGCACCACTGGTATTTTGTGGAAAAGCACATGTAAGATTCTGCAACAGTCTCTGCTGATACTCCTGCATGCGTGCATCCCTTTCTATGGCAGGAATAATTTCTGCAAATTTACTTTTGTATCGGGGATCTAACAGTGTGGCAACCCAGTAGTCAGGATTATTTCTAATTCTCACAATTCGAGGGTCATGTTGCAGGTAGTGCAGCAAGAAGGCACTCATGTGTGTTGCGCATCCAGGAGCACCAAGTCCCTGTTGTGTTGGTGGCGAGGTAACAATCATGCTTCCTTCCTCTGTCCTCTCCCCCCAACCTCGCACAACAGAAATGTGATCAAGGTCTCCCTCATCTGATGAGTCTTCCATCAGTTCGTCCTCCACTTCTTCCTGGGCTCCTGCACCTTCCTCACTAGTTTGGCTGCTACCATGCGCCCTGGTTAAACCATCTCCCCCACCCTCACATGCCTGCCGCCTTGGTGCTGCCGACCGTCTGGACCTTGCAGATGTTAGCCCTTCCGCATACAACTCCTCCTCCTCTACTTCCTCCACCTCCTCTTGTGCCACCACCTGACTCCGAATTCTGTTTAACATGTGCTCCAGCATGTAAATCACCGGAATAGTCATGCTGATAATGGCATCGTCAGCACTAAACATCTTCGTCGCCATTTCAAAACTGTGCAGAAGGGTGCATAGGTCCCTGATCTGAGACCACTCCTCCAGCGTGATTTGCCCCACCTCTGAATCTCGTTGGCCCAGGCTATACGTCAGAACGTATTGCACCAGGGCTTGTCGGTGCTGCCACAGTCGCTGCAACATGTGCAGAGTTGAATTCCACCGGGTAGGCACATCGCATTTTAGCCGGTGAAGTGGCAGGCCCAACGACTTCTGTAGAGATGTAAGTCGCTGAGCTGCGGGATGCGAACGGCGGAAGTGAGCACACAGCGACCGTGCCCTCTGCAGAAGGCCATCTAGTCTGGGATAGTGGGCTAAAAATTGCTGGACAACCAGGTTCAACACGTGAGCCATACAAGGCACGTGTGTGACATTGCCCCGGCGAAGGGCCGCACCCAGGTTTGCAGCATTGTCGCACACGGCCTTCCCTGGTTTCAGGTCCAGTGGAGACAACCATTCATGAAATTGGTTCTCCAGAGCTGACCACAACTCCTCAGCTGTGTGACTCACATTTCCCAGACATTTCAATGTAAAAACCGCCTGATGACGTTGAGCCCTACTGCCAGCATAGTAAGGAGGTGTGCAGGATCCCTTCTGCGCAGTTAGAAAGCTTGTGGCATGACCAGACAGGCTTTGGGTGCAGGTGGAAGACCGAGAGGAGGTTGAGGAGGCAGAAGCAGTGGAGGAAAAATGACATAAAGAGGATTGACGCACAACTCGTGGGGACGGCAAGACTTGGACAGCAGCCCCTTGTCCTGCTGTCACCATAGTTACCCAGTGCCCAGTCAGCGACATGTAACGCCCCTGTCCATGCCTACTCGTCCAAGTGTCTGTGGTGAAATGCACCCTGTCACACACAGAGTTTCTCAAAGAAGCGGTGATGTTGTGTGCGACATGCTGGTGGAGCGCAGGCACACCTTTCTTTGAGAAGTAGTGCCGACTGGGCATCTGGTACTGGGGCACTGCAACGGACATAAGGTCTCGAAAATCCTCTGTGTCCACCAGGCGGAAAGGCAGCATTTCTGTAGCCAAGAGCTTGCAGATGGTGAAATTCAACCTCTTAGCTTTCTCATGGCTAGGAGGAAATGGTCTTTTACTTGTCCACATCTGAGGGACCGAGGGCTGGCTATTGTGCTTAGACGGGGTTGATAAGGGTGTCCCCGGCAAACTGCCGGTCTGTGAGGAAGATGCAGGCGGACATGTTAGGTTGCCTTGATCCAAAGGTGGTGCTATCGATGTCGGACAGCGCTCAAGACCAGCTGGTGTTACCACCTCCAAAGAAAATGATGACCTGCCAATCACGCTGGCTGTTGCGGGTAAAGAGGTGGCAGGTCTGCGCCCCAAAACAGGTGTGACTGCTGTCCCCCCAGTCACAGAGGATGAAGAGGCCGCGGATGCACAAGATATGGCAGACGGTGGTTGGCCCGGCCGGCTAGACCGCATTGTAGCACACTGAGCTTCCCACTGCAACTTATGCTTCATGTCCATGTGCCGGTTCATGCATGAAGTACTCAAACTATGTATTTTTTGGCCTCTACTTAGCTTTTGCTGACAAATGTTACAGATAACACGAGTTGGGTCATCTTTATCGATCTGAAAAAATGCCCAGGCTATGCAAGGCTTAGCACCCATGCGACCTGAAGAGCCACCACGACTTGTGGTGAGAGGCAGAGTTGTGTTTGAGGATGCAGTTGTTGACGTGCTTCCAGTACTACGTCTCTGTCCAGGAAGGCGCAACCTGACCTCGTCGTCACTAGCATCTTCCTCCACCTCCTCTGCTGACCTCATCTCTTGGCTGACTGTGGGTTGACAGTAAGTGGGATCTCCGACCTCATCATCATCACCCTGTGCGTTATCACACCCGTCGTCCTCAGAGCCAACCTGTTCCTACCCTGACAAAAAACTAAAGTTGTCGCTCCAATCAGGTATTTGAGTCTTATCATCGTCTTCCTCATTGTCTCCACCAACAGGAGTTACAGTTTGGGAATGAGGGTCTACATTATGGTCAGAACCTTCTGCGTCTGGTCCTGGATCCGACTCATAAAGATTCTGGGCATCAGTGCAGATCATTTCCTCGTCTGGATTCACAGAAGCGCTGGAGTCGACCTCTGATTCCCAGGCTATAGTATGAGTAAACAGCTCTGCAGACTCAACCATCTGTTCTACCTCATACTCAGACGGGCAGCTGGAGATTTGGGAGCTGTGAGGAAGCAAGTGCGATTTGGGTGACACCTTTGAGGACTGGAGTATTTGTGATGTTGAAGTTGATGTGGAGGAGAGCCCACTTAAAGGAGCACTTGATATCCGTTGAAGCACCTGCTGTTTTTGTGCCTCATCTGGAATTTGTAGCGATTGGCGTGGCCGTAAGAAAGGGATCTTATCACATTGTCCGCTAAAAGAAGTAGACATTTTAGTTTGGCTGGAAGATGGTCTTTCTTCTGCACCTACCCCACGGACACAACCTTTTTTCCCCTTCCCAACACGCCTATTCCCCTTTCCACCAGCAGCAGGCCTTTTTCCACTCATTTTGGTGGTTAACTAATTCACAACTCTGGAGTTGTTTGCACAAAAAAACAATGGATGGTAACCGAGCAGAGCTGAGTGGCCAAACTGTGGTATTAGGCCAAAACTATTGGCTGGGTTAGATGCAGAAAAAAATTATTTTTAATTTGCAACCTGATGGAGGTCAGTATAGATGGACTAATAGACCAAGTCCCACACACCGTTAGAAGCCCAAATATTTTTTCAGAGCTAGATGCAGAAAATTTTTTTATTCAATTTGCAACCTGATGGAGGTCAGTATAGATGGACTAATAGACCAAGTCCCACACACTGCTAGAAGCCCAAATATTTTTTCAGAGCTAGATGCAGAAAAAAATTATTTTTAATTTGCAACCTGATGGAGGTCAGTATAGATGGACTAATAGACCAAGTCCCACACACCGCTAGAAGCCCAAATATTTTTTCAGAGCTAGATGCAGAAAAATTTTTTATTCAATTTGCAACCTGATGGAGGTCAGTATAGATGGACTAATAGAACAAGTCCCACACACTGCTAGAAGCCCAAATATTTTTTCAGAGCTAGATGCAGAAAAAAATTATTTTTAATTTGCAACCTGATGGAGGTCAGTATAGATGGACTAATAGACCAAGTCCCACACACCGCTAGAAGCCCAAATATTTTTTCAGAGCTAGATGCAGAAATTTTTTTTATTCAATTTGCAACCTGATGGAGGTCAGTATAGATGGACTAATAGACCAAGTCCCACACACTGCTAGAAGCCCAAATATTTTTTCAGAGCTAGATGCAGAAAAAAATTATTTTTAATTTGCAACCTGATGGAGGTCAGTATAGATGGACTAATAGACCAAGTCCCACACACCGCTAGAAGCCCAAATATTTTTTCAGAGCTAGATGCAGAAAATTTTTTTATTCAATTTGCAACCTGATGGAGGTCAGTATAGATGGACTAATAGACCAAGTCCCACACACTGCTAGAAGCCCAAATATTTTTTCAGAGCTAGATGCAGAAAAAAATTATTTTTAATTTGCAACCTGATGGAGGTCAGTATAGATGGACTAATAGACCAAGTCCCACACACCGCTAGAAGCCCAAATATTTTTTCAGAGCTAGATGCAGAAATTTTTTTTATTCAATTTGCAACCTGATGGAGGTCAGTATAGATGGACTAATAGACCAAGTCCCACACACTGCTAGAAGCCCAAATATTTTTTCAGAGCTAGATGCAGAAAAAAATTATTTTTAATTTGCAACCTGATGGAGGTCAGTATAGATGGACTAATAGACCAAGTCCCACACACCGCTAGAAGCCCAAATATTTTTTCAGAGCTAGATGCAGAAAAATTTTTTATTCAATTTGCAACCTGATGGAGGTCAGTATAGATGGACTAATAGAACAAGTCCCACACACTGCTAGAAGCCCAAATATTTTTTCAGAGCTAAATGAAGAAAAAAATTATTTTTAATTTGCAACCTGATGGAGGTCAGTATAGATGGACTAATAGACCAAGTCCCACACACTGCTAGAAGCCCAAATATTTTTTCAGAGCTAGATGCAGAAAAAAATTATTTTTAATTTGCAACCTGATGGAGGTCAGTATAGATGGACTAATAGACCAAGTCCCACACACTGCTAGAAGCCCAAATATTTTTTCAGAGCTAGATGCAGAAAAAAATTATTTTTAATTTGCAACCTGATGGAGGTCAGTATAGATGGACTAATAGACCAAGTCCCACACACCGCTAGAAGCCCAAATATTTTTTCAGAGCTAGATGCAGAAAAAAATTATATTCAATTTGCAACCTGCTGGACGTCAGTATAGAAGGACTAATAGAACAAGTCCCACACACTGCTAGAAGCCCAAATATTTTTTCAGAGCTAAATGAAGAAAAAAATTATTTTTAATTTGCAACCTGATGGAGGTCAGTATAGATGGACTAATAGACCAAGTCCCACACACTGCTAGAAGCCCAGATATTTTTTCAGAGCTAGATGCAGAAAAAAAATATTTTTAATTTGCAACCTGATGGAGGTCAGTATAGATGGACTAATAGACCAAGTCCCACACACCGCTAGAAGCCCAAATATTTTTTCAGAGCTAGATGCAGAAAATTTTTTTATTCAATTTGCAACCTGATGGAGGTCAGTATAGATGGACAAATAGACCAAGTCCCACACACTGCTAGAAGCCCAAATATTTTTTCAGAGCTAGATGCAGAAAAAAATTATTTTTAATTTGCAACCTGATGGAGGTCAGTATAGATGGACTAATAGACCAAGTCCCACACACTGCTAGAAGCCCAAATATTTTTTCAGAGCTAGATGCAGAAAAAAATTATTTTTAATTTGCAACCTGATGGAGGTCAGTATAGATGGACTAATAGAACAAGTCCCACACGCTGCTAGAAGCCCAAATATTTTTTCAGAGATAAATGAAGAAAAAAATTATTTTTAATTTGCAACCTGATGGAGGTCAGTATAGATGGACTAATAGACCAAGTCCCACACACTGCTAGAAGCCCAAATATTTTTTCAGAGCTAGATGCAGAAAAAAATTATTTTTAATTTGCAACCTGATGGAGGTCAGTATAGATGGACTAATAGACCAAGTCCCACACACTGCTAGAAGCCCAAATATTTTTTCAGAGCTAGATGCAGAAAAAAATTATATTCAGTTTGCAACCTGATGGAGGTCAGTATAGATGGACTAATAGAATGATGCTATGCCCAAAAGATTTTACTTCACTAGGTGCAGTAAAAAAATTGGTATTCTATACACAGGTGGTATATCTTGCAACACAGATAGGCTACTCCACTGACTAACACACTCTGCAATAGGCCAAAAAGGATTAGCTTTGCTAGATTCAGCCAAATGCTGTGAAAAAAACTTGCACAGCACTGGCACAGACCTGCCTGGCAAAAACTGATAGGAACTGATGTAACCTAGTCCTGAAAAGGACTCCAATTACAATTAGTCTTTACTCCCACAATCTATCTATTTAAGAGCACAGACCTGCCTGATAAAAGTCGTAGGAAATGCTGTAACCTAGTCCTTAAAAGGACTGCAATCACAACTATTCCCTACTCCCAAGCTATCTGTATATTTGTGCGAAAATTGGCTTGAAATTAACAAGGTATAGCGCACACAGCAACAGCGGTGCCGTCTAACACGCAGCTGCAGCAGTGAGAAAATGGTGGCGACGGGGAAAATGGCTTGGTCTTATAGGGCAAGGACATGTGACATACACTGCCAATCACACATGCCCTTGCTTGTGTGAAAAAAAGCACTTCGCTCCGTGTGTGCGCTGCTGATAGGCTGACAGATTGCACCTCCCCACTGCAAATGCGGGAAAGAGAAAAAAAAATGGAGATCTTCATTGTTCCTGCAGAGATCCATCCCCTGCCCCTCCCCCCGCCCCGCTGTACACTCAAACTGCGTATTAACATTAATTTTCATCATTACTGAGAAAAAATCCAGTTATGATTTTGGTGCACGAACAGTTATCGAACATAACCTCGAACAGCCGAATTTTTCTCAAATTGTTCGTGTTCGCCGACCGGCTCGAACACCGCCCAAAACAGCTCGAATTTGAGATTGGCGAACAGTTCGAGTAGAACAACGCTCATCTCTAGTAAGAACTTTACTTTATGCACTTCCTCTGTAATCCCTCCTGGAAATGTAAGAACTTTACTTCATGCATTTCCTCTATAATTACTCCTGGAAATGTAAGAACTTTACTTTAGGCACTTCCTCTTTAATCCCTCCTGGAAATGTAAAAACTCTACTTTGTGCACTTCCTCTGTAATCCCTCCTGGAAATGTAAGAACTTTGTGCACTTCCTCTGTAATTCCTCCTGGAAATGTAAGAACTCTACTTTATGCACTTCCTCTGTAATTCCTCCTGGAAATGTAAGAACTCTACTTTGTGCATTTCCTCTATAATTCCTCCTGGAAAAGTAAGAACTTTACTTTATGAACTTCCTCTATAATCCCTCCTGGAAATGTAAGAGCTTTACTTTATGCACTCCCTGTGTAAATCCTCCTGGAAATGTAAGAACTCTACTTGCTGCACTTCCTCTGTAATCCCTCCTGGAAATGTAAGAACTTTACTTTTTGCACTTCCTCTGTAAATACTCCTGGAAATGTAAGAACTTTACTTTATGCACTTCCTCTGTAATCCCTCCTGGACATGTAAGAACTTTACTTTATGCACTTCCTCTGTAATCCCTCCTGGAAATTTAAGAATTCTACTTTGTGCATTTCCTCTATAATTCCTCCAGGAAATGTAAGAACTTTACTTTATGCACTTCCTCTGTAATCCCTCCTGGAAATGTAAGAACTCTACTTTGTGCACTTCCTCTTTAATCCCTCCTGGAAATGTAAAAACTCTACTTTGTGCACTTCCTCTGTAATCCCTCCTGGAAATGTAAGAACTTTGTGCACTTCCTCTGTAATTCCTCCTGGAAATGTAAGAACTCTACTTTATGCACTTCCTCTGTAATTCCTCCTGGAAATGTAAGAACTCTACTTTGTGCATTTCCTCTATAATTCCTCCTGGAAAAGTAAGAACTTTACTTTATGCCCTTCCTCTGTAATCCCTCCTGGAAATGTAAGAACTTTGTGCACTTCCTCTGTAATTCCTCCTGCAAATGTAAGAACTCTACTTTCTGCACTTCCTCTTTAATTCCTCCTGGAAATGTAAGAACTCTACTTTGTGCACTTCCTCTATAATTCCTCCTGGAAATGTAAGAACTTTACTTTATGCACTTCCTCTGTAATCCCTCCTGGAAATGTAAGAACTTTACTTCATGCATTTCCTCTATAATTCCTCCTGGAAATGTAAGAACTTTACTTTAGGCACTTCCTCTGTAATCTGTCCTGGAAATGTAAGAACTCTACTTTGTGCACTTCCTCTTTAATCCCTCCTGGAAATGTAAAAACTCTACTTTGTGCACTTCCTCTGTAATCCCTCCTGGAAATGTAAGAACTTTGTGCACTTCCTCTGTAATTCCTCCTGGAAATGTAAGAACTCTACTTTATGCACTTCCTCTGTAATTCCTCCTGGAAATGTAAGAACTCTACTTTGTGCATTTCCTCTATAATTCCTCCTGGAAAAGTAAGAACTTTACTTTATGCCCTTCCTCTGTAATCCCTCCTGGAAATGTAAGAACTTTGTGCACTTCCTCTGTAATTCCTCCTGCAAATGTAAGAACTCTACTTTCTGCACTTCCTCTTTAATTCCTCCTGGAAATGTAAGAACTCTACTTTGTGCATTTCCTCTATAATTCCTCCTGGAAATGTAAGAACTTTACTTTATGCACTTCCTCTGTAATCCCTCCTGGAAATGTAAGAACTTTACTTCATGCATTTCCTCTATAATTCCTCCTGGAAATGTAAGAACTTTACTTTAGGCACTTCCTCTGTAATCCCTCCTGGAAATGTAAGAATTTTACTTTATGCACTTCCTCTGTTAATCCTCCTGGAAATGTAATAACTCTACTTTGTGCACATCCCCTGTAATTCCTCCTGGAAATGTAAGAACTCTACTTTCTGCACTTCCTCTTTAATTCCTCCTGGAAATGTAAGAACTCTACTTTGTGCATTTCCTCTATAATTCCTCCTGGAAATGTAAGAACTTTACTTTATGCACTTCCTCTGTAAATACTCCTGGAAATGTAAAGACTCTACTTTCTGCACTTCCTCTGTAATCCCTCCTGGAAATGTAAGAACTTTACTTTTTGCACTTCCTCTGTAAATACTCCTGGAAATGTAAGAACTCTACTTTGTGGACTTCCTCTGTAATCCCTTCTGGAAATGTAAGAACTTTATGCACTTCCTCTGTAATCCCTCCTGAAAATGTAAGAACTTTACTTCATGCACTTCCTCTGTAATCCCTCCAGGAAATGTAAGGACTCTACTTCATGCACTTCCTCTGTAAATCCTCCTGGAAATGTAAGAACTTTACTTTGTGCAATTCCTCTGTAATCCCTCCTGGAAATGTAAGAAATCTACTTTGTGCATTTCCTCTATAATTCCTCTTGGAAATGTAAGAACTTTATGCACTTCTTCTGTAATCCCTCCTGGAAATGTTAGAACTCTACTTTGTCCACTTCCTCTTTAATCCCTCCTGAAAATGTAAAAACTCTACTTTGTGGACTTCCTCTGTTTTTCCTCCTGGAAATGTAAGAACTTTACTTCATGCACTTCCTCTGTAATTCCTCCTGGAAATGTAAGAACTTTACTTCATGCACTTCCTTTGTAATTCCTCCTGGAAATGTAAGAAATCTACTTTGTGCACTTCCTCTGTAATCCCTCCTGGAAATGTAAGAACGTTGTGCATTTCCTCTGTAATTCCTCCTGGAAAGGTAAGAACTTTACTTTATGCACTTCCTCTGTAATCCTTCCTGGAAATGTAAAAAAAAAACATAAAAAATTGACAGCTCTCCTGACAGAGAGTCTATTCCTCAATGAAATACCAATTCAGAAACCTCATTTTTTAAGTAAGGTTTGTGCAGTTCCTCTGTTATCACTCCTGGAAATGTGTGATTAATTTGATTGTTGGCGTTTTCATTCTCCTTGTCAATGGGATGTATCCCTATTCCCTAACCATTCTGTCTTGTCTTTAATGGGGAGGTTTTCCAACCAGTTTTTAATTTATTCATACATTTCCAGGATGGATAACTGAGGAACAGCACAAACCAGTGTTTGATAAAAGATGCTACAGATTTCAGCTCTCCTGACAAGTTTGTTTTAGTCTATTCTTGTCTACCTATTGAAATACCGATACAGAAACCTCATATTTTAGAAGGTTTTTGCAGTTCCTCCATTATCCCTTCTGGAAATTTATGACTAAATTGACTGTTGGTGTTATCATTCTCTTCGTCAATGGGTTGTATCCATACATATATTGTCTTTCCTTAATGGGGAGGGTTACCCCCAGCTTTCATTTATTCATACATTTCCAGGAGGGCTAACAAGAGGAACAGTATAAAGCAGAGTTAAATAAAAGATATTACAAAATTCAGCTATCCAGACATGTTTGTTTTTAATAAATCCCCATATTTCTCATGAAATACCTATTCAGAAGCCTCATTTCTAAGAACTAAGCTCTATGCAGTTCCTCTGTTATCTCTCCTGGAAATGTGTGAATAAATTGACAGCCAAAGTCCCCATTCTGTTTGTCAATGGGACGTCCAATCAAGTGTGTCAATGGCAGACTGTGTAGAGACATCTCCATGGGGAAAGGCAAAGCCTAGCTGTCAATTAAAAAAAAAACATTTCCAGGAGGGGTAAAAGAGGAAAAGCACAAAACAGAGTTCAATAAAATATGTTATAGAATTATCCTTTCCAGACATGTCTGTTTTAGTACACTCCCATATTCTGCATGAAATGACAATTTTAGAGCATCTCTACTTTGACCCTCTGTTTTCCCTCCTGGGAATGAATGAGTAATCTGAAAACTGGGTGTTGCCATTGCCTTGTCCATACCCACTGTGCAATCAATGATAAAACTGTGTAGAATAACATCCCATGGAGCACGGTAATACTAAGCTGTCAATTTATTTCTACATTTCCAGGAGGAATAACAGAGGAACGGCACAACAGTGAGTTCTAAAATGCTCAGAAGTATCTACTAAAACAGATGGAATTAAGCCCATAGAGATCGTTTGTAAATTGCCGACTTCTCGGAGTAATTTCTCTACACCTAAAAATGCAAATTTTCCTTTCGTACAACAAATAAAAAAAACATTATTATTCGTTTTATGCAGAACGGAGCGAAAGAAATAAGGGATTATTATTACCGATCTCCTCTGCCCTCCGCGTATATAGCAGGAGGAAACATCCAAGGATTGTTTTTTAATATGGTTTCACATAAAAGGTTGGATGACAAACATCTTCAAGGAGTTCAACCCCTATTATGTGCGGCATAAAGCAGGATGGAACAGCCACTCGCTCAGTGAGCTCTGCTCGCTCTGCGGCTGCTGCCAGGGGATTATATACAGTGACATATTATTTTTTAGCCAATAGATTACTCATCTACGTAAATGGCGGTAAATATAGATTACCCAAAATAAGGTGCACGTAAGCCGTCCAGCATTGTTATGGGTGTTTTCTAAAAAATAGAGTGAGGAAGCACAGGAATGGTGGAGGGGTGAGGAAGCACAGGAATGGTGGAGGAGTGAGGAAGCACAGGAATGGTGGAGGAGTGAGGAAGCACAGGAATGGTGGAGGGGTGAGGAAGCACAGGAATGGTGGAGGGGTGAGGAAGCACGGGAATGGTGGAGGAGTGAGGAAGCACAGGATTGGTGGAGGGGTGAGGAAGCACAGGAATGGTGGAGGAGTGAGGAAGCACAGGAATGGTGGAGGAGTGAGGAAGCACAGGAATGGTGGAGGAGTGAGGAAGCACAGGAATGGTGGAGGGGTGAGGAAGCACAGGAATGGTGGAGGAGTGAGGAAGCACAGGAATGGTGGAGGGGTGAGGAAGCACAGGAATGGTGGAGGAGTGAGGAAGCACAGGAATGGTGGAGGAGTGAGGAAGCACGGGAATGGCAGAAGACTGACTGCAGAAGGAAGCACAGGAATGACGGCGGTCCTCATGTGAGCCAGTTTCTTTGTAGCGCTTGATGGTTTTTGCAACGGCACTTGGGGACACTTTCAAAGTTTTCCCAATTTTTCGCACTGACTGACCTTCATTTCTTAAAGTAATGATGGCCACTCGTTTTTCTTTACTTAGCTACTTTTTTCTTGCCATAATACAAATTCTAACAGTCTATTCAGTAGGACTATCAGCTGTGTATCCACCAGACTTTTGCACAACACAACTGATGGTCCCAACCCCATTTATAAGGCAAGAAATCCCACTTATTAAACCTGACAGGGCACATCTGTGAAGTGAAGACCATTTCTGGTGACTACCTCTTGAAGCTCATCAAGAGAATGCCAAGAGTGTGCAAAGCAGGTATCAAAGCAAAAGGTGGCTACTTTGAAGAACCTAGGATATAAGACATATTTTCAATTGTTTCACACTTTTTTGTTAAGTATATAACTCCACATGTAATAATTCATAGTTTTGATGCCTTCAGTGTGAATGTACAATTTTAAAAGTCATGAAAATACAGAAAAATCTTTAAATGAGAAGGTGTGTCCAAACTTTTGGTCTGTACTGTATATATATGTTGTGTAATACCTATACTAACAGGACGTTCAATGGACCCTCTTGCACTATATGCACTGCAGTCTGCCATATACACTGTCTGCCTTCCTGCCTAACTCCTGCTATCACCTTCACCACTGAAAATATGCAGCTGGATTAGTCCTCAGAAGGACTGTTAGTTCAGATAGATATATATACAGCTCTGGCAAAAATAAAGATTGTTGTTTTAGTCTATAAACTACTGACAACATGTCTCCGAAATTCAAAGCTAAAATGGGAACAGAACCGAGCTTTCTACAAAAATATGGGAACAGAACCGAGCTTACTACATGAATATGGGAACAGAACCGAGCTTACTACATAAATATGGGAACAGAACCGAGCTTACTACACAAATATGGGAACAGAACCAAGCTTACTACATAAATATGGGAACAGAACCGAGCTTACTACATGAATATGGGAACAGAACCGAGCTTACTACATAAATATGGGAACAGAACCGAGCTTACTACATAAATATGGGAAGAGAACCGAATTTACTACATAAATATGGGAACAGAACCGAGCTTACTACATAAATATGGGAACAGAACCGAGCTTACTACATAAATATGGGAACAGAACCAAGCTTACTACATGAATATGGGAACAGAATCGAGCTTACTACATAAATATGGGAACAGAACCGAGCTTACTACATAAATATGGGAACAGAACCAAGCTTACTACATGAATATGGGAACAGAATCGAGCTTACTACATGAATAAGGGAACAGAACCGAGCTTACTACATAAATATGGGAACAGAACCGAGCTTACTACATAAATATGGGAACAGAACCGAGCTTACTACATAAATATGGGAACAGAACCGAGCTTACTACATAAATATGGGAACAGAATCGAGCTTACTACATGAATAAGGGAACAGAACCGAGCTTACTACATAAATATGGGAACAGAACCGAGCTTACTACATAAATATGGGAACAGAACCGAGCTTACTACATAAATATGGGAACAGAACCGAGCTTACTACACTACTGCAAAGCCGTGGCAGCCAAAAAAACGTAATTCTGGCATTTTGATTTTTGTCCCCATTACCTGGGGCACTGGTTCAGTCACCGCTCTGTGTATAGAGAGTGACGGCTGTAACCGTGCCCCCAGCCCTGATTGACAGCCGGCCCTAATGCTGAGCTGCCGTCAGTCACTACAGGGGTCGCAGTTACAGGCGCCACTTCCTATACACAGAGCAGTGCCACCCCGGTGACCGGAAGTCGAACGCTACCGGGAGGAACGCCACAGGTTCATTTCAACAAAAATGTCTGCGCTGCCCCTATAAACCTATGGAAGGGGGAGCTGGAGGGAGAAAAAGCAGAGCGCAGAAAAGGTAAATGCAGAGCACAGAAAAGGTAAATGCTGAGGCTTATAATGCAGAGAAAAAATGCAGGATACCCATCATATAATGTACACTCCCCATACATTCATGTACACTCAGGAGTGTATAATGAGTGGCAATTATTCCTTATATAGTACTCCTTATTCTAAAAAGTCATCTGAAAGTGCAGTTAAATCATAAGGGAATCTGCCACCCGGTTTTAGATGCCCCATCTGAGAACAGCATGATATAAGGGGTGAGACCCTGATTACAGTGATATCTCACGCTTTTTGCTGCTTACTGCTATTTTGATAAAATCAGTGTTTTATCTGCTGCAGCTCTAGTAGTTCTCTGAATGCTGAGCTTTGTATAACCCCGCCCACACCAATGATCGGCAGCTTTCCTCCAGTCAGTGGTGGGGATGGGGTTATGCAGAGCACATGAATACGGAGGACTACCTAGTAGCAGGCTTACTAGTCCTCTAGTGATAATCTCCTGCTGATAAAACTGTGATTTTATAAAAACTACAGCAACCAGCCCAATAAATGACACATCGCTGGAATCAGGGTCTCTGCTCATACATTATGTTGCTGTCAGATTAGATAGCAAAAACCTGGTGATAGATTCACTTTAAGGGGGTTATCCTGTTTCAGACAACCCCTATTCCAACACAGCATTTTTTTTTTTTTTTAAGAAACAAACCGTGCTTCAAACCACATATCCAAGCCCTTTCCACTCCCTGCCAACGTCAACTCAAAAACATCTCCCGGATCCGTACATTCCTCAACGACAAATCTGCAAAAATACTAGTGCACGCCCTCATCATCTCCTGCCTTGATTACTGCAATCTCCTGCTCTGTGGCCTCCCCTCCAACACTCTTGCACCCCTCCAATCTATACTAAACTCTGCTACCTGACTAATCCACCTGTCCCCCCGCTGTTCCCCGGCCTCTCCTCTCTGTCAATCCCTGCACTGGCTCCCATTTACCCAGAGACTCCAGTTCAAAACCCTAACCATGGTTGCGCGCCCCCAGGGCTGTGGGGTACTCGGCAGCCGGGCCTCTAGATGCCGGTTGGCAGGGGATATCACGGTGGCTGGCCCGGTCCATGACCCAGGGCGGTCAGTGCAAAAAGGGGTTATTGTTAGAAAGTTCGTGACGCCACCTGTGGTGTCCTCTGAGGCAGATGTTAGGGCAGCAAGTGATAGGACTGCTCCCCACAGGTGGAGCAGGCCTCAGGGCAGTGTAAGATGAAGTGGTGGTTGGGCTGGGCATTGTAGTGCAGGGGGAACAATAGTGCCGCTGAAAGAATGGACTGAGGCAATGCAGTGCAGTCATCCAAGATTTTACTCACAGTTCTTAAGACACTTCACAGGTGCACTGTGCAGGTAAAGGCCTCCCTCGTCGCGCTGCGTTCACTGGGCAGGGGTTCAATCCTTCCTCAGGCAGTTTGGGAATACCTGGCAGAACCCCACTTTCTCGTGTTCCTATTTTGACCGTCTTCACACTGGTCCTTCTCCCTCCTGCTCTGCGCTGCCCACTCTCAATCCCGCTCGGGTGCTCTGAAGTCCTTCCAGTACGTCGGATCCTGGACCTACTTGACCCTCCTGGGGATTAGAATGCTGCAACGATCCCTCTGTCTTCTGACAGATGCGGGGCGTACGGGTGCCGTCCTGCACGCACTATACCCCCTGGGATCCTTTCTGTAGAACGGAGCCTACTCCCTGCTCCCCACCTGGGCCTCCTGACTTCACCCTACTTGTGGAGCAGATGTCCTAATGAGACTCTGCCCCCAGACTGTTCTTCTGTACTGACCCGAGCTGTTCTTCTGAACTGCTCCCTAGAACTGACCTAACTGAACTCTTCAGACTTGGGCCTCACTGGCTAGGCCCGCCTCTGGAGCAGAGCTCCTGCAGAGCCTCTGCTCCTCTCACTCTCCTCCTCTGACTGAACACACTCTCTAAGATGGCTTCCCTATTTATATCTCCTTCTACAAGTGCTTCCTCTAACTACTTCCTCCACCCACACCCACTACTGGTTCCCCCTACCTTTGGTTACCCCACTCCAGCCAGGGACAGGGCTCAGCAGAAAACACATTGCATCTTGCCCTTCCAGCCAGCCTGGAGCAGTGTAGTGTTGGATGCAGGTGTTTGGGGTTCCGAGCAGCACTCCCTCCTTACCTGAGAGAAGAGAGACACCACACCTCTGGTTGAAGTGCAGTACCTCTGTGGCGACTGAACCCTCAGGGGCGCCACAATGGTATACAAAGCCATTCACAACCTGTCTCCCCCATATATCTTGTGTTTCAATGTTTTTTATTGAAATTTTTTATAAACCTTCATACATCTCTGACCTAGTCTCCCAGTACTTACCTGCACGCAGCCTCCGATCCTCACAAGATCTCCTTTTCTACTCCCCTCTTGTCTCCTCTTCCCACAATCGCATACAAGATTTCTCCTGTGCATCCTCCCTACTCTGGAACTCTCTACCCCAACATATCAGACTCTCGCCTACCGTGGAAACCATCAAAAGGAACCTGAAGACCAATGCCCACCCACCCTGCTCCCTCTCTTTGGAGCACTCTGGAACGCCCGTTATGTCTGCAACAAGCTCCGTTTTGTCCACGACCTCTTTACCTCTCGTCATCTCTTTTTCCTGGGCATCACTGAGACATGGTTGACACCCTCCGACACTGCCTCCCCTGCTGCGCTGTGTTACGGTGGCCTCCACTTCACCCACACTCCTCGCCCTGGTAACAGACATGGTGAAGGAGTGGGTCTTCTCCTTTCTACCAAATGCACCTTTAGCCCTATCCCACCTCTACCCTCCCTTACTCTCCCTTCTTTTGAAGTCCACTCTGTCCTCATCTACTCTCCTTCCAATTAGCTGTCATATACCGACCTCCAGGCCCAGTCACTGCCTTTATTGACCAATTCTCCACCTGGCTTCTTTACTTTCTCTCTGCTGACATTGCACAATCATCATGGGCGATTTCAACATCCCCACTGACACTCGCCAGTCAACAGCATCCAAATTCCTGTCGCTTACTTCATCCTTTGGACTTACTCAGTGGTCCTCCTCAGCCACCCACACAGACGGACACACACTAGACCTCATCTTCTTCACCCAACTCTGCTCCCTATCTAACCTCACAACCTCCCCCCTACCCCTATCTGACCACCATCTACTCACTTTCTCATCCTTGTCCTCCTTACCTGTCACACATGTCCAGCAACTAGCACACCCCCTCAGAAATCTTGCATATCTAGACACTCACACACTCTCTGACTCTGTTCTACCACTGACATCCATATCTTTACTCCACGACACTGACAGCACCACTGCTTTCTACAATGCCACTCTTGCATCAGCTATTGACGCGGTCGCCCCTCTTGTGCATGGCAGAGCGCGATGAGTCAATAGGCAACCCTGGCACAACACCCTCACTAAACTGCTTCGGCAAGCGTCCAGGGTTGCGGAACGGCGTTGGAAGAAAACACATTCACAAGATGACTTCACTGCATTCAAACAACAACACTCGCATTCAAATCAGCCCTCGCCTCTGTTAAGCAGGCCTACTTCACAATCCTCATATCTTCCTTATCCTACAACCCCAAACAGTTATTCAACACTTTTAACTCTCTTCTCCGCCCACCACTGCCCCCTCCGACCTCCGTCATCTCTGCTGAGGAGTTTGCCACACACTTCAAAAACAAGATTGACCAAACACGGCAAATCTTTACTGTCCGACCACCACAACCCCTTTGTTTCCCAGACCATTGCCCTTCCCCCATAACCTCCCTTTCCAACATCATGGAAGGAGACCTCACTCGTCTCCTTTCCAAATCACACCTCACCACTTGTGCACTCGACCCCATCCCAGCCCCCCCAACCTCACCCCCACACTCATCCCATCCCTAACCCATCTTTTCAACCTATCACTAACTTCTGTTACCTTCCCCTCTGCCTTCAAACATTCCACAATCACTCCCATCCTCAAAAAGCCATCCCTCAACCCTACCGCCTTGTCCAGCTACCGCCCCATATCGCTTCTCCTATTTGCCTCCAAACTCCTTGAGCAACACGTTCATGCTGAACTTTCCTCTCACTTCTCATCTATCTCTCTCTTCAATAACCAGCAATCTGGTTTCTGCCCCCACCATTCAACCAAAACTGCCCTTACCAAAATTACTAATGACTTACTTACAGACAAAGCTAACAGACAATTCACTGTACTCCTTCTTCTTGACCTGTCCTCTGCCTTCGACACAGTTGACCACTGCCTCCTACTGCAGATCCTCTCTTCCTTTGGAGTCAAAGACCTTGCCCTATCCTGGATCTCCTCATACCTTTCCAACCGCACATTTAGCGTCTCCCACTCCCACACTACCTCCTCATCCCGCCACCTCTCTATTGGAGTCCCTCAAGGTTCTGTCCTAGGACCCCTACTCTTCTCAATCTATACCCTTGACCTGGGACAGCTCATAAAATCCTATGGCTTCCAGTACCATCTGTACGCTGATGACACCCAGATCTACCTCTCTGGCCCAGATGTCACCTATCTGCTGTCCAGAATTCCAGCATATCTATCAGCCATATCTTCCTTCTTCTCCTCTCGCTTCCTCAAGCTCAATGTGGACAAAACTGAACTCGTCATCTTTCTCCCAACTCGCATATCTTCCCCACCTGATCTTTATATCACAATAAATGACATCACACTTTCCCCTGTACTGGCAATCCGCTGCCTCGGAGTAACCTTTGACTCTGCCCTGTCCTTCAAACCCCAAATCCAGGCTCTTGCAACCTCCTATCACCTCCAGCTCAAAAATATTTCCAGAATCCGTCCTTTCCTCAACCCTCAATCTACTAAACTGCTTGTGCATGCCCTCATCATCTCCCGCCTCGACTACTGCAACACCCTCCTCTGTGGCCTACCTGTTAACACTCTCGCACCCCTCCAGTCCATCCTCAACTCTGCTGCGCGACTGGTTCATCTCTCGCCTCGCTACTCCTCTGCTACCCCCCTTTGCAAGTCCCTTCACTGGCTCCCAATTGCCCAGCATATGCAGTTCAAACTACTAACACTGACCTTCAAAGCCATCCATAACCTTTCTCTTCCATACATCTCTGAACTAATCTCCTGATATATATTCCCTTACGTAATCTCCGGTCCTCCCAAGACCTCCTTCTCTCCTCCACACTTATTCCTCACCCAATCGCCTCCAAGATTTCTCCCGAATATCCCCCATCCTAGGGAAATCTGTGCCCCAACATGTCTGATTAGCCTCCACATTTGGATCCTTCAGACGGAACCTGAAAATCCATCTCTTCAAACAAGCTTACAGCCTGCCCTGACCTTGCTTGCTGCCACCTGAACAACGCCAGAGCTACTGCAACCCCCCCAACCTACTGTCTTTCCCCATTCCTGTAGAATGTAAGCCTGCAAGGGCAGCGTCCTCTTCCCTCTGTACCAGCCTATCATTGTTAGTTTGTTTACTGTAAGTGCTATCTGTATTTTGTATGTAACCCCTTCTAATGTACAGCACCATGGAATCAATGGCGTTATATAAATAAATAATAATAGTGGCTGAAATTTTTGCCCATTCTTTCTTGCACACTCGCTCTAGCTCAGTGAGATTGGATGGAGTCTTGCTACAGATTCTCAAAGAGATTTAGATCTGGACTGTGACTGGGCCATTCACACACATGTATATGCTTTTATTTAGACCAGGGGTCCTCAACCTGTAGTTTGAGAGCCACATGTAGCTCGCGGGCCCGTGATGTGTGGCTCGTGGCTGTCTGCCAGCTTAGTGCATTAGCACCAGGTGTAGCAAACTGCTATTGAGAGTAGATCTCTAGATGGTGACTTTTGTGTGTATCCCTGTACAGAAGAGCAGATCTGAATGGGGGTAAGATAGGAAACTCTGGAGCTTGGCATATTGCCCTGGTGTGATTTCAGTGGAAAAGCTTTGGCTGTCATTATATTGGTAATAGGGGTTCTGGGTGTCACTACTGTGAGTGGGTCAGGAGCTGGATGTGGCTCGCAACCCTCTTTCATAGCTGAATGTGGCTATCAAGGTCAGAAAGGTTGGGGACCTCTAATCTAGACCATTCCACTGTATCTCTGGCAGTATGTTTAGGGTCGTTGTTCTGCTGGAAAGTGAACCTACACCCCAGTCTCAAGTCTTTTGCAGCCTCTAACAGGTTTTCCTCAAGGATTTCCCTTCATCTTCCCATCAACTCTGACCAGCTTCCTTGTCTCTGCTGAAGAAAAGCATCCCCACAGCTTGATGTTGTCACCACCATATTTGACGGTGGGGGTGTTTTTTTTAGGATGATGTGTAGTGTTAGTTTTCCACCACACATAACATTTTCTTTTTAGCCCAAAAACTTCTACTTTGGTCTCATCTGAGCAGAACACCTTTTTCCACGTGCTAGCTGTGTCTCCTACATGGCTTTTTGTAATAAGCAATATGAAAGCATCAAAATGTGATCAAATAAGCCCAAATATAAAGAATAAGAGCCACAACAGACCACATACCACAAAGTATGTACAGTACCTAGTCACAGATCTACATAAGCGTACACAAATGAACGCTGAATTACCAAAGTCAATAAAGATAAGGAAAAAATATGGTAGTATAGAGGTAAACAAAAAATAGAAAAAATAGCCAGGGGTCACTGAGCTCACATACCGACACAAACAGTGTATGGCAAGGTGGGAGAAATGAGAGGGTCTAGCATGTCCCTATGGTAGCTGGACTCAACTAGCCCTACCTACCGCGGAGGTTGGCACCCTAAGGGAAACGAGAATGGTGCCCCCACTCGTCGACGGCTGACCCTCGCTAAGATAACCCTGATTGGCCCTCTCACTATAAAAAAGAGTAGAAGGATAGTTGTTCATTTAAACCTGAGGGTTGTGTTGTCCTGTGCCAGAAAATCCACTTGCATTCTTTTTGTAGGATTTTCTGGTCCCAATTACCACCTCTGACTGAGGGTGCAATCCTGTCAATTCCCATAAACTGAATGAAGTTAACATCATCCCCATGACTGATATTAATGTGATTCGATATCGGGGTGTCACGTTTGTTTACAATATCACGGACATGTTCTCTTATCCTTCTTCTAAATTCCCGTCTAGTCTTGCCCACATATTCTATTCCAATGTAGCTTTATAAATCACTCCTGTTGTGCGACAGTTGATAAAATGACGTATAGCATACTCTTTCCCAGTCACATTCCCTACCAAGTATCTGCCCTTTATCACGGATTTACATGCGCAGCAATTGCCACAACTGTAGCATCCCTTTGTCTTGTTACCCAACCATGATGGATCTGATGTCGCTTTGAAAAAACTATGAACCAACCTGTCCTTGAGCGATCTGCCTTTACGAAAGGTAATCTGAGGAAAGGGACCTACCGTATCTTTGATGTCTGCATCCATAAGTAAGATCGGCCAGTGGCGTTTCAAAATCTCTCTGACTCCCTTGGCCCCACTGGAGAAGGTAGTAATGAACCTTGAAATCTCCTCCTTTTCTTTCATAACCTTTGGGGTCAACAAAGTCTTTCGATCTCTAGATAGTGAGTCATTATAGGCCTCAGCAAGTATGTATTCAGGATAGCCTCTCTCAACAAAACGTCCACGTAAATCATGGGCCTGTTTCTTAAAAGTACTGAGATCAGAGCAATTCCTGCTTATCCTTAAATATTGTCCTTTCGGAATTCCTCTCTTAAGAGGGCCAGGATGACTACTCTCTCATCTCAAGAGAGAGTTTGTAGCCGTTGGTTTCCTATAGTTACTAGTGCTCAATTCACCAGTGTTATTTCTCTGAACACAGACATCAAGAAATGGTAGTTTGTTATAATTGCATTCATGTGTGAATCTTAAACCAATGTTGTTCACATTAAGTTGTGTAACGAAATCACCAAACGAAGATTCCGATCCCCTCCAGATAACAAAAATGTTGTCAATGTAGCGGAGCCAAACAATGACTTTGTCACTCTGAGGGATGGCTGGTTCACAAAAGACCATAGTTTCCTCCCACCAGCCCAGGAAAAAGTTAGCATACGAGGGGGCACAAGGGCTCCCCATCGCGGTACCCCTGAGCTGGTGGAAGTACTTCCTGTCAAAAAGAAAAAAAATATTTTTGAGACAAAATTCCAGAGGACGCAAGACAAAGGTATTGTGTCTATGAAACTGACGACCTCTAGTGCTCAAATAGTGGTTAACTGCTTGTAATCCCAATGCATGAGGAATGGAGGTATAAAGTGCTTCCACATCAATGCTGCACAACAACATATCAGGTTCCAAACAAATTCCATCTAATTTACTCAAAAGGTCCGTTGTGTCATTGTGTACGAGCTCAGTGACCCCACAAATGGCTTAAGTATACAATCAAGGTAAACACCCAATTTTTGTGTTAGACTGTCGGTCCCTGCCACTATAGGTCTACCCTTTAAGGGATTAAACCCTTTATGAATTTTGGGTAAACAATAAAAAGTGGCCATGATCGGAAATGTTAGAACCTTGCTGTTAGGTTTTTTTTCCTTTGCTGGTCACATGACCTTGTTGGCCTATTTAATCCTGCTCCGCCCTTCTGGCTTTGCTGGACTTCATTGTATATCTACTTTCTAGCTAGCCTGTGCTCTGTATCTAACTCTGTTAGTTTGCTTGGTCTACGGACCTCTATGTTCTATCTATTTTGTTTGTTCGTCTGTCTGCTACTATTTCTGTTAGGAGGTGTCCCATATTCCTCCCAGTCCTTAGTACTTGTAGGGATTCCCTCCTCACATCTATAGGTCTCCGTACAGACTAGATTAGGACTTTAGCAGGTCTGATCGCAGGATCAGGTTCCCTGTTACATCGTAGGGATTCAGCTGAGTCTTATAGTAGGGACAGATCTCCTCTCTTTCCTTAGCTTTGGTAGCAGAACATAACAGTAAGTCCAGCCTGCAAATTCTCTAAGGAAAGATTTTTTTTTTTTTTTTTGTTCCATCATGGTGTCGGTTCAGGATTTGGCTAAACACCTGCAGGGACTCTCTCTGGAAGTGGCCGAGCTCCGTCAGCACGTGAGTAACTGTCCTGGAGCATATTTCTTGGAGCCTAAGGTATGTTTGCCGGATTTATTTTTTGGTGAACATCGAGAATTTTTTTCATTTAAAAATGCTTGCTTATTGTATTTTCGTTTGAGACCCAAGTCCTCTGGGGATGAATCCCAGCGCGTAGGGTTCATAATGTCACTTTTGCGCAAAGAGCCTCAGGAGTGGGCCTTTTCTTTGCAACCTAGTGATACATGCTTCAGATCAGTGGATAGTTTTTTTTCTGCTTTAGGACTATTATATGATGATCCTGACCGTGTGGCATCAGCTGAGACTGAGTTGAGACGTTTAAAACAAGGATCAGGTAATGTCGAAAAATATTGTACTCATTTTCGTCGTTGGTCCACTCAAACAGGGTGGAACGATTCTGCTCTGAAAAGTCTATTTCTTGCTGGGCTCAGTGAAAGGGTTAAAGACCTGCTAATTGCTTATCCTACACCTGAGGATTTGCAACAGGCTATGCAATTAGCTATACGGGTGGATAGAAGACTGCGTGCTAGGGTTAATGAGAGCAAATCCTCTGCTATGTCAGTTTCTGGTTATGATAATGTGTGTACTAACAGTGGTGAACCGATGGAGATTGGATCGGTGGCACCTCGCTCTCAAGAAAAAGACCGTCGTTTTTCAGAAGGCTTGTGTTTCTATTGCGGAAAATCTGGTCATTTGATTAAAGGCTGTGAGCTTCGTATGAAGAAAGAAAAAAAAATGGTCAGTCACGCCCGTATTGCCTGTTTAAATTCCAAGGGTATATTTTTAGCTGCTTCCACGATTGCTCAGGAAAAATTAATGGAATTTCGGGTGTTTGTTGATTGCGGGTCTACACTGAATGTAATTGATGGGGGATTCGTGGAAAAACTCAATTTAAAACCTGAACCTTTATCATCCCCCATTGCTGTGGTTTCTGTGGATGGCTCCCCTTTGAAGAATATTACTCTCAAGGTCAGTGAATTTCCTCTCACTATTAATGGTGTTCACCATGAGAAATTGGATTTGGTAGTGTTGAATAACTTGCCTTCTCCAGTAATATTGGGTTTGCCCTGGTTAAAATTTCACAATCCTGTACTGGATTGGTCTACCAGTGAAATTAAATCCTGGAGCCATAAATGTTATGACAAGTGTTGTAACGGGCGTATTGCAGCTTTGGATAGGGGAGAATTGCCTGTTCCTATTCAGGATTTTTGGAGAGTTTTTTCTGAGAAGGAATCGCAGGTTTTGCCTCCCCATAGAGACTATGATTGTTCTATTGAATTTGTCCCTGGAGCGACTCTTCCTAAAAGTCGTTTATTTAACCTTACCATTCCTGAGAGGAAGGCTTTGGAGGAATACATACAGACAAGTTTGGCCGCCGGTCACATTAGGCCCTCTAAGTCTCCTGTGGCGGTTGGATTTTTTTTTGTAAAAAAAAAGGACGGCGGTTTACGTCCTTGTCTGGATTTTCGTGAGATTAACAAAATTACGGTACGCAATCCTTACCCACTGCCATTGATTCCTGATCTGTTTAACCAGTTATTGGGGGCCAAGTGGTTCTCTAAAATTGACCTTAAGGGGGCATACAATCTGTTGCGCATGAAGGAGGGTGATGAATGGAAGACTGCTTTTAACACTCCTGTGGGTCATTTTGAGAATCTGGTTATGCCTTTTGGTCTTACTAATGCTCCTGCATTTTTTCAGAATCTGATTAATGACATCCTTAGACCTTTGATCGGTAAAAATGTGGTTGTGTATTTGGATGACATTTTGATTTATTCGCCAGATCTGGAGTCTCATTGGCGGAGCGTGCGTGAGGTATTACAGTTATTAATGGACAATTCGCTTTTTGCTAAGCTGGAGAAATGTGAGTTCGCTGTACAGAGAATTAGTTTTTTGGGCTACATTATCTCCAGCAAAGGTTTTGAGATGGATCCGGTTAAGGTTCAGGCTGTGCAGGAATGGCCTAGGCCTATTGGTTTGAAATCGATACAGAGGTTTTTGGGTTTCGCCAATTACTACAGAAAATTCATAAAAAATTTTTCTAGTATTGTCAAACCTCTGACTGATCTCACCAGGAAAGGTGCTGATGCGGTTCAGTGGTCTTCTGAGGCCATTGAAGCTTTTGTGTATCTCAAGGAGAGGTTCACCTCTGCTCCCATCCTTATGCAGCCTGATGTTACTAGGCCGTTTTTGGTTGAGGTTGATGCTTCCTCTGTGGGGGTTGGCGCAGTATTGTCTCAGGATAACGGGGATGGATTACATCCCTGTGCCTTTTTTTCAAAAAAATTTTCGGAGACTGAACTGAATTACGATATTGGTAATCGGGAATTATTGGCTATTAAACTCGCATTTGAACACTGGCGCCACTTCTTGGAAGGTGCGGAATTTCCCGTTCAGGTTCTTACGGATCATAAAAATCTGATATATCTTGATGCTGCCAAGCGCCTGAATGCCCGTCAGGCTAGGTGGGCACTGTTTTTCTCGCGGTTTAATTTCTCCGTTACTTACATCCCTGGTACTAAGAATGTTAAGGCGGATGCCTTGTCTCGCAGTTTTTCTCCCATAGTCGGTGCTGAGAAAGAGGAAAACATTTTACAAGAAGGTGTTGTGATAGCTGCTTTAGACTCCGTTTTGGAAGATGAGATTCTTAAAGCTCAGGAGAATGCCCCATCTAACACTCCTCATGGGAGGTTGTTTGTGCCTGGGACCTTTAGGAGAGATTTGTTTGTTGAGTGTCACGAATCTCGGTTGGCAGGTCATCCCGGAATCTCTGAGACCAAGAGACTGGTGGGTCGCAGTTTTTGGTGGCCTGGATGGCAGAAGGAAGTCATTAAGTGGGTGCGCCAATGTACTATATGTGCTAGATCTAAGTCCTCACATACTCCTGCTGCGGGGTTGCTTTGTCCTTTGGAGGTCCCCAGTGCTCCTTGGACACATTTGGCTATGGACTTTATAACTGACCTTCCCTCCTCTGAGGGTTTTACTGTCATCTGGGTGGTCGTGGACCGTTTTAGCAAGATGTGTCACTTGGTTCCCTTCGTCAAACTGCCCTGCGCTAAAACTCTCGCTAAGGCCTTTGTCAAGGAAATTGTCAGACTTCATGGCGTTCCTACTGACATTGTTTCTGATAGGGGTCCTCAGTTCGTGGCTCGTTTTTGGCGTGCCTTTTGTGACAGGTTGGGAATTCATTTGTCGTTTTCGTCCGGATATCATCCTGAATCTAATGGCCAGACAGAAAGGAAAAACCAGGATGTTGAGCAGTTCTTGCGTTGTTTTGTGGCAGACAATCAAGAGGGGTGGTCTGAGTTTCTGCCACTTGCCGTATTTGCTCTGAACAATCATACATCTTCTTCTGCTGGTTGTTCGCCTTTTTTTTGTTGTTCTGGGAGACATCCGTCGTTTGGGTCGTTCTCCAAGTTGGGATCTGCCGTGCCTGAGGAGGAGAATTTTTCCGGTGATTTGGAAAGAGTTTGGACGGATGTGCGTGGTAATCTTCAGGAGGCCAACAGAAAATCTAAAGACTACTTTGATAGGAAACGACAGGAGGTTTTGTTCGCTGTTGGTGACATGGTTTGGTTGTCCTCTAGGAATCTGCGGTTGAGGATTCCTTCTAAGAAATTGGGTCCCAAGTTTGTAGGGCCCTTTAAGGTGCTTCAGGTTGTCAACCAATCTGCTGTTAGGTTGGAGGTTCCTACCTCCTGGAGAATTAATCCGGTCTTTCATGTCTCTCTGTTAAAAAAAGCTGTTGTGTCGGATGGTGACGCCTCTGCCTCTGTTCCTCCGGTGGTGGAGGACGGGGAATATGAAATTTCTCGCATCCTTGACTCTAGACGGTATAGAGGTAGTTTGCAGTATCTTGTGGCCTGGAAAGGTTTCGGACCCGAGGATAACTCTTGGGTGAGGTCAGATGATGTTTCCGCGTCCAGACTTATCAGAGCGTTTCACAGGAGATTTCCTGATAAGCCTGGTCCTAGGGGATCCGGAGGATCCTCTTAGAAGGGGGGGTACTGTTAGAACCTTGCTGTTAGGTTTTTTTTCCTTTGCTGGTCACATGACCTTGTTGGCCTATTTAATCCTGCTCCGCCCTTCTGGCTTTGCTGGACTTCATTGTATATCTACTTTCTAGCTAGCCTGTGCTCTGTATCTAACTCTGTTAGTTTGCATGGTCTACGGACCTCTATGTTCTATCTATTTTGTTTGTTCGTCTGTCTGCTACTATTTCTGTTAGGAGGTGTCCCATATTCCTCCCAGTCCTTAGTACTTGTAGGGATTCCCTCCTCACATCTATAGGTCTCCGTACAGACTAGATTAGGACTTTAGCAGGTCTGATCGCAGGATCAGGTTCCCTGTTACATCGTAGGGATTCAGCTGAGTCTTATAGTAGGGACAGATCTCCTCTCTTTCCTTAGCTTTGGTAGCAGAACATAACAGGAAATTGTGGATAGAGAAATTCTCTTTCTTTACTATCCAGGACCCCAGTAGCAACCCCTTCATCAACAAGAAGCTTCAGCTCCCTTAAGAGACCGTTGGTGGGATTAGTGGTCACAAACTCGTAACTATTGTGGTCATTCAATAATGTCAGACATAGGTTCTTATATTCACAAGTATTCATTACCACTATATTCCCACCTTTGTCAGACTGCTTGATGGTTATACTGGTGTCACTCTCAAGATTGCAAAGACTCTGCATTTCAAGCCTAGTCAAATTGTTTTTATAAAAAGGTTTTTTACGAGGTAAATCCATAATGTCCAGAGTAGCGAGATCAAGGAAAACTTCAATGGATCCAGGATCACCAGACACCGGAGGCATATTTCTACTTTTATTTTTAAGGGGGGTAAAAGGACCATTCCCATGGTCCAGCCACTAAAGCATATCCAACGAATGGGGGCATGATTATAGGCACTTTACTCCCCTGATGATCAAAGGGAAACGCGTTGGGAGCCTACCTGCGTTGAGACTGCATACCCATCATTAACCGGTTCCCGACCGCCCACTGTACATAAACGTCGGCGCTGCCTGGGCTCTGTGCAGCGCCGACGTTTAAAAACGGTGGGTGGTCCCGCAGCGCTCAGGACCCCCAGGGTCCTGCTAGCGCTGTGGCACCGGTTCAGAGCGATAGCTCTGACATGTGGCATCATGGGGACCTGATTGGATCAGGTCCCCATGATGTTAACCTGTTCCTATCTTCTAGATGCCGCGATCCATAGCGATCGCGGCATTTAAAAGATAGTGACAGCCGGTGGTCGGCGATCGGGACCCCCCACATACCAGCCAGCGGCGGGGATCCCGGTGCTGTGACCTCTGACATCATCGAGACCTGATTGGCTCAGGTCTCGATGATGTCAGCGTCACACCAGCCAATCAGAGAGATCACCAGGGAAGTTTGTTTTAGCAACAAACTTTCCCGGGCGATCTGCCTGATAAATACATTGTTTCTCCTCCGATCTCAGTGAAAGAGCAGAGGAGAAACACTGTGACAAGAGCTGTCAGCCTTGCCACAGTAAAAGTGAAAAAAATTAAATAAAAAAAGTAAGAGCTAGGGTTAGTCAGTCCTGTCAGATCAGTCAGTCAGTCCTGTCAGATCAGTCAGTCCTGTCAGATCAGTCCAGTCAGTCAGTCAGTCCTGTCAGATCAGTCCAGTCAGTCAGTCCTGTCAGTCAGTCCTGTCAGATCTGTCAGTCAGTCCTGTCAGATCTGTCAGTCAGTCAGTCCTGTCAGATCTGTCAGTCAGTCAGTCCTGTCAGATCAGTCAGTCCTGTCAGTCAGTCCTGTCAGATCAGTCCAGTCAGTCCTGTCAGATCAGTCAGTCAGTCCTGTCAGATCAGTCAGTCCTGTCAGATCAGTCCAGTCAGTCCTGTCAGATCAGTCCAGTCAGATCAGTCAGTCCTGTCAGATCAGTCAGTCTTGTCAGTCCAGTCCGGTCCCGTCCTTTCAGTCCGGTCCGTTCAGTCCAGTCAAAAAATATAAAAATAAAATGGCCCGTCAGACTTATACCGCAGAAGAGGTGTATGCCCTGCTATGTTCTGACACTGATGACAGTGCAATCTCAGATGGAGATATGGATTTTGAGGGCTTTAGTAGCGGCGACACTGAGAGCTCAGAAATGAGCAGTGATTCTGTTCCATCCTCAAGCCCAAGGACCAGTACAGCAATAGGGGCAAATAGCGCTACTGGAGAAACGTCTCCAAATCAGGGAACACTGCCCAGTACAAGCGCTGTCCCTGCTACTAGTGAATTGGCGCATGCCAGTGTACAAGGGGCATTGCCACATGATCTAGCATTTCCCAGATGGGAGGCTTCGAATTCGGCTGCTCCATTCACCCCTGATTTCAACGCCACTCCTGGTATAAATGTGGAGGTGGAAGATTTTGGACCAATTCATTTTTTTAATTTGTTTTTTACAGACAGCTTGCTAGAGCATATTGTCGTGCAAACAAATTTATATGCATCCCAATTCATAAGCCAGAATCCCCGATCTTACTATGCTAGGGCAAATTTATGGACACCAACTAATGTCCCGGAAATAAAAAATTTTTTAGGACTTACATTTGCTATGGGGCTTGTTAAAAAACCGAGCATTCGATGCTACTGGTCCAACCACCCTGTTCAAGCCACCCCTATGTTTTCAGTCGTTCTGCCTAGGACCCGTTATGAAATGCTCATGTGGTTTTGGCATTTTAACGACAATAGTCAATGCCTGCCCAGAAATGCCCCAGAACATGACAGGTTATATAAAATTAGACCCATCATTGAAAATTTGTCAGAAAAATTCTTAAGCCTCTACACCCCAACACAAAATATTTCTATAGATGAGTCCCTTGTAAAAATTCAAAGGAAGACTGCACCTCAAGCAATTTATCCCATCTAAAAGGGCAAGGTTTGGAATAAAGCTCTATAAAATGTGCGAAAGTTCAACCGGATACACATCCGCTTTTCGCATATATGAGGGGAAAGATAGCCAACTAAACCCACCAGGATGCCCTACTTATCTGGGGACATCTGGAAAAATTGTTTGGGAGCTGATAAGTCCATTTTTTCAAAAAGGCTACAATCTATATGTGGACAATTATTACACCAGCATACCCCCATTTAAAAGTCTGGTTGAACACAACATCGGGGCTTGTGGGACCATCCGTAAAAACCGTCAGGGGTTTCCACAACCATTGGTCAACCAAAAGTTTGAAAAGGGGCAGCCAGGGGCTGTACGCAACGGAGAGCTGCTTGCCCTGAAATATAGGGATAAGAGGGATATTTTTGTCCTCAGCTTGATCCACACAGATGCCACAAGGGCCACTGTAGAACTAGGATCCACCACTCCGAAGCAAAAACCTGTGTCAGTCATTGACTACAACAAACACATGGGGGGTGTGGACCTTGCAGACCAGGTTCTACAGCCATACCAGGTATCAAGAAAGTCCTATACCTGGTATAAAAAGTTGGTTATTTATTTGTTTCAGGTGGCCACATACAATTCTTTTGTGTTGTACAAAAAAGCAGGAAATTCAGATCCTTTTCTTGATTATCAAGAAAAGGTAATTGAAAATCTTGTCTTTCAAAGTGTTAGCCCCGCTCATCCATTAGAATCTGAGGATGTGAAAAGACTCACTGAGCGACATTTTATTGCACTTATTCTAGCAACGGAAACAAGAAGGAACCCCCAGAAAAGATGTCGTGTATGTACTAAGAGAGGAATGAGGCGTGATACCCGCTACTATTGCCCACAATGCCCATCATTGCCAGCCTTATGTGTCACTGACTGCTTTAAAATCTTCCACACAGAACCACGTTTTTAAACTGTAAAAATGTATCCCATTTTGTCATTCAAACATTTGGTTCATTTAGTGAATGACACATTCGAGTAGAGCTCACTTAATTTCCAGGGGGGGTTCTCCAGAATCTAAACCTTCCATTACGTGCTTGTTCCTGGAAATCATCCATTGAGTTAAAATGGTCACTAAACCCATAGATGAATTCCCAGAGGGGTGTCATTTCCAAAATAGGGCCACTTCAGGAGGGATTCTTTAGCTCTGGTACCTAGCGCCTCTGAAAAGTGCCAGAACAGCAGAATCCCCCCTGAAGTGACCCCATTTTGGAAATGACACCTCTGTGGGAATTCATCTATGGGTTTAGTGACCATTTACCTATCTACTTATTTTCCCACCACTAGATTAATTTATACAGAGGAGTAGATTGTAAAATTCGGTCATTTGTTGTGGGTTTCCTCTGTTTAGGCACCTCAGGGGCTCTCCAAATGCAACATGGCGTCCGCTATCCATTCCAGTCAAATTTCCATTCCAAAAGTCAAATGGCGCTCCTTACCTTCCGAGCCATGCCGTGCGCCCAAACAGTGGTTTTGCACCACATATGGGGTATCAGCGTGCTCAGGAGAAATTGCACAACACATTTTGGGGTCCATTTTTTCTGGCTGCCCTTGTGAAAATTAAAAATTTGAGGCTAAACTAGCAGTTTTGTGTTAAAAATGTGTTTTTTTATTTTCACACTTCAACATTATAAAATTCTGTGAAGCCCCTGGGGGTTCAAGGTGCTCACCACACATCTAGATAAGTTCCTTGAGGGGTCTAGTTTCCAAAATGGGGTCACTTGTTGGGGGTTTCCTCTGTTTAGTCACCTCAGGGGCTCTCCAAATGCAACATGGCGTCCGCTATCGATTCCAGTCAAATTTCTATTCCAAAAGTCAAATGGCGCTCCTTACCTTCCGAGCCATGCCGTGCGCCCAAACAGTGGTTTTGCACCACATATGGGGTATCAGCGTGCTCAGGAGAAATTGCACAACACATTTTGGGGCCCATTTTTTCTGGCTGCCCTTGTGAAAATTAAAAATTTGAGGCTAAATTAGCAGTTTTGTGTTAAAAATGTGTTTTTTTATTTTCACACTTCAACATTATAAAATTCTGTGAAGCCCCTGGGGGTTCAAGGTGCTCACCACACATCTAGATAAGTTCCTTGAGGGGTCTAGTTTCCAAAATGGGGTCACTTGTTGGGGGTTTCCTCTGTTTAGGCACCTCAGGGGCTCTCCAAATGCAACATGGCGTCCGCTATCGATTCCAGTTAAATTTCCATTCCAAAAGTCAAATGGCGCTCCTTACCTTCCGAGCCATGCCGTGCGCCCAAACAGTGGTTTTGCACCACATATGGGGTATCAGCGTGCTCAGGAGAAATTGCACAACACATTTTGGGGTCCATTTATTCTGGCTGCCCTTGTGAAAATTAAAAATTTGAGGTTAAAGTAGCAGTTTTGTGAAAAAAAGTTAAATGTTCATTGTTTTCTTCCACATTCCAAAAATTCCTGTGAAGCACCTGAAGGGTTAATAAACTTCTTGAATGTGGTTTTGAGCACCTTGAGGGGTGCAGTTTTTAGAATGGTATCACTTTTGGGTATTTTCTGTCATAAAGGCTCCTCAAAGTCACTTCAAATAAGATGTGGTCCCTAAAAAAATGTTTTTGTAAATTTTGTTGTAAAAATGAGAAATCGCTGGTCAACTTTTAACCCTTATAGCTTCCTAACAAAAAAAAAATTTTGGTCCCAAAATTGTGCTGATGTGAAGTAGACATGTGGGAAATGTTATTTATTAACTCTTTTGTGTGACATATCTCTCTGATTAAAGGGCATGAAAATTCAAAGTTTGAAAATTGCAAAATTTTAAAAATTTTCACCAAATTTCCAATTTTTTCACAAATAAACGCAAGTGATATCGAAGAAATTTTACCACTATCATGAAGTACAATATGTCACGAAAAAACAGTCTCAGAATCAGGGGAATCCGTTGAAGCGTTCCAGAGTAATTACCTCATAAAGTGACAGTGGTCAGAATTGAAAAAATTGGCCCGGTCACGAAGGCAAAAACAGGCTCTGGCGCGAAGTGGTTAATGGAGGATCAGATAAGTTGAAACATTTCCTCTATGATTATATAATAATGTTTAATGCCACAAATTAGTTTATTCAGTTGTGGATATAATGAATACATTTGTGCTGTTGTTGTTGTTCTATATGGTTGGCTGAGTAGCTTTATACATTTACTAGCATATACCTTTCCCATACGCTGTGTATTGTATCTACATCAATACCTTATCTTATTTGGCTGAATTATGGATGGGAAATAGCTAGAGAGGACACGGTTGTTTGGTGGACTATACCAGCCAGATTATCTTTGTTAGTATTCATCATTTACCTGAGAAATCAGTTCCTCAAAGGTCTTGTATGACCTATTTTTTTATATAGGAACATCATCAGGATAAGGATAAGTTTTCTATTGTGTCGTAATATTATTGTACTTTGGTACTTCTTGTACTTATGCATGCACCTTGCACCTTTTTGAACCTTTTTTTAAAATAATACTGACTAAAGGTTATGTTTTACCCTCTTGCTATTTATTATAACTAACTGGGAACCACTTTTTTGCTATTTATGGCTTTTTGTAAACTGCAGACGTGACTTCTTATGCCATGCTTTCTTCTTGCCAGTCTTCCATAAAGGGCAGATTTGTGGATTATATGACTAATAGTTGTCCTGTTGACAGAATCGCACACCTGAGCTGTGGATCCCTGCAGCTCCTTCAGAGTGACCATGGACCTCTTGACTGCTTCCTTAAGTAGTGCTCTCCTTGCTTGGGTTGTCACTTTGGCTGGACGGCCATATCTTGGTGCGTTTGTGACTCGCCCCCTGGGCCGTGGGGCACCCGGAACCGGGCTTCTGTACGATGCTGGGGGTAGTAGTGGCAGCCCGATCCCGTGGCTCAGGGTGGTCAGACCAAATTGTGTGGCAGTCTATTTATCAGTGTTTTGTGAATGTCCGACTACGCGACACGTGGATTGCGGTCAGAGATAACCGCCGCTGCGAGGCAGACCGCTGAGGCTGATGTTGATGTGCAGCACAGGGGTAGGATAACTCCCCACGGGAGTTAACTCCTCGGTTCATGTTCCCATGGTAGATGGCGAGCAATGGTCGTCAGGCAGCTGAAACAATTCACAAAAATAAAAATACATCAGCTCTAAAGCGCACGGCTGCTCTGTGGTCAGTAATGTCGCCTTACTGCACTGAAGTGGTGCAGACATACACAGTATATAGTGGGTGTACATATCCAGGCACAACCTAGAAGGAGGTAGATACAGTACATTTTACTTATCTCCTGAACTCTGTGTAACATTAAAATATTAGTTCATAATTACTCAATTATGTTGCAGCCATATAAAAGCTTGTACAATTTATAAGGTCAATGTTGACTTATGGGATTGCTACTTACAAGAGTCAGAGACCATTTGTGCTTCCTCTGTGAAGAGGCTCTCTGCATATTTTATTTCCCAAGGAGCATTGCCTGGTTTATAAGTCTCCCTACTCCACCTCAGTGGTCTCATTAAAGGGAATCTGTCACCAGATCTTTTGCTACTTAATCTGAGTGCAACATACTGTAGAGACAGAGACCCTGATTCCAGCCATGTGTCACTTACTGGGCTATTTGGTGTAGTGTTATTATTATTTATTATTATAGCACCATTTATTCCATGGCACTTTACATGTGAAAAAGGGGTATACATAGAAAAAATAATTACAATAATCTTGAACACAATGTGACGGCGACTGGTACAGGAGGAGAGAGGACCCTGCCCGCGAGGGCTCACAATCTACAAGGGATGGTTGGGATACAGTAGGTGAGGGTAGAGCTGGTCGTGCAGCGGTATGGTGGAGTGAGGGCTACTGCAGGTTGTAGGCTTGTAGGCTTCCACGGTAGGCGAGAGTCTGATATGTTGGGGTAGAGAGTTCCAGAGTAGGAGGGATGCACAGGAGGAATCTTGCATGCAATTGTGGGAAGAAGAGATAAGAGGGGAGTAGAGAAGTAGATCTTGTGAGGATCAGAGGTTGCATGCAGGCCAGTACCGGGAGACTAGGTCACAGATGTAAGGAGGAGACAGGTTGTGGATGGCTTTGTATACCAAGGTTAGGGTTTTGAACTGGAGTCTCTGGGCAATGGGGAGCCAGTGAAGAGATTGACAGAGGGGACAAGCCGGGGACTAGTGGGGTGACAGGTGGATTAGTCGGCCAGCACAGTTTAGGATGGATTGGAGGGGTGCGAGAGTTGTAGAAAGGAGGCCACAAAGCAGAAGGTTGCAGTAGTTGAGGCGGGAGATGATGAGGGCGTGCACTAGTGTTTTTGCAGATTCATGGTTGAGGAATGTGCGGATCCAGGAGATATTTTTGCGTTGGAGTCGGCAGGAAGTGAAAAGGGCATGGGGATATGTGGTTTGAAGGAGAGATTAGAGTCCAGGGTTACCCAAAGGCAGCGAGCTTGTGGGACTGGGGAGAGTGGACAGCCATTGACGTTGATAGATAGGTCAGATGAGGGGGTTGAGTGAGATGGGGGAAAGATGATGAATTCTGTTTTGTCCATGTTAAGTTTTAGAAATCTAGCAGAGAAGAAGGATGAAATAGCAGATCAACATTGTGGGATTCTGGTTAGTAGGAAGGAGATATGGGGTCCAGAGAGGTAGATCTGTGTGTCATCAGCATAGAGGTGATACTGAAAGCCGTGAGACTATGAGCTGTCCCAGGCCAAAAGGTGTAAATTGAGGTGTAAATTCATATTCATGAGCCACACAACTGATTGGCAGCTTTCTCCCTATGCACAGTGTACATAGAAAGCAGCCAATCAGTGGTGTGGGCAGGGTTATAAAGAGGTCTGCATTCAGAGAACTGGTAGATCCGAAGCAGAAAAAATAATACTATTCTCAAAATGACAGCAAGGAGACCAGTAAGTGACACATCACTAGAATCAGGGTCTCTGCCCCTATATTATGCTGCTCTCAGATGGTGTAGCAAAAAACCTAGCGACAGATTCCTTTGAAGGTTGTAAGGTGATTACACGCGTGTCCTGGTGCTGAGTTGCTGCATAAGTCAGATTTATCTCGGAATTGAAATGCACTCTAAAATGTGTCAATTTCACAATATAGCAGATCCAATGATGTTACAGTATCAGAAATGACTCTTATTTATTATCTATAGGTAACTCACCCCCTGCCCTGGTTCCAAAGAGGCGCCTACATGGCAAGAGACCTGAGAAGGCTGAATGAGTTTTATCAAGTTCCTTTACGGAGACCAAGTGATGTCTTTAATGTTATGATTAATGAAGGTTAGTATTTCCTGTGTCTGAGAAGGAATAGGAGGGTAGGATGGCCGTGTGGTGCAAAATAGGGACTGCAAAACCACCATTTACCCATATACTTATATCCTATGTATCATGTAACATCACCTTTCCTGGGTGAGGACTATGTTATAAGTGTGGTGAGCCGGCAGCATGTGAACGCTATACTCACCTAAACATTGCTACAGAGCAAGGACCCCTTCATGGCAGCGATGTCCCCCAATAGCAGTGGCCCCGTTCAGCAGGATAATGCCTTTACCACTCTGCAAAAACTACTCAGGAACATTTTGAAAAACCTGTCAAAAAGCCAAAGAATAAATGTTAGTTCCGTTCTTGGACACAGTTCAGGTCTTTGAATTATTTGGACTTTATTTATTATTATCCTAAGTCATATTGCACGACTCGTTAAAGGGTTGATTGTGACTTGTAGGATTGCTGCTTCCAATAGGTGGCGCTATAGAGTTCAAGTCCTCTTTTTCTCTGAAGAGGCAATTTGCATATTGGCCTTTACAGGGAGCCTTTCAGCCATGCGGTTTGTGATTGCTGCTCAGATGTCACATCCAGCGTTCCTCGAGGAGGTCTCCAGGAAGTTGTGGATGCGGATCTGCTCTGAGGTTGCTGTTACATTGTGTGCTATAGTATTCTTTCCATTAGCTTCTGATAACTGTACTTTTTGTTCCATTATATTACTTGGTAAAGGACAAGGAACACAGATCTAGTTATTTATTCTTCCACTGTGGGGTAAACTACAGATGTGGCATATCGCACATAGCACAGTGAGAAAAGTCCACACCTAGCTTGACATGTTTAGTGGCTTTTGATGTGTTACGTGTCCATTTACAGTTTCTGCATCAGGATATTTTTCGGCATCATGGTGTAGTTACCATTTCATGATTTAGGTTAGATAATAATACATCTGTATTAAATTGCAACACCAAGAAGGAAAAATTATGGAATTAATTACATCGTATGATCGATAGACATGTTAATGATATGCAAATGATGAAAAATTGTAAGCTTGTTGGTCCAAGCGTGCTACCATGTCTAGCAGCATCTCCAGACTTGTCTCCCATTGAGCGCATTTGTGATGTCATTGGCCGGCAATTACATGGGGAGCTGCCAGCAGCGGATCTTGATGATTTGCCAAAGTGACAGAACATTCCTTAAACAACCAATAATAACCTAATTGAAAGCAGTCAAAGCATACAAGTGTAGGGACTTCTGTGCATGGCTCTTTCATAGTCCATATTGAATAAATTGAGAGGTTTTAAATCATTTGTTTCCATTTTTTTTTTCATCATTTGCATATCATTGACATGTCAATCCATCCTGTGATTTCCATAATGGTTTCATTGTTCCAGAGTTTCATTGTTGCATCTATAGAAACTGGAAACAAATTTATAATGAGCCAAATCTTGCAATACATTATTTTCTCCCTTCTTAAAAAAATGGACCAATTTTTTTTAGAATTGTTAAATCTTTGAATAGTCTGAAAATGAAGCATTTGCTTTTAATCCATTTTCATGCATTCAGTGTTCTTAGAGAGGTTTTCTGGTCTAAAATTACAAGTCTGCAGTCACTCTATGTGACTGCAGACTAGTGAATAGTAACATCGCATGCACTGCGCACTGTAAGGATTCTCCGGTGCCGACACAGAGCGAGCAGTCGCTCCTAGCCACATATTGCGACTAGACTGTTTCTGGCCTTGTTCAATGCAAGTATGCTAAGCGAGGCTTCCACGTCTAGTCGGAATGTGGAGGTGGGGGGGCGTAACGCATACTTGGAGTGACATGACTGCTGTTCCCAGCACGGACACCGGCGAATCCTCATAGAGCACTGTGCACACGATGTGGGGATTCCCAGGTCTGCAGTCACATAAGTGACTGCAGATATTGTAGCTTAAGACCGGACAACCACTTTAATATTATGGTCTCTTGTGAATTGTTTTATCTCTCTTATTTACCTGTGATTTCTTCTTCCAGGATGAAGACATTTCACAACCAGAGAGCTAGGCCCGTATTGGCAATGTTCTAAAGCGGGCAGATGCCCGGTGGCTCAGTACTACAGAGTGGGCTGGTAGCCCTTTAAAAGTCTCACCAAAGGCCCGGTGTGCGCGCGCGGCCGCGTGCCCTTTCACTTCTACACACTGGCAAGGGCCACTGCGACCCCTGTGAGAGCGTGCACGCCGTGGCAGCGGCCCTGCCAGTCAGTGAGTGCGTGAGTGCGTCACTTGTCAGTGTGTGCAAGCAAGAGAGCGTGCGGCCTCGCGCGCACAATGGGCCTTCAACCAAAGGTTTCAAAGGGCCACCGCGGCGCGCACAAGCCTGTACCAGCGTCAGACCACCATTTTTATGGTTCCGAATCCTGCTTCAATCACCAGCCCCAGCCAGGGATCCACTCTTCTCCACACCTAACGATGGACCCTCTTAAGCTTTTCATCCTACCCCCTTCTCAGGGATCTGAGTGAGTCCCAATATGGAAAGTTTTATGTATATACAGCAGTTGCAGTATCACCTGTAGACTGTATATAGACTACTGTATATACAATATATAGGTGATACGGTGACTGCTGTGTATACAATATATATATGTGATACTGTGACTGCTGTATATATATTATATTACATAGCTGATACTGTGATTATATACAACAGTCCCAGTATCACCTATATATTATATACACTGTGTTCCAAATTATTATGCAAATAATATTTTCTCAGATTTTCCCAAATTACCTATAAGAATTGCAGTCATTGTAATTTTCCAGTCAAATAACTATTAGAGTACAATTGAAAGGTTTTTGTACAAACTGCCTATGATAACAGTATATTTTTTAAAAAATAAAAAACTCAAACAGCACTCAAAATGCATGTTCCAAATTATTATGCACAGCAGAGTTTTCAACCTTTTCATTTTAATAAAGAACAAAAAAATGGTCATTTTTGAAATTATAAGCATTAGCAGGTTATTACAAACTGAAATCAAACAGTTTTCAACTCAAAACTTTATTCTAGGTGATGTTACATTTGCACATAGGACCCCTTGTTCGAAAGGAGCTTCTGAACTCTCTCGTCCATTGAATGTGTCAGGTTTTGGATGGTTTCTGCTTCAATTGTTTTGCATGAGGACAGAATACCCTCCCAGAGCTGTTGCTTAGATGTGAACTGCCTCCCGCCATCATAGACACTCCTTTTGATGATGCTCCAGAGGTTCTCAATGGGGTTGAGGTCAGGGGAGCATGGGTGCCACATCATAAGTTTGTCCCCTTTTATGCCCATAGCAGCCAGAGATGCAGATGTGTTATGTGCAGCATGATTATTAGGAAACTTCATTTCCTTTGACAAAATGGGTCAGAAGAGAGAGTTGACGGGCTCTGAAAAGTCCAAAATTGTGAGATGTCTTGCAGAGGGATGCAGCAGTCTTGAAATTTCCAAACTTTTGAAGCGTGATCACCGAACAATCAAGCATTTCATGGCAAATAGCCAACAGGGTCGCAAGAAGCGTGTTGGCCAAAAAAGGCGCAAAATAACTGCCCATGAATTGAGGAAAATCAAGCGTGAAGACGCCAAGATGCCATTCGCCACCAGCTTTGCCATATTTCAGAGCTGCAACGTTACTGGAGTATCAAAAAGCACAAGGTGTGCGATTCCTCAAGGTAAGGAAGGCTGAAAAACGACCACCTTTGAACAAGAAACATAAGATAAAAAGTCAAGCATGGGCCAAGAAATATCTTAAGACTGATTTTTCAAAGGTTTTATGGACTGATGAAATGAGAGTGACTCTTGATGGGCCAGATGGATGGGCCAGAGGCTGGATCAGTAAAGGGCAGAGAGCTCCACTCCGACTCAGACGCCAGCAAGGTGGAGGTGGGGTACTGGTATGGGCTGGTATAATCAAAGATGAACTTATGGGACCTTTTCGGGTTGAGCATGGAGTGAAGCTCAACTCCCAGACCTACTGCCAGTTTCTGGAAGACAACTTCTTCATGCAGTAGTACAGGAAGAAGTCGGTATCGTTAAAAAAAAACATGATTTTTATGCAGGACAATGCTCCATTGCATGCACCCAACTACTCCGCAGCGTGGCTGGCCAGTAAAGGTCTAAAAGAAGAAAAAATAATGACATGGTCCCCTTGTACACCTGATCTGAACCCCATAGAGAACCACTTTTCAGTTTTTAATTTATTAAAAAAGTTTCAAATATCCAATAAATTTCATTCCCACTTGTTGTTGATTCTTCCCCAAAAAATTAGAATTTTATATCTTTATGTTTGAAGCCAGAAATGTGGCAAAAGGTAGAAAAGTTCAAGGGGGCCAAATACTTTCCCAAGGCACTGTATAGTGTACAGGTGTTTAAATAGTATGGTGCTGTGTATATAGTGTGGAACCACACTATATACACAGCACACCGCTCCAATGTATATTACCTAACACAGTATATATTCTGGAGCTATGCATGTCGTGCATACTTCCGCTGTCCTGTATACATGAAACATTGCCACATGGGCTAATAAAGTGTCCTCCATTTATTTCACAATTAATCGGAGTGCTGCATATTTATATCTATATATATATATAATCGTCTTATCCCGTCTGTCTGTCTGTCTGTCCTGGAAATCCCGCGTCGCTCATTGGTCCGGCAGCGGCCAATCAGCGCCGTGGGATTTCTGAAAAAAGATGGCGGCCGTTAGCGGCTCATCTGCGGGACGGAGATGACCGGCGCGAGGCGCTCATCTCCCGGCCGGTAGCAGCAGAAGGACCGCCGGCGCCACTGACCTCCATGCAGAAGGGAGGACCGGGGAGCGGCGCTGTGGGTCGGGATACTTCTGCTGCGAGCAGTCGCTCATCTCTCGGCTTCTCGCAGCGGAAGTAGCCGCACAGGCAGTGGCGCTCCCCGGTCCTCACCAATACGATTCCGCTCCCCGGTCCTCACAATACGATTCGATGATTGGTCGCGGTCTTCGGCCGCGACCAATCACTGATCTTGCCGCAAAAGTTAAACACCGCTGTGCTGACACACTGCCGCCAGACAAGCCCAGGATGCGGAATCTCAAAAAAAACGCCGAGAACAGGAGACACCGCAACACACTGCTGCCAGACAAGTCCAGGATGCGAAATCTCACAAAAAACGCCGGGAACAGGAGACACCGCAACACACTGCCGCCAGACAAGTCCAGGATGCGGAATCTCACAAAAAACGCCGGGAACAGGAGACACCGCAACACACTGCCGCCAGACAAGCCCAGGATGCGGAATCTCACCAAAAACACCGGGAACATGAGACACCGCAACACACTGCCGCCAGACAAGCCAAGGATGCAGAATATCGTCAAAAACGCTGGGAACAGGAGACACCACAACACCACAAGCCCAGGATGCGGAAGCTCACAGAAAACAACACCACACAAGCCAGACAAGCCCAGGATGTGGAAAATCACAGAAAAATTCGGCAACAGGAGACACCAAGACACACTGCCGGCAGAAAAGCCCAGGATGCGGATGCTCACAGAAAACGTCGGGAACAGGAGACACCACAACACACTGTCGCCAGACAAGCCCAGGATGCCGAATGTCAAAGACAACGTCGGGAACAAGAGACACCACAACACACTGGCGCCAGGCAAGCCCAGGATGCCGAATCTCACCAAAAACGCCAGGAACAAGAGACAGCACAACACACTGTCGCCAGACAAGCCCAGGATGCGGAATCTCACAGACAACGTCGGAAACAGGAGACACCACAACACACTGCCGCCAGACAAGCTCAGGATGCGGAATCTCACAGACAACGTCGGGAATGGGAAACACCGCAACACACTGCGGCTAGACAGGAACACGATGCGGAATCCCATAGACAATGTCGGCTGAATGAATCTCCAGAATCCAGGACAAACTGAGAACAACACGATCGACAAATTTATCAAAAACGAATGCTCTACCAACTAAGGCAAACCCAGCAGAACATTCAACAACTTGCACGTTACGTAACAGACAAAGAAACCATAATTATTCAACACTACTGTGGGAATATGAATATAGTTTGTTCAAAATGTGACTCTCTGAATTTCATCGAGGAAAAACCATCTGACAATCAGTTTACTCAATGCTGCCAAAAAGGAAAAGTGATGCTACTAAGATGTCACTACTCAGATCTGTTTGAACAGTTGATGAAAGGAACGCTTGAACACAGTAGAAATTTTATCAGAAGTATCAACAGTTCTCATGCGTTTGCTTCATTTGGTGCCAACATTGAACCGCCCCCTGGATTCGGACCGTATTGTTTTAAAATTCATGGCCAGATCTACCACCGCACTGGAACACTTCACCCAGAACTAGGACAACCACCAACATTTGCACAATTATACATCTTTGATCCAAATGAGGCTACAGAACAAAGGATGAACCGAAAAGAAAATGAAAAGTGTAATGCCGAACTGATGAACCTAATTGCCATACATTTACAAACAATCAGCCCATTTGCTGCCACATATCGCATGCTAAAAGACGGTGAAGCTGGGGAGGAACAGAGAGCTATACAAAATGGGACGGAAATGCCTTCTATTATCATGGCCATTAAACAAGAACGTCAACAAGATCCCCGATGTTACAACAAACCACGTGTAAGTGAGGTCGCAGTTGTTTTTCAAAACGATGATGGAGAGCCTCCTTTTCAAAGAGATATATTAGTCCATCTTAAGCCAGACAAAAACAACCCTTTCGTTCCTAAAACACAATGTATTAGCATTTTGCACAGCAACCTTGATGCTCTTCTGTATCCGCTATTCTTTCCAAGCGGTGATCAAGGGTGGCATGAAAACCTACACCAGCAAGGAAGTTCAAGAAGAATTACACAACTACAGTACTACAGTTTTCTTCTGTCTGTGCGAAATTACTTCAATCCTATTTTAAACGGTGGGAAACTGACACAACAGTACTTAGTCGACGCATACGTTAAAATTGAAGCTAATCGGCTAAATTACATACGAATGAACCAAAAACAACTTAAAGTTGAAGACTACTGCGTTCTTCAAGAACATTTGCAAAAACAATCCATTCAAAAAGGAATTCCAATTGGAAAAACAGTAATTCTCCCGTCGTCCTTTGAAGGTAGCCCCCGCAACATGCAACAGCGTTATCAAGATGCAATGGCAATAGTAACAAAGTATGGAAGACCTGACATTTTTTTAACAATGACATGTAATCCTAAATGGCCAGAAATTACCGAAAATCTACAACCCTGGCAGCAAGTTGAACACAGGCCGGACTTAGTTGCACGCGTATTTCGACTAAAACTCAGCAGCCTTTTTAAAGACATCAAAAATGGGCTTTTTGGAACAGTCGTAGCAATGGTACATGTCATAGAGTTTCAGAAACGAGGTCTCCCACATGCGCATATACTAATTTTAGACGCGGATTCCAAGTTTCGCACGGAGGACGAAATTGACAACATAGTGTGGGCTGAAATTCCTAACCAAGAAAAGTATCCTGAATTGTATAATATTGTAATCGGTAATATGGTTCATGGCCCATGCGGTGTAGCAAATCCAAAAAGTCCATGCATGGAAAACGGAAAGTGTACAAAAGGGTTTCCAAAGCAGTTGAAACAGCACACTGTTAAAGATTTGGACGGCTACCCATCCTACCGGAGACAACTGATTGCTAACATTGTACACAACAAAAAGATTATAAATAACTCATGGATAGTTCCATACAACCAGTACTTATTAAAACGCTACAACTGTCACATCAACGTTGAAATCTGCGCTTCAATAAAAAGTGTTAAATACCTTTTCAAGTACATCTACAAGGGACATGACAAAGCTAACGTCGAAATCCAACAAAAAACAGTCAATCACGATGAATCATCACGGTTTGTTGACTCAAGATATGTCAGTGCTCCAGAAGCTGCTTGGAGAATATTTGCGTTTCCAATGCATTCACAGTCCCATGCCATTTTACGTTTAGCTATTCATTTACCAAATCAACAGCATCTTTATTTCTTTGAAAATGCTCAAGTCGAAGATGTCTCAAAAAATTTAAGCACAACGTCAACATTAATGGAATGGTTTTTGCTGAACCAACGTGACGAAAACGCAAGGCAGTATTTGTATCGAGAGATTCCAGAGCATTACGTTTGGAATAAAACTTGGAAGCCAAAGCAACGAGGACTTAGCAGAATAATTGGACGCATGTATACGGTTAGTGTCAAGGATCAAGAAAGATATTGCCTTCGGCTGTTACTACTGCATGTCAAAGGATCTAGAAGTTACGAAGATTTGAAAACAGTTAATGGTTATTGCACGATACATTTAAAGCTGCAGCTTTGGCTTTAGGACTTCTATTGGATGATACTATGTGGACACTTACTTTAGAAGACGCAGTTACCCTACATATGCCTAAGAAACTTTGTGAATTGTTTGCCTACATTTGTGTCTTTGGACCGCCTACAAATCCGGCTTAACTTTGGACAAATTTCAAAGAACATATAATTGAAGATTACGTCTTCACAACAAAAGTGGAAATTGTCAAAATTGCGAATCTTATGCCATGCAAGATGTCCAAAATGTCCTACTACTGCATGGAAAAACGTTTTCAGACTTTAATTTGCCACAGCCTGCAAGTCAAGTTGCACAAATTCAAGAGTATGACGAAGCTTATGAATTATTGTTGGCAACAGAGAAGAAAAACTCCTTAAATCAACAACAACGGATTGCATATGACACTATTGTGAGCGCTGTAGAAAACCAAGCTGATCCAAAGCCAAAATGTTTCTTTATTGACGGTCCTGGAGGCAGCGGTAAAACATACCTCTATGAAGTTTTAATGCATCACGTTAGAGGGTTGGGAAAAGTCGTATTGCCATCGATTACAACAGGTATTGCAGCAAACCTTTTAAGAGGAGGTCGCACTATGCATTCACTCTTTGGGATACCAGTTCCAGTCAATGAAATCTCCATTTCCAGAATCAAACAAGACACATTTGCAGGAAAACAGTTAAACAGTGCAAATCTTTTGATACTTGATGAGTGCACCATGGCACCCAAATATGCTTTGAGCTTAATTGACAGACTTCTGCGTGAAGTTATGACTACAAATATTGCAGAAAAAAATGAAATTCCTTTTGGAGGTAAAGTTTTTGTCTTTGGCGGAGATTTTAGGCAATGCCTTCCAGTTGTACCAAATGGAACAAGAACAAATATTATCGAGTCAACCTTAAAAATGTCAGACCTTTGGAAAGAGTTTAATAAACTCCAACTAATTAACAACATGTGATCTTCTGACCCAGAGTACAGCAACTGGCTTCTTAAACTTGGTAATGGTGAACTTAGCAATGAATATAACCTTGGAGAAGACATTATTGAAATACCAGAAGACATGTTGTGCACTGACTGCATCGTAAGTGATGTTTTTGGACAACGCGTTGAAATAGATGTGAACGACCAAAGCAGTGTTGAGAGGGCCTCTTCCTATGCAATTCTCTGTCCCAAGAACGATGACGTAGCTCTGCTAAATTCCCGTGTGATGGATAGAATGCCTGGAGAGTATAAATTGTACAAAAGTGATGATTCGGTGGATGTCGACAATGAAGATGAACGAGAGCATTATCCAGTTGAATTTTTAAATAGTGTTACGCCATCAGGAATGCCATCCCACAGACTACAACTTAAAGTTGGAGCAATCGTAATGTTGCTGCGGAATCTAAATACAAGAAATGGTCTATGTAATGGAACTCGCCTTATTGTTACTGGACTCCATTCCCACATAATTCAAGCAACAGTGATCACTGGATCTGCAAAAGGAGACGAAGTGTTCATTCCACGCATTGATTTATGTCCTTCAGACACCGGTCTTCCATTTAGGCTTCAACGTCAACAGTTTCCAATAAAACCAGCATTTGCCATGACAATAAACAAGTCACAAGGTCAAACTCTACACCGTGTTGGCATATATTTACCGGAGCCCGTTTTTGGTCATGGAGAACTCTATATTGCATTTTCAAGAGTTAAAATGAGATCTAATGTCAAGGTGCAAGTTTTGGATACTCATTTACAAGGAAAGTTGCTTACAGATAGTCCAAAAGTATTCACCAAAAATGTTGTGTACAAAAATATTTTAGGTTGATATTGTTAAGAAATATATTCTAGGGTCGTACTTCTTTTGTCCGATGATTTATTGTAAAATATTGTTAGATATTCATGGAATAGTTTATATATTTTGATCATCTGTTTAATAATTTTGTTCAGTTGTATTAAGTTCTATAACCAGTAATAGTTAATAATAAAGTATTATTTTGTGTATTCATTGTATTATTCTTAAATCTTCATAGCGACATCTGCAGCATGTGCTACTAAAGTGAATGCAGATTTGTGCCTCTCCACGCACTTAGTCCCGGCGTGGAAAGCAGCGAATCTACAGACAGCAGCTAATCACAGCAGTATCTGAGAGCGCGTGCTGTGCCTCACATCCTGCGAGGAGCTGCTGAAAACAGGACAGACAGAGCTGGAGCAGAGAAAAGGAAACAAGGGGAGGATTAGGGTTTAGTTATTTAACTGTGCTGTGGAGATGGGAGACTGAGTAGGTCATACAAAACCAGGATAAGGAGGCCATACAAGCTAACATGAGAAAGCCGTACAATCCAAAATAAGTCAGCCATACAAACCAAGATTAGAGGAATGACGGAGCCATACAAACCACATTGACAGACCGCGCTGTGGATGCTGGATGTGACACAATGTGGGATAACCCCGGCCACAGCCCGTCATTCACTGTGGTGCGCGGAACAGCAGACCCCCGGCTGCAGCCGCAAATAGTCGCGATGTAAACGGAAGCAAGATCCGGCTGCAGGCGGGAGAATTACGTGCTGGCTGTGCGTCGTCAGCGATGTTGTCACAAGCAGGATTGACAACATGACGTAATGACAAAATTCATTAGGGGCACCGAGGGGATACATTGTGAAGTTAATTAAAAGTAGTGCACAACCCATTTAAACACTGCTTCACTGCTTAGTCGCGCCCGGTCAGCCGCATGCATATTCTAGAATACCCGATGCATTAGAATCGGGCCACCATCTAGTATATATATATATATTAGCCCATGTGGCAATGTTTCGGATCCACAACAGAACATTTCTCTGCTATGGAACTGAAATGTTGTTACATGGGCTAATAAAGAGTCCACTTCTTAAATGGAATCTGTCACCCCCTGGGATGTTTTTTAGCTATTAATACGGGCATACAGGTGATAGAATGGTTATAATAGTCCTACCTGTATGCCTCATATCTGCGTCTTGTTGTGGAGAAATCATCTTATTTCTTTATGGTAATGATTTCTTCCAGGCACTGCGGGGTGTGATGCCTGGAAGAAAACTCTGCCTCCGGTGTCTTCATTTGCGTTTCACCTCTCCCATTAGCGTCACAGGACCCTGTGACCTGTACTCTGCCCATTGAATGACAGAAAAGGTGCGTATAATCACACTATTGCAGGGGCGGGATTCCTGGGCCACCAATACACATCACAGGACCCCGTGACGCTGATGGGAGAGGGATGGTACGCAAATGAAAACCGGAGGCAGAGTTTTCTTCCAGGCACCGTGCGCCCCAGAACCTGGAAGAAATCATTACCATAAAGAAATAAAAGATGATTTCTCCACAACAAGACCACAGATATGAGCATACAGGTAGAATGGTGATAATAGTCCTATCACTTGTATGCTCGTATTAATAGCTTAAAAACTTCCCAAGGGGTGACAGATTCCTTTGATTTAGTGCTGCACATGTTCTGTATATATACACACCGCACAGTACCACTTGTCCTGTCCTGTATACATACACACCGCACAGTACCACTCCTCCTGTCCTGTATACATACACACCGCACAGTACCACTCCTCCTGTCCTGTATACATACACACCGCACAGTACCACTTGTCCTGTCCTGTATACATGCACACCGCACAGTACCACTTGTCCTGTCCTGTGTAAATACACACACTGCACAGTACCACTTCTCCTGTCCTGTATACAGTGGGTTCGAAAAGTATTCAGACCCCTTTACATTTTTCACTTTTTGTTTCATTGCAGCCATTTGGTAAATTCTTGACTGAAAAAAAAACAGAAATGTAGAAATTTTTGCAAATTTATTAAAGAAAAACTGAAATATCACATAGTCATAAGTATTCAGACCCTTTGCTCAGACACTCATATTTAAGTCACATGCTGTCCATTTCCTTGTGATCCTCCTTCAGATAGTTCTACTCCTTCACTAGAGTCCAGCTGTCTGTAACGGGTCCGGGAGGCGGAACCTCTGAGCTACTATACAAGGGGGCGGCCCTTGTAAGGGAGCGGGTGGCAGTCTCTGGATGAACGGACAGGGAGATACGGCAAGTGATCAGGGCAGTCTCTGGGTAAGGGGTAGGTACGACCTGTGATGGCAGAGCCTCCGGGTAGGCTAGCAGGCAGATAGTAGATTGGTGCTCCCAGGTGAGCAAGCGAGAGTCTCTGGAAAAGCAGGTGGTCACGGCACGTGACGGCGGAGCCTCCGGGCTGGCAGGCAGGCCGGTAACGGAGAAGCGCTCCCAGGTGAGCGGGCAAGAGTCTCTGAGATAGCTGGTGGTCACAGCACGTGACAACGGAGCCTCCGGGCTGGCAAGCAGGCAGGTAACGGAGAAGCGCTCCCAGGTGAGCGGGCAAGCTGGTCCATAGACAGACTGACCGGAGTAGTAAGGCAGACCGTCGGACCTCAGGCAAGCAGACAGGTAACAAGTATTCAGGCAGGAATCAGGCAGGTAACTGGCAGGAATCAGGCAGGTAACTGGCAGGTAACTGGCAGGTAACTGGCAGGTAACTGGCAACGGGACCTGAGGGCTGAAGCACAGGTGAGACACAGGTGCAAACAACATTGCTCGGGCACCTCCATTTTGGAGGAGGTGCCTAATATATGATGAAGTCCTCCGGCCATTGGCCGGGGACTCTTTAGGGCGGCGCGCGCGGCCCCTTTAAGAGGAGGGGAGCGCGCGCGCGCGCGCCCTAAGCACAGGGGCCGGGAAGGAGCGCGCGCTGAGAGCAGAGCAGGAGGAGGACGCCGGGACGGAGCGCGCGCTGACAGCAGAGCGGGGGGAGGATGCTGGGCACGGAGCAGAGCGGTGAGAGGAGCAGCGTCCCTGCCTAGCAGAGGGCAGGGACGCCGGCACTACAGTACCCCCCCCTTTAGGCCCCCCCTTTTTTAGGCCAGACAGAAATTTAGCTAGGATGAGAGGGGCATGGATGTTCTCCCGGGGCTCCCACGTTCTCTCCTCAGGACCAAACCCCTTCCAATCTACTAGAAAAAAGGTCTTTCCTCTTACCCTTTTGGTGGCAAGAATGTTCTCTACCTCAAACTCGTCCTCAGCAGAAACCGGAGCAGGAGGCGTACCTGTAGACTTGGAAAAAGAGTTAAGCACCACAGGTTTGAGGAGAGATACATGGAAGGAGTTAGGGATCCGTAAGTTGGCCGGGAGTTTCAATTTATAGGCCACCGGGTTGATCTGACTGATGACCTCCAGTGGGCCGATGAACCGAGGCCCTAACTTATAGGAAGGGATCTTGAGCCGGACATATTTGGACGAGAGCCAGACTTTATCCCCAGGGCGGAATTGAGGAGGGTCCAGACGTTTTTTGTCAGCGTGTCTTTTCATACGCTCGGATGACAGAAGGAGTGCGGACCGGGTACTCTCCCATATGGAGGAAAATTTGTTAACAAGAGATTCCGCAGCCGGATTGTCCACCGAGGTGGAGACGGGAAACGGGATCCGAGGATGCTGACCGTAGACTACAAAAAACGGGGATTTGGAGGAAGACTCGCTCTCGTGATTGTTGTACGAGAATTCGGCCCATGGCAGGAGATCCACCCAGTCAGAATGGTGGGCATTAACGAAGTGCCGAAGGTAACTGGTCAGGTTCTGATTGATCCGCTCCACTTGACCATTAGACTGTGGGTGGTAAGCGGAGGAGAAGTCCAGGGTGACGTCCAGCAATTTACAAGTGGCTCTCCAGAAACGGGAAGTGAACTGTACTCCTCGATCCGACACGATGTGACGGGGCAGGCCATGAAGACGGAAGATGTGGCGAATAAAGTCTTTAGCCAGCTCGGGTGCAGACGGAAGACCTGGCAGTGGAATGAAGTGAGCCATCTTGGAAAAGCGGTCAGCGACCACCCAAATGACCGTACAACCGGCAGAGACGGGCAGATCAGTTATGAAGTCCATCGCTATATGCTGCCAGGGGGCAGCAGGTACTGGCAGAGGTAGGAGGCGGCCGGCCGGCAGGTGTCTCGGAACTTTGTTGCGGGCGCAGGACACACAGGCAGAAACAAAGTCAATTACATCCTTGTGCAGGTTAGGCCACCAGTAGTGCCGGGTAATAAGCTGGAGGGTCTTTTTCTGACCGGCGTGGCCAGCTAGTTTAGACGAATGACCCCAGTGTAGGATCTTCTCCCGATCAGGTACTGGTACGAACGTCTTACCAGGAGGAAGACGATTTAGACTCACGGGAGCCACCTGCATTACTCTGGCGGGATCGATGATGTGTTTCGGATCCTCCTCGAGATCAGACACCAGAAAGGATCGAGACAAGGCGTCCGCCTTGACGTTTTTGTCAGCCGGGCGAAAATGAAGGACAAAATCAAAACGAGCAAAAAACAAGGACCACCGGGCTTGGCGCGGGTTAAGTCTCTGGGCATGCTAGAGGTAAGCCAAGTTCTTGTGGTCAGTGTAAATTATTACCGGGTGAAGAGCCCCCTCGAGCAGGTAACGCCACTCCTCCAATGCCAGTTTGATGGCCAATAACTCTCGGTCTCCTATGGAATAGTTGCGCTCAGAGGAGGAGAAGAGTTTAGAGAAGAAGCCACAAGTTACCATCCTCCCGGAAGATGATTTTTGAGTAAGTACCGCTCCGGCTCCAGAGGAGGAGGCGTCAACTTCCAGGAAGAACTGCTTGTTGCCATCTGGGCGATGCAGCACCGGGGCGGAAGAGAAGGCCTGTTTAAGGGAAAGAAAGGCCTCCTCTGCTTCGGGTGGCCACTCTTTGGGATTAGTACCTTTACGGGTGAGCGCAGAAATTGGGGCCGTCCGGGAAGAGAAGTGTGGTATGAAGAGGCGGTAGTAGTTGGCGAAGCCCAGGAATCGCTGAATGGCCTTCAACCCCTCCGGTCGGGGCCATTTCTCGATGGCAGACAGTTTCTCAGGATCCATTTGTAGGCCGGTCTGAGAGATAATGTAGCCCAGAAACGGAAGCGAGGTCTGCTCAAAGAGGCACTTCTCAAATTTAGCGTAGAGATGGTTCTGCCTTAGCCTGAGCAGGACCTGACGAACGTCCCTCCGGTGAGTCTGGAGATCCGGAGAGAAGACCAAGATGTCGTCCAGGTACACCACTACGCAGGAGTAGATAAGGTCCCGGAAGATGTCATTGACCAACTCTTGAAAGACGGCAGGAGCGTTACAGAGACCAAAGGGCATTACCAGGTATTCATAGTGGCCGTCCCGGGTGTTGAATGCCGTCTTCCATTCATCCCCCTGACGAATACGAACCAGGTTGTACGCCCCACGAAGGTCCAGTTTGGTGAAGATCCTAGCCCCCCTCAGACGATCAAATAATTCTGGAATGAGCGGAAGGGGGTACTTATTCTTCACCGTGATCAGGTTTAGGCCTCTATAGTCTATACAGGGACGGAGAGAGCCGTCCTTCTTTTTGACGAAAAAGAAGCCTGCTCCCGCCGGGGAGGTAGATTTCCGGATGAATCCTCTGGCCAGATTCTCCTCAATATATTCGGACATTGACCGGGTCTCAGCAGCGGATAAAGGATAGATACGCCCACGGGGAGGAGTAGTACCGGGTAGCAGATCGATGGGACAGTCGTATGGTCTATGTGGTGGTAATGTCTCTGCCTCCTTTTTATTAAAGACATCTGCATAAGACCAATAAGGAATCGGAAGTCCAGGTAGATTAGCTGGGGTAGGAGAGGGACGGACGGGATGGACGGGAACCAGGCAGGTTTTATGACAGTCTTGTCCCCAGCGAAGGACCTCTCCGGTTTGCCAGTCTAGCACGGGTGCATGTCTCTGGAGCCAGGGCAGACCTAGCAAGAGGGCGTGAGAGAGTCCAGGCAGAACATGAAAGGAGATACTTTCAGAATGCAGCATTCCCACCTGCAGGGTAATGGATTCGGTGATGAGTTGAATGGGGCGAGGTAAGAGGCCCCCATCCACGGCAGCGACAGACAAGGGTACAGCCAGAGGTTTGGTGGGGATGCGGTATTTCTCAACCAGGGACTGTGAAATAAGGTTCCCGGCTGCTCCAGAGTCAAGTTGGGCTAGTTCGAAATAACGGTTCTCCCCGTAGATGATCGAAACAGACAACAGCAGGGATGGAGAGGATTTATTCTTGTCTAGGTGGACCTCTCTGAGCGAACCTAGACACAGGCGTTTCCCGACCTCTCCGGGCAGGCACGGATCCGGTGCTCCTTACTGCCACAGTAGAAGCAGCTCCCCTCGGCACGGCGTGAGTCCTGACGGGTTTTGACCATCTTGGTCTGGTCGACCTGCATAGGCTCAGGAGAGTGTACCTGGGGAGAAACGGAGGGAATGACGGGTTTCTGGAAAGTAGGAGCTAAACGTGGAATCCTTCTCTCACGGGTGACCTCTTTGGCACGCTCCTGGAACCGTAGGTCAATCCGGGTGGCAAGGGTTATTAGATCATCGAGAGAGGTAGGAATGTCCCGACCAGCAAGTTCATCTTTAATACGACCGGACAGACCCTCCCAGAAGACGGATACCAGAGCGTCGTTATCCCAGGCCAGCTCCGAGGCAAGGGTGCGGAACCGTATGGCATATTGGCCCACGGTGAGACCCTCCTGACGGAGGCGTAGCAGAGAGGATGCGGATGAGGTCTTCCGTCCGGGTTCGTCGAAGACTTTCCGGAAAGCTGAGAGAAAAGCAGGCAAGTTGGACACCAGGGGGTCTCCTCTCTCCCATAGAGGATTTAGCCAGGCCAGGGCCTCCCCGGTGAGATGGGACATGATAAAGGCAATTTTGGCCCGGTCGGAATTAAACTGATGGGACAAAAGTTCAAAGTGCAGGGTGCACTGATTTATGAAGCCCCGAGCCTGGGCGGAGTCACCTCCGAAGCGAGGAGGTGCAGACAGCCGGGGTCCGGGATAGGTTACCATGGTATTAGTGGGTAGCGGAGCTGCCGGGTTGCGAGTCATGGTACTGGCAGTGGCTGCAGGTGGTGCAGTCAGAGTGTCCAGGCGAGTATTGACATTCCGCAGGTGACCCAGGATGGACTCCTGTTGGGACCTTTGACGGGATAGTTCATGACACAGGTCCGTGAGCGAGGGAGCTTGGGTGCCACCGGGTTCCATGGCCCGAGCAAACTGTAACGGGTCCGGGAGGCGGAACCTCTGAGCTACTATACAAGGGGGCGGCCCTTGTAAGGGAGCGGGTGGCAGTCTCTGGATGAACGGACAGGGAGATACGGCAAGTGATCAGGGCAGTCTCTGGGTAAGGGGTAGGTACGACCTGTGATGGCAGAGCCTCCGGGTAGGCTAGCAGGCAGATAGTAGATTGGTGCTCCCAGGTGAGCAAGCGAGAGTCTCTGGAAAAGCAGGTGGTCACGGCACGTGACGGCGGAGCCTCCGGGCTGGCAGGCAGGCCGGTAACGGAGAAGCGCTCCCAGGTGAGCGGGCAAGAGTCTCTGAGATAGCTGGTGGTCACAGCACGTGACAACGGAGCCTCCGGGCTGGCAAGCAGGCAGGTAACGGAGAAGCGCTCCCAGGTGAGCGGGCAAGCTGGTCCATAGACAGACTGACCGGAGTAGTAAGGCAGACCGTCGGACCTCAGGCAAGCAGACAGGTAACAAGTATTCAGGCAGGAATCAGGCAGGTAACTGGCAGGAATCAGGCAGGTAACTGGCAGGTAACTGGCAGGTAACTGGCAGGTAACTGGCAACGGGACCTGAGGGCTGAAGCACAGGTGAGACACAGGTGCAAACAACATTGCTCGGGCACCTCCATTTTGGAGGAGGTGCCTAATATATGATGAAGTCCTCCGGCCATTGGCCGGGGACTCTTTAGGGCGGCGCGCGCGGCCCCTTTAAGAGGAGGGGAGCGCGCGCGCGCGCGCCCTAAGCACAGGGGCCGGGAAGGAGCGCGCGCTGAGAGCAGAGCAGGAGGAGGACGCCGGGACGGAGCGCGCGCTGACAGCAGAGCGGGGGGAGGATGCTGGGCACGGAGCAGAGCGGTGAGAGGAGCAGCGTCCCTGCCTAGCAGAGGGCAGGGACGCCGGCACTACACTGTCTATATATGACCTCACAGATCACAGTGCATGTCAGACCCTTTTGAGCTCATGATTCTCATTTGAACTGCCCAAGGAGCTCAGAGACAGAATTGTGGCAAGGCACAGATTTGGCCAAGGTTACAGAATTTCTGCATTACTCAAGGTTCCTAAGAGCACAGTGGCTTCCATAATTTTTAAATGGAAGACGTTTGGGACCACCAGAAGTCTTCATAGACCTGGTCGTCCAGCCAAACTGAGCAATCGGGGGAGAAGAGCCTTGGTGAGAGATGTAAAGAAGAACCCCAAGATCACTGAGGCTTAGCTCCAGAGATGCAGTAGGGAGATGGGAGAAAGTTCCACAAAGTCAGCTATCACTGCAGCCCTCCACAAGTCAGGTCTTTATGGCAGAGTGGCTTGATGGAAGCCTCTCCTCAGTGCAAGACATATGAAAGCCCTCATATAGTTTGCTCAAAAACACATGAAGGACTCCCAGACTATGAGAAATAAGATTCTCTGGTCTGATGAGACGAAGATAGAATTATCACCAAAAAGTTCTAAGCGGTATGTGTGGAGAAAACCAGGCACTGCTCACCACATCCCAACAGTCAAACGTGGTAGCAGCATCATGCTATGGGGGTGTTTTTCAGCTGCAGAGACAGGACGACTGGTTGCAATTGAAGGAAACATGAATGCGGCCAAGTACAGAGATATCTTGGATGAAAACCTCTTTCAGAGTGCTCTGGACCTCAGACATGGCCGAAGGTTCACCTTCCAACAAGACAATGACCCAGCTAAAATAACAAAGGAGTGGCTTCAGAACAACTCTGTGACCATTTTTGACTGGCCCAGCCAGAGCCCTGACCTAAACCCAATTGACCATCTCTGGAGAGACCTGAAAATGGTTGTCCACCAACGTTCACCATCCAACCTGACGGAACTGGAGAGGATCTGCAAGGAAGAATGGCAGAGGATCCCCAAATCCAGGTGTGAAAGTAGGCATTAGACCTACCGGTAATAGGGATTCCAGGAGTCCCTCATGACAGCACCATCAGGAGCTCGTCCTTCATATCCTTGATAGGGACAGGAAACACACAAGAGGTTAAAAGGCCCCTCCCTCCACCCTCACTCCAGTGATTTTCCAAGTACCACACCAGGATGGATGCAACTCTATTTTATTTGCCTTTCAACAATCTATGTTAATTTCACATAGCCGTTTAGGAATATTTAGGGAGGGAATATAATGGGTGCTGTCATGAGGGACTCCTGGAAACCCTATTACCAGTAGGTCTAATGACTACTTTCCAGGACGTCCCTCCTGACAGCACCATCAGGAGAATACCAGAGTATACATTTTAGGGGGGGGACCACTGCCTGGAGGACCTTCCTTCCGAAGGCCATCTTTTGGCCTGATAGAATGTCCAATTTATAATGTTTACAGAAGGTGTTCAGATTTGTTCAAGTTTCCGCTCTTCAGATTTGGTCCACAGATGCCCCTGCTCTTTCTGCCCATGATGCGGACATAGCCCTGGTAGAATGGGCTCTAATATTTTCTGGAGGGGACTTCCCCTCGGCTAAATAGGCTAGACTAATTACTGATCTGACCCATCTTGCTAATGTAGATTTTGTTGCTTTTTTCCCCCTATTTTTTTCCCCCAAACTGTATAAATAGGTTGGAATCTATGCGCCAGTCCTTTGTGACTTCTAGGTAGTGTAGAACTAATCTCCTGACATCAAGTGAGTGGAAAGTTAGTTCTTGATCATTCTTATAGTCCTGACAAAAAAAGGGTAGAACTACCTCCTGATTCATATGGAAAGGGGTAACCACTTTTGGCAAAAAAGCTGGGTCTAACCTAAGGATAATACAATCCTCTAGGCATTTCAAGTATGGGTCTCTGATTGAGAATGCTTGAATTTCCCTTATCCTTCTCGCTGTGGTTATTGTGACTAGGAACACTGTCTTAAGTGAGAAGAATTTTATGTTTGATTCTATGAGAGGCTCGAAGGGCTTGTTGCATAGGCTCTTTAGGGCCATATTCAAGTCCCATGGTGGGATATGGGTTTTAATTGTTGGTCTTAACCTTGTTGTAGCCTTAACAAATCTTTCTACCCATGGATGGTGAGCTAGTTGGTAATCCATGAAAGCACTCAATGCAGCAATTTGTACTTTTAATGTGCTGAGCCTTAGACCTTTTTCAAACCCTGTCTGCAAGAATTCTAATATTTTGGGGAAGTCTGGAACGGAACTCTCAGATGCTGGTTGGTACTGCAAACAGAATCTCTTCCAGATTTTTGTATAGATGGCCGATGTTACAGGTTTCTTACTATTTGCATGTTTGAGATTACTGCGTCTGATAGGCCTCTAGATCTCAGGATCTGCCTTTCAGGGTCCATGCCGAAAGCTGGAGAAATTTCACATCGGGATGGAATATCAGGCCCTGAAACAGCAAGTCCTGCCTCTCCGGAAGAATTATTGGATCCTCCAGGGACATTTTCTTCAGTAAGGGGAACCAACTTCTCTTGGGCCAGAAAGGGAGGATTATTATCACCCTGGCTCGGTCTTCCTGAATCTTCTTTAGCACCCACGGTATCAAGGGTATAGGAGGGAATGCATATGCTAGATTCATGTTCCATCTTTGAGATAACGCATCTATCATTTCTGGTCTGTCTTCTGGATTGAGGGAGAAGAATTTTTCTGCCTTTGCGTTTTACTGAGTGGCGAAAAGATCCCATTGGGGAATGCCTCATCGATGTGTTACCTGACGAAACACCTCCCAATTCAACTCCCATTCTGACTGTAGAACAGTTTCTCGACTGAGGAAGTCTGTTACTGTATTTTGAGAGCCTTTTAGATGTACTGCAGATATTGAAAGGACCGAACTTTCTGTCCACTGGAAGATTTTGCCCGCCAAGGATTGTAGAAGGTGGTGACGAGGACCTCCCTGATGTTTGAGAAAAGCCACATGTTGTCTGTTAATACTCTGACATGTTGACCTTTTAGATGTTTTTGACACTTTAACGCCTCCCAGACGGCCTGAAGCTCTCTTAGATTTGATGATCTGGGATGATCCTGCGTCTGCCAGGTACCTTGTAGGTATTGACCATTTACGTGAGCACCCCAGCCTCTGCTGCTCGCATCGGTAGTGAGAGTCATGAATGGGGTTAATTTCCACATGACTCCTTCCTGTAGGTTGGCCTTGGAGGTCCACCAAGTCAATGATCTTTTGGTTACCTTTGATAAGGAAACCTTTTTGTCCAGATCGACCATTTTCCCATTCCAGGTTGATAGAATTTGTTGTTGCAATTGTCTTGAATGGAATTGGCTCCACCTGACTCCCGGTATGGAAGCTGTCATGAGACCCAGGATTTTCATACATTCCCGAATCGTAACTTTCGTGTTCCTCATGAATTTCTTGATCTTGACCCTGAGCTCTGTCTGTTTCCGGCAGAAAAGACATTTGTTGTTCTGAGTCTAGTAGGATTCCCTAAAAAATCTTTCTTCTTTCTGGTACAAGATGTGATTTTTCCCAGTTTATAATCCATCCTAAATTTTTTAGGGTCAGGATGTTAGGTTGGTTTTTAGCTGCTGTGGAGAGTCTGTCAATACCAGGAAGTCGTCTAGATATTGAATGATTAATATTCCTTGTTCCCTGAGGAACGCCATAACTTCGGCCATCAGTTTGGTAAAGATACGTGGAGCTGAAGATAGGCCAAACGGAAGACAAGTAAACTAGAATGGTGTCTCCTTTCAGAGCAAACCGTAGAAATTTTTGACTGTGACGGTGAATTGGGACATGATAATAGGCCTCTTTGAGATCTATTGTACACATCACCATGTTGTGTCCGATTAAGCGAATTGTCGACCTGATTGATTCCATTTTGAATTTTTTGTAAACGACTGATTTGTTTAGAGATTTCAGATTTATTATGGTGCAATAATCGCCCCCGGGTTTCTTTATCGAAAAAAGACTCCAGTAAAAGCCCAGGAACTGTTCTGCTTCTGGTACTGGTATTACTGCTCCCGATTTTATCAGCTTCCTCACGTCTGTTAGCAGCCTTTTGGAGACCTGGGCGGAATGGGTTGTTGTCAGGTGAAACCTTCCCTGCGGAATCTGTCCGAATTCTATCTTGTAGCCCTGTGCGATAGACTGAAGAATCCATGGGCTGTTGGTAATCTTCATCCAAGCTCCGTGGAAAAATTGGAGTCTTCCTCCCACTGTCCTGACGTCATCTTCTACGTGTGTTAGCACTTGTAGAGGGAAGGGGATTCCTCGAGATACCTCCCTTCTGGTAGCTCCATCTACCTGACTTCCCTTTTCCGGAATATTCTGGCTTTTGCTGGTAACGAGGTTTCCGAAAGGAGGACACCTTCTTAGGTGTCTCCTCCGGAAATCCCTTTTTTTCATCTGAGGCCTTCTCCAGTATTTCATCCAATACTGGACCAAACACCTGGAGGCCTGAAAAGGGAATGGCACATAATTTACTTTTAGAATGACTGTCACCTTACCAGGTTTTTAGCCATATTGCTCTCCTGGATGTAGTAGAAAGGGCCCCATTCCGAGCAGCAAATCTTATTGATTCTGCCGAGGCATCTGCGATGAACCCTGTTGCCATCTTAAGTAGCGTAATGGAGTAGAGGATCTTCTCTCTGGATATCTTCCTCCTCAGGTGGTCTTCCAGTTGTTCCAGCCATATACTCATGGATGCGATATTGGCTTTTATTATTGCTGCAGATGTTTCCCAGGTCTTTTTAAGGAGACTGTCTGCTTTCCTATCCATTGCATCCTTTAGAGATGATGAATCCTCAAACGGGATGGATGTTTTTTTCGCTACCCTGGTAATCGGAATATCAATTTTTGGGGTTTCCTCCCATAATTTTATATCTTCTGGTTCGAATGGTAGGCGAGTTCTGAAGCTTCTGGGAATTACTAGCTTCTTCTCTGCGTCCTCCCACTCTTCCAGGATCATTGCCTTAATGTGATTATTTAAGGGAAAAACCTTATTCCTGCGGGTTCTCAACCCCCCAAACATCTCATCCTGCACTGATGACGGTTGATAAGTGTTTTCTATTTGCATAGTGTTTCTTACTGCGGTTAACAGTGTATCGGTATCTTCCCAGGAGAAGAGATTTTTTTTCTTCTCTTCTGGAGGGTTAATGATAGAATCTTCCCTGTCCTGATCGGGGGCAGAAAAATCCGACAATTCTTCTTCCCCAGAACTGGACTCCAGCTCCTGACGTGGCCTCTTGAGACGGGGCGCACCCTGAGGAGCTTGGGGAGCGACTAAGTCTGTGACAGTACTCTGCAATTCCTCTCTTACTATGGGTTTTAAGTCTGACATGAAGGAGGAATGTAATTCTTTGACAATTTTTGCAATACAGGTAGAGCATAACTGTTTCCCGTATGTGTCCGGTAGTTTCTTGTTATAGATGGCGCATCTCCTTTTCTTAGGAGCTGATGTTATCGAGTCTTTTTTAGCTGTCTCCTTGTCCTAAAAAGACAAGGAGCACAAGACTTTTACTACCGTATACCAATGGTAATGAAGTGAGAAGAGGGGAAGTACCCAGTAAATTTACTTGGGCTGGAGGTTCAGTCTGAGTGACAGAACGACCAGTGGTTTGATCTGCCATTGCTGGTGTGCTGGTTGACTGATAACCTTAGTACCATCCCACCTTAAATAGACCCTCTCACCTGTCTTCCATCTGAATCGTCAGAAAAAAGGGCGTTTCTCCTTTAATTTTTAGTTTGGCGCCATTTTTTTCAAATTTTCCAGAAGTGCGTTCCACTGTGGAACGCACGTCGGTTACTAGAGGTTCGCGTATCGCTCCCTCTGTAACCGGAAGTGCTGTCTCCGCCATCTTGCGCACGCCGGAGTATGCAGGGCTGCAGCTGCTGGAACCAAGAGCCCCCTTTGCGGGGAGACTGTTTCACTCCCACCGGAAAAAAAAAGGCTGAGGGACCCCTGGTTTCAGCGGGGTGTCGGCCTCCGGACCCTGGCAGGAGGGAAGGGAGGAGTGCGAGGACCCCGGCCCGATCCTCCTGCGCCCGGCTTCAGGAACTCCTGCTCCCGGTATGTAATCCTCTTCTGTGTCCGTCCCTGATAGGGACAGGAAAAACACTGGAGTGAGGGTGGAGGGAGGGGCCTTTTAACCTCTTGTGTGTTTCCTGTCCCTATCAAGGATATGAAGGACGACCTCCTGATGGTGCTGTCAGGAGGGACGTCCTGGAAAAGCTTGTTGCATCATTCCCAAGAAGACTCATGGCTGTACTAGCTCAAAAGGGTGCTTCTACTCAATACTGAGCAAAGGGTCTGAATACTTATGACCATGGGGCAGGTGGTGAGCAGTGCCAGGTTTTCTCCACACATATCGCTTAGATGGTCCCAAACTTCTTCCATTTAAAAATTATGGAGGCCACTGTGCTCTTAGGAACCTTGAGTAATGCAGAAATTCGGTAACCTTGGCCAAATCTGTGCCTTGCCACAATTCTGTCTCTGAGCTCCTTGGGCAGTTCCTTTTGAGCTCATGATTCTCATTTGGTCTGTCATGCACTGTGATCTGTGAGGTCTTATATAGACAGCTGGACTCCAGTGAAGGAGTAGAACCATCTGAAGGAGGATCACAAGGAAATGGACAGCATGTGACTTAAATATGAGTGTCTGAGCAAAGGGTCTGAATACTTATGACTATGTGATATTTCAGTTTTTCTTTTTTAATAAATTGAAAAAAAATTAAGATGGGGTGCAGAGTGTACTTTAATGAGAAAAAAAATTAACTTTTTAGAATTTACCAAATTGCTGCAATGAAACAAAGAGTGAAAATTTTAAAGGGGTCTGAATACTTTCCGTACCCACTGAATATACACACCGCACAGTACCACTCCTCCTGTCCACATACACCGCACAGTACCACTCCTCCTGTCCTGTATACATGCACCACACAGTACCACTCCTCCTGTCCTGTATACATACACCACACAGTACCACTCCTCCTGTCCTGTATACATACACCGCACAGTACCACTCCTGCTGTCCTGTATACATACACCGCACAGTACCACTCCTCCTGTCCTGTTGTCGGAGAGGCGTCAATATTGGTTTAGTATTTTCAATATTACTATGGCCAAATAAAAATAAATATTGGAAAATCTGTTTAAATTGATTATTCCAAGTAATGCCTTCTCCTCTGGATAGGGGATAACTGTCCAATCGCTGGAGATCCGACTGTTGGAACCCCCATGATCCTGAGAATCGGAGCTCTGTAGAGCACCATGTAAATGGAGCTGTAGTCAATCATACGCACTGTGGCGCCATTCACATGCACCTCTTCAAATAACTCCTTTTAAGAGAGTGAGGGGCACAACAAAGTAAAGCAATGATCGGGGGTAACGAGTGTTAGGGTATGTGCACACGATCATATGTTACAGCATATATGTAGTAGATGGGATTTGTACAATCACCCGTGGACACAGAGATGCGATGCGTCTTTCCAGACCGCAGCATGTCAATTTCTCTTGCGGAGTCGCTAGTTTCCACAAGAGAAATTCAATCAGTGCAATGTATAGGATGCAGTGAATCCGCATGGTTCAATGAACACAAGCGGATTCACCTGCGTGCAGCGCTTTGGATGCAGCATAAAGTATACTGCGTTGAAAGCGCTGCCAATACCGACCGTGTGCACATACCCTTCTAGTGTGTGGGCTGGTGGGGTTTGTGTGGCAGGGCTGCTTTTTTGACCCAGTCCGGCCATGGATACCTTTATTGACTAACCAGAATCTATATATATAATCGTCTTATCCCGTCTGTCTGTCTGTCCAGGAAATCCAGCGTCACTGATTGGTCCGGCAGCGGCCAATCAGCGACGTGGGATTTGAGAAAAAGATGGCGGCAGTTAGCGGCTCATCTGCAGGACGGAGGTCAGCGGCGATGCAGCCGGGAGATGAGGCGGCGCGAGGCACTCATCTCCCGGCTTCTCGCAGCGGAAGTAGCCGCACAGGCAGCGCCGCTGCCCGGTCCTAATACGATTCGCTGATTGGTCGCGCGCCGCGACCATTCAGCGATTTTGGCGCCAAATTTAAACAACGCTCTGCTGATTGGTCGCAGCCGCCACCCGCGACCAATCACCGATATTGCCGCCAAATTTAAACACCGTTTTTCTGCTTGGTCGCGGTTGCCGGCAGCGACCAACCAGCGATTTTGGCGGCAAATTTAAACAACGCTCTGCTGATATCAGCGAGATTGGCGCCAAATTTAAACAACGCTCTGCTGATTGGTCGCGGCCACCAGCCAACCGCGACCAATCAGCGATATTGGCGCCAAATTTAAACCCCGCACTGCTGATTGGTCGCGGCCGCGACCAATCAGCGATTTTATTGCCAAATTTAAACAAGCTCTCCGGTCCTCACTAACACAGTTCGCTGATTGGTCGCGGCCGCCACCCGCGACCAAATCACCGATATTGCCGCCAAATTTAAACACCGTTCTTCTGCTTGGTCGCGGTTGCCGGCCGCGACCAATCAGCGATTTTGGCGGAAAATTTAAACAACGCTCTGCTGATTGCGCCCGGTCGGCCGCATACATATTCTAGAATACCCGATGCGTTAGAATCGGGCCACCATCTAGTAAATATATATGCAAGCTTTCAGAGCACAGGGGCTGCTTCTTCAGGCAGGATTACAAATTAATGAGACAAATGAAGAAGGCACAACGTTTATATCTATACTGTCCTCACACGATAGCACGGTGTGCAGTGAGACATGTAGCTAAACCCCTTGTCTTCTTTAAGAAAAAGAGGCTGTGAACTTGTAACCTTCTTTTATTGATTGTAGATGGACAGGAAGCTGATGATTACCCATCTAATACATCAATACACTTCTAACATCAGTGCATTGTAACACAGATAGAAGCTTACCAACTATGCTAAAACAGGCTGTATGCAAAGAACAAGACAGAGCAACACGTGAGGTGGTTTTGCCTCAGAAGAATGCAGGAAATGGCTGCTGGTATTTTCACAGTGTCATAATAAGACCACAATGCATTGCAATAATGACAGAATGCCTCAGGAACCTCCCACAATACATTGCAAACTGAAACTAAAATGTATACATTAATCGCCAGGAGATGGAGCTGTTACCAAACATTAGGAGCAATAAACATTATTGTAGCAATTTCTCGGATGGGTTTTTTCTGTTTTTGCAGCTTAAGGATGGCTTGTTTCACCTGCATGGAGAGCTCCTTTGACCGCATGTTTACTTCACAACAAAACCTTCCAAATGCAAGCACCACACCTCAAATCAACTCCAGGCCTTTTATCTGCCTAATTGAGAATGACATAACGAAGGGATTGCCCACACCTGTCCATGAAATAGCCTTGGAGTCAATTGTCCAATTACTTTTGGTCCCTTTAAAAACAGGGTGGCACATGTTAAGGAGCTGAAACTCCTAAACCCTTCATCCAATTTTAATGTGGATACCCTCAAATGAAAGCTGAAAGTCTGAACTTCAACTGCATGTGAATTGTTTTGTTTAAAATTCATTGTGGTAATGTCTAGAACCAAAATGAGAAAAATTTTGTCTCTGTCCAAATATATATGGACCTAACTGTAAGTTTACCACTAAAAGTACAATGTGTCAAAAAAAAAACAACCCAATCTCAATCATTGGGATTTGAAGCGTTCAGAGTTACTACAATATAAAGTGGCAGTGGTCTCAATTGTACAAGTTGGCCTAGTCATGAAGGTGAAACAAGGGTGAAGGGGTTAAAGAACTGATTAGCTCTTCACATCACATGGCTATCATTATCAGAAGGGATATTTTTACCACTTTTAAAATTACATTCATTGGGCAAGAAAAAAGTGAAAAGGACATCTACAGAATGGGAAGAATAGAACCAAGCAACAGCACATGTGAAAAAGACTTGGGTATAATAATAGATCACAGACTGCACATAAGTCAACAGTGTGATGCAGCAGAAATAAAGGCAAACAGTTCTGGGATGTATTAAGAGAAGCATAGAATCTAGATAAAGGGAAGTAATTATCCCCCTCTACTCCTCCATGGTCAGACCTCATCTGAAATACTGTGTCCACTTCTGGGCATCACATTTGAAAAAGACATCGAAAAACTGGAACAAGGTCAGTGAAGATCCACGAGGATATTGAGCGGACTGCAAACTATGTCCAATGAGGAACGGTTAAAGGATCTGAGAATGTTTAGCTTGCAAAAAGAAGGCCAAGAGGAGACTTAATAGCTGTCTACAAATATCTGAAGGGATGGGACAGTGTAGAGGGATCATCTTTATTCTAATTTGCACATGGAAACACGAGAAGCAATGGAATAAAACTGAAAAGGGAGCAGATACAGATTAGATATTAGAAAAAACATTTTGACAGGGTGATCAATGAGTGGAACAGGCTGCCACGAGAGGTGGCGAGTTCGCCTTCAATAGAAGTCTTCAAACAGAGGCTGGACAGACATCTGTCCGGAGATGGTTTATTGAATCTTGCATTGAGCAGGGGGTTGAACACGCTGAACCTGGAGGTCACTTACAGCTACGAATCTATGATTCTATTCAATGGCCCCGATTTTGATAGGTTGGGGTATCCTCATTATGAAAAAGCTAAATCTGTATAGTAATATTATGGACCAGGTTATCAATGAGACTTCTGATGCTCTGGCAGAAATCTCTTTAGAATTAGAACAGACATGTAGAGTAGCAGATTTCTTACTGGCAGCTCAAGGTTGTGTGTTCATTCGTGGAGGATTAATGTTGTATCTTTGATAGCTCTGAAGTTGTGATTCAGCATCTCAAGAATGTAAAAGAGCTCCAAGTGATAGCATCCAAAATAGGTTCCCTAGGAGCTCAGTTGATTGAGTTCTTTGTTTCAATCCTCAAAACCTATTGTTGCAATTTGTGTTATTATAATTCTAGACATTGCAAATACACATGAAGATTCGAAATAGAAACAGTGTACTTTTAAGCTTGAAAAAGTAGCTATTGCTTTTAATTTTGTGATTCATAGAGTTGTTTACGTGCAAAACAAAGGTGGGAACTGATGAAAATAATCCGTATAGCTATTATAACAAGTAATATAACATATTGGCAAATGACGGATTATATGTCAGCTTTATAAAGTGATGTTTTGTTTCAGCTAAAAGAAACCAATTCTAATCAGGGGCGTATCTAAGGGGGTGCAGGTGTGGCATTAAACTTCAGTGCAGCAGGCCAGGGGGCGCCATCGGGCCACCTAAAGTCGCGGTCAGACGTGTCTCTGCCGCCCCCATAATGGGATTCAGCTATTAGCTTGATGGCCGGCTCAGAGCAGGTGCAACAACGGCTCCCAGCAATCAACTTTACTCACGTCTTTCATGCACAAGAACAATTCAAGCACTGACTTCCCGCACTTCTGGGTCAGGGCGACGTCAGCAGCGTCATCAGGTCATCTGATTACACTGCTGATGACACTCTTCAGCGACACATAGGCGTGAAGAATGTCTGTTGGTGTGGCAAGGGCTCCAATTAAGCTGAAGGAACCAAAGAATTATTGTAATGCTGGGTGAATTTGAGGAGACAGTATGGAGAGAATGTGTGAAGAAACAGTACGGAGAGGAGGGGGGGGGGGGTGAGTGTGGGATCAGGATAGGAAGGGGAATGCATTGGGATACAGAATGGAGAGCGAGGGGAGAATGTGTGAGGAAACAGCATAGTGAGCGGGGGTGAGGAATGGGTGTGGAAACACTGCGGGGAGGGAATATGTGAGGAGCAAGCGTGAATGGGTGTGTGGAAATAATGAGGAACGGGGGGGGGATGTGTGCAGAAATAGTATAAGGAATGGTGGGGGGGATGTGTCAGGAGACAGTATAGGAGGAGAAAAGTTTGTGCAGGCACATAATAGAGACTGGGTAATGTGGGGAAAGGGGTAACATGAAGAGACAGTGTGAGGACATACCAAGGAGGAGACAGTACATGTACTGATGGTGGTTCTGGTGTTGTACTGTACTGATGAGGGTTGTGATGCTGTATTTTTGCATACTGCTGGTAGTTATGTTGATGTATTTTTGTGCAGTTATTGGTTCTGATCCTGTACACATTGAACAGTCCATAACTTATAAAATTACACGATACATGGCCATATTAATAAAGTGTTGTGCTGTCTGACAAGAGTTACTCTGTTTTTATTTGTTTTAGAAAAATTAAAAGGGCTGTTCAAATTTGTGATGAAAGTCTGCAATCACTGACAGCAGACCTCTGAATTCTCACTGTGCGTATGTGCACTGCATGCGGTCAGGATTCTCTGGCGCTAGTGGTGAGAGCAGGAAATCTTGAAACCACAATTATGCAATTTGCATACACTTGGTCACATGCCAACTAGACATGCGTGGCCTCATTCTATACAAATGACTTGAGTGAGGCTGGTCACGTTTAGTTGGAATGTGGCCAGAAGTATGAAAATCTCATACTTGCACTCACATGACCTTTCAGGATTCTCCTGTGCTGGAGGAAAGGTGAAAGTGTGCAGTGCATGCGCTGCGAGTATTCAGAAGTCTGCAGCCACCTAGAGTCACTGCCGACTTTAATCAAAAACCTGGACAACCCTTTTAATTATAAAATTAAGTACTGTAGCATGCCCAACCTTAACAGCGTGCAATATACTCAATGTCAGGATTCAGCTCTGCTAGCTGGGTCCAGCAGACACCACATGACCACTCGTATGTGATTTTCATACTTACGGTTATGTGACAACTAGCCTTTAATCCTGCTTCTCTTCATGAAATAGGGGCTGTAGTTTTTCACTGAAATTGAGAGAATTAGGAAGAGCAGCTAGTCACATGACTGTCAAAAAGCAAATCGTATATGAACGGTCACATGACTACTATTCAAACTGCATGAGCGGTGTGTGTGGGGGGCGCCAAACTGAAGTCTTGCTCCGGGTGCCGGAAAACAGATCTGCCTCTGCGCTAAGCTTCCGATATGGTCAGAAGGTTCTGTAAGACATTGCACTATAGATCAGATATTCTTTCAGAAACAAACCGCCTGGAAGCCTCCTTGTCAGATTTATGCTTAAGTACTAATTATATTTTACTTTAAATATTTCTAATAAAGAAAATAATCAATACAGTAATTATAATCCATAATTTTCCAATATGTTATATTACTTGTGATACGTCTGATATAGTCTAGCTTTATTAAATCATGTTTTGTTTCTGTAAGGGAAATCAAGGCTGAGCCTGCAGATATTGTTAGAAAGTTCAGTACCATGTTATTCCATAGATAAAATGTACTCACAGAAACCAGGCGTCTGGAGGTCTCCTGCAACAGACTTATCCTTGAGAACTAAGAATTGTAATGTTTAATCTGAACATGCATGGAAACTTTGTTACTGTGAGCCAGAACTTTGGTTTAGATCCTGCACTCTTCTGTAACAGAGTAGGTCCCGCTCTCATTCATAGGGGTCCTGTATACGCATTTTATGTCTCATCTCCATCTCTGAACTGTAACTATTATTCAAAATACATTTTTCTCTCATTCAAATCACCTGTGAATATGGATGTTTTGCTTGGAATACAGATTTCCATGTCATTTCATTATATTGTCTGGGCGTGCGTGGAAACTCCATGCAGGAGAGAAATTTACATTTAAATACTGCACCCTTTTGCAAGAAGGCAGACCCACTTCTCATTCATAGGGGTTTCTGGATAAGGTTTTTATATCTTATCCTTATCTATACCTTTACTTGTAACTTTATTCTAAATAAACCTCCATTTTATTCAATTACCTATGAAGACCTGGTTTGGCCATTCCAGCAGTGTCAGCACTGGCTCTCCCGGGGCCCGCGATCCCTGCGGCCAATCAGAGGTGTCGTCACTCTCTCGTACTTTGGAGGAATTGACCGCTGCAGCTGCTCTCCCACCTCCTCCAGATGTCAATGATGTCTGTAGGAGAGGAAAGTGAAGCCAGCACTGAATGTCACGCCAAATATGGCTGCCCTCCTATTACATAAATCTCACTAGAACTCCACCACCAGCCTATCACATTCCTAGTTCCACATCCAACCTCCATACCAAACCCTGTAATAAACCCTTCATTACCTGGTCTTGTCAGGACCTCAATAAACCCAGCCTTTTTGAGGCCTAGTTCTGTACGGCCATTAATAATGCACTGGTGTAAATAATGTGTGTGAGGTAAATTGTGTGGAAAACCGGATTGTAATCAAGCAATGATTTCTTCAATTGGACTGCAATGTCCTGAACCATACGACTGGTACCAGTCATGTGACTTATGCTGCCCCAGGACTACAGCCATATTGGCCAAAGCTGTGATATCAGAGGCACATACCAGCATGTGGAAGCATGGCGACATAGCGATGACATCACAATGGCAGGTGCCGGAATGTGGAATCTATGACATAGCGATGACATCACAATGGCAGGTGCCTGCATACACAGGAGCGCAGGTGAGAGGAGACACACGGGAGCTCACAAACCACAAGGAAGGCAAGAAGAATCGATTGGAGAATAGAGACAGGAGAAGCCAAGAAGAACAGAATAACCCGCTTCTTAGCCTTCACTGAGCCATGACAAGACTGACCGGATGGAAGCGGAGGAGGAGACCCAGGACCCAGTCACATCCACCTGAATGATGAGAAAGGGGAGAAATTATGTAGATTATGGAGCAGAATTACAACTATTCTCGTTACCCATAGCAACCAGTCAGACCTCAGCTTTTATTACAGGGGTATTCCCATCTCCAAAATCCTCTCCCAATATGGAGTAGGTTGTAGTGGAGAGAAGATTTCCCTTTTTCGGCGCTTCCAGAGGATAAGGATCGTTACAGATGAATTCTTTTTCTCAAAATCAGATTTATTCGGACACTATATTAAGAACAAACAACGCGTTTCTGCCAGCAACGGCCTTCATCAGGTATAATATGCACTTGTAAGGACTTTAAGGGAAGACAATCTTTATAGACTAGTTACTCTTAAGATGTCGTGTTTTTTTTTTTTTTTCCTTGACTTGGTTGAATTGATTAGGATTGACACCACACCCCAATTAAGTTAGGAGAGTGGGTAGTTGTTCAGCATTACATTCTAGCACCATTCTGTGTACTAGAATGGTATATTTTTTGATATTAGAATGAACATATATATAATAAAATTCCTTTCTCTTATCATTTCCTTCACTTTCCCCTCCTTATATATATAGAAAGAGAAAGTGATATATAATAGTAATTTTAGAATACATAGTTGTGATTAAAATATACCTGGTGATGGTTATATTTATATAAAAAATAAATAAAAATAAATTACATAGTACTGATCATAAAAATACATAATTGTTAATCTAGTATATAAAAAAAATTCATAAAATATAAGTTATTTTTACAGGAATGAGATCTTACAATAAAACAAATATTATTTTCAGTATTGGTAAATAGGGCTGTGCATTATTAAATATACATTTTTTTCTTCTTCCCCCTCACACATTTTCCACTATATCATTAAGACCATCTGGATATAGGGTTTTCAATCTAAAGATCCAATAAGACTCTTTTCTGTTTAGTTTCTGGATCCTATTTATGTCATTCTGTGGTATTTGTTCAACAGGAGTTACCTTTATGTCAAATTGTTTGTGGTGTTTAACTAAAAGGTGTCTGGACAAACTGTGTTTTAAAAAACCTTTTTTGGTGTTGTGTCTGTGGCCATTCATACGCGACCGCAGTGTCTGTGTAGTGCGGCCCACGTATTGAAGACCACAGGCACAATTAATCACGTAGATAGCGTGATCACTCTCACAAGTAAGGTGCTGGTTTATATTTATTGTCTCTCCTGTGCTTCTTGATGTGATACATTTTTGTTTGTGACTAATGATATTGCAGCAATCACATTTTTTTGATCCACATCTAAAAACTCCAAGGGGATTTTGTATAGGAGTCTTTTTTGGTCTTAAAGGAGAGAGGGGTTTGCCTAAGACACTAGGCGCAATAATGTTCCCAATAGTAACCCCCCTCCGGAATGTGATACCAGGATTCTCCGGTAGCCACTTTTTGAGAAAGGAATCCCTTCTTAGAATGTACCAATACTTTTTTAAAATCTGTCTTACTTTCACACTTCCCTGATTAAAAGCAGTAATAAAATTATATTGCCATCTTGTATTATTTTCTTTATCTCTCTTTTTGTACGTATTTGTTTGTTCATTGTCTATAACAGAGCACTGTTTTTTTTCTGTGAATTTTTCATACAGACATTCATTTTGAGTTTTTTTCAGGTTGGTGTCATAGGCTTCTGCTATAAATTTTTTGGGGTATTTTTTATCCAAGAATTTTTTAGTCCGAATTTTGGATTGTTCCACATAATCTTTGTCTTTCGTATTGTTCTTTCGGATGCGCAGCTATTGGCTGAACAGTATGTTCTGCTTCCATTTTGGATAATGTGCGCTCCGAAAGTCCAAAAATCCATTAGAATCCGTTTTTTTTAAAAAAGGTTTTACTTATAATTTTATTATTAGAGTGACTGATTTCCAGGTCCAGATAATGGATTTTTTCTTTATCCATGTTATATGTGAATGAAATACCCCAACTATTTTTGTTAAGTTCCTCTATAAGAGAAATAGCTTGTTTTTCTGTGCCCTTCCAGAAGATGATTAAATCATCTATATAGCTTCTATATAGCAATATGTGTTCCTTAAATGGTGTTTGGCTGATGGGAGATGAGGACTCGAATCGCCCCATAAAAAGATTAGCGAAACTTGGCGCGACCCGAGTCCCCATCGCGGTGCCAAACTGCTGCAGGAACAATTCACCCTGGAATTCAAAAACATTATGCTCCAATATAAACTTTAAGCCTAATAGAAGGAAATCTCTCTGGGCCGACGGCATATTTGGAATCTCAGATAAATAGTGTGATACTGCTTCAACTCCCATATTATGTTCTATATTGGAGTACAGAGCATTCACATCCAGTGTAATGAAAAGATAATCATTTTCCCAGTTTAAAGAACTATATTCCTTTATAAGTTGGTAAGAATCATGGAGGAAAGACGGTAGCTTTTTTACAAGGTCCTGAAGATGTAAGTCTATATAGTGAGATAACTGACTAGTTAGAGATCCAATACCGGAAATAATCGGTCTACCTGGTGGTACTACAGGGTTTTTGTGGACCTTTGGTAAATGATAAAAAATTGCTGTGTTTGGGTTTTTGTTTGTCAGGAAACGTTTTTCTTTTTTATTGATAATATTTTGTGAATATGCTACATTTATGAACATGTGGTATTCTGATTTAAATGTTTTTGCAGGATCTGTATCTAATTTGTTATAGTATTTTTTATCTGCTAGGATATTGTGAGCTTCCTGCAGATATGTTTCCCTGTCCTGAATGACCACTCCACCTCCTTTATCAGCTTGTCTGATGACTATTTTTTTTATTATTTTTCAATTGCTTGAGAGCTAACTTCTCTGATTTTGAAATATTGTCTTTGGTACTGAATAATATTTTTTCAGTATTTTTGTATTTATTATTTTTAAAAAAAGTATTGGTACATTCTAAGAAGGGATTCCTTTCTCAAAAAGTGGCTACCGGAGAATCCTGGTATCACATTCCGGAGGGCGGTTACTATTGGGAACATTATTGCGCCTAGTGTCTTAGGGAAACCCCTCTCTCCTTTAAGACCAAAAAAGACTCCTATACAAAATCCCCTTGGAGTTTTTAGATGTGGATCAAAAAAATGTCATTGCTGCAATATCATTAGTCACAAACAAAAATGTATCACATCAAGAAGCACAGGAGAGACAATAAATATAAACCAGCACCTTACTTGTGAGAGTGATCACATTATCTACGTGATCAATTGTGCCTGTGGTCTTCAATACGTGGGCCGCACTACACAGACACTGCGGTCGCGTATGAATGGCCACAGACACAACACCAAAAAAGGTTTTTTAAAACACAGTTTGTCCAGAAACCTTTTAGTTAAACACCACAAACAATTTGACATAAAGGTAACTCCAGAAACTAAACAGAAAAGAGTCTTTTTGGATCTTTAGATTGAAAACCCTATATCCAGATGGTCTTAATGATATAGTGGAAAATGTGTGAGGGGGAAAAAGAAGGGAAAAAATGTATATTTAATAATGCACAGCCCTATTTACCAATACTGAAAATAATATTTGTTTTATTGTAAGATTTCATTCCTGTAAAAATAACTTATATTTTATGAATTTTTTATATACTAGACTAACAATTATGTATTTTTATGATCAGTACTATGTAATTTATTTATTATTATTTTTTTATATATAAATATAACCATCACCAGGTATATTTTAATCACAACTATGTATTCTAAAATTACTATTATATATCACTTTCTCTTTCTATATATATAAGGAGGGGAAAGTGAAGGAAATGATAAGAGAAAGGAATTTTATTATATATATGTTCATTCTAATATCAAAAAATATACCATTCTAGTACACAGAATGGTGCTAGAATGTAATGCTGAACAACTACCCACTCTCCTAACTTAATTGGGGTGTGGTGTCAATCCTAATCAATTCAACCAAGTCAAGGAAAGAAAAAAAAAACAAAACACGACATCTTAAGAGTAACTAGTCTATAAAGATTGTCTTCCCTTAAAGTCCTTACAAGTGCATATTATACCTGATGAAGGCCGTTGCTGGCAGAAACACGTTGTTTGTTCTTAATATAGTGTCCGAATAAATCTGATTTTGAGAAAAAGAATTCATCTGTAACGATCCTTATCCTCTGGAAGCGCCGAAAAAGGGAAATCTTCTCTCCACTACAATATCCAACATGCAAGCCTTATACCAGGGCTGACATACTTCCCGCATTTGTGCTGCAGACCAGAGGATTGCAAAGAGCTGATCCACTATACAGATCATTTGAGTGAAAATACAAGACATCTAAAGGGTGAGTGCAAAAAACAAATATTGTTGTGGCAAATGCACATATTCATCTACACTTAGACTCTGCGCCCCTTGTCTCCCCTTTTTATTCTTTTTTTATATCACTGTGGAATATGGAGTAGGTGTAATAATAATAATGTTAGCAAATACCTCCAATTAGAAATGTAGAATAGTTTTTCTGATTCGCCATGTCTCTTCCCTCATGTGCAGGCATTGCAGGACCTTAGCTATCCATGCTTACAAACCACTTATAGCGATAGTTATCTAGTTGCTAGTGGTCGTAACCATAGATACCTAAGGTCCTGCAATGCCTGCACATGAGGAAAGAAACATAGCGAATCAGAAAAAGTATTCTACATTTCTTATTGGAGGTATTTGCTAATATTATTATTATTACACCTACTATATATTGTGATAGGATCTTGGAGATGGGAATACCCTTTTAATTTCTGATTGCTATGGGTAACTAGGAGAGTTTTTTGTTGCTCAGCTTTGATAAGGGATGATAGATTTTACTAGGCTAAGTGGATATCATTGGTGCAACCAGTGCAGCTGCACAGGGGACTAATAGGTTAGGGGCTACCCTCTGGTGACTGTGGGGCGGTCATAAAACTACCCTCTGGTGACTGTGGGGCGGTCATAAAACTACCCTCTGGTGACTGTGGGGCGGTCATAAAACTACCCCCTCGGCTGACTGTGGGGCGGTCAAAAAACTACCCCCTCGGCTGACTGTGGGGCGGTCAGAAAACTACCCCCTCGGCTGACTGTGGGGCGGTCAGAAAACTACCCCCTCGGCTGACTGTGGGGCGGTCAGAAAACTACCCCCTCGGCTGACTGTGGGGCGGTCAGAAAACTACCCCCTCGGCTGACTGTGGGGCGGTCAGAAAACTACCCCCTCGGCTGACTGTGGGGCGGTCAATAAACTACCCCCTCGGCTGACTGTGGGGCGGTCAATAAACTACCCCCTCGGCTGACTGTGGGGCGGTCAATAAACTACTCCCTCGGCTGACTGTGGGGCGGTCAAAAAGCTACCCCCTCGGCTGACTGTGGGGCGGTCAAAAAGCTACCCCCTCGGCTGACTGTGGGGCGGTCAAAAAGCTACCCCCTCGGCTGACTGTGGGGCGGTCAAAAAGCTACCCCCTCGGCTGACTGTGGGGCGGTCAAAAAGCTACCCCCTCGGCTGACTGTGGGGCGGTCAAAAAGCTACCCCCTCGGCTGACTGTGGGGCGGTCAAAAAGCTACCCCCTCGGCTGACTGTGGGGCGGTCAAAAAGCTACCCCCTCGGCTGACTGTGGGGCGGTCAAAAAGCTACCCCCTCGGCTGACTGTGGGGCGGTCAAAAAGCTACCCCCTCGGCTGACTGTGGGGCGGTCAAAAAGCTACCCCCTCGGCTGACTGTGGGGCGGTCAAAAAGCTACCCCCTCGGCTGACTGTGGGGCGGTCAAAAAGCTACCCCCTCGGCTGACTGTGAGGCGGTCAAAAAGCTACCCCCTCGGCTGACTGTGGGGCGGTCAAAAAGCTACCCCCTCGGCTGACTGTGGGGCGGTCAAAAAGCTACCCCCTCGGCTGACTGTGGGGCGGTCAAAAAGCTACCCCCTCGGCTGACTGTGGGGCGGTCAAAAAGCTACCCCCTCGGCTGACTGTGGGGCGGTCAAAAAGCTACCCCCTCGGCTGACTGTGGGGCGGTCAAAAAGCTACCCCCTCGGCTGACTGTGGGGCGGTCAAAAAGCTACCCCCTCGGCTGACTGCGGGGCGGTCAAAAAGCTACCCCCTCGGCTGACTGCGGGGCGGTCAAAAAGCTACCCCCTCGGCTGACTGTGGGGCGGTCAAAAAGCTACCCCCTCGGCTGACTGTGGGGTGGTCAAAAAGCTACCCCCTCGGCTGACTGTGGGGCGGTCAAAAAGCTACCCCCTCGGCTGACTGTGGGGCGGTCAAAAAGCTACCCCCTCGGCTGACTGTGGGGCGGTCAAAAAGCTACCCCCTCGGCTGACTGTGGGGCGGTCAAAAAACTACCCCCTCTGCTGACTGTGGGGCGGTCAAAAAACTACCCCCTCTGCTGACTGTGGGGCGGTCAAAAAACTACCCCCTCGGCTGACTGTGGGGCGGTCAAAAAACTACCCCCTCGGCTGACTGTGGGGCGGTCAAAAAACTACCCCCTCTGCTGACTGTGGGGCGGTCAAAAAACTACCCTCTGCTGACTGTGGGGCGGTCAAAAAACTACCCTCTGCTGACTGTGGGGCGGTCAAAAAACTACCCTCTGCTGACTGTGGGCGGTTCTCAAACTACTCCTAGTGCTGGCGGGCGGGTTCTAGTACTGCTCCTGGCGGGGCGGTTCTAGTACTGCTCCTGGCGGGGCGGCTCTAGTACTGCTCCTGGCGGGGCGGCTCTAGTACTGCTCCTGGCGGGGCGGCTCTAGTACTGCTCCTGGCGGGGCGGCTCTAGTACTGCTCCTGGCGGGGCGGCTCTAGTACTGCTCCTGGCGGGGCGGCTCTAGTACTGCTCCTGGCGGGGCGGTTCTAGTACTGCTCCTGGCGGGGCGGTTCTAGTACTGCTCCTGGTGCTGGCGGTTCTAGTACTGCTCCTGGTGCTGGCGGTTCTAGTCCTGCTCCTGCTGCTGGTGGGCGGGTCTAGTACTGCTCCTGGCGGGGCGGGTCTAGTACTGCTCCTGGCGGGGCGGGTCTAGTACTGCTCCTGGCAGGGCGGGTCTAGTACTGCTCCTGGCGGGGCGGGTCTAGTACTGCTCCTGGCGGGGCGGGTCTAGTACTGCTCCTGGCGGGGCGGGTCTAGTACTGCTCCTGGCGGGGCGGGTCTAGTACTGCTCCTGGTGGGGCGGGTCTAGTACTGCTCCTGGCGGGGCGGGTCTAGTACTGCACCTGGTGCTGGCGGTTCTAGTCCTGCTCCTGGTGCTGGCGGTTCTAGTCCTGCTCCTGGTGCTGGCGGTTCTAGTCCTGCTCCTGGTGCTGGCGGTTCTAGTCCTGCTCCTGGCGGTTCTAGTCCTGCTCCTGGTGCTGGCGGTTCTAGTACTGCTCCTGGTGCTGTCGGTTATAGTACTGCTCCTGGTGCTGGCGGGGCGGGTCTAGTACTGCTCCTGGCGGGGCGGGTCTACTACTGCTCCTGGCGGGGCAGGTCTTGTACTGCTCCTGGCGGGGCGGGTCTAGTACTGCTCCTGGCGGGGCGGGTCTAGTACTGCTCCTGGTGGGGCGGGTCTAGTACTGCTCCTGGCGGGGCGGGTCTAGTACTGCTCCTGGTGATGGCGGGTCTAGTACTGCTCCTGGCGGGGCGGGTCTAGTACTGGTGCTGGCGGTTCTAGTACTGCTCCTGGCGGGGCGGTTCTAGTACTGCTCCTGGTGATGGTGGTTCTAGTAGTGCTCCTGGTGCTGCCGGTTCTACTGTAGTACTGCTCCTGGTGCTGGCAGTTCTAGTACTGCTCCTGGTGTTGGCAGTTCTAGTACTGCTCCTGGTGCTGGTGGTTCTAGAACAACCCCTGGCGGATGGTTCTGGAACAACCCCTGGTGCTGATGGGCGGTTTTAGAAGTACTCCTAGTGTGCAGTTCTAGTACTGCTCCTGGTGGGCGGTTATATAACTACTCCTAGTTTTGGTGGGCGGTTCTAGAACTACCCTGGTGGGCGGTTCCAGAACAACCCCTGGTGATGGTGGGTGGTTCTAGAATTACTCCTGGAGGGCGGTTCTAGATCTACCCCTGGCGGGTGGTTCCTGAACAACCCCTGGTGATGGTGGGCGGTTCTAGAATTACCCCTGGTGGTTGGTTCTAGAACTACCCCTAGTTTTGGTGGGCGGTTCTAGAACTACCCCTGGTGGGCGGTTCCAGAACAACCCCTGGTGATGGTGGGCGGTTCTAGAATTACTCCTGGTGCTGGAGGGCGGTTCTAGATCTACCCCTGGCGGGCGGTTCCTGAACAACCCCTGGTGCCGGTGGGCGGTTCTAGAATTACTCCTAGCGTGCAAGTCCTCGTGGGCGGTTCTAGTACTGTTCCTGGTATGCTCCTGGTGGGCGGTTCAAGAACTACCCCTGGCGCCAGTGGGCGGTTCCAGTACGACCCCTGGCGCCAGTGGGCGGTTCCAGTATGACCCCTGGTGCCAGTGGGCGGTTCCAGTACGACCCCTGGTGCCAGTGGGCGGTTCCAGTACGACCCCTGGCGCCAGTGGGCGGTTCCAGTACGACCCCTGGCGCCAGTGGGCGGTTCCAGTACGACCCCTGGCGCCAGTGGGCGGTTCCAGTACTACCCCTGGCGCCAGTGGGCGGTTCCAGTACTACCCTTTGCGCCAGTGGGCGGTCCCAGTACTACCCTTGGCGCCAGTGGGCGGTCCCAGTACTACCCTTGGCGCCAGTGGGCGGTTCCAGTACGACCCCTGGCGCCAGTGGGCGGTTCCAGTACGACCCCTGGCGCCAGTGGGCGGTTCCAGTACGACCCCTGGCGCCAGTGGGCAGTTCCAGTACGACCCCTGGCGCCAGTGGGCGGTTCCAGTATGACCCCTGGCGCCAGTGGGCGGTTCCAGTACTACCCCTGGCGCCAGTGGGCGGTTCCAGTACTACCCCTGGCGCCAGTGGGCGGTTCCAGTACTACCCTTGGCGCCAGTGGGCGGTCCCAGTACTACCCTTGGCGCCAGTGGGCGGTCCCAGTACTACCCTTGGCGCCAGTGGGCGGTCCCAGTACTACCCCTGGCACCAGTGGGCGGTTCCAGTACTACCCCTGGCGCCAGTGGGCGGTTCCAGTACTACCCCTGGTGCCAGTGGGCGGTTCCAGTACTAACCCTGGCGGGCGGTTCTACACCTACCCCTGGTGTGCGTTCTAGAACTACTCCTGGTAGTATACATCTATTCTATATTTTTCTATTTTAACTATTGTATGTACATTGGTGTGAGTGCCTGTCTCTACGGTGTCACTTACTTAACCGTGTATTCATTATACGTTTTTTAAATTTCCTATTTTTGCAGAATTTGACTATTTAGTTCGGTTGTTCTTGATTGGTTCTTTGGCATTCCTAGTTTGTCTATGGGCTCAATGCAACAAAATGAGTCATCTAGCGTCAATGAACTTTAACCACCTTCACTGCACACGTCAGTGTTGTGTCCTCCTCTCCCCACCCCCAAATAGCTGCAAAGTCCCACCTGTATAGTGGAGCCCAAGACCACACTCTGGATCTCTGGCACTCCTGATGTCACCTGCAGGGGCCCCAGGAACCTCCGAACACCACACTGACATCTGTCTGCTCTCCTCCACAACTGAGCAGCAGCAGAAGCCCAGCTAACAGACATTGCTGTCACTGCAAACACTCATTGGATTAACTGACACGATGTCAGCGAGTTTCTGAAGATCCGGATACTGCAGCCATGAGATCTGTGGCTGCATTAGGCAGATGGGACATTGCAGCTAATAGAGAGTAAGAGTGTAACAGAGATGGCCCTAAACTGCATTTAAAGGGAATCTGTCACCAGGTTTATTGCCACCTGATCTGAGAGCAGCACAACGTGGGGACAAAGATCCCCAATTCCAGTGACGTGTTGCTTTCTGGGCTGATTGCTGTAGTTTTGATAAGAGATCCTCCACAAGCAGGAGACTGCCACCAGATGACTAGTAAAGCTTCTGCCATGTAGTCCAACCCTGTCCCCACAATGGATGGATAGTTCTGTACACTGTGCATAGGCAGAAAGCTACCAATCAGTGATGTGGGTGGGGTTATACAGAGCCCAGCATTCAGAGCATTTGTAGATCTGCAGCAGACACAGTTACTCTGAACTGCACCAAGTGATCCATCACTGTAATCAGGGTCTCTGCCCCTAAGTCATGCTGCTCTCAGATGGGGCAGCAAAATCCTGGTGACAAATTCACTAACCCCATCCAGCTTCAGGTGCAAGTATTAGAATTGATTCTCATGCTCAAAATTAAATGTAAAGGCAAGTGGCTAATGGCAGGCAATAGGTACATCAAGGTATGGAAGAGTTACCTGCAGGATTGTAGGGAACAAACTTCTCAATGTCGGGGTACTGCTGCTCATCTGTCTTATCAGAAGTGCCAGAAACCTAGAGGGGAACAGGAACCAGGTCACAAGCTTCATTTATCCAGTGTTTGCCATTAGGTTCTCCATATATGATCTGAAAAGGAGTCAGCCAAGCCCCTGTGGCATAGCTGTGGCCTGGCCATACACTGTTTGGCTAGCAGCCATCTCTCCCAACATACAGATGAGCTCTCATGTGTTCTGTGGGGAGGAGGGTAATCTGCTGCCTCTAAGCAATTTGTGCCTAGAGAACAAGGAGCGGGTATTTGAACTGAACATTTGTTAGGGCAGCCAGGAGACCCCCATACACATTACACAGCTAGATTAGCCAGATATTAGCCCACTTTAATCCAACAGATAATAATGGGACTTGTAATAGTAGAACATGCCATGTGATCTTCTTGCAGATGTTCCTGTGGCATTTTAGGATTATGTAGATACAAGTCTGTACATCAGTACAGGGCAGAACACAAGAGCGGTGTATGATCAGAGCTGCGGTAATACATTATACCTGTATAACAGCGGGCGCAGGCTTTGGCACTTTCCGGTCTCCTTTCAGAGGCTGCCCGTTCTTCTGGGTCATTACTTGCTTGTTGACATTTCCCAGAGCTTTTCTTGATGTTTTCCCACTTGATGCAGAACTGCGCACTTTGCCCTGGTGGCTTTTGACAAGCGACTTTCCTATAGGGAAAAAGTCAAGTTACTTACCGGTAACAGGATCTTTCGGAGACCATGACAGCACCATGGGGGGGGGGGGGGGTCAGCCCACCAAGGACAGCAAACCTACAGGCTTAACAAGGGGTGCCACTTCTCGCCTCAGTCTGGATTACAGAGTATTGAGAGGACTGCCAGGATAAACATAGCAAACAATCACAAAATTACTCATACACCACCCAATAAGTGTGAAATTCTAACAAACAGAGTGCTCCCACAAACATGAAGGGAGGAAATATAAGGGTGCTGTCATGGTCTCAGAAAAATCCCATTACCGGTAAGTAACTTATGACCATCGGTCGACCATGACAGCACCACGAGAGAATTGTAGAGATTAAGAAGTCTAGGGAGGGTCCACAGCTTGGAGCACCCATCTCCCAAAGGTGAGGTCAGATGAAACACCCATATCCAGTCTATAGTGCCTATAGAATGTAGAGGGAGAAGACCAGGTAGCAGCCTTACATATGTCTATCGAGACACCCGTCTTCTCTGCCCAGGAGATAGACAGCCCGGGTGGAGTGAGCGTTCAACCCTTGTGATACTTCTTCGTCACTAAACGCATAAGCTAGAGAAATAGCCTCCCTCATCCATCTAGCTACAGGGACCTTGACTTTAAACCCTTTCCTAACCCCTTGGTAGGATATAAACAATGAGCTCTCTTTCCTAAAGTCTTTGGTAACCGAGAGGTACCTAACCACACAACTCCTTACGTCTAATGTATGCAACTCTGCTTCCTTCTGGTTACTCGGATTAGGACAGAAGGAGGGTAGTACTACTTCCTGAAGTCAGTGGAAATGAGTAGCTACCTTAGGGAGATAGAGTCATTCTTAAACCTGATCCTGCCTATCATCCAGGATTTGAGTAAATGGTAAGGCCGTAGACAGATCCTGAATGTGACCAATCCTCCTAGCAGAGGTTAAAGCTATTAGTAGTGCTGTTTTAAGGGAGAGGGATTTAAGGGTTGCTAATTCTACCACTGGGCGTGCCACCTGCTGGCCGTAGAGGTTATTGCAGCACTCCCTTTGGAGTCGGCACACATGTGGCCGGAACTTCCTGGTCCGGTCACGTGACCACCGGGGCGCACAGCAGCATCATGCCACGCCTCCGGCTACATAGAGAGACCGGAAGCGTGTGGCCCCGCCGTATCATGCGGCACTGAAGCTGCAACTTCCCACAGGGTCACCACTGCCTGGCGCCAGAACGACACTGGGGCGGCCCACCCCAGACAGGGGCGCAGCTCCCCCTTACCATCTGGCACCAGCATGATGTTGGGGCTGCCAACCCCAGACAGGGGCACAGCCCCTGCTGCCATCCAGCGCCCATTTGATGCTGGGGCTGCCAACCCCAGACATAGGCGCCGCTCCACAGCCACTGACGCAGAGCGATGCTGGAGCTGCCGACCCCAGGCTGTGGGCGCTGCTCGACAGCTCGATTCTTCAGAATCCGTACATCTTCAACAGGTAAGCCTGCCACAGGTTCCCTTCATCAAGGATAGGAAACCAAACTGAGGCGAGAGGTGCCGCCCCTTTTAAGCCTGTAGGTTTCTTGTACTTGGTGGGCGGATTCCCTCTCTCGTGGTGCAGTCATGGTCGACCGATAAATAGATACTTTGAGGACTGTTCCCGAGCATCAATGGGCAAGAAACTGAAAGATTGCCAACACCAAAGCAGCAGTGGCAGAGTCTTCCAATACGCAAGGAACAGAATTATGCCCACCTGGATGTCAGGTGTACTAGTAATCCCAGCACCCATGCCCAATCTGAGCACATACTTGAAAATCATTTCTGCACTAAAAGTGAAAAAAAAAAAACCCACTGGAGTGGCACTTTAACCCCTTACCAACATGATTTGCAGTTACATCATATGCCAGCTGTGATATTTAGCCATCATCAACCTCTAATAGCCACATGTAGGGCAGAGCTCCACCTGTTAGAGACGGACAGCGGCATTAACAGCGAACTGAGAAGGGAGTCATGCCATGTGCCCATCTGTGCTCCTGTAACACGATCGTGGGATGCCATCACTGCCAGAAAGGAGTCTGCTGAAAAGACCCATGCCTGTCATGACAGATCTGTGAATGCTGGCTATATACTGCAGTATTGCTGTACGTAACAAGAAATCAGATGATTGCATGTTCAAGTCCCCTAAGGCTATGTGCCCACGATGCAGAAATACTCCGGATTTTTCCTGAGCGTTTCTGCATCTCCCCTGGCAGAAAAAACGCATGTGGATTGTACATGTGGATTGTACATGCGGATTGTACATGCGGATTGTACATGCATTTTCCTGCCAGGGACATGCGGAAATGAAGAGTTCTTAACATGCATTTCCGCATGCGGGTTGTCAAGCGCTTTCCAAGCGATTTTAGCATCACTTGGAAAGTGCTTGTCAACTTGGTCACACTATATAAATCCATGCAAACGGCATGGATTTATATAGTGTGACCCGAGAGAATGTCAAAAAATAAAAAATAAATCTATACTTACCTTCCGATGGACCCCAGAGTCTTGCTTCACTCGGTGCTGACTGCAGGCAGATCGCGGTACACTGCACTGAAGGACCTGCCGACGTCAGCGTCGCGTGACCCATCACATGACTATGACATCAGCGTAGGTCCTTCAGTCCATCGCGATTTGCCGGCATGAGAGGAGGGGCGCAGCGGGGGCCGCCAGAAGGTAAGTATCATATTTAGTTTTTATTTTATTCTTTTTTTCACAGTTTCTATAGTACCCGGGTCCGGAGGACGGTCTCCTCTCCTCTAGACCTGGGAACCATCCGCACATTGGAACGCGTGGATTGCGCATCTACATATACAGTGATGCGTAATCCATGCGATCTAATGCAAGTAAGTGGCGGCGAAAAAGCAGCACTTCCGCAAAATAATTGGTAGTGCTGCGTTTTTTTTCCGCAATGATAATCCGCAGCAGAAATTTCCGCAGCATGTGCACAGCACATGCGGGTTATCATTGGGGAACATGGCAGGCCTTCTACCATGTGTTTTTTAAGCGTTTCTGCAGCATTTTTGCCGCTGCGGAAATGCTTAAAAAATGCATCGTGGGCACACAGCCTAAGGGGACAAAAAGGAAAAAGTATAATCTGAACCTTCAAATCACCCCTGCCCCTCTATGACCCATTTTAAAATAAACCATATGGGCGTTACTTCTGTAAAAGTCCAATCAAAATATAAAAATAATTTACCTGATCAGTGAACGGCATAAAAACAAAAACCCTCATATGGCTGTATTGACAGAAAGATAAAGTTACTGCTCTTAGAAGAATAAGAAAAATGCAGAGATGGGAAATAACACGGTCAGGAAGGGGTTAAATTCTGCCACTTCTATAGAAAATTGAACCCATTTCGCTGACTGCCTTCAATGGCAGCCAAATAAGGCAGAGGGTTAGAGGAATACTGACCTTATATTGTAGACTTCTAGGATGCTTAAGAAGTGGACATTCCCTTTAAGCTACATTGTGCAGACAAAGCCATGGCAGTGTAGAAGGCCGACAAGATCTCAGTGGAAAGGCTGCAGGTTTGCGTCTGCATTAGGCAAGTTATAGAGGTAGAAGTGTTGGGACCTTGTTGCTGTGCAGGTAGAATCTGGAGCCTCGGCACCGTCCTGCGTAGCCCATACTACAGGGAGGAGCAGCGCCATGTGTAGTAATCTGAGCAGGATAGTCAGTGTTCAGCCAGCACTGATGGAGACTGACACCCCAACTCATTACCCAATACATGACAGGCTTAAAGAACCTCTCCCATCAGAGCTTATCCTCTTAATATATCGTAATTATATAGAACTGTGTACTAACAATTGCTCACTTTACCTTTCTACCCAGTAAATTCTTTTCTATGTAGAAACAGGAAGCCTCTTCCCTGCAAAAATCATTCTCCTCTTCACCTCCTGACCCAGCTGCTCCCTCCTCCTCTGCAGGGACTTATGACTCATGCAGGAAAAGTTCACCTTGTGTTAACATAGAGATTATAAGGATTCAGCTAGTCAGTTTTTAATCACATCTCTTTTCCATTAGGTAAATGACAATAAGCTGGGTAGAAAGGCAAAATGAGCAATTGTAAGTACACAGTGCTATATAATATGATGACTGCAATATATAGAGAATAAAAACTGATGGGAGAGATTCTTTAAAGATGGGTGGGCAAAAGTAAAAGCAAAGTTTATTATAAGGTGGACTCCACTTAACACTTCTGGTGAGGCGCACCATAGTGATGGGGTGCACTTAATTTATGGAAAGTTGTGACTCAGGTGGCTTCACCATGCTCCGTCCACTTGGCAGAGCTGGAGTGAAAGTGCTTAAATAAATAAATATATATATATTGAGTGCAAGGGATAATTTTATTTAATCGAACACGATGACAAAATCCCAAACCGACCCAAATTCATCTTCAAAAAGGCACGTAACCTAGGATCAATTATAGCCCCAACAGTAAGGATACACACCAGTTCTCAAAAACCTCAAACCCCATTCCATCAAAAACTAAAAGGCTTCTTTCCATGCAAAAAATGTAAGACATGCAAAACCCTAAACACACCAAAACAACACACCGTCAGCCACCAAAAAGAAATATACCCCATCACAGATTTTATAACATGCAACACCACAGGGGTCATATACGGGCTATATTGCCCATGTGGCAAATTATATATAGGCAGAACAAAAAGACCTATGAACATCAGGATCAACGAACATTTAAGGAACATCAAAAATAAATACATGGGCCACCCTCTCTCAAAACACTTTATAAAAAAACACAATGGGTCAATAAAAGGAATTAAAATAGTAGGTATACAAATCGTCCACAAGAACTGGAGACAAGGAGATTTTATTAAGAGCATGTCCAGGAAAGAAAGTGAGTGGATTTTTAAACTGAACACCTTAAGACCAAGAGGATTGAACAGCGAAATAGAGCTCTTTGCATTTAATGACTAACAAATTGACCTATGACGTCACCAGCCCTGCATATATAAGGACACCATTTGACTGGGTTAAGCCATCCCTGAGGAAGACAGCCGCAGTTGTTGAAACGCGTCGGACTGACCCTTAACACAGCTAAAGAGGCGCCCACAGGCCTCCGTACCTTGTGCACGCTGCACACCACGTGACCCCACGTCACGCTGCCCCCCTCTCGCGCGCTCTCCACATACTCTCTCTCTCCTCCTCCTACCCGGAAGTAGCGAGCACGCGGCAGTCACCGGCCAGGACTCCGCTCTCGCTCCGGACCTCGACCACCCCCAGACGGTGAAGCCCTCTACAGACCGTAAGTAACAACGGGCCCCTGCCCCACCAAGTCCATACTGTACGCAGCTGACCCTCTAACGGTTTTTCCCTGTTCCCCGCAGTACTTGCTATCAACCCCTTCAGTTGGGCTCTGCACCAGCCACCCTCCCTATTGCTGAATCTGGCACCCACTGTTTCCAGCCAGAGCCTCCTGGTGCACCCAACATAGGAAAACATAAGCCTCCTACTGTATCCTATCTCTGGTTACCTCTGACATAACTATAGCCTCCTACTACAGCACCCTGCTGTATCTACATTATGGAGACCTGAACCAGCATCTACTATTGACACCCTAATCCCTACGAAGCAGGTAAATCACGATCTCTGGGTAAAAACTGGAGGCTACAGCCACAATCCAGTGATACCTTAACAGATACACCCCCTCCCCCTCCCTACAGATCTCTATACAGCGAACAGAGGCATTACATGCTAGTACAAGTCTCTTGCTGCATCCTACTTCTGACCTCCTCGTGCTACCTCCACTCAACAAGGGACCAGGACTACTACCTCCAGCTCATTCTAAGACGTCCCTGGATGCCCCTTGTACCTACCAACAGGTAACCCCAAAACTCTTGTCTCCAAGGCTTGTACCACAGCTACATCAGTTAATTTATGATCTATCCCTATTCCTTCCCCCTGCAGATCTAACTCAGATCATCAACCCACAGCCGTGTGTGACATATCCTCTACCTCTCTCCAAGAAGGACCAGGACCGATACCTCCTAGTCATCCAAAATAATCAGGACACCCCCCGCTACCCTCTAGAAGGTAACTAATCCAAAACTACCCTCTTTGAACCCCGTACCTTAACCCTTGAGCCCTGCACCCTATTCTTAATACTTGTCTCCTCTCACTCCCTATAGTACTGCTCCGGTGAATCCAGTATTATCCACACAGCCTGCTGACTGTCACACCAGTAGCAGTGCTACTGTGGATCAACAGCTAACTACTACCACAGTCTATTGAGTACCATACCAAGAACAGGTAACTCACGACCCAACTCAGAGTCCAGCAGAGACATCTCTGTCGAGTTCCACCCCCACTTATCCATACATTTTTTTGTGTACCCCACTCTAGGTACCCCTCGTCCTCCCTCCCAGGCACCAACACGTGCCACCAGTGAACCTCCATACCCCATACGAGGCACCAGTATCAGGTAACCACAGACAAACAGATACCTACCCCTTCCCCCATCGCTCATTAGTATACCATATTTATACATTCCTATTCTATCCCACCAGGTCTACAAGCCTTTGCCTCCTTATACATCTACTGCAACCGAACATCCTCAGACTACGAGGGAAAAAGGCCTATTTTTATCAATCAGTGATTACCTTGTATCAGTGGACACCGATCTATTTATCGATTTTATAACTTTTAATACTTTTAATAACTATTCTTATATCCGACCCAGTGACCTCACTGAGTCTGAATCATTTTAACTAGCTATTTTTAAGCACATGTTCGATTAAATAAAATTATCCCTTGCACTCAAAATCTCTCGTGCCGTCCTTCTGTTCACTACCACTAGCGCAAATTTACTTCTTCTCGGCTATATCAACACTTATTTGGACAACCCTGGTTCCCTGTCCACAAATTTGCTGCCACTAGTAGTGACGAGCCCACAGCGCCTCCTGTACCCATATACTAACCAATTATATATATATATATATATATTATATAAAAAAATTAACATCTAGTTGCATAAAAGTTTTGACCTGTCAGAGTTCTGCTAGAAATCTATTAAACCCCTTGATGAATTGGGGCCAGATCGGCCGTTACCTTTAGAAACCACTTACCGGCACCTGATAGTTGTGCACGATCTCTGGACAACAGCGCAGCATTAACATCACCGTTCTCCTGGTCACTGTAGATCACGGTCGCCATTATAGTCAGATTCTGCAGGCAAAATATAAGAATGAGCCACGTTTCATTTTAGAACACACCAACAAGTAGTGTCCTCCTCACCAACCCCTGGACAATCTCCTGACACCACAACTCAGGAATATTAGAGGAGCCCTTCATAATGCTGGTCCTTGTCAGGAGGAGTATAGCGTGAGCTCAGGAGAGGAAGCCATTCCTGGTAAGCAGGTGCCCAGTGTTATAGCGATGATCCTCCTACAGATGCCAGGACCAGAGAATAGAGGACTGTGCCTCCAACCACAGCAACAACCCATTACAGGAACCGGACAGATCCATAGAGCCATGAGCAGCATTGATCAGTAGCCATGTCTACACTGCAGCAATTACCCATTACAGGGAGCTGACAGATCCATAGTGCTATGAGCAGCACTGATCAGCAGCCATGTCTACACTGCAGCAATTACCCATTACAGGGACCTGACAGATCCATAGTGCTATGAGCAGCACTGATCAGCCGCCATGTCTACACTGCAGCAATTACCCATTACAGGGTCCTGACAGATCCATAGGGCTATGAGCTGCATTGATCAGGAGCCATGTGTACACTGCAGCAATTGCCCATTACAGGGACCTGACAGATCCATAGTGCTATGAGCAGCACTGATCAGCTGCCATGTCTACACTGCAGCAATTACCCATTACAGGGACCTGACAGATCCATAGTGCTATGAGCTGCACTGACCAGGAGCCATGTGTACACTGCAGCAATTGCCCATTACAGGGACCTGACAGATCCATAGTGCTATGAGCAGCACTGATCAGCAGCCATGTCTACACTGCAGCAATTACCCATTACAGGGTCCTGACAGATCCATAGTGCTATGAGCAGCACTGATCAGCAGCCATGTCTACACTGCAGCAATTACCCATTACAGGGACCTGACAGATCCATAGTGCTATGAGCAGCACTGATCAGTAGCCATGTCTACACTGCAGCAATTACCCATTACAGGGACCTGACAGATCCATTCTGCTATGAGCAGCACTGAGCAGCAGCCATGTCTACACTGCAGCAATTACCCATTACAGGGACCTGACAGATCCATAGTGTTATGAGCAGCACTGATCAGCCGCCATGTCTACACTGCAGCAATTACCCATTACAGGGTCTTGATCGATCCATAGTGCTATGAGCAGCACTGATCAGCAGCCATGTCTACACTGCAGCAATTACCCATTACAGGGTCCTGACAGATCCATAGTGCTATGAGCAGCACTGATCAGCAGCCATGTCTACACTGCAGCAATTACCCATTACAGGGTCCTGACAGATCCATAGTGCTATGAGCAGCACTGATCAGCAGCCATGTCTACACTGCAGCAATTACGCATTACAGGGTCCTGACAGATCCATAGTGCTATGAGCAGCACTGATCAGCAGCCATGTCTACACTGCAGCAATTACCCATTACAGGGTCCTGACCGATCCATAGTGCTATGAGCAGCACTGATCAGCAGCCATGTCTACACTGCAGCAATTACCCATTACAGGGTCCTGACAGATCCATAGTGCTATGAGCAGCACTGATCAGCAGCCATGTCTACACTGCAGCAATTACCCATTACAGGGACCTGACAGATCCATAGTGCTATGAGCAGCACTGATCAGCAGCCATGTCTACACTGCAGCAATTACCCATTACAGGGTCCTGACAGATCCATAGTGCTATGGGCAGCACTGATCAGCAGCCATGTCTACACTGCAGCAATTACCCATTACAGGGTCCTGACAGATCCATAGTGCTATGAGCAGCACTGATCAGCAGCCATGTCTACACTGCAGCAATTACCCATTACAGGGTCCTGACAGATCCATAGTGCTATGAGCAGCACTGATCAGCAGCCATGTCTACACTGCAGCAATTACGCATTACAGGGTCCTGACAGATCCATACTGCTATGAGCAGCACTGATCAGCAGCCATGTCTACACTGCAGCAATTACCCATTACAGGGACCTGACAGATCCATAGTGCTATGAGCAGCACTGATCAGCAGCCATGTCTACACTGCAGCAATTACCCATTACAGGGTCCTGACCGATCCATAGTGCTATGAGCAGCACTGATCAGCAGCCATGTCTACACTGCAGCAATTACCCATTACAGGGTCCTGACAGATCCATAGTGCTATGAGCAGCACTGATCAGCAGCCATGTCTACACTGCAGCAATTACCCATTACAGGGACCTGACAGATCCATAGTGCTATGAGCAGCACTGATCAGCAGCCATGTCTACACTGCAGCAATTACCCATTACAGGGTCCTGACAGATCCATAGTGCTATGAGCAGCACTGATCAGCAGCCATGTCTACACTGCAGCAATTACCCATTACAGGGTCCTGACAGATCCATAGTGCTATGGGCAGCACTGATCAGCAGCCATGTCTACACTGCAGCAATTACCCATTACAGGGACCTGACAGATCCATAGTGCTATGAGCAGCACTGATCAGCAGCCATGTCTACACTGCAGCAATTACCCATTACAGGGTCCTGACAGATCCATATTGCTATGAGCAGCACTGATCAGCAGCCATGTCTACACTGCAGCAATTACGCATTACAGGGTCCTGACAGATCCATAGTGCTATGAGCAGCACTGATCAGCAGCCATGTCTACACTGCAGCAATTACCCATTACAGGGTCCTGACCGATCCATAGTGCTATGAGCAGCACTGATCAGCAGCCATGTCTACACTGCAGCAATTACCCATTACAGGGTCCTGACAGATCCATAGTGCTATGAGCAGCACTGATCAGCAGCCATGTCTACACTGCAGCAATTACCCATTACAGGGACCTGACAGATCCATAGTGCTATGAGCAGCACTGATCAGCAGCCATGTCTACACTGCAGCAATTACCCATTACAGGGTCCTGACAGATCCATAGTGCTATGAGCAGCACTGATCAGCAGCCATGTCTACACTGCAGCAATTACCCATTACAGGGTCCTGACAGATCCATAGTGCTATGAGCAGCACTGATCAGCAGCCATGTCTACACTGCAGCAATTACCCATTACAGGGTCCTGACAGATCCATAGTGCTATGAGCAGCACTGATCAGCAGCCATGTCTACACTGCAGCAATTACGCATTACAGGGTCCTGACAGATCCATAGTGCTATGAGCAGCACTGATCAGCAGCCATGTCTACACTGCAGCAATTACCCATTACAGGGTCCTGACCGATCCATAGTGCTATGAGCAGCACTGATCAGCAGCCATGTCTACACTGCAGCAATTACCCATTACAGGGTCCTCACAGATCCATAGTGCTATGAGCAGCACTGATCAGCAGCCATGTCTACACTGCAGCAATTACCCATTACAGGGACCTGACAGATCCATAGTGCTATGAGCAGCACTGATCAGCAGCCATGTCTACACTGCAGCAATTACCCATTACAGGGTCCTGACAGATCCATAGTGCTATGAGCAGCACTGATCAGCAGCCATGTCTACACTGCAGCAATTACCCATTACAGGGTCCTGACAGATCCATAGTGCTATGAGCAGCACTGATTAGCAGCCATGTCTACACTGCAGCAATTACGCATTACAGGGTCCTGACAGATCCATAGTGCTATGAGCAGCACTGATCAGCAGCCATGTCTACACTGCAGCAATTACCCATTACAGGGTCCTGACCGATCCATAGTGCTATGAGCAGCACTGATCAGCAGCCATGTCTACACTGCAGCAATTACCCATTACAGGGTCCTGACAGATCCATAGTGCTATGAGCAGCACTGATCAGCAGCCATGTCTACACTGCAGCAATTACCCATTACAGGGACCTGACAGATCCATAGTGCTATGAGCAGCACTGATCAGCAGCCATGTCTACACTGCAGCAATTACCCATTACAGGGTCCTGACAGATCCATAGTGCTATGAGCAGCACTGATCAGCAGCCATGTCTACACTGCAGCAATTACCCATTACAGGGTCCTGACAGATCCATAGTGCTATGGGCAGCACTGATCAGCAGCCATGTCTACACTGCAGCAATTACCCATTACAGGGACCTGACAGATCCATAGTGTTATGAGCAGCACTGATCAGCCGCCATGTCTGCACTGCAGCAATTACCCATTACAGGGTCCTGACCGATCCATAGTGCTATGAGCAGCACTGATCAGCAGCCATGTCTACACTGCAGCAATTACCCATTACAGGGTCCTCACAGATCCATAGTGCTATGAGCAGCACTGATCAGCAGCCATGTCTACACTGCAGCAATTACCCATTACAGGGTCCTGACAGATCCATAGTGCTATGAGCAGCACTGATCAGCAGCCATGTCTACACTGCAGCAATTACCCATTACAGGGTCCTGACAGATCCATAGTGCTATGAGCAGCACTGATCAGCAGCCATGTCTACACTGCAGCAATTACGCATTACAGGGTCCTGACAGATCCATAGTGCTATGAGCAGCACTGATCAGCAGCCATGTCTACACTGCAGCAATTACCCATTACAGGGTCCTGACAGATCCATAGTGCTATGGGCAGCACTGATCAGCAGCCATGTCTACACTGCAGCAATTACCCATTACAGGGACCTGACAGATCCATAGTGTTATGAGCAGCACTGATCAGCCGCCATGTCTGCACTGCAGCAATTACCCATTACAGGGTCCTGACCGATCCATAGTGCTATGAGCAGCACTGATCAGCAGCCATGTCTACACTGCAGCAATTGCCCATTACAGGGTCCTCACAGATCCATAGTGCTATGAGCAGCACTGATCAGCAGCCATGTCTACACTGCAGCAATTACCCATAATAGGGTCCTGACAGATCCATAGTGCTATGAGCAGCACTGATCAGCAGCCATGTCTACACTGCAGCAATTACCCATTACAGGGTCCTGACCGATCCATAGTGCTATAAGCAGCACTGATCAGCAGCCATGTCTACACTGCAGCAATTACCCATTACAGGGTCCTGACAGATCCATAGTGCTATGAGCAGCACTGATCAGCAGCCATGTCTACACTGCAGCAATTACCCATTACAGGGTCCTGACAGATCCATAGTGCTATGGGCAGCACTGATCAGCAGCCATGTCTACACTGCAGCAATTACCCATTACAGGGACCTGACAGATCCATAGTGTTATGAGCAGCACTGATCAGCCGCCATGTCTGCACTGCAGCAATTACCCATTACAGTGTCCTGACCGATGCATAGTGCTATGAGCAGCACTGATCAGCAGCCATGTCTACACTGCAGCAATTACCCATTACAGGGTCCTGACAGATCCATAGTGCTATGAGCAGCACTGATCAGCAGCCATGTCTACACTGCAGCATTTACCCATTACAGGGTCATGACAGATCCATAGTGCTATGAGCAGCACTGATCAGCCGCCATGTCTACACTGCAGCAATTACCCATTACAGGGTCCTGACAGATAACATACAACATAAAAAAAAAATTTTATGGGCATCATAAACACCCTTTAAAAAAATTTGTGGGTGTTGCATCACGGACCACGGTCACCCTGGTGATATGGTGGTGGATGATGAGGAGAAGGAGGAGGACAAGAGCAAATAGTCACCAAAATCAGGAAGCGTATACCCATGTGTGGGTGTGAAAAGGTGCATGTGAATACACCTCCCAAAAAAAGACACTGGATTTGAGTTTATTTTCCCAGAACTTGGACAGTGTTTAGTGTTGAGCGATACCTTCCGATATCGGGAAATATCGGATCGGATTGGATCGGACCGATACCGAAAAAGTATCGGATATCGCCGATTCCGATACCGGAAACCAATGCAAGTCAATGGGACATAAATATCGGAATTAAAATAAACCCTTTCTTTCCTTGTAGGTTATTTCTACATGAAGGAAAACAACTAAGAATAATGTAGAATGTATTGGGGGAGGTGGGGGAGACAATAAAGGCATAGAGGTTTAGCCCAGTCAAATGGAATAGCAGGAATTAATATTTTTTTATTATGTTCTGAGTTACGGAAATATTAACTATGTTAAGTATTTTTATATTTTGTCAGATATTTATGTTTCACTACTTCCATGCTCTTCACCTTCTTTTTTACTTCTCCCACACTTTCTCCTTCATCATCCTCAGCATCTTTTTCATCCACTTCTTCTTCACCTTCTTCTTCTTCACCTTCTTCGTATTATTCTTTTTTTTACATTCTTCATATTCTACTTCTTCATCTTCTTCATATTCTTCTTCTTCATCATATTCTTATTTGTGACAGGCATTCCTGTAGTTGTTATCTATAAAAGGTTGGACATTACACCTTTCGTTCTGCCCGTCACAAAAGATTTACAACAGGATTTGTCCGCGTTCAGTTTGGCCTGCAGCAGCAGGTCTTTTCCAGGGGCACCACGAGGAGGAACGGACTCACCCCCATACACTGCTTAGTCATCTTCTGCTTATAATTTAGATATTATCTTTTGCTCTGATTTTTAGTCTTATGCTTAATGTTCTTCCGCTTTTTGTTCTGCAGCTTCTTGTATTTCTGCTTCTTGGTTTTCTGTCTCTTGTTTTTCTGTATCTTGGTGCTTGTCTTCTCTTCTTTGTCTTCTTGGTCAACTTCTTCAGGGTCATCTTCTTGGTCTTCTTCGGGGTGGTCTTCAGGGTCGTCGTCTTCGGGGGTCCTCGTCTTCGGGGTCCTCGTCTTCTTCGGGTTGGTCTTCTGGGTCCTCGTCTTCGGGGTCCTCGTCTTCTTCGGGGTGGTCTTCAGGGTCCTCGTCTTCTTCGGGGTGGTCTTCAGGGTCCTCGTCTTCTTCGGGGTGGTCTTCAGGGTCCTCGTCTTCAGGGTCATTGTCTTCGGGGTCCTCGTCTTCTTAGGGTTGGTCTTCAGGGTCCTCGTCTTCAGGGTCCTCGTCAGGGAGATCCAGAGTGATTACCAAGAACCATTTCAAAAAGCTTGAACTTGGAAATGTAGCAGAAGGTACAAGAAAGCTGAGGAACTACCGAGGACCAGCTGACGGTACTGGAACCCGGATGGATAGCAGAAGGTACAAGAGCCAATGGAACTACCGAGGACCAGCTGATGTTACTGGAACTCGGTTACTAAGCAGGAGGTACCTGTGCCAGAAAGCACTACCAAGGACCAGCAGACGTTGGTGGAACTTGGATACCGAGAAGGAGGCACCTAATCCAAAGGCACTGCCGAGAACCAGCTGACGGTACTGGAACCCGGATGGGTAGCAGAAGGTACAAGAGCCAATGGAACTACCGAGGACCAGCTGATGTTACTGGAACCCGGATGGGTAGCAGAAGGTACAAGAGCCAATGGAACTACCGAGGACCAGCTGATGTTACTGGAACTCGGTTACTAAGCAGGAGGTACCTGTGCCAGAAAGCACTACCAAGGACCAGCAGACGTTGGTGGAACTTGGATACCGAGAAGGAGGCACCTAATCCAAAGGCACTGCCGAGAACCAGCTGACGGTACTGGAACCCGGATGGGTAGCAGAAGGTACCCATGTAAAAAAAAAGTTCAAGGCCGCGAGCCGGCCGCAGTTACCAAAACCCACAGTCCTACAGAGGGTGCTTGTCCTATTGGCACTATGGAACCAGCCTTCATTGCCAGATCCCGCAGCCCACATAGGAGTCACCTAAACTGCAGGCACCATAGAGTCGGCTAACCCGACCGCAACACGACAGGACAACGCATTGGAGGCAAAGTGACGTTGACACTACCCGGAAACAGCTGGCGTGCTGGAACCAGGCTGGGCAGGAGGGAGTACCCGTGCCAAAGACACTGCCGAGAACCAGCTGACGGTACTGGAACCCGGATGGGTAGCAGAAGGTACAAGAGCCAATGGAACTGCCGAGAACCAGCTGGCGGTGCTGGAGCCCAGGGTAAATACTAAAAACAGAAGAGCCAGAGGTGTATTTGGAGGAGGTTTTAAATCCGTACTACAGTGGATGTGGACAAAGCAGGAGAATTTGCCGGACACACAGCTGGGGATCAGCTGACGTTACTGAATCCCAATAACACTGGAGCAAGCGTTGACTGTGCAGACGGCACTTCTGAGCAGCAACTAGCGGTATTGGAGCCCAGGGTAAATACTAAAAACGGAGGAGCCAGAGGTGTAATTGGAGCAAGTTTTAAATAAGTAGCACAGTGAATATGGACAGAGCAGGAGAAATTGCCGTGAACACAGCAGGGGAACAGCTGACGTTACCGAACCCCAATAACACCGCAGCAAGTGTTGACTGTGCAGACGGCACTTCCGAGCGCCAACTGGCGGTGCTGGAGCCCAGGGATAAGAATGAAAACAGAGGAGCCAGAGGTGTAATTCGAGCAACTTTAAAATGTGTAGTACAGTGGATGTGGACAAAGCAGGAGAAATTGCCGTCCGCACAGCAGGAGAACAGCTGACGTTACTGAACCCCAATAACACGGCAGCAAGTGTTGACTGTGCAGACGGCACTTCCGAGCGCCAACTGGCGGTGCTGGAGCCCAGGGATAAGAATGAAAACAGAGGAGCCAGAGGTGTAATTCGAGCAACTTTAAAATGTGTAGTACAGTGGATGTGGACAAAGCAGGAGAAATTGCCGTCCGCACAGCAGGAGAACAGCTGACGTTACTGAACCCCAATAACACGGCAGCAAGTGTTGACTGTGCAGACAGCACTTCCGAGAGCCAACTGGCGGTGTTGGAGCCCAGGGTAAATACTAAAAACGGAGGAGCCAGAGGTGTAATTGGAGCAAGTTTTAAATAAGTAGCACAGTGAATATGGACAGAGCAGGAGAAATTGCCGTGAACACAGCAGGGGAACAGCTGACGTTACCGAACCCCAATAACACCGCAGCAAGTGTTGACTGTGCAGACGGCACTTCCGAGCGCCAACTGGCGGTGCTGGAGCCCAGGGATAAGAATGAAAACAGAGGAGCCAGAGGTGTAATTGGAGCAACTTTAAAATCTGTAGTAGTGAGAATGTGGACAGAGCAGGAGAAATTGCCGTCCGCACAGCAGGGGAACAGCTGACGTTACTGAACCCCAATAACATGGTAGCAAGTGTTGACTGTGCAGACAGCACTTCCGAGCGCCAACTGGCGGTGCTGGAGCCCAGGGATAAGAATGAAAACAGAGGAGCCAGAGGAGTAATTGGAGCAACTTTAAAATGTGTAGTACAGTGGATGTGGACAAATCAGGAGAAATTGCCGTCCGCACAGCAGGAGAACAGCTGACGTTACTGAACCCCAATAACACGGCAGCAAGTGTTGACTGTGCAGACGGCACTTCCGAGCGCCAACTGGCGGTGCTGGAGCCCAGGGATAAGAATGAAAACAGAGGAGCCAGAGGTGTAATTGGAGCAACTTTAAAATCTGTAGTAGTGAGAAAGTGGACAGAGCAGGAGAAATTGCCGTCCGCACAGCAGGGGAACAGCTGACGTTACTGAACCCCAATAACATGGTAGCAAGTGTTGACTGTGCAGACAGCACTTCCGAGCGCCAACTGGCGGTGCTGGAGCCCAGGGATAAGAATGAAAACAGAGGAGCCAGAGGTGTAATTGGAGCAACTTTAAAATCTGTAGTAGTGAGAATGTGGACAGAGCAGGAGAAATTGCCGTCCGCACAGCAGGGGAACAGCTGACGTTACTGAACCCCAATAACACGGCAGCAAGTGTTGACTGTGCAGACAGCACTTCCGAGCGCCAACTGGCGGTGTTGGAGCCCAGGGTAAATACTAAAAACGGAGGAGCCAGAGGTGTAATTGGAGCAAGTTTTAAATAAGTAGCACAGTGAATATGGACAGAGCAGGAGAAATTGCCGTGAACACAGCAGGGGAACAGCTGACGTTACCGAACCCCAATAACACCGCAGCAAGTGTTGACTGTGCAGACGGCACTTCCGAGCGCCAACTGGCGGTGCTGGAGCCCAGGGATAAGAATGAAAACAGAGGAGCCAGAGGTGTAATTGGAGCAACTTTAAAATCTGTAGTAGTGAGAATGTGGACAGAGCAGGAGAAATTGCCGTCCGCACAGCAGGGGAACAGCTGACGTTACTGAACCCCAATAACATGGTAGCAAGTGTTGACTGTGCAGACAGCACTTCCGAGCGCCAACTGGCGGTGCTGGAGCCCAGGGATAAGAATGAAAACAGAGGAGCCAGAGGAGTAATTGGAGCAACTTTAAAATGTGTAGTACAGTGGATGTGGACAAATCAGGAGAAATTGCCGTCCGCACAGCAGGAGAACAGCTGACGTTACTGAACCCCAATAACACGGCAGCAAGTGTTGACTGTGCAGACGGCACTTCCGAGCGCCAACTGGCGGTGTTGGAGCTCAGGGATTACAGTTCAGGTGGTAGAAACATGAACAGAACAGGAGACCTGGATACTGTTGCCAACCAATTATTTATTCTGGAAGAGGACTGGCAAATTCATGAGAGATCCAGGCCTTGTTCATTTTGAGAAAAGTAAGCCGGTCAACGTTATCGGAGGATAGTCGCATGCGACGGTCTGTTAGTACACCACCTGCGGCACTAAAGACGCGTTCCGATAATACACTAGCAGCAGGGCAAGCTAGCACCTCCAGTGCATACTGACTAAGCTCTGGCCATGTATCCAGCTTACAGACCCAAAACTTGAAGGGAGAAGAGCCGTCTGGGAGTACACTAAGAGGGCAAGACATGTAGTCTGTCACCATCTGACGGAAACGTTGCCTCCTGCTGACTGGAGCTGTCTGTGATGGTGTAGACATTTGTGGCGGCGGGGACACAAAACTTTGCCACATTTCGGCCATACTGGTCTTGCCTTGTGCTGAGGCGCTGCTTCTGCTCCCTCTTTGTGCAGAGCTTCCTCCACTGCCTCGACGCACTGAGCTGCTTTGTAAAGCACTAGCAGCACTGCTCTCGGTTGGAATGGAGAACATGATGGAATGCACCAGTGCGTCTTGGTACTCCCGCATTTTACGCTCCCGGTTCAATGGTGTTATGAGGCTTTGTAAGTTGTCCCGGTAGCGAGGATCTAGGAGGGTGGACACCCAATAATCAGCCGTGTTGAGAATGTGGGCGATGCGGCGGTCGTTTCTGAGGCACTGCAGCATGAAATCAACCATGTGCTGCAGACTGCCAACTGGCCAAGAAACGCTGTCCCCTGCTTGAGGCGTGATCTCTGCCTGCTCTGCATCACCCCACCCTCGCTCTAGATACTGACTACTAGAGCATTGTGTACCTCCCTCCTCTGGACAGATGTCTTCCTCATCCATTGACTCCTCCTCATCCTCCTCACAAAGTGTCCCCTGCCTAGGCCTTTGTGAGGAACCACGTTGCGCAGACTGTAGAGAAGCAGATGGCATTTGTGACTCCTCATCCTCCACCTCTTCCAAAACCTCGTCCCTTAGTGCTTGCAGTGTTTTTTCAAGCAGGCAGATAAGGGGGATAGTCATGCTGACTAGTGCATCATCTGCACTCGCCATCCGCGTGGAATAATCGAAGGCACGCAAAACGTGGCAAATGTCCTTCATAGAGGCCCACTCAGTGGTGGTGAAGTGTGAACGGCGCGCACTGCGACTTGTTTGCGCCTGCTGCAGCTGGTACTCCATTACTGCTGCCTGCTGCTCACACAACCTCTCCAACATATGTAACGTTGAATTCCACCTGGTGGGTAGGTCACATATGATGTGATGTTCCGGAAGACATAATCGGCGCTGCAGAGCTGCAATGCGTGATCTTGCATTGCTGGAACGCCGCAAGTGAGCGCACTCTATGCGGACCTTGTGAAGCAGTGCATCAAGATCCGGATAGTCCCTCAAAAAACTCTGCACGACCAAGTTGAGCACATGTGCCAGACATGGGATGTGAGTGAGGTTGCCTAGGCCCAGAGCTGCCACCAGATTTCGGCCATTGTCACACACTACCATGCCTGGCTGGAGATTCGCTGGCACAAACCACACGTCACTCTGCTGCTTGATGGCATTCCAGAGCTCCTGCGCTGTGTGGCTTCGATTCCCCAAAGAAATTAATTTTAATACGGCCTGTTGACGTTTGGCCACGGCTGTGCTCATATCGGTCATCATAACAGGTAACCGTTCACGGGTCGATGTGGAGGTAGACCGTGACGGCTCCTGCAGCGCTGATTCAGAGGAACTGGAGTATGAGGAGGAGTCAATGTGTACAGACTGGATTCCTGCAATCCTTGGAGTTGGCAGAACACGTACAGCGCCACTCTCAAGAGCTGTACCCGGCTCCACAACATTTACCCAATGGGCAGTGAGGGAAAGGTATCGTCCCTGTCCATGCTTACTGGTCCACGCATCAGTGGTCAGGTGGACCTTGCTACTGACGGCGTTTTGTAGCGCATGTTTAATTTTTCCCTCCACATGATGTTGCAGGGCAGGGACGGCTTGCCTGCTGAAATAAAAGCGGCTGGGCACGTTGTATTGTGGGACTGCCAATGCCATAAAGTTACGGAATGTGTCAGTCTCCACCAGCCTGAATGATAGCATTTCAAGGGCCAGTAGTTTAGCAATGCCAGCATTCAGAGCCTGTGCTCGGGGGTGGTTTGCCGAGTATGGGCGCCTTTTCTCCCATGCCTGTGCTAACGATGGCTGTAGACTGGCCTGGGAGTGTGAGGATGACTGGGAAAGTGGTGCTGTGGGTGGAATTACACTGTGTCTCTGTACAACAGTGCCAGAGATTCTTCCATGGCGATCCTGTGAGGAAGCCGAACCAGCTGTGTGTGAGCTGGAGGAAGAGGCTACAACACGAGCTGAAGAGGTGGTAGGTGGCGCTGTAGGTTGGCCTAGGTCTTCAGTGTGTTTGTGTAACTCCACCACGTGCTTGGTCCGCACATGTTTCCACATATTTGTGGTATTGAGGTTGCTGACACTTTTCCCTCTTTTCACCTTCTGATTACACAGCTTGCATTTGACAAAGCAAATGTCATCTGCAACTGTGTCAAAAAAGGACCAGGCACTGCAAGTCTTGGGAGCGCCCGCTTTGGATTTTGGAAGAGCCATGCTCCTAATGGGTGCCGAAGTGGAGGCTACAGGCAACCAAGTCTGCCCCCTCCCTCTCCCTCCTTTTTGGGCCGTTCGGGGAATCTCTTCCTCAGAGCTGCTCCCACCACCTTCCTGTCCCTCACGCCATGATGGGTCAAGGACCTCATCATCTACACCACCCTCTTCAAACAACTGCTTCTCCTGGGTAGTCTCGACAGCACAGTACGCACCAGAAAGTGGCACCTGAGTCTCATCATCAGATGCGTACTGAGGTGTGCTGCTGACCATAGGCACTGGCCCACCCGCCTCTTCAGATTCAGAGAGACAAAACGGTTGCGCATCACTGCATACTACCTCTTCTTCAAATTCTCGAATTCTGCTTGGCTGGCCCCCTCTTTCCAAGCCAAGAGATTCAGAGAACAGAAGTAGAGATGGCTCCTGTCCAGGGCTCTCTGACTGCCTGGGCAATTTGGCAGGTGGTGAAGAGACAGATGGGTGCTCTTCAGTGCTCAGGACCTGAGAGGATCTGGAACTAATTGAAGTCGATGCGTTAGCTGCCATCCATCCGACAACGGCTTCAATTTGGTCCTCGCGCAGCAGTGGGGTACGGCTAGCTCCTACAAAGCTGCGCATAAAGGACTGTTCCCTGGTAAAACTGGGGGATGCTGAGTCACTGGTGCCCGCAGCAGGCACAGAATCCCCACGTCCTCTCCCTGCAGGCACAGAATCCTCACGTCCTCTCCCTGCAGAAACTCCACGCCCACGCCCACGACCACGACCACATGCCTTACTCCCTGCCTTCTTCATCTTGGTAGACTGATAAAGATAGGCAGAAAAGTACTAAGGGCTTAGTGTGCTTATTCCTGAACAGCTGCTAACAGGTATAAGAAACACTAATTTTATAAAGTGTGGACTAGACTTTAATATGAGCTAATGTGGCCTACACAACTGTAAAGTGGAGTGTTTGGTGAACTTTATTTAGGTTTTTTTTGTCACAAAAAGACACTGGATGTGCCTAAAGATGTAATAACGATAGTATCACAAACTTTTTGTAGCTATTACAATGTAGGAAGGTAACCTACAATGCAATAGATGAGGCTGCAAAAAATAGGCTAATACTAATCTGGCTGGGGCTGCAGGGCCCAATGCTGCAGAAAGGCTCCTCTATCTACTCCTATATAGTGTGTTTGGAATCAATTTAGCTGAATATGGATGGAACCACCACACTAATAGGAGATATCAGGAAAAATTATGAATTGGCAATAAAGGACAATGTATGAGGCAGTGACACACACTGAGTGCACTACAACCAGACGGGGTTGAAGCACACACTACAGGGTGAGCTGCACTCACACACCAGACCTTGCAGACAGCGGTGAACAGTACAGATGCAGAGCACTGTGCACTAGTGCTGCAAGACGGAAAAAAATTCTCTATCTACTCCTATATAGTGTGTTTGGAACCAATTTAGCTGAATACAGATGGAACCACCACACTAATAGGAGATATCAGGAAAAATTATGAATTGGCAATAAAGGACAATGTATGAGGCAGTGACACACACTGAGTGCACTACAACCAGACGGGGTTGAAGCACACACTACAGGGTGAGCTGCACTCACACACCAGACCTTGCAGACAGCGGTGAACAGTACAGATGCAGAGCACTGTGCACTAGTGCTGCAAGACGGAAAAAAATTTCTCTATCTACTCCTATATAGTGTGTTTGGAACCAATTTAGCTGAATACAGATGGAACCACCACACTAATAGGAGATATCAGGAAAAATTATGAATTGGCAAAAAAGGACAATGTATGAGGCAGTGACACACACTGAGTGCACTACAACCAGACTTGGCTGAAGCACACACTACAGGGTGAGCTGCACTCACACACACAGACCTTGCAGATAGCGGTGAACAGCACAGGGAACTGTGCACTAGCACTGCAAGGCACAGTGATTTAGAAAGTAGCTTGGGTAAAGCAGTATAGAGCAAATAGGTAGCTAAAACTGTCCCTCAGAACAACAGCGTCCTATCCCTAACTGAATTCACAGCAGAGTGAGCTCAAAATGGCGGCGGTGGCTTTTATAGTGCATCATGACATCATTTCAGCAGCCAATCACAGCCATGCCATTAGTTAAGATGCCTACATGCCTAACAGGATGTGCCCACACTTCTTAGGATCCTCATTGGCTGAATAAAATGAAAATGTCTCATTGCATTATGGGAACTTCCGATTCCGGTATACGATATTGCAATAGTATCGGAATTAAGTATCGGAATTCCGATACCGCGAATATCGGCCGATACCCGATATTTCAGTATCGGAATGCTCAACACTAACAGTGTTCCACTGCCTCTGCTGGATTGGAGTTGTGTCTCTCGCCTCTGCTGCTTGGTTGTCCAACGAACTGTGACCTCTGCCACCAGCGTTTTCAGATTTTTAATAGTTCCGCAACAAGGGCCTTCTGGTACTGCCCCATTTTTGTAGACCTGTCCGCCTCAGGAATAAGAGATAGAAATTTCTACTTGTAGAGTGGGTCTAGAAGTGTCACCAACCAGTAATGACGGTCACCCAAAATTTTGAGAACGCGAGGGTCATGGGAAAGGCAGCGTAACAAACTCAGCCATGCGTGCCAGACTGCTAACAGGCAATACTTCTGTGTCCTCACCAATAGGACCACTGACCATGCTCTCCTCCTCTCTGTCCCCAGGCCATCCACGCTGAACAGACGGTATGACAGTAGTGCAGATAGTACCATCTATAGCGCAGGAAACTAGCTCCTGTTCTTACTCCTCCTCTTCCTCATTGTCACCCAATCCACATTGGGATGAGATGAGGCTGGGCTGTGTGTAATCACCCTGTATGGTTCCTTGCTCCATCTCATCGTGCTCCGCCAGCAGTGCATACTCTTTTATTGTGAGCAGAGAGCATTTCAGAAGACAGAAGCAGGATGGTGACGCTAAGGCTAAGTGCCCACATAGCGTTTTTCAAGCGTATATGCTGTGGAATTTCCGCAGCATAAACGCTTGTTAAACGCTAGGTAATCCGCCCCCCATGGTCCCCAAGGGGATTCCGCAAGTTCTATGCCCATGCTGCGGATGTTTCCGCAGCGTTTATGCTGCGCTCAAAAATCCGCAGCATGTCCATTAATTTTGCGGAAGCGCAGCGTAATCGCCGCCATTGACTTGCATTGAGACGCACATAATTCGTGTCAGTACATTTGTACTCACGGATTATATGCGTTTCAATGTGCGGATGGTACCCAGTTCTGGAGGAGAGGAGACTCTCATCCAGACCTGGGTACCATTGTACCTGTAAAAAAAAGAATAAAATAAAAAATAAAGTTTATATTCACCTTCCGACGGCCCCCGGTCTCCTTCCCTTTGCTTGCGGGCAGGACTGAAGGACCTGCGGTGACGTCACAGTCATGTGACCGCAGGCCCTTCAGTGCAGTGTCCTACGATCAGCTAGCAGACAGAAGCGAGCGCAGCTACACACGCCGGGCCATCGGAGGGTAAGTATAGGTTTATTTTTTTATTTTTAAACATTCTTACGGTCACTCTATATAAATCCATGCCGGTTGCATGGATTTATATAGTGTGACCTAGTTGTCAAGCACTTTCCAAGTGATGCTAAAATCGCCTGGAAAGCGCTTGTCAATCCGCATGCGGAAACGCATGTGAAAACGCTTCAAATCCGCATTTTTTTGGCAGGAAAAACGCATGCATAATCTGCCAGGGAGATGCAGAAATGATGCAGAAATTTTCTGCTTCATTTCTGCATCGTGGGCACATAGCCTAATTATGACGTCATCGCCACTCACCATCTTGGTGGAGTCCTCAAAGTTTTGGAGGATATGTCTGACATCCATGTCCACTCCTGAGGTGTTACGTGGAGTCTGAACTGAATACCGACGGCCTTGTTGATGCTGGTAGTCAACAACTGCCCTCTTCTGCTCACAAATCCTTCCCAACATCTGCAGTGTAGAGTTCCAACGCGTAGGGACATCACACACCAGTCAATGAGCCGGAAGCTGCAAACGCTGCGGAAACACGGCAAGGGTGGCGGAAGCTGGAGGTGATTTTCTAAAATGGGCACACAGGCGGCGTACTTTAACAAGCAGATCCGGCAGCTCCAGGTAGGATTTGAGACAGCGCTGAACCACGAGGTTAAGCACATGGGCCAGGCCTGGTACGTGTGTGAGCTCGCCTCAGAGCTGCCACCAGGGTCCGGCCATTGTCACACACGACCATGCCTGGCTTTAGGCTCGGCGGTGTGAGCCACAGATCTACCTGCTCTCCCTCCACTGTCTGATTCCGGAGTGACTGACGAGCACAGCGGCCCCAGGTCTGATATAGACCTGATGACTCTGTGCGGCCAGCCAATCACTGTAATGCCACAACCAACATGGCTGCAGCATTACAATGAGTGACAGGCAATCCCTGCATGTTCATTAGCTCGGTAAAGAGCAACAAACATGCAGGGAGGGGACTCGAGCTCCCGCCGAGCAACCCCGGAAATACTCGGCGAGCGTGGAGCATCTCCAGCAGTGAGATGCTGGGGCGAGCACCGAGCAGTAGAGAGCATGCTCGCTCATCACTAGTCTTCATGCATCAGGTCCATGTATTTAGCAGTACATGATTCATCTGCACTACCACAGACTGTAGAGACAAGGAGAAGAGGAAACCCCAGAGAATTAGTAGGGAGGTTTCTCTCTAACTACAGAAGCCGGGCGAAGAGCAGCTCATCATTCAGCCCCATGCTATACCTGCATCCACCACCAGGGGGAGCCCGGGGAACAGACTTGGGTTATAGAGCCCATATATGAAATCCTATGCACAGGGCTCCCCCTACTGGTGTCTAGCAGCAGCGCAAGACTAGAGTAAGCCACAGGAGAGCCAACATGGCGACATTACAGCTCCCGGCACACCAGCACCATCAGGACATAGGCGGGCATGCTGGGAGTTGTAGTCTCACGGCAGCTGACAAGCCAGCGCTTGTCATATAACGGAGGTAATAAGACGCCATAACACAAACCGCCCTCCACCAGCAGCATAACAGGCAGGGAAGCCGGGAACGTATTCACAGACGGTTACTAGACACCGCCTGACAGCCGCTCCTGAGAGCGGAGCGGACACCGATAAAGAGCACGGACGGGAAGCCGGGACCGCCGATCCAGAACTGTCATCAGCGCGTCCTGATTGGTCGCTGCCCCGGCACCTCTGTAATCTGATTGGACAATGGACGGGCCGCTGTTATTGGCTGGAGACACGTCACCTACTCGCCTGTAATAGCGCTATAATAGTCCTGTTATCACTGTACAGGGGAGGAGCTTGGCTGCGCTTTATAAGGGGGGGGGGGGGGTTATAGGATTTCATCCCTGGGGGGTCTCATCTGTTTTATCTTATGTAACGTAAATCTGTAGGCTCCAAGATACATAAAAGCACGGGGTTTCCTGTGTCCCTGCTGGGCTCTTGTGGTTATTCTCAGTCCTCCTCTCCGTCCTCCCCTCCGTCCTCCCCTCCGCCCTCCGCTCCGTCCTCCGCTCCGTCCTCTGCTCTGTCCTCCGCTGCAGAATATTATAATATACAGCTCATCTACTGCAGAATATTATATATACAGCTCATCTACTGCAGAATATTATAATATACAGCTCATCTACTACAGAATATTATAATATACAGCTCATCTACTGCAGAATATTATATATACAGCTCATCTACTGCAGAATATTATATATACAGCTCATATACTGCAGAATATTATAATATACAGCTCATCTACTGCAGAATATTATAATATACAGCTCATCTACTGCAGAATATTATATATACAGCTCATCTACTGCAGAATATTATAATATACAGCTCATCTACTGCAGAATATTATAATATACAGCTCATCTACTACAGAATATTATAATATACAACTCATCTACTGCAGAATATTATATATACAGCTCATCTACTGCAGAATATTATAATATACAGCTCATCTACTGCAGAATATTATAATATACAGCTCATCTACTACAGAATATTATAATATACAGCTCATCTACTGCAGAATATTATAATATACAGCTCATCTACTGCAGAATATTATAATATACAGCTCATCTACTGCAGAATATTATAATATACAGCTCACCTGCTGCAGAATATTATAATATACAACTCATCTACTGCAGATTATAATATACAGCTCATCTGCTGCAGAATATTATATATACAGCTCATCTACTACAGAATATTATAATATACAGCTCATCTGCTGCAGAATATTATAATATACAGCTCATCTACTGCAGAATATTATAATATACAGCTCACCTGCTGCAGAATATTATATATACAGCTCATCTACTGCAGAATATTATAATATACAGCTCATCTACTACAGAATATTATATATACAGCTCATCTACTGCAGAATATTATATATACAGCTCATCTACTACAGAATATTATAATATACAGCTCATCTGCTGCAGAATATTATAATATACAGCTCATCTACTGCAGAATATTATAATATACAGCTCACCTGCTGCAGAATATTATAATATACAACTCATCTACTGCAGATTATAATATACAGCTCATCTGCTGCAGAATATTATATATACAGCTCATCTACTGCAGAATATTATATATACAGCTCATCTACTGCAGAATATTATATATACAGCTCATCTACTGCAGAATATTATAATATACAGCTCATCTTCTGCAGAATATTATATATACAGCTCATCTACTGCAGAATATTATAATATACAGCTCATCTACTGCAGAATATTATAATATACAGCTCATCTACTGCAGAATATTATATATACAGCTCATCTACTGCAGAATATTGTATATACATCTCATCTACTGCAGAATATTATAATATACAGCTCATCTTCTGCAGAATATTATATATACAGCTCACCTGCTGCAGAATATTATAATATACAACTCATCTACTGCAGATTATAATATACAGCTCATCTGCTGCAGAATATTATATATACAGCTCATCTACTGCAGAATATTATATATACAGCTCATCTACTGCAGAATATTATATATACAGCTCATCTACTGCAGAATATTATATATACAGCTCATCTACTGCAGAATAATATAATATACAGCTCATCTACTGCAGAATATTATAATATACAGCTCATCTACTGCAGAATATTATAATATACAACTCATCTACTGCAGAATATTATATATACAGCTCATCTACTGCAGAATATTATAATATACAGCTCATCTACTGCAGAATATTATAATATACAGCTCATCTTCTGCAGAATATTATAATATACAGCTCATCTACTGCAGAATAATATAATATACAGCTCACCTGCTGCAGAATATTATAATATACAACTCATCTACTGCAGATTATAATATACAGCTCATCTACTGCAGAATATTATAATATACAGCTCACCTGCTGCAGAATATTATAATATACAACTCATCTGCTGCAGATTATAATATACAGCTCATCTGCTGCAGAATATTATATATACAGCTCATCTACTGCAGAATATTATATATACAGCTCATCTACTGCAGAATATTATATATACAGCTCATCTATTGCAGAATATTATAATATACAGCTCATCTACTGCTGAATATTATAATATACAGCTCACCTGCCGCAGAATATTATATATACAGCTCATCTTCTGCAGAATATTATAATATACAGCTCATCTTCTGCAGAATATTATATATACAGCTCATCTTCTGCAGAATATTATAATATACAGCTCATCTACTGCAGAATATTATATATACAGCTCATCTGCAGAATATTATAATATACAGCTTATCTTCTGCAGAATATTATAATATACAGCTCATCTACTGCAGAATATTATAATATACAGCTCATCTTCTGCAGAATATTATAATATACAACTCATCTACTGCAGAATATTATAATATACAGCTCATCTACTGCAGAATATTATAATATACAGCTCATCTTCTGCAGAATATTATAATATACAGCTCATCTACTGCAGAATATTATAATATACAGCTCATCTACTGCAGAATATTATAATATACAACTCATCTACTGCAGAATATTATAATATACAGCTCATCTTCTGCAGAATATTATAATATACAGCTCATCTTCTGCAGAATATTATAATATACAGCTCATCTACTGCAGAATATTATATATACAGCTCATCTACTGCAGAATATTATAATATACAGCTCATCTTCTGCAGAATATTATAATATACAACTCATCTACTGCAGAATATTATAATATACAACTCATCTACTGCAGAATATTATATATACAGCTCATCTACTGCAGAATATTATAATATACAGCTCACCTGCCGCAGAATATTATATATACAGCTCATCTGCTGCAGAATATTATAATATACAGCTCATCTTCTGCAGAATATTATAATATACAGCTCTTCTTCTGCAGAATATTATAATATACAACTCATCTACTGCAGAATATTATAATATACAGCTCATCTACTGCAGAATATTATATATACAGCTCATCTACTGCAGAATATTATAATATACAGCTCACCTGCCGCAGAATATTATATATACAGCTCATCTGCTGCAGAATATTATAATATACAGCTCATCTTCTGCAGAATATTATAATATACAGCTCATCTTCTGCAGAATATTATAATATACTGCTCATCTACTGCAGAATATTATATATACAGCTCATCTTCTGCAGAATATTATAATATACAGCTCATCTACTGCAGAATATTATAATATACAGCTCATCTTCTGCAGAATATTATAATATACAGCTCATCTTCTGCAGAATATTATAATATACAACTCATCTACTGCAGAATATTATAATATACAGCTCATCTACTGCAGAATATTATATATACAGCTCATCTACAGCAGAATATTATATATACAGCTCATCTACTGCAGAATATTATAATATACAGCTCACCTGCCGCAGAATATTATATATACAGCTCATCTGCTGCAGAATATTATAATATACAGCTTATCTTCTGCAGAATATTATAATATACAGCTCATCTTCTGCAGAATATTATAATATACAGCTCATCTACTGCAGAATATTATAATATACAGCTCATCTACTGCAGAATATTATATATACAGCTCATCTTCTGCAGAATATTATAATATACAGCTCATCTACTGCAGAATATTATAATATACAGCTCACCTGCTGCAGAATATTATAATATACAACTAATCTACTGCAGAATATTATAATATACAGCTCATCTGCAGAATATTATATATACAGCTCATCTACTGCAGAATATTATATATACAGCTCATCTTCTGCAGAATATTATAATATACAGCTCATCTACTGCAGAATATTATATATACAGCTCATCTTCTGCAGAATATTATAATATACAACTCATCTACTGCAGAATATTATAATATACAGCTCATCTACTGCAGAATATTAAATATACAGCTCATCTACAGCAGAATATTATATATACAGCTCATCTACTGCAGAATATTATAATATACAGCTCACCTGCCGCAGAATATTATATATACAGCTCATCTGCTGCAGAATATTATAATATACAGCTCATCTACTGCAGAATATTATATATACAGCTCATGTACTGCAGAATATTATAATATACAGCTCACCTGCCGCAGAATATTATATATACAGCTCATCTGCTGCAGAATATTATAATATACAGCTCATCTTCTGCAGAATATTATAACATACAGCTCATCTTCTGCAGAATATTATAATATACTGCTCATCTACTGCAGAATATTATATATACAGCTCATCTTCTGCAGAATATTATAATATACAACTCATCTTCTGCAGAATATTATATATACATCTCATCTACTGCAGAATATTATATATACAGCTCATCTACTGCAGAATATTATATATACAGCTCATCTTCTGCAGAATATTATAATATACAGCTCACCTGCCGCAGAATATTATAATATACAACTCATTTTCTGCAGAATATTATATATACATCTCATCTACTGCAGAATATTATATATACAGCTCATCTTCTGCAGAATATTATAATATACAGCTCACCTGCCGCAGAATATTATAATATACAGCTCATCTACTGCAGAATATTATAATATACAGCTCATCTACTGCAGAATATTATAATATACAGCTCATCTTCTGCAGAATATTATATATACATCTCATCTACTGCAGAATATTATAATATACAGCTCATCTACTGCAGAATATTATAATATACAGCTCATCTTCTGCAGAATATTATAATATACTGCTCATCTACTGCAGAATATTATATATACAGCTCATCTTCTGCAGAATATTATAATATACAGCTCACCTGCCGCAGAATATTATAATATACAGCTCATCTACTGCAGAATATTATAATATACAGCTCATCTACTGCAGAATATTATATATACAGCTCATCTACTGCAGAATATTATATATACAGCTCATCTGCTGCAGAATATTATAATATACAGCTTAACTACTGCAGAATATTATAATAAACAGCTCATCTACTACAGAATATTATATATACAGCTCATCTACTGCAGAATATTATAATATACAGCTCATCTACTGCAGAATATTATATATACAGCTCATCTACTGCAGAATATTATAATATACAGCTCATCTTCTGCAGAATATTATAATATACAGCTCATCTACTGCAGAATATTATAATATACAGCTCATCTACTGCAGAATATTATAATATACAGCTCATCTACTGCAGAATATTATATATACAGCTCATCTACTACAGAATATTATAATATACAGCTCATCTACTGCAGAATATTATATATACAGCTCACCTGCTGCAGAATATTATAATATACAACTCATCTACTGCAGATTATAATATACAGCTCATCTGCTGCAGAATATTATATATACAGCTCATCTACTGCAGAATATTATATATACAGCTCATCTACTGCAGAATATTATATATACAGCTCATCTACTGCAGAATATTATAATATACAGCTCATCTTCTGCAGAATATTATATATACAGCTCATCTACTGCAGAATATTATAATATACAGCTCATCTACTGCAGAATATTATAATATACAGCTCATCTACTGCAGAATATTATATATACAGCTCATCTACTGCAGAATATTGTATATACATCTCATCTACTGCAGAATATTATAATATACAGCTCACCTGCTCCAGAATATTATAATATACAACTCATCTACTGCAGATTATAATATACAGCTCATCTGCTGCAGAATATTATATATACAGCTCATCTACTGCAGAATATTATATATACAGCTCATCTACTGCAGAATATTATAATATACAGCTCATCTACTGCAGAATATTATAATATACAGCTCATCTACTGCAGAATATTATATATACAGCTCATCTACTGCAGAATATTATATATACAGCTCATCTACTGCAGAATATTATAATATACAGCTCATCTACTGCAGAATATTATAATATACAGCGCATCTACTGCAGAATATTATAATATACAGCTCATCTACTGCAGAATATTATATATACAGCTCATCTACTGCAGAATATTATATATACAGCTCATCTACTGCAGAATAATATAATATACAGCTCATCTACTGCAGAATATTATAATATACAGCTCATCTACTGCAGAATATTATAATATACAACTCATCTACTGCAGAATATTATATATACAGCTCATCTACTGCAGAATATTATAATATACAGCTCATCTGCTGCAGAATATTATAATATACAGCTCATCTACTACAGAATATTATAATATACAGCTCATCTACTGCAGAATATTATATATACAGCTCATCTACTGCAGAATATTATAATATACAGCTCATCTACTACAGAATATTATAATATACAGCTCATCTACTGCAGAATAATATAATATACAGCTCACCTGCTGCAGAATATTATAATATACAACTCATCTACTGCAGATTATAATATACAGCTCATCTACTGCAGAATATTATAATATACAGCTCACCTGCTGCAGAATATTATAATATACAACTCATCTGCTGCAGATTATAATATACAGCTCATCTGCTGCAGAATATTATATATACAGCTCATCTACTGCAGAATATTATAATATACAACTCATCTACTGCAGATTATAATATACAGCTCATCTACTGCAGAATATTATAATATACAGCTCACCTGCTGCAGAATATTATAATATACAACTCATCTGCTGCAGATTATAATATACAGCTCATCTGCTGCAGAATATTATATATACAGCTCATCTACTGCAGAATATTATATATACAGCTCATCTACTGCAGAATATTATATATACAGCTCATGTATTGCAGAATATTATAATATACAGCTCATCTACTGCTGAATATTATAATATACAGCTCACCTGCCGCAGAATATTATATATACAGCTCATCTTCTGCAGAATATTATAATATACAGCTCATCTTCTGCAGAATATTATATATACAGCTCATCTTCTGCAGAATATTATAATATACAGCTCATCTACTGCAGAATATTATATATACAGCTCATCTGCAGAATATTATAATATACAGCTTATCTTCTGCAGAATATTATAATATACAGCTCATCTACTGCAGAATATTATAATATACAGCTCATCTTCTGCAGAATATTATAATATACAACTCATCTACTGCAGAATATTATAATATACAGCTCATCTACTGCAGAATATTATAATATACAGCTCATCTTCTGCAGAATATTATAATATACAGCTCATCTACTGCAGAATATTATAATATACAGCTCATCTACTGCAGAATATTATAATATACAACTCATCTACTGCAGAATATTATAATATACAGCTCATCTTCTGCAGAATATTATAATATACAGCTCATCTTCTGCAGAATATTATAATATACAGCTCATCTACTGCAGAATATTATAATATACAGCTCATCTACTGCAGAATATTATATATACAGCTCATCTACTGCAGAATATTATAATATACAGCTCATCTTCTGCAGAATATTATAATATACAACTCATCTACTGCAGAATATTATAATATACAACTCATCTACTGCAGAATATTATATATACAGCTCATCTACTGCAGAATATTATAATATACAGCTCACCTGCCGCAGAATATTATATATACAGCTCATCTGCTGCAGAATATTATAATATACAGCTCATCTTCTGCAGAATATTATAATATACAGCTCTTCTTCTGCAGAATATTATAATATACAACTCATCTACTGAAGAATATTATAATATACAGCTCATCTACTGCAGAATATTATATATACAGCTCATCTACTGCAGAATATTATAATATACAGCTCACCTGCCGCAGAATATTATATATACAGCTCATCTGCTGCAGAATATTATAATATACAGCTCATCTTCTGCAGAATATTATAATATACAGCTCATCTTCTGCAGAATATTATAATATACTGCTCATCTACTGCAGAATATTATATATACAGCTCATCTTCTGCAGAATATTATAATATACAGCTCATCTACTGCAGAATATTATAATATACAGCTCATCTTCTGCAGAATATTATAATATACAGCTCATCTTCTGCAGAATATTATAATATACAACTCATCTACTGCAGAATATTATAATATACAGCTCATCTACTGCAGAATATTATATATACAGCTCATCTACAGCAGAATATTATATATACAGCTCATCTACTGCAGAATATTATAATATACAGCTCACCTGCCGCAGAATATTATATATACAGCTCATCTGCTGCAGAATATTATAATATACAGCTTATCTTCTGCAGAATATTATAATATACAGCTCATCTTCTGCAGAATATTATAATATACAGCTCATCTACTGCAGAATATTATAATATACAGCTCATCTACTGCAGAATATTATATATACAGCTCATCTTCTGCAGAATATTATAATATACAGCTCATCTACTGCAGAATATTATAATATACAGCTCACCTGCTGCAGAATATTATAATATACAACTAATCTACTGCAGAATATTATAATATACAGCTCATCTGCAGAATATTATATATACAGCTCATCTACTGCAGAATATTATATATACAGCTCATCTTCTGCAGAATATTATAATATACAGCTCATCTACTGCAGAATATTATATATACAGCTCATCTTCTGCAGAATATTATAATATACAACTCATCTACTGCAGAATATTATAATATACAGCTCATCTACTGCAGAATATTATATATACAGCTCATCTACAGCAGAATATTATATATACAGCTCATCTACTGCAGAATATTATAATATACAGCTCACCTGCCGCAGAATATTATATATACAGCTCATCTGCTGCAGAATATTATAATATACAGCTCATCTACTGCAGAATATTATATATACAGCTCATCTACTGCAGAATATTATATATACAGCTCATCTACTGCAGAATATTATAATATACAGCTCATCTTCTGCAGAATATTATATATACAGCTCATCTACTGCAGAATATTATAATATACAGCTCATCTACTGCAGAATATTATAATATACAGCTCATCTACTGCAGAATATTATATATACAGCTCATCTACTGCAGAATATTGTATATACATCTCATCTACTGCAGAATATTATAATATACAGCTCACCTGCTCCAGAATATTATAATATACAACTCATCTACTGCAGATTATAATATACAGCTCATCTGCTGCAGAATATTATATATACAGCTCATCTACTGCAGAATATTATATATACAGCTCATCTACTGCAGAATATTATAATATACAGCTCATCTACTGCAGAATATTATAATATACAGCTCATCTACTGCAGAATATTATATATACAGCTCATCTACTGCAGAATATTATATATACAGCTCATCTACTGCAGAATATTATAATATACAGCTCATCTACTGCAGAATATTATAATATACAGCGCATCTACTGCAGAATATTATAATATACAGCTCATCTACTGCAGAATATTATATATACAGCTCATCTACTGCAGAATATTATATATACAGCTCATCTACTGCAGAATAATATAATATACAGCTCATCTACTGCAGAATATTATAATATACAGCTCATCTACTGCAGAATATTATAATATACAACTCATCTACTGCAGAATATTATATATACAGCTCATCTACTGCAGAATATTATAATATACAGCTCATCTGCTGCAGAATATTATAATATACAGCTCATCTACTACAGAATATTATAATATACAGCTCATCTACTGCAGAATATTATATATACAGCTCATCTACTGCAGAATATTATAATATACAGCTCATCTACTACAGAATATTATAATATACAGCTCATCTACTGCAGAATAATATAATATACAGCTCACCTGCTGCAGAATATTATAATATACAACTCATCTACTGCAGATTATAATATACAGCTCATCTACTGCAGAATATTATAATATACAGCTCACCTGCTGCAGAATATTATAATATACAACTCATCTGCTGCAGATTATAATATACAGCTCATCTGCTGCAGAATATTATATATACAGCTCATCTACTGCAGAATATTATAATATACAACTCATCTACTGCAGATTATAATATACAGCTCATCTACTGCAGAATATTATAATATACAGCTCACCTGCTGCAGAATATTATAATATACAACTCATCTGCTGCAGATTATAATATACAGCTCATCTGCTGCAGAATATTATATATACAGCTCATCTACTGCAGAATATTATATATACAGCTCATCTACTGCAGAATATTATATATACAGCTCATGTATTGCAGAATATTATAATATACAGCTCATCTACTGCTGAATATTATAATATACAGCTCACCTGCCGCAGAATATTATATATACAGCTCATCTTCTGCAGAATATTATAATATACAGCTCATCTTCTGCAGAATATTATATATACAGCTCATCTTCTGCAGAATATTATAATATACAGCTCATCTACTGCAGAATATTATATATACAGCTCATCTGCAGAATATTATAATATACAGCTTATCTTCTGCAGAATATTATAATATACAGCTCATCTACTGCAGAATATTATAATATACAGCTCATCTTCTGCAGAATATTATAATATACAACTCATCTACTGCAGAATATTATAATATACAGCTCATCTACTGCAGAATATTATAATATACAGCTCATCTTCTGCAGAATATTATAATATACAGCTCATCTACTGCAGAATATTATAATATACAGCTCATCTACTGCAGAATATTATAATATACAACTCATCTACTGCAGAATATTATAATATACAGCTCATCTTCTGCAGAATATTATAATATACAGCTCATCTTCTGCAGAATATTATAATATACAGCTCATCTACTGCAGAATATTATAATATACAGCTCATCTACTGCAGAATATTATATATACAGCTCATCTACTGCAGAATATTATAATATACAGCTCATCTTCTGCAGAATATTATAATATACAACTCATCTACTGCAGAATATTATAATATACAACTCATCTACTGCAGAATATTATATATACAGCTCATCTACTGCAGAATATTATAATATACAGCTCACCTGCCGCAGAATATTATATATACAGCTCATCTGCTGCAGAATATTATAATATACAGCTCATCTTCTGCAGAATATTATAATATACAGCTCTTCTTCTGCAGAATATTATAATATACAACTCATCTACTGAAGAATATTATAATATACAGCTCATCTACTGCAGAATATTATATATACAGCTCATCTACTGCAGAATATTATAATATACAGCTCACCTGCCGCAGAATATTATATATACAGCTCATCTGCTGCAGAATATTATAATATACAGCTCATCTTCTGCAGAATATTATAATATACAGCTCATCTTCTGCAGAATATTATAATATACTGCTCATCTACTGCAGAATATTATATATACAGCTCATCTTCTGCAGAATATTATAATATACAGCTCATCTACTGCAGAATATTATAATATACAGCTCATCTTCTGCAGAATATTATAATATACAGCTCATCTTCTGCAGAATATTATAATATACAACTCATCTACTGCAGAATATTATAATATACAGCTCATCTACTGCAGAATATTATATATACAGCTCATCTACAGCAGAATATTATATATACAGCTCATCTACTGCAGAATATTATAATATACAGCTCACCTGCCGCAGAATATTATATATACAGCTCATCTGCTGCAGAATATTATAATATACAGCTTATCTTCTGCAGAATATTATAATATACAGCTCATCTTCTGCAGAATATTATAATATACAGCTCATCTACTGCAGAATATTATAATATACAGCTCATCTACTGCAGAATATTATATATACAGCTCATCTTCTGCAGAATATTATAATATACAGCTCATCTACTGCAGAATATTATAATATACAGCTCACCTGCTGCAGAATATTATAATATACAACTAATCTACTGCAGAATATTATAATATACAGCTCATCTGCAGAATATTATATATACAGCTCATCTACTGCAGAATATTATATATACAGCTCATCTTCTGCAGAATATTATAATATACAGCTCATCTACTGCAGAATATTATATATACAGCTCATCTTCTGCAGAATATTATAATATACAACTCATCTACTGCAGAATATTATAATATACAGCTCATCTACTGCAGAATATTATATATACAGCTCATCTACAGCAGAATATTATATATACAGCTCATCTACTGCAGAATATTATAATATACAGCTCACCTGCCGCAGAATATTATATATACAGCTCATCTGCTGCAGAATATTATAATATACAGCTCATCTACTGCAGAATATTATATATACAGCTCATCTACTGCAGAATATTATATATACAGCTCATCTACTGCAGAATATTATAATATACAGCTCATCTACTGCAGAATATTATAATATACAGCTCATCTACTGCAGAATATTATATATACAGCTCATCTACTGCAGAATATTGTATATACATCTCATCTACTGCAGAATATTATAATATACAGCTCACCTGCTGCAGAATATTATAATATACAACTCATCTACTGCAGATTATAATATACAGCTCATCTGCTGCAGAATATTATATATACAGCTCATCTACTGCAGAATATTATATATACAGCTCATCTACTGCAGAATATTATAATATACAGCTCATCTACTGCAGAATATTATAATATACAGCTCATCTACTGCAGAATATTATAATATACAGCGCATCTACTGCAGAATATTATAATATACAGCTCATCTACTGCAGAATATTATATATACAGCTCATCTACTGCAGAATATTATATATACAGCTCATCTACTGCAGAATATTATAATATACAGCTCATCTACTGCAGAATATTATAATATACAGCGCATCTACTGCAGAATATTATAATATACAGCTCATCTACTGCAGAATATTATATATACAGCTCATCTACAGCAGAATATTATATATACAGCTCATCTACTGCAGAATATTATATATACAGCTCATCTACTGCAGAATATTATAATATACAGCGCATCTACTGCAGAATATTATAATATACAGCTCATCTACTGCAGAATATTATATATACAGCTCATCTACTGCAGAATATTATATATACAGCTCATCTACTGCAGAATAATATAATATACAGCTCATCTACTGCAGAATATTATAATATACAGCTCATCTACTGCAGAATATTATAATATACAACTCATCTACTGCAGAATATTATATATACAGCTCATCTACTGCAGAATATTATAATATACAGCTCATCTACTGCAGAATAATATAATATACAGCTCACCTGCTGCAGAATATTATAATATACAACTCATCTACTGCAGATTATAATATACAGCTCATCTACTGCAGAATATTATAATATACAGCTCACCTGCTGCAGAATATTATAATATACAACTCATCTGCTGCAGATTATAATATACAGCTCATCTGCTGCAGAATATTATATATACAGCTCATCTACTGCAGAATATTATATATACAGCTCATCTACTGCAGAATATTATATATACAGCTCATCTATTGCAGAATATTATAATATACAGCTCATCTACTGCTGAATATTATAATATACAGCTCACCTGCCGCAGAATATTATATATACAGCTCATCTTCTGCAGAATATTATAATATACAGCTCATCTTCTGCAGAATATTATATATACAGCTCATCTTCTGCAGAATATTATAATATACAGCTCATCTACTGCAGAATATTATATATACAGCTCATCTGCAGAATATTATAATATACAGCTTATCTTCTGCAGAATATTATAATATACAGCTCATCTACTGCAGAATATTATAATATACAGCTCATCTTCTGCAGAATATTATAATATACAACTCATCTACTGCAGAATATTATAATATACAGCTCATCTACTGCAGAATATTATAATATACAGCTCATCTTCTGCAGAATATTATAATATACAGCTCATCTACTGCAGAATATTATAATATACAGCTCATCTACTGCAGAATATTATAATATACAACTCATCTACTGCAGAATATTATAATATACAGCTCATCTTCTGCAGAATATTATAATATACAGCTCATCTTCTGCAGAATATTATAATATACAGCTCATCTACTGCAGAATATTATAATATACAGCTCATCTACTGCAGAATATTATATATACAGCTCATCTACTGCAGAATATTATAATATACAGCTCATCTTCTGCAGAATATTATAATATACAACTCATCTACTGCAGAATATTATAATATACAACTTATCTACTGCAGAATATTATATATACAGCTCATCTACTGCAGAATATTATAATATACAGCTCACCTGCCGCAGAATATTATATATACAGCTCATCTGCTGCAGAATATTATAATATACAGCTCATCTTCTGCAGAATATTATAATATACAGCTCTTCTTCTGCAGAATATTATAATATACAACTCATCTACTGAAGAATATTATAATATACAGCTCATCTACTGCAGAATATTATATATACAGCTCATCTACTGCAGAATATTATAATATACAGCTCACCTGCCGCAGAATATTATATATACAGCTCATCTGCTGCAGAATATTATAATATACAGCTCATCTTCTGCAGAATATTATAATATACAGCTCATCTTCTGCAGAATATTATAATATACTGCTCATCTACTGCAGAATATTATATATACAGCTCATCTTCTGCAGAATATTATAATATACAGCTCATCTACTGCAGAATATTATAATATACAGCTCATCTTCTGCAGAATATTATAATATACAGCTCATCTTCTGCAGAATATTATAATATACAACTCATCTACTGCAGAATATTATAATATACAGCTCATCTACTGCAGAATATTATATATACAGCTCATCTACAGCAGAATATTATATATACAGCTCATCTACTGCAGAATATTATAATATACAGCTCACCTGCCGCAGAATATTATATATACAGCTCATCTGCTGCAGAATATTATAATATACAGCTTATCTTCTGCAGAATATTATAATATACAGCTCATCTTCTGCAGAATATTATAATATACAGCTCATCTACTGCAGAATATTATATATACAGCTCATCTTCTGCAGAATATTATAATATACAGCTCATCTACTGCAGAATATTATAATATACAGCTCACCTGCTGCAGAATATTATAATATACAACTAATCTACTGCAGAATATTATAATATACAGCTCATCTGCAGAATATTATATATACAGCTCATCTACTGCAGAATATTATATATACAGCTCATCTTCTGCAGAATATTATAATATACAGCTCATCTACTGCAGAATATTATATATACAGCTCATCTTCTGCAGAATATTATAATATACAACTCATCTACTGCAGAATATTATAATATACAGCTCATCTACTGCAGAATATTATATATACAGCTCATCTACAGCAGAATATTATATATACAGCTCATCTACTGCAGAATATTATAATATACAGCTCACCTGCCGCAGAATATTATATATACAGCTCATCTGCTGCAGAATATTATAATATACAGCTCATCTACTGCAGAATATTATATATACAGCTCATCTACTGCAGAATATTATAATATACAGCTCACCTGCCGCAGAATATTATATATACAGCTCATCTGCTGCAGAATATTATAATATACAGCTCATCTTCTGCAGAATATTATAATATACAGCTCATCTTCTGCAGAATATTATAATATACTGCTCATCTACTGCAGAATATTATATATACAGCTCATCTTCTGCAGAATATTATAATATACAACTCATCTTCTGCAGAATATTATATATACATCTCATCTACTGCAGAATATTATATATACAGCTCATCTACTGCAGAATATTATATATACAGCTCATCTTCTGCAGAATATTATAATATACAGCTCACCTGCCGCAGAATATTATAATATACAACTCATCTTCTGCAGAATATTATATATACATCTCATCTACTGCAGAATATTATATATACAGCTCATCTTCTGCAGAATATTATAATATACAGCTCACCTGCCGCAGAATATTATAATATACAGCTCATCTACTGCAGAATATTATAATATACAGCTCATCTACTGCAGAATATTATAATATACAGCTCATCTTCTGCAGAATATTATATATACATCTCATCTACTGCAGAATATTATAATATACAGCTCATCTACTGCAGAATATTATAATATACAGCTCATCTTCTGCAGAATATTATAATATACTGCTCATCTACTGCAGAATATTATATATACAGCTCATCTTCTGCAGAATATTATAATATACAGCTCACCTGCCGCAGAATATTATAATATACAGCTCATCTACTGCAGAATATTATAATATACAGCTCATCTACTGCAGAATATTATAATATACAGCTCATCTTCTGCAGAATATTATATATACATCTCATATACTGCAGAATATTATAATATACAGCTCATCTACTGCAGAATATTATAATATACAGCTCATCTACTGCAGAATATTATATATACAGCTCATCTGCTGCAGAATATTATAATATACAGCTTAACTACTGCAGAATATTATAATAAACAGCTCATCTACTACAGAATATTATATATACAGCTCATCTACTGCAGAATATTATAATATACAGCTCATCTACTGCAGAATATTATATATACAGCTCATCTTCTGCAGAATATTATATATACAGCTCATCTTCTGCAGAATATTATAATATACAGCTCATCTTCTGCAGAATATTATAATATACAGCTCATCTTCTGCAGAATATTATAATATACAGCTCATCTACTGCAGAATATTATATATACAGCTCATCTACTGCAGAATATTATAATATACAGTTCATCTTCTGCAGAATATTATAATATACAGCTCATCTTCTGCAGAATATTATAAAATACAGCTCATCTACTGCAGAATATTATAATATACAGCTCATCTACTGCAGAATATTATAATATACAGCTCATCTTCTGCAGAATATTATAATATACAGCTCATCTACTGCAGAATATTATAATATACAGCTCATCTACTGCAGAATATTATATATACATCTCATCTACTGCAGAATATTATAAAATACAGCTCATCTACTGCAGAATATTATAATATACAGCTCATCTACTGCAGAATATTATAATATACAGCTCATCTACTGCAGAATATTATAATATACATCTCATCTTCTGCAGAATATTATAAAATACAGCTCATCTACTGCAGAATATTATAATATACAGCTCATCTACTGCAGAATATTATAATATACAGCTCATCTTCTGCAGAATATTATAATATACAGCTCATCTACTGCAGAATATTATATATACAGCTCATCTTCTGCAGAATATTATATATACATCTCATCTACTGCAGAATATTATAATATACAGCTCATCTACTGCAGAATATTATAATATACAGCTCATCTACTGCAGAATATTATAATATACAGCTCATCTACTGCAAAATATTATAATATACAGCTCATCTACTGCAGAATATTATAATATACAGCTCATCTACTGCAGAATATTATATATACAGCTCATCTTCTGCAGAATATTATATATACAGCTCATCTACTGCAGAATATTATATATACAGCTCATCTTCTGCAGAATATTATAATATACAGCTTATCTACTGCAGAATATTATAATAAACAGCTCATCTACTACAGAATATTATATATACAGCTCACCTGCTGCAGAATATTATATATACAGCTCATCTTCTGCAGAATATTATATATACAGCTCATCTACTGCAGAATATTATATATACAGCTCATCTTCTGCAGAATATTATAATATACTGCTCATCTACTGCAGAATATTATATATACAGCTCATCTACTGCAGAATATTATAATAAACAGCTGATCTACTACAGAATATTATAATAAACAGCTCATCTACTACAGAATATTATATATACAGCTTACCTGCTGCAGAATATTATAATATACAGCTCATCTACTGCAGAATATTATAATATACAGCTCATCTTCTGCAGAATATTATAATATACAGCTCATCTTCTGCAGAATATTATAATATACTGCTCATCTTCTGCAGAATATTATAATATACAGCTTATCTACTGCAGAATATTATAATAAACAGCTCATCTACTACAGAATATTATATATACAGCTCACCTGCTGCAGAATATTATAATATACAGCTCATCTACTGCAGAATATTATAATATACAGCTCATCTTCTGCAGAATATTATAATATACAGCTCATCTACTGCAGAATATTATATATACAGCTCATCTTCTGCAGAATATTATATATACAGCTCATCTTCTGCAGAATATTATAATATACAGCTCATCTTCTGCAGAATATTATAACATACAGCTCATCTACTGCAGAATATTATATATACAGCTCATCTACTGCAGAATATTATAATATACAGCTCATCTACTGCAGAATATTATAATATACAGCTCATCTACTGCAGAATATTATAATATACAGCTCATCTACTGCAAAATATTATAATATACAGCTCATCTACTGCAGAATATTATAATATACAGCTCATCTACTGCAGAATATTATATATACAGCTCATCTTCTGCAGAATATTATATATACAGCTCATCTACTGCAGAATATTATAATATACAGCTCATCTGCTGCAGAATATTATAATATACAGCTCATCTACTGCAGAATATTATATATACAGCTCATCTTCTGCAGAATATTATAATATACAACTCACCTGCTGCAGAATATTATAATATACAGCTCACCTGCTGCAGAACATTATAATATACAGCTCATCTACTGCAGAATATTATAATATACATCTCATCTTCTGCAGAATATTATAATATACAGCTCATCTACTGCAGAATATTATAATATCCAGCTCATCTACTGCAGAATATTATAATATACAGCTCATCTTCTGCAGAATATTATATATATATATCTCATCTACTGCAGAATATTATAATATACAGCTCATCTACTGCAGAATATTATAATATACAGCTCATCTATTGCAAAATATTATAATATACAACTCATCTACTGCAGAATATTATATATACAGCTCATCTACTGCAAAATATTATAATATACAGCTCATCTACTGCAGAATATTATAATATACAGCTCATCTACTGCAGAATATTATATATACAGCTCATCTTCTGCAAAATATTATATATACAGCTCATCTACTGCAGAATATTATATATACAGCTCATCTTCTGCAGAATATTATAATATACAGCTCATCTACTGCAGAATATTATATATACAGCTCATCTTCTGCAGAATATTATAATATACAGCTCATCTACTGCAGAATATTATATATACAGCTCATCTTCTGCAGAATATTATATATACAGCTCATCTACTGCAGAATATTATATATACAGCTCATCTTCTGCAGAATATTATAATATACAGCTCATCTTCTGCAGAATATTATAATATACAGCTCATCTACTGCAGAATATTATATATACAGCTCATCTACTACAGAATATTATATATACAGCTCATCTACTGCAGAATATTATAATATACAGCTCATCTACTGCAGAATATTATATATACAGCTCATCTTCTGCAGAATATTATATATACAGCTCATCTTCTGCAGAATATTATAATATACAGCTCAACTTCTGCAGAATATTATAATATACAGCTCATCTTCTGCAGAATATTATAATATACAGCTCATCTACTGCAGAATATTATAATATACAGCTCATCTTCTGCAGAATATTATAATATACAGCTCATCTACTGCAGAATATTATATATACAGCTCATCTACTGCAGAATATTATAATATACAGCTCATCTTCTGCAGAATATTATAATATACAGCTCATCTACTGAAGAATATTATAATATACAGCTCATCTACTGCAGAATATTATAATATACATCTCATCTTCTGCAGAATATTATAATATACAGCTCATCTACTGCAGAATATTATAATATACAGCTCATCTACTGCAGAATATTATAATATACAGCTCATCTACTGCAGAATATTATAATATACAGCTCATCTTCTGCAGAATATTATATATACATCTCATCTACTGCAGAATATTATAATATACAGCTCATCTACTGCAGAATATTATAATATACAGCTCATCTACTGCAAAATATTATAATATACAGCTCATCTACTGCAGAATATTATAATATACAGCTCATCTACTGCAGAATATTATATATACAGCTCATCTTCTGCAGAATATTATATATACAGCTCATCTACTGCAGAATATTATATATACAGCTCATCTTCTGCAGAATATTATAATATACAGCTCATCTACTGCAGAATATTATATATACAGCTCATCTTCTGCAGAATATTATAATATACAGCTCATCTACTGCAGAATATTATATATACAGCTCATCTTCTGCAGAATATTATATATACAGCTCATCTACTGCAGAATATTATATATACAGCTCATCTTCTGCAGAATATTATAATATACAGCTCATCTACTGCAGAATATTATATATACAGCTCACCTGCTGCAGAATATTATATATACAGCTCATCTTCTGCAGAATATTATATATACAGCTCATCTACTGCAGAATATTATAATATACAGCTCATCTACTGCAGAATATTATAATATATACAGCTCATCTACGGCAGAATATTATAATATACAACTCATCTACTGCAGAATATTATATATACAGCTCATCTGCTGCAGAATATTATATATACAGCTCACCTTCTGCAGAATATTATAATATACAGCTCATCTTCTGCAGAATATTATAATATACAGCTCATCTTCTGCAGAATATTATAATATACAGCTCATCTTCTGCAGAATATTATAATATACTGCTCATCTACTGCAGAATATTATATATACAGCTCATCTTCTGCAGAATATTATAATATACAGCTCACCTGCTGCAGAATATTATAATATACAGCTCATCTACTGCAGAATATTATAATATACAACTAATCTACTGCAGAATATTATAATATACAGCTCATCTGCAGAATATTATATATACAGCTCATCTACTGCAGAATATTATAATATACAGCTCATCTACTGCAGAATATTATAATATACAGCTTATCTACTGCAGAATATTATAATATACAGCTCATCTTCTGCAGAATATTATATATACATCTCATCTACTGCAGAATATTATAATATACAGCTCATCTACTGCAGAATATTATAATATACAGCTCATATACTGCAGAATATTATATATATAGCTCATCTGCTGCAGAATATTATAATATACAGCTTATCTACTGCAGAATATTATAATAAACAGCTCATCTACTACAGAATATTATATATACAGCTCATCTACTGCAGAATATTATAATATACAGCTCATATACTGCAGAATATTATATATACAGCTCATCTGCTGCAGAATATTATAATATACAACTCATCTACTGCAGAATATTATAATATACAGCTCATCTACTGCAGAATATTATAATATACAGCTCATCTACTGCAGAATATTATAATATACAGCTCATCTTCTGCAGAATATTATATATACAGCTCATCTACTGCAGAATATTATAATATACAGCTCATCTACTGCAGAATATTATATATACAGCTCATCTTCTGCAGAATATTATATATACAGCTCATCTACTGCAGAATATTATAATATACAGCTCATCTTCTGCAGAATATTATATATACAGCTCATCTACTGCAGAATATTATAATATACAACTCATTTACTGCAGAATATTATAATATACAGCTCATCTACTGCAGAATATTATAATATACAGCTCATCTGCTGCAGAATATTATAATATACAGCTCATCTACTGCAGAATATTATAATATACAGCTCATCTACTGCAGAATATTATATATACAGCTCATCTACTGCAGAATATTATAATATACAGCTCATCTTCTGCAGAATATTATAATATACCGCTCACCTGCTGCAGAATATTATATATACAGCTCATCTACTGCAGAATATTATAATATACAACTCATCTACTGCAGAATATTATATATACAGCTCATCTACTGCAGAATATTATAATATACAACTCATCTACTGCAGAATATTATAATATACAACTCATCTACTGCAGAATATTATAATATACAACTCATCTACTACAGAATATTATAATATACAGCTCATCTACTGCAGAATATTATAATGTACAGCTCATCTACTGCAGAATATTATAATATACAACTCATCTACTGCAGAATATTATATATACAGCTCATCTACTGCAGAATATTATAATATACAACTCATCTACTACAGAATATTATAATATACAGCTCATCTACTGCAGAATATTATAATGTACAGCTCATCTACTGCAGAATATTATAATATACAGCTCATCTTCTGCAGAATATTATATATACAGCTCATCTACTGCAGAATATTATAATATACAACTCATTTACTGCAGAATATTATAATATACAGCTCATCTACTGCAGAATATTATAATATACAGCTCATCTGCTGCAGAATATTATAATATACAGCTCATCTACTGCAGAATATTATAATATACAGCTCATCTACTGCAGAATATTATATATACAGCTCATCTACTGCAGAATATTATATATACAGCTCATCTACTGCAGAATATTATATATACAGCTCATCTGCTGCAGAACATTATAATATACAGCTTATCTACTGCAGAATATTATATATACAGCTCATCTACTGCAGAATATTATAATATACAGCTTATCTGCTGCAGAATATTATAATATACAGCTCATCTACTGCAGAATATTATAATATACAGCTCATCTACTGCAGAATATTATATATACAGCTCATCTGCTGCAGAACATTATAATATACAGCTTATCTACTGCAGAATATTATATATACAGCTCATCTACTGCAGAATATTATAATATACAGCTTATCTGCTGCAGAATATTATAATATACAGCTCATCTACTGCAGAATATTATATATACAGCTCATCTACTGCAGAATATTATAATATACAGCTTATCTGCTGCAGAATATTATAATATACAGCTCATCTACTACAGAATATTATAATATACAGCTCATCTACTGCAGAATATTATAATATATAGCTCAATACTACAGAAAATTATAATATACAGCTCATCTACTGCAGAATATTATAATATACAGCTCATCTACTACAGAATATTATAATATACAGCTCACCTGCTGCAGAATATTATAATATACAGCTCATCTACTGCAGAATATTATATATACAGCTCATCTACTACAGAATATTATAATATACAGCTCATCTACTGCAGAATATTATAATATACAGCTCATCTACTGCAGAATATTATAATATACAACTCATCTACTGCAGAATATTATAATATACAGCTCATCTACTGCAAAATATTATAATATACAGCTCACCTGCTGCAGAATATTATAATATACAACTCATCTACTGCAGAATATTATAATATACAGCTCATCTACTGCAGAATATTATAATATACAGCTCATCTACTGCAGAATATTATAATATACAGCTCATCTCCTGTAGAATATTATAATATACAGCTCATCTACTGCAGAATATTATAATAAACAGCTCATCTACTACAGAATATTATAATATACAGCTCATCTTCTGCAGAATATTATAATATACAGCTCATCTACTGCAGAATATTATATATACAGCTCATCTGCTGCAGAATATTATAATATACATCTCATCTACTGCAGAATATTATAATATACAGCTCATCTACTGCAGAATATTATAATATACAGCTCATCTACTGCAGAATATTATAATATACAGCTCACCTGCTGCAGAATATTATAATATACAGCTCATCTTCTGCAGAATATTATAATATACAGCTCATCTTCTGCAGAATATTATATATACAGCTCATCTACTGCAGAATATTATAATATACAGCTCATCTACTGCAGAATATTATATATACAGCTCATCTGCTGCAGAATATTATAATATACAGCTTATCTACTGCAGAATATTATAATAAACAGCTCATCTACTACAGAATATTATAATATACAGCTCATCTACTGCAGAATATTATAATAAACAGCTCATCTACTACAGAATATTATAATATACAGCTCATCTTCTGCAGAATATTATAATATACAGCTCATCTACTGCAGAATATTATATATACAGCTCATCTGCTGCAGAATATTATAATATACATCTCATCTACTGCAGAATATTATAATATACAGCTCACCTGCTGCAGAATATTATATATACAGCTCATCTACTGCAGAATATTATAATATACAGCTCATCTACTGCAGAATATTATAATATACAGCTCACCTGCTGCAGAATATTATAATATACAGCTCATCTTCTGCAGAATATTATAATATACAGCTCATCTTCTGCAGAATATTATATATACAGCTCATCTACTGCAGAATATTATAATATACAGCTCATCTACTAAGAATATTATAATATACAGCTCATCTACTGCAGAATATTATAATATACAGCTCATCTACTGCAGAATATTATAATATACAGCTCATCTACTGCAGAATATTATATATACAGCTCATCTGCTGCAGAATATTATAATATACATCTCATCTACTGCAGAATATTATAATATACAGCTCATCTACTGCAGAATATTATAATATACAACTCATCTACTGCAGAATATTATAATATACAGCTCATCTACTGCAGAATATTATAATATACAGCTCATCTTCTGCAGAATATTATAATATACAGCTCATCTACTGCAGAATATTATATATACAGCTCATCTGCTGCAGAATATTATAATATACATCTCATCTACTGCAGAATATTATAATATACAGCTCATCTACTGCAGAATATTATAATATACAGCTCATCTACTGCAGAATATTATAATATACAGCTCACCTGCTGCAGAATATTATAATATACAGCTCATCTTCTGCAGAATATTATAATATACAGCTCATCTTCTGCAGAATATTATATATACAGCTCATCTACTGCAGAATATTATAATATACAGCTCATCTACTGCAGAATATTATATATACAGCTCATCTGCTGCAGAATATTATAATATACAGCTTATCTACTGCAGAATATTATAATAAACAGCTCATCTACTACAGAATATTATAATATACAGCTCATCTACTGCAGAATATTATAATAAACAGCTCATCTACTACAGAATATTATAATATACAGCTCATCTTCTGCAGAATATTATAATATACAGCTCATCTACTGCAGAATATTATATATACAGCTCATCTGCTGCAGAATATTATAATATACATCTCATCTACTGCAGAATATTATAATATACAGCTCACCTGCTGCAGAATATTATATATACAGCTCATCTACTGCAGAATATTATAATATACAGCTCATCTACTGCAGAATATTATAATATACAGCTCACCTGCTGCAGAATATTATAATATACAGCTCATCTTCTGCAGAATATTATAATATACAGCTCATCTTCTGCAGAATATTATATATACAGCTCATCTACTGCAGAATATTATAATATACAGCTCATCTACTAAGAATATTATAATATACAGCTCATCTACTGCAGAATATTATAATATACAGCTCATCTACTGCAGAATATTATAATATACAGCTCATCTACTGCAGAATATTATATATACAGCTCATCTGCTGCAGAATATTATAATATACATCTCATCTACTGCAGAATATTATAATATACAGCTCATCTACTGCAGAATATTATAATATACAACTCATCTACTGCAGAATATTATAATATACAGCTCATCTACTGCAGAATATTATAATATACAGCTCATCTTCTGCAGAATATTATAATATACAGCTCATCTACTGCAGAATATTATATATACAGCTCATCTGCTGCAGAATATTATAATATACATCTCATCTACTGCAGAATATTATAATATACAGCTCATCTACTGCAGAATATTATAATATACAACTCATCTACTGCAGAATATTATAATATACAGCTCATCTACTGCAGAATATTATAATATACAGCTCATCTACTGCAGAATATTATAATATACAGCTCAATACTACAGAATATTATAATATACAGCTCATCTACTGCAGAATATTATACAGCTCATCTACTGCAGAATAATATAATAAACAGCTCATCTACTACAGAATATTATAATATACAGCTCATCTTCTGCAGAATATTATATATACAGCTCATCTACTGCAGAATATTATAATATACAGCTCATCTTCTGCAGAATATTATAATATACAGCTCATCTACTGCAAAATATTATAATATACAGCTCATCTTCTGCAGAATATTATATATACATCTCATCTACTGCAAAATATTATAATATACAGCTCATCTTCTGCAGAATATTATATATACAGCTCATCTACTGCAGAATAATATAATATACAGCTCACCTGCTGCAGAATATTATATATACAGCTCATCTACTGCAGAATATTATATATACAGCTCATCTGCTGCAGAATATTATAATATACAGCTCATCTACTGCAGAATATTATATATACAGCTCATCTGCTGCAGAATATTATAATATACATCTCATCTACTGCAGAATATTATAATATACAGCTCATCTACTACAGAATATTATAATATACAGCTCATCTTCTGCAGCTGTATATTATAATATTCTGTAGTAGATGAGCTGTATATTATAATATTCTGCAGTAGATGAGCTGTATATATAATATTCTGCAGTAGATGAGCTGTATATTATAATATTCTGCAGTAGATAAGCTGTATATATAATATTCTGTAGTAGATGAGCTGTATATTATAATATTCTGCAGCAGATGAGCTGTATATTATAATATTCTGCAGCAGGTGAGCTGTATATTATAATATTCTGCAGCAGGTGAGCTGTATATTATAATATTCTGTAGTAGATGAGCTGTATATTATAATATTCTGCAGTAGATAAGCTGTATATTATAATATTCTGTATATTCTGCAGAAGATGAGCTGTATATTATAATATTCTGCAGTAGATGAGCTGTACATTATAATATTCTGCAGTAGATGAGCTGTACATTATAATATTCTGCAGTAGATGAGCTGTATATTATAATATTCTGCAGCAGGTGAGCTGTATATTATAATATTCTGCAGCAGGTGAGCTGTATATTATATTATTCTGCAGTAGGTGAGCTGTATATATAATATTCTGCAGTAGATGAGCTGTATATTATAATATTCTGCAGTAGATGAGCTGTATATTATAATATTCTGCAGTAGATGAGCTGTATATTATAATATTCTGCAGCAGGTGAGCTGTATATTATAATATTCTGCAGTAGATGAGCTGTATATTATAATATTCTGCAGCAGGTGAGCTGTATATAATAATATTCTGCAGTAGATGAGCTGTATATTATAATATTCTGCAGTAGATGAGCTGTATATTATAATATTCTGCAGTAGATGAGCTGTATATTATAATATTCTGCAGTAAATGAGCTGTATATTATAATATTCTGCAGCAGGTGAGCTGTATATTATAATAGTCTGCAGTAGATGAGCTGTATATTATAATATTCTGCAGTAGATGAGATGTATATTATAATATTCTGCAGAAGATGAGCTGTATATATAATATTCTGCAGCAGGTGAGCTGTATATTATATTATTCTGCAGTAGATGAGTTGTCTATTATAATATTCTGCAGTAGATGAGCTGTATATATAATATTCTGCAGAAGATGAGCTGTATATTATAATATTTTGCAGTAGATGAGCTGTATATTATAATATTCTGCAGAAGATGAGCTTTATATTATAATATTCTGCAGTAGATGAGCTGTATATTATATTATTCTGCAGTAGATGAGCTGTATATTATAATATTCTGCAGCAGGTGAGCTGTATATTATATTATTCTGCAGTAGATGAGCTGTATATTATAATATTCTGCAGCAGGTGAGCTGTATATTATAATATTCTGTAGTAGATGAGCTGTATATTATAATATTCTGCAGTAGATGAGCTGTATATTATAATATTCTGCAGAAGATGAGCTGTATATTATAATATTCTGTAGTAGATGAGCTGTATATTATAATATTCTGCAGCAGGTGAGCTGTATATTATAATATTCTGCAGAAGATGAGCTGTATATTATAATATTCTGCAGTAGATGAGCTGTATATTATAATATTCTGCAGCAGGTGAGCTGTATATTATAATATTCTGCAGTAGATGAGCTGTATATTATAATATTCTGCAGAAGATGAGCTGTATATTATAATATTCTGCAGTAGATGAGCTGTATATTATAATATTCTGCAGCAGATGAGCTGTATATTATAATATTCTGCAGTAGATGAGTTGTATATTATATTATTCTGCAGCAGGTGAGCTGTATATTATAATATTCTGCAGTAGATGAGCTGTATATTATAATATTCTGCAGCAGATGAGCTGTATATTATAATATTCTGCAGTAGATGAGCTGTATATTATATTATTCTGTAGTAGATGAGCTGTATATATAATATTCTGCAGTAGATGAGCTGTATATTATAATATTCTGCAGCAGGTGAGCTGTATATTATAATATTCTGCAGTAGATGAGCTGTATATTATAATATTCTGCAGTAGATGAGCTGTATATTATATTATTCTGTAGTAGATGAGCTGTATATATAATATTCTGCAGTAGATGAGCTGTATATTATAATATTCTGCAGCAGGTGAGCTGTATATTATAATATTCTGCAGTAGATGATCTGTATATTATAATATTCTGCAGTAGATGAGCTGTATATTATAATATTCTGCAGTAGATGAGCTGTATATTATATTATTCTGTAGTAGATGAGCTGTATATATAATATTCTGCAGTAGATGAGCTGTATATTATAATATTCTGCAGCAGGTGAGCTGTATATTATAATATTCTGCAGTAGATGATCTGTATATTATAATATTCTGCAGTAGATGAGCTGTATATTATAATATTCTGCAGTAGATGAGCTGTATATTATAATATTCTGCAGTAGATGAGTTGTATATTATAATATTCTGTAGTAGATGAGCTGTATATTATAATATTCTGCAGCAGGTGAGCTGTATATTATATTATTCTGCAGTAGATAAGCACGGGGGTCAGTGGGTGCTCTTGTCTGCTGGCCCAGCTATCTTTAGACCAGGGCTCATTTCATTGAATGCCCGATCTCTTTTACCGTGGGCAGAACACTAAGACAACACGGAGTGATGGTAAACAGTGTGGCAATAATTTATTGAACCACCAGCAATCAATAACATATAGAACAGTCCCAGCAAATCCATCAGATGGTACAAATTACAGAGTCTCACCCTTCCGCTGGCCCGCTTGGATTAGAGCCGTGAGATATGTGGCCAGGTGACCTGATTGTCCCAACCTGGATTTTTCAAATCGTCTCTGAATTTCATCAATGGTCAATGGAGCAGATCTGTATTTTTCCAGCCAGACTGTGGTCCCTTAGGCTAACATCATATAGAGTCTCCCCGAAAAGACGCAGATACTCCTTTTTTATAGTTCACATTTGTCCTTTCAAGCCATTATTCAGAATTTAAGGGTCAGGGATCATGATTAGTGTTGAGCGAGCATGCTCAACACTGCTCGGTACTTGCACGAGCATCTCACTACTCGGGATGTTCGGCGAGCACCGAGCATTTTCGGGTTACTCGGGCGGGAGCTCGGGTCTCCGCCCTGCATGTTTGGCGCTCTTTACAGAGCCAATGAACATGCAGGGATTGCCAGCCAGTCACTATAATGCCGCAGCCATGTTGGTTGTGGGCATTACAGTGATTGGCTGGCCGCACAGCGTCACCTTGAGTATTTAAAACCGGGTGCCGCCATCTTGGACACAGTCACTCCGGATCAGACAGTGTAGGGAGAGTGCTGCTGAGCTAGGGAGAGATTTATACTGCGAAATAGGTAGTGTAGAGTCTCTAAAGCCTGCAAAATCAAACAGTCCTTCTGAGGACTAATATTCATCCCAGATATCAGGCAGGCAGGCAGGCTGTAAAGGAGACGTAGTGGTTATACCAACAAACACTGCATTACAGTCCTGTGTGCTGCTGTTGCTCAAATTGCTAGACTTAGCCCCAGGTCTCAGGGGCCAGGAAAAATTCTTTTTTTTTTATCTAAATCCTCTTTTTTTTTTTTTTCCTCACTCAGACTGTACAAATACCCGTCTTATTAACCTTTTGGTATTTTTTCCCCACAAAAAAAAAATTGAGTGTGTCTGTGAGTGTTCAGACACAAATATATCTGTTTAAAAGAGTCTGGTTTCGGCCAGATAGCTAGAACTGTGGTTTTGCAGTTCCACGGTTCAAATCTATGAATTATCCACTTTTTTGCCTTTTTTCCATAATAAAAAACAGTTTGAGTGTCTCGCTGACTGTTCAGGCACAAATATATCTGTTTAAAATATTCTGGTGTAGGCCAGATAACTAGAACTGTGGTTTTCCTCTTCCACGGTTCAAATCTGGGTGTAATCCACCTTTTTGCCTTTTTTACATAAAAAAAACAGTTTGAGTGTCTCGCTGACTGTTCAGACACAAATATATCTGTTTAAAAGATTCTGGTGTAGGCCAGAGAAATAGAACTGTGGTTTTCCTCTTCCATGGTTCAAATCTGGGTGTAATCCACCTTTTTGCCTTTTTTACATAAAAAAAAACAGTTTGGGTGTCTCGCTGACTGTTCAGACACAAATATATCTGTTTAAAAGATTCTGGTGTAGGCCAGAGAAATAGAACTGCGGTTTTCCTCTTCCACTGTTCTAATCTCCTTTTTATTACCCTTTTGCCATTGATAGTGCGAGCGTAAGCTAGTATACTTCATTTACAATGGGCAAGGCGCGTGGCAAAGGACGTCGAACTGGACGTTCTGGTGATGGTGCGTGCAGAGGACGGGGCCATGGCCAAGGTGAAAATGTGCCACAACCAACAGCCACATCTTCTCGCTTCCAGTTCTTGACCGAATTACTAGGGAAGCACACAACAACAACACTTTTGCCAACTGATCAGTGTGAACAGATTATTAATTGGATAGCAGATAATACTTCCAGTCACCCTGGCACCACCATCTCCAGTCTGTCTTCCACACGATCAAGTCTTAGTAGCCGTGAGTCTCGACCGCATACTCCTCCTCACCCTGATGCTCCTTCCTCCCACCATGCCGAGTGTCCTCAGACAGCAACTGATCCCACACTTGGACACTCTGAAGAGCTGTTCACTGGTCCATTTCCATATTTGGGCCCCTCGCCTGCTCCGCTTGAAGTGGTGAAAGAGGAGATCCCATGTAGCGATGGCCAAATATTTGAACAGCCACGGCCACAGGAAGGCGACGCTGGCAATTTGTCACAAGAGGTGGACGATGACGAAACACAATTGCCAGGAAGTGAGGAGGAGGACCGTGGTGCGGAAGTGGAAGAGGAGGAGGTGGTGGATGATCTAGTAACTGACCCAACGTGGCAGGAGGACACGCAGAGCGAGGCAAGCAGCACACAGGGGGAGGGAGACAGAGTACCCCAACAGGAAGGAAGAAGCAGTGTGGTGGCCGCAGACAGAAGGCGGGCAACCATTCCCTGTAACACCAACACGAGGGACGTTGCCAGTACAACCGGTAGGTCTTCCAGAGTCTGAAATTTTTTTAAGACTCTGTTAATAACCCCAAAAAGGCCATTTGTACCACCTGCCAGGCCAGCATCAGCAGGGGTGACAAAACTACCAGCCTGACCACCACCAGCATGATCAGGCACATGTCAGCAAAGCACCCGACTTTGTGGGGTGAATCCCAGGGTCCACGACCAGTGTCAGTGGGTATCACCACTGCTTCTTCCTCTGTTGTGCGTGTAAGAGAACCCCCTGTTGTGCGTGCAAGGCAATCCCCTGTCCATACTGCATGCAAAGATGCCCCCTCTTCTTAGTCTTCACTTGTTATGGCAGTTTCTCAAGAAACAGCATCAACGTCCACGTCCACGTCCCACCGCAGCGTTCAATTGTCCATATCCCAGACATTTGAACGAAAGCGCAAATTCGCAGCCAAACGCCCCACAGGCCACAGTCCTAAATTTGCACATTTCACGACTGCTTGCGTTGGAAATGCTGCCTTTTAGGCTGGTGGAGACGGAATCCTTCCGCAACCTTATGGCGGTGGTCGTCCCTCGGTACTCGGTCCCCAGCCGACACTATTTTGCCCGGTGTGCCATCCCCGCACTATACAAGCACGTAACCCAAAACATCTGCCGTGCCCTCAACAACACAGTTACTGGGAGAGTCCACCCAAGAACGGACACTTGGACAAGTGCTTGTGGCCAGGGACGGTACATCTCCCTGACGGAACAATGGGTAAACATAGTGGAAGCCATGACCCAGTCGAACCTTGGGACGGAACACATCCTCCCCACACCGAGGATTGCGGGCCCTATGTCTGTCAGAGTTGCCCCCACAGTGTACAGCTCCTGCGCATCATCCTCCTCCTCCTCCTCATGTTCAGCCTCCATCTCAGATATCACCACATCAGTTACAAGCTGGAAGCACTGCAGTACTGCCTCAGCCAAGCGGCAACAGGCTGTGCTGAAACTCATAAGCTTAGGTGATAAACCTCACACTGCTTGTGAGTTGTGGACAGCTGTGAAAGAGCAGGCAGATCTGTGGCTGAGATCGCTGAACCTACATCCAGGCATGGTCGTGTGTGACAATGGCTGTAACCTGGTGGCGGCTCTGAGGCGAGGCGAGATCACACACGTACCATGCCTGGCTCATGTGCTTAACCTCGTGGTTCAGCGATTTCTTAAATCATACCCCGAGTTGCCAGATCTGCTCGTCAAAGTACGCCACCTGTCAGCTCATTTTCGGAACTCGGCTACAGCTTCCGCCGCCCTTGCTGTGTTGCAGCAGCGTTTGCAGCTTCCGGCACACCGACTGGTGTGTGATGGAACATTGGAACTCTACCCTCCACATGTTGCAAAGGATTTGTGAGCAGAAGAGAGCAGTTGTGGAGTACCAGCTGCAACAAGGCCGTCGATATTCAGGTCAGACTCCACACATAAGACCTCAGGAGTGGACCTGGATGTCTGACATATGTACCATCCTGACAAACTTTGAGGAGTCCACCAAGATGGTGAGTGGCGATGACGCCATCATTAGCGTCAGCATCCCACTTGTCTGTATTTTGCAATTCTCTCTGCAGAGAATTAAAGAGGAGGCATTGCAGCCAGAGTATGATGAGATGGATCAAGAAGCCATAGCGGGCAATTACACACAGCCAAGCCTCATCTCATCCTAACGTGCATTGGGGACAATGAGAGAGAGGAGGAGGAAGAACAGGAGCTGGTATCATGCGCTGTAGACGGTAGTACCTGTACAACGGACATACCATCGGTTCAGCGTGGATAGCCTGAGGACAGGGGGGTGGGGGAGGAGGAGGAGGAGAGCATGGTCAGTCGTCATCTTGGTGAGGACACGGAAATCTTGCCCGTTACCAGTCTGGCACGCATGGCTGACTTTATGTTACGCTGCCTTAACCGTGACCCTCGCGTTGTCAAAATGTTGGGTGACTGTAATTACTGGTTGGTGACACTTTTAGACTCCCGCTACAAGGAGAACTTTCACTCTCTTATTCCTGAGGTGGAGAGGTCTACAAAAATGGGGCAGTACCAAAAGGTCCTTGCTGCAGAACTGTTAAAAAAATTCCAATCTGAACACGCTAGCGGCAGAGGTCACAATTTGTTGCCCAACCAAGGCGTACATGTGAAAGAGACGCAACTCCAATCCAGCAGAGGCAGGGGAACACTGTCAACGTTCTGGAACAGTTTTCTGAGACCTGCCCAGCTTACAGGCCCTGAGGCGCGGGGTACTCTCACAAGGAGTGGAAAGTTTCAAAAGATGGTGATGGAGTACCTTGCTGACCGTGCCAGCGTCCTCCGAGATTCCTCTGTGCCTTTTAATTATTGGGTATCCAAGCTGGACACTTGGAATGAACTCGCTCTGTATGCTTTGGAGGTCCTGGCCTGCCCTGCCGCTAGCGTGTTATCGGAGCGTGTTTTTAGTGCCGCTGGAGGAATTATAACTGATAAGCGCACTCGCCTGTCAACTGACAGTGCTGACAAGCTGACCCTTATCAAAATGAACAAGGGCTGGATTGGGCCAGACTTCTCATCACCACCAAATGACAGCAGAGTAACATAAAGTCAAAACCACTGTGTTATTTAGGGAGGTGTAATCCCATGCACGGCTTCACACCCACACATGGGTATACGCTTCCTCATTTCGGCTGTTTTTTGCTCTTCTCCTTATCCTCAGCCTCCACCACCACTATACCACCAGGGTGACCGTTGTCCGTGTTTCCAGCATTGCAAGTTCCTCCGTCCTAATTTTTGGCAGCTTTTGCTTGGAAGGCATAGGCAAAGACTATGGGAGACCCACTCCCCAATAATGGGAATAATGTTTTTAATATGCTGTACTGCATGGCTCTTGTAAGGGGCATTAAAATCGTCTTGTTAAGCTACTGTGACCTCCACGTCTCTTCCAAGGGTCATTGATATTGTCTTTTTATTCCACTGGGACCTCCACCACTCTTCCAAGGGGCATTGATATTGTCTTTTTCTTCCACTGCGACCTCCACCACTCTTCCAAGGGGCATTGATATTGTCTTTTTATTCCACTGCGACCTCCACCACTCTTCCAAGGGGCATTTATATTGTCTTTTGATTCCACTGTAACCTCCACCACGCTTCCAAGGGGCATTGATATTGTCTTTTTATTCCACTGGGACCTCCACCACTCTTCCAAGGGGCATTGATATTGTCTTTTTATTCCACTGGGACCTCCACGTCTCTTCCAAGGGGCATTAAAACCGTCTTGTTAAACCACTCTGAACTCCACGTCTCTTCCAAGGGGCATTAAAACCGTCTTGTTAAGCTACTGTGACCTCCACGTCTCTTCCAAGGGGCATTAAAACCTTCTTGTTAAACCACTCTGAACTCCACAGCTCTTCCAAGGGGCATTGAAATATTGTTTTTAATTACCTCTAACCTCCACGACTCTTCCAACGGGCATTGCATTTCCTCCTAATTTTAGTCAGTTTTTGCTTTTCAATGCATAGGCGAACACTAAGGGAGACCCACTCCCCAATAATGGGTAGAAGGTTTTTAGTATGCTGTAATCCACGTCTGTTTCAAGGGGCATTGCAGTTCCTCATAATTTTTGGAAAGCCTTCCATTCACTGCTTAGGCTAACAGTGTACAGGAGACCCAGTTGCTATAAATGGAAAAAAAGGTTTAGTTAAGGCCCTCTGACCTCCATGTCACTTCCAAGGGGCATTGGAGTGCCTCAAAATTTTTGGTAGGCATTGCACTCACTGTATGCCCTACAACTGTGTAGCCAAACTGCTCCTTTTGGTACAGAAACATATCCTACAAGACATGTATGGTTGACTGGCCTGATATTGATGTGAATGGTCCCTGTTCCTCCTGCTGTGCCACCACCTCATCCATCATTCATCACCTGAAGCTTTGTTTTAATGGGAGTCATAGAACTGGGATAGTAGCAGGAAAAAATCCAGCAATCCTCAGAGGAGGTAGGATATGCTTCCTGACGAAGCCATTTCCATGCGAAACGCGCGTCGAGGCTACTGCACATCCCCAGCATCTCGCTCTAAGCTGCCCCAGACTCTGCCAACATGACCCAAGGTAATGTTAATCTTTTGATGCCACTCTCCCTGCTCCGTTGATGTGGGTGTTGTTATAACATAACAATAGAAAGCAGTACTTAGTGTCCTGCAATTAACCCCTTCAACACCTGACATCCTATACAGGGGGAATCGTTATTTGCCATATCTTTCTTTACCATAGGGTCCCACTAATGCGGATTTCTCTGACTCTAAATCACCTGACCGAATCTGGACTAGGATTTTTACTTGACTATAATCTTGTACTACCTAGCTGGCAGCACAGACTTACATCTATTACATTTAATATTTTTGGTAGGCATTGCACTCACTGTATGCCCTACAACTGTGTAGCCAAACTGCTCCTTTTGGTACAGAAACATATCCTACAAGACATGTATGGTTGACTGGCCTGATATTGATGTGAATGGTCCCTGTTCCTCCTGCTCTTTCTCCTTTGCCACCACCTCATCCATCATTCATCACCTGAAGCTTTGTTTTAATGGGAGTCATAGAACTGGGATAGTAGCAGGAAAACATCCAGCAATCCTCAGAGGAGGTAGGATATGCGCCAAAACACTGACCACCTCAGGCCTATCCGCTACTACATACATGCGCTTCCATTCCAAGGAACAGAAAGCTAAGGAGATAGATGGCCTCATGATCATGAATAATTTACTCGTTGTGTAGGAGGCCGACCACTGCTGCTGTCTACCTTCTGAACTTTGTGTTGAAGCCTGATTTACCCAGGACCCGCAATCCTCTATGTCTAGAGGACATGTTGCATCCCAGTGTTCAACTGTGTCCCGGCTTCCACAATATTAACCCAGTGTGAAGGCATCAGTGAGATGGACCATCCCTGGCCACATTCACTTGTCCACGTGTTTGTGGTTAGGCTGTCCTTCCCACTAAATGCACTGGGAAGGGCTCAGGTAATGTTTTGGTATGCGTGCTTATGTATAAGGTGCACCGGGACAAATAGGGGCGGCTGGGGACCGAGTGTGGACACCCGGCCGCCGGGCGGCTGGGGACTGAGTATGGATACCAGGCCGCCGATGCAGCCATAACATGGTGGCCGGCGTCTGCCTCCACAAGCCTAAAAGGCCTCATTTCAAGTGCAAGCAAGCTAGCAGTATGGTATTGCAGCCTGGGGGTGGGTGGCAGGCTGCACACTTACGCTCACATTCCAAGAAAACAAAGCAGATGCTAACTTCTATCATCATCATGCTCCTCACCTTGGCACTCTCAACTCCCCTGATTGAGAAGCCAGGGCCCACCGGAGGAGTCTGGTTGTCTGGTGGGCTCGTCCAATGCTGCCCTAAAGCAGGCCAAGCTAAGAAAAGTGTGGGGAAGGTTCCCAGGACAAATAGTGGCGGCTGGGGACTGAGTATGGAGACCTCGCCACCGACGCAGCCATGAGGTAGTGGCCAGCTTCGGCCTTCTCCAAACTAAAAAGCCCCATTTCAAGTCCAAGCTAGCAGTATAGTATTGCAGCCTACAGGTGGGTGGGTGGTTGGCTGCATATTTGCGCTTGCATTGCAAGGAATGGGGGAGGTACAATTGAACACTGCCCTGGGACAAGGACTTGCACAGGGATAGTTGCAAGTCTGCATCTTCTGAAGCAGCAAGGATCACTTCCAATGGGCACACTTTTAGGAATTGACCTGGGTGTCAGAGATGCTTCCAGGGGTCTTCCCCATGCTGTTCCCATGTCTTTTCAGCACTGTATGCATGTGTCACACAGCACATGACCAGATAAGGTTGTAAAATTTTAAAATGACATTTCCTGGTGAATGCATTTGTCACGGTTGAAAGCAATACAAAAGTGCAAAAAGGCATAAAAAATGCTACTTGTGAACATAGCCCAAGGTGTGGAGGAGTATTTTTGTTTTTGGTTATTTATTTTACCTTATATACAAGACTTTACCCTGGAAAGGATGTTCCTTAACATATTTCACAGGAAAACAGTTTCACTTTCGTTTTTGAACGTTTTATTGTGAGTCCAATGTGGTTGCTGTAGGAGAACTCTGCCCATAGAAGACGTTGTATCCAGTCATCCTGGTGAGCAGAAATAAAGGGGCAAGCATACTGTAGTTTTCAAGAGTTTTGTTAACTGGTTTCACTTGTCCATTGCTCTGTGGATGGCACGCGGTGGAGAAATCCAGCTGGACATTCAGCAGCTTGCAAAGATCTCTCCAAAATTTAGATGTAAACTGGACTCTGCGGTCAGAGACAATGTGGAGAGGGAAAGCATGAGGATGAAACTCATGCTGGTAGAACTATGTGGCAAGCTTGGGAGTCCAAGGTAGGCCGACCAAGGGGATAAAGTGACCCATCTTAGAGAACTGTTCCACCATGACCCAGATGGTGTTGTAACCCTCAGAGAGGGGCAGGTTCATGATGAAATCCATAGCGATATGTTGCCAGGGGGCGGAAAGAACTGGCAGAGGCTGAAGGAGACCAGCAGGCTTGTTCCTGGGAGACTTGTTTCTTGGGCACTGCGGACAAGTGGTCACAAAGTCCTGAACATCCTTGGACAGCGATGGCCACCAAAAGCGGTGTGCAATTAGCTCAGTGGATGTGAGTACTCCCACATGGCAGGCTAGCTTGGATTCTTGTCCCCACGACAGTATTTTCCTTCTTTTAGCACTAGGAACAAAGGTTTTCAGGGCTGCTTCAACAATCCTGGCTGGATCTATGATATACTGAGCCTCTTCCACGAAAATAGTCACTTCAAAATATCAAGACAGAGCATCTGCTTTAACATTCTTGTCCACTGGAAGGAAGTGTAGCTCAAAATCAAAACAAGAGACGAAGAGTGCCCACCTGGCTTGACGAGGATTTAGCCGTTGGGTTGACTGCAGAAAGGTTAAGTTCTTATGATCAGTGTATATAATAACTGGAGAGCTGGTGCCTTCCAGTAGATGACGCCATCCTTCTAGCACCATCTTAATGGCCAGTAGTTCGCAATCCCTAATAGAGTAATTACGCTCAGTCGGTGAGAACAGTTTAGAAAAGAATCCACAGGAGACAGATTCCCAGAAGAAGTTTTTTGCAGAGGAACTTCCCCAGCATCGATAAAGGAGGCATCCACTTCTAGTAGAAACTGTTTGTTAGGGTCAGGGTGATGCAGCACCGGAGTTCTCATAAAGGCCTCTTCTAAGTGCTGGAAAGAAGACACGACAGACTCATTAATTGTTCTCCCATAGACGCTGCAGAACCTGACGTACGTGTCTTCTATGGGTGGATACAGTAGATAATGAGAGAATATCAGGATGTCGTCCAAATATACAACCATTTTAATATAAAGAAGGTCCCTGAAGATGTCATCTACTCGTTGCCTTTGCATATCTGGATCAAGTTATAATACACTATTAGATCCAATTTGATGAAAATCTTAGCCCCACGGATTCTGTCAAAAAGTTCTGAAATCAAGGGCAGAGGATAATTGTTTTTGATGGTGATTTTGTTAAGGCCCTGATAGTCAATGTAGGTAACCATCCTTCTTTGTCACGAAGAAGAAGCTGGCAGCAGCAGGAGAAGAGGACTTACGAAGAAATCCCTTGGCAAGGTTCTCTTGGATATATTCTGATATGGTCTGAGTCTCTGGTAGTGATAGAGGGTATACCCAGCCTCGGGGAGGAGAGGTGCCAGACTGAAGGTCTATGGGGCAATCGTAAGGTCTATGAGGTGGCAAGACCTCTGCCTTCAATGTCAAGCCTGCAAAGGCTTGACAATAGGTGGGCAGAGAAGAACAGTTCGTAGGCATGGAAGGCAGAGACTAGGTCAAGACCTTGGCGAGGCAAGCGGTAGCGCACGACAGTCCCCACTGAAGCACTTAACCGGAGGACAAATCGACAGCTGGCACGTGTGAACGCAACCATGGCAGACCCAGCAGGACAGAGTTCACAGATTTTGACAGCACGCAGAACAAAATCTTTTCAGAATGCAGAGCTCCAATCTGGAACCTGACGAGCTATCTCATGAATTGGATAGGCTCAGCCAAGAGTTGTTCATGTATGGAAGCACTAGCCATGGGTTGATCAAGTCGTTGTGTCGGAAGTTGAAGCTCAAAAGCCATGTCCTGACAGGATGAAGTTGGCAGCCGAACTGGAATCAATATGGGCGGTAGTGTAGAGAGACTTCTCACCACAGGCCACTGTGACTTCGGTCACTAGTTTATGAGAGCAATCTTTTTCACCTAGGGTCATCTCTTTCCGACCTACCCTAGGTGTTGCAGTTTCCCGGCTTCACTGGGCACAGGTGAACTTAATGCCCTTTGCCTCCAGAATACATGCATTGGTTCTTACTTATACCTTCGCTAACTCTCCTTTACAGAAAATATGACCTGCTCCACTAGCATTGGCTCAACAGCAGGAGGTGTAACTTGCGGCAGCAAGAGATACTGGAAGGCTGTTCCCAGCAAAATGAGATTGCCTTGTTGTTGGCTTCTGGGCATGCATGAATTGGCAAAATTATGCGCAAAGCATCTCCATTTTTTCTTATTATCTAGAGTAATTCAATTTAAATTTCTAATGTTTCATGTGTACATGCTATAGCACTACAGAATTCAACTTTATTTTTTTATTTGACGTGCCCCCCAGGGCAATGGGGTGCTCGGCAGCCGGGCCTTTAGATACTGGGGAATGAGATATATGTATGCCACAGTGGCTGCGGCCCGGTCCGTGGCCCAGGGCGGTCAACAAAAAGGGGATTATTTACAAGGGAGTTGTAGTTTGATCGTGACGCCACCTGTGGTTTCCGGTAATCGGTACCGGCGCTGCTGCAGACCTCTGGGGCAGTTGATAGGGCAGCTTGGTTGGAAGGGCTCCCCACAGGTGGAGCTGGCTCCAGGGCAGTGTAGGATGGATGGGGATGCAGGTGAGAGGTGGCCAGGTTGGATCAGGGGGAATGACGGACACGCACACAGGGGTTCCCTTCAGTACCTTTACTGGTGTGGATAACTGGTACGGTCCAGGGAACTCGGTGGTAAGGGTGCACTTCTGGACTCTTCCCAGTGAGCGGGTATAAGGCCTCCTGGTCCGTTGCTTCCTCTTTCTAAGCTTCTGACCTGCCTGGAGCTAGGCCTGGCTTCTATGCTGTTTCTCTCTCTCTCTCTCTCACCTGCTGGCTTTGTAGAAGGACTTTCCTCTTGGCAACCACTCTCCCTGGATGCTGGGGCCTTCGTGGTTCCTAGTCCTGTCGATGGGTTTAGCTTCAGGTCGACCGGGGACTTGTAGTCCTCCTGGTATGCCGGTGATCCCTACTGGGTGTAGATGCCCCCGTTCTGGGGTGAGCCTATGATGCTCCTCTGCCCCCTTATCACTTCTCTCCTTCTCTCCTTGCCTCCGGCCACACTCGGGGCCCTCAACTCAGGCTTCAGCATGTGCTGCAGGCCTCAACTTGCCTCAGCACAGCAGCCAGCGTGCTGCTACTTCACTGAGCACACTCTTAACTGATCTAGCAGACTGATCTGACTACCTAACTCCACCCTCCAATATATATGTCACTGACAGACTCCCTCTGGTGGTATGAGGTGGAAGGGTGGAGGTGTTTGTGTGTAGCGAGGGTCTCTTGTGGAGAAGCCCATCCATGCACCCTTTTGAGTCCTGTGGTACCTGTGAACAGCAGGGCGCCACATTCCCCCCTAGTACAATTCAGTACTCCTGGACTCAAGCATTTTGTAAAAGGTTACAACAACAACAATTATAATAACAATAATAACATTTCCTTAAAACATATAATACACCCTTCTAAAGTCTCAGTGAGATCCATTACAGGTGTCCATCTCATTGGTGAAGGTGCAAATGGAGCAGTATGAGGGACCCGTCCGAAAACCCTCAACGTAGGCCCTCGTCTTGGCTGCAGGGCATAGGTGATCCAGGTGTTGGACCACGTCTTCGGCCACTCCAAACGGGTTTTTGTTCTGAGGTCATGTGTTGCATAAATAAAATCAATAAAGGGGGCACTTTAAGGAGTACAACTATTTACAAATAAAGTTTTTGGCTGCTCACAGTCCTCAGCCTACAAGTCTTTAAACCCTTACGGGTAACTAAACACACATATATATTTTCAGTTCACATAAATAATAACAGCAGGCAATACCCAACTGGATAACTATTTACACTGCAGCCATTTTTAACTTATTCCCTATACCTGGCAGGGATTTGGCCTTGTGTGCTGCGTGTAGACCTACGTAGCACTGGGGTGTTATTAGTGTCTGTGCGTGCACTATCCGCTAACCTATCAGATCTACGTGTGGGTAAATTATAGAACTGCCTCAATCTCTCTATGGGACTGGCAAGTACAGTGTTTACTGGGCCTTCTGGCTCTGCTTCAACTGGTGATCCTTCTTCTGGGGATTCTTCTTGTTCCTGAGCAGGCTCTTCCTGGGCGCTTACAGGTTCTACTTGCTGTGGAGGTTCTTCTGGTTGCTGATAGAAGTGCATCACTGGTATGATAACTGCTCCATCAAGTTGAGGCCAGTCTGCAGGGAAATCTCCTAGAACTGTATGAAGTACATCTTCTTTGGGTTCTTCCGGTACTATAAGAGGTACTTCCTTCTCCTGTGGCTTCAATAGACCTGGGCATAATTTCAAGTGGTCTCTTGAGACTGTTGCAGTTGTCTTACCTCCGTCTTTACTGATCAGGCAGGTTTTGCTGTTATCAAATCTAGAATTTAACACAGTGTAGGGTTCTCTTTCCCACTGGTCATCGAGCTTGTGACCTCTTCTTTTCCGCTTGAGCACGATTTCTCCAGGTGCCAAGGGTTCTGCTGCTGCATGCTTATTATACTAGCCTTCTTGCTTTTCCCTTACTCTGTTTAGACTGTCTTTGACACAGGCCTGTACTCTCCTGTACTGCTCTTGTCGAGTTGTGTCCCAGTCTTCAGTGGACACATCTGCATCAGGTTCTACCACTCCGAGGTCCAGGTCCATGGGCAACTTTCCGGGTCTTGCGCTCATGAGGTACGCTGGGGTACAATTAGTAGAACTCACAGGTATGTGATTGTACAGATCTACCAGGTCAGGTAGTTTGTCTGGCAACTGGTTCCTTTCTTCCAAGGATAAGGTTTTCAGCAGGTCTATGACGATGTTGTTCATTTTCTAGCACAAACCTTTGGTTTGAGGGTGATACGGTGTAGTCCGGATCTTCTTGCACCCATACAGATGACAGAATTCTTTAAACAGCTCGGCTTCAAAGGCAGGGCCTTGATCTGTCAGCACCTTGTCCGGGTATCCATGGGGCCTGCAGAAGTATGCTTGGAACGTTCTTGCTGCAGTTTCTGCTATCAGATCTTTGACAGGGGCTACCACCAGGAACCAGGAATAGTGATCCACCATGGTCAGGGCATAGGAATAGCCTGACCTGCTGGGTGACAACTTGACGTGATCCAGAGCGACAATCTCCAAGGGTCGAGTTGTTTTGATGGGCTGCAGGGGTGCTTTCTGGCTGCCGTAGTCCTTCCTTCTGAGGCTACAGGGCCCACAATTCCGGCACCACTTTTCTATGGAGCTCCGCATTCCAACCAAATAAAACCGGTCTTTCAGCAGGGTTTCCAGTTTCTTCCAGCCAAAGTGACCTGCTTGATTGTGGTAGGCCTCTAACACCATCTGGATGTCTGTCCTGGGTACTACAATCTGCCACACCATTTCATGGGTTCTGGGGTTGACATACCTTCTGCACAGCTTCTCTCTGTAGATGAACAGCCGGCTTCTCTCATTCCACAGTTGCTTAGCTTGTGGAGGAGCATCCTTCTCCAGGTGAGAATCTTCTTGGGTTATCAGTAGTGTTGAGCGAGCACTAAAATGCTCGGGTGCTCGAAGCTCGGGCCGAGCTCGCCGTGATACTCGGGTGCTCGACCCGAGCAACAAGCCCAATGTTAGTCTATGGGAGACTCGAGCATTTTTGCGGTGGCACCCCGGGCAGTCTTTTAAAAGCCTAACAAGTGCCCAAAACGATAGTGACAGTGCTCAAATGACATGGAGACAGCATGGGGATCGCCCCAGGAAGCATTTCTGACCCCTAGGTCACTGCTGTCAACAACGTGGTCAGAGGTATTAATCCACTTTTACGGGCTCACAATAAAACGTTCAAAAACGAAAGTGAAACTTTTTTCCTGTGAAATATGTTAAGGAACATCCTTTCCAGGGAAAAGACTTGTGTATAAGTTAAAATAAATGACCAAAAACAAAAATACTCCTCCACACCTTCGGCTATGTTCACAAGTAGCATTTTTTATGCGTTTTTGCACTTTTGTATTGCTTTCAACTATGACAAATGCATTCACCGTGAAATGTCATTTTAACATTTTACAACCTTATCTGGCCATGTGCTGTGTGACACATGCATAAAGTGCTGAAAAGACAAGGGAACAGCATGGGGAAGACCCCTGGAAGCATCTCTGACTCCCAGGTCACTGTCTAAAAGTGTGCCCATCATAAGTGATCCTTACCGCATCAGAAGATGCAGACTTGCAACTATCCCCATGCAAGTTCTAGTCCCAGGGCAGTGTTCAATTGTACCTCCCCCATTTCTTGCAATAAAAGCTCAAGTATGCAGCCTGCCACCCACCCACCCCCAGGCTGCAATACCATACTGCTTGCTTGCTTGAACTTGAAATTGGGCCTTTTAGGCATGTGGAGGTGGAATCTGGCCACCACGTCATGGCTGTGTTGGCGGCCTGGAATCCATACTCAGTCCCCAGCCACCCGGCGGCCGGGTGTCCATACTCGGTCCCCAGCCGCCCCGCGGCCGGGTGTCCACACACGGTCCCCAGCCGCCTGGGGGCAGCCGGGTGTCCATAAACGGTCCCCAGCCACCCCTATTTCTCCTTGGAACATCCCCCCACACACTTTTCTTAGCCCGGCCTGCTTTAGGCAGCATTGGACGAGCCCACCAGAGAACCAGACTACTCCCGTGGGCCCTGACTTCTCCATCGGTGGAGTTGAGAGTGCCAAGGTGAGGAGCATGATGATGATGACAGAAGTTAGCATCTGCTATGTTTTCTTTTAATGCAAGTGTAAGTGTGCAGCCTGCCACCCACCCACCCCCAGACTGCAATTCCATACTGCTAGCTTGCACTTAAAATGGGGCCTTTTAGTTTGGAGGAGGCCGAAGCTGGCCACTACCACATGGCTGCTTCGGCAGCGAGGTATCCATACTCAGTCCCCAGCCGCCCATATTTGTCCTGGTGTGCCTTTTACATAAGATTAAGCGCGTATACCAAAACATTACCTGTGCCCTCCCCAGTGCATTTAGTGGGAAGGAGAGCCTATTCCGCTGTAGTGTGTGCATGCCAAAACCCTGTTCATGGTACATGCGAAGATGCCTCCCACCTTGCACCTGTCATTGCAGACTTGCAACTATCCCCATTCAAGTCCTTGTCCCAGGGCAGTGTTCAATTGTACCTCTCCCATTCCTTGCAATGCAAGCGCAAGTATGCAGCCTGCCACCCACCCACCCCCAGGCTGCAATACCATACTGCTTGCTTGATTGCACTTTAAATTGGGCCTTTTAGGCATGTGGAGGCGGAATCTGGCCACCACGCCATGGCTGTGTCGACGGCCTGGTATCCATACTCAGTCCCCAGCCGCCTGGTGGCCGGGTGTCCCCGCTTGCTCCCCAGCCTCCAGGGGGTGGCCGGGTGTCCATACTCGGTCCCCAGCCACCCCTATTTGTCCCGGTAACCTTTCCCACACTTTTCTTAGCCTGGCCTGCTTTAGGGCAGCATTGGCCGAGCCCACCGGACTATCAGACTCCTCCGGTGGGCCCTGGCTTCTCCATCAGGGGAGTTGAGAGTGCCAAGGTGAGGAGCATGATGAGGATGATAGAAGTTAGCATCTGCTTTGTTTTGTTGTAATGCAAGCGCATGTATGTAGTAGCAGCTAGGCCTGAGGTGGTCAGCGTTTTGGCACATATCCTACCTCCTCCGAGGATTGCTGGATGTTTTCCTGCTACTATCCAAGTTCTATGACTCCCGTTAAAACAAAGCTTCAGGTGATAAATGATGGATGAGGTAGTGGCAAAGGAGAAAGAGCAGGAGGAACAGGGACCATTCACATCAATATCAGGCCAGTCAACCACATATGTCTTGTAGGATATGTTTCTGTAACAAAAGGAGCGGTTCGGCTACACAGTTATAGAGCATACAGTGAGTGCAATGCCTACCAAAAATTTCGAGCCACTCCAATGCCCCTTGGAAATGACATGGAGGTCAGAGGGCATTAACTAAACCTTTTTTTCCATTTATAGCAACTGGGTCTCCCGTGCACTGTTGGCCTAAGCAGTGAATGGAAGGCTTTCCAAAAATTATGAGGAACTGCAATGCCCCTTACAAGAGCCATGTTTGGCACCCCAGGGGTCTGGTCACCACAGTAATAGAGATATTACGTCGGAGAGCAAGTGGGAGGTTTCCTGGTCAGGATCCCTTAAACATGCAACATCCTCCTGCCCCAGTCCTGGGAGGGGAGAATTCTGCCCTTATAAACTGGATCTGGGGCGGGGTTGAGTGAGTCAGAGAACAGTCAGAGTCAGAGTGAGAGCAAGGGAAAGTAACAGCAAGGAGCTCTGTAGGAGCTAGGAGCTAAAGACCAGAGGCTGGAAGCTGAGCAGAGCTCGCCCTGGCAGAAGACAATAGGAACCGGACACAGGAGTCCGAAGCTGTGAGGACTTATATATCCAGCAGCAGAAACCAGCCGGCAGGGGATTTCAGGTCCTCTGGCCATAGAAGCCCGGTGGCTCAGTCACAAGCAAGGGACCAGCACCGCCGTCGTGGAGCAGAGGCTAACAGAAGGCCCCAAGTCACCAGCCATATGGGTGAGCACTACACGGTACACTCAGGGACGTGGGCTACTTCTACCCGCTTACAGCAAGGTAGCCAGGAAGAGTGCAGACAGACGGGGAGGCCTACAACTCCACCTGGCCAGGGGAACTCCTGCTTGCTCACAGACTGACCAGGCCTCTTATGTTAGCCAGTACTCCCGGGAGGGTCTACCTTATAATCATCAGTAAAGACCCTGAACTGCACTGCAAAGACTCTGAGTCGTTCCTGCTGCACTCGTGCACCAACACCCCCATCATCCACACTCACTGCCCTGAGGCTATACTCCTCCCGAGGGGAGTTATCCCATTCTATGCTGCGCACACAACACCAGCCTCAGCGGTCTGCCTCGCAGCGGTGGTACTCCCTGACCGCAATCCACGGGTGGCGCAGTCGGACAATTAACCTCAAAACTTAAGAAAGACTGCCACTGGTTTGACCAGCCTGAGCCACGGGACCGGGTCACTGCCACGGAGTCTACAGACCCCAGAGATCCGGCACCGGGTATCCCACACACGTGTACACACGGCCCAGGGGGCGCGTCACATGCAGTACAGCATATTACAAACATAAGTCCCATTATTGGGGAGTGGGTGTCCCATGGTATTTGCTTATGCTTTCCTAGCAAAAGCTGCCAAAAATTAGGACGGAGCAACTTGCAATGCCCCTTACAAGAGCCATGCAGTACAGCATATTACAAACATAAGTCCCATTATTGGGGAGTGGGTGTCCCATAGTATTTGCTTATGCCTTGCAAGCAAAAGCTGCCAAAAATTAGGATGGAGCAACTTGCAATGCCCCTTACAAGAGCCATGCAGTACAGCATATTACAAACATAAGTCCCATTATTGGGGAGTGGGTATCCCATTGTATTTGCTTATGCTTTCCAAGCAAAAGCTGCGAAAAATTAGGACGGAGCAACTTGCAATGCCCCTTACAAGAGCCATGCAGTACAGCATATTACAAACATAAGTCCCATTATTGGGGAGTGGGTCTCCCATAGTATTTGCTTATGCCTTGCAAGCAAAAGCTGCGAAAAATTAGGATGGAGCAACTTGCAATGCCCCTAACAAGAGCCATGCAGTACAGCATATTACAAACATAAGTCCCATTATTGGGGAGTGGGTGTCCCATGGTATTTGCTTATGCTTTCCAAGCAAAAGCTGCCAAAAATTAGGACGGAGCAACTTGCAATGCCCCTTACAAGAGCCATGCAGTACAGCATATTACAAACATAAGTCACATTATTGGGGAGTGGGTGTCCCATAGTATTTGCTTATGCTTTCCCAGCAAAAGCTGCCAAAAATTAGGACGGAGCAACTTGCAATGCCCCTTACAAGAGCCATGCAGTACAGCATATTACAAACATAAGTCCCATTATTGGGAAGTGGGTGTCCCATGGTATTTGCTTATGCTTTCCAAGCAAAAGCTGCCAAAAATTAGGACGGAGCAACTTGCAATGCCCCTTACAAGAGCCATGCAGTACAGCATATTACAAACATAAGTCCCATTATTGGGGAGTGGGTGTCCCATAGTATTTGCTTATGCCTTGCAAGCAAAAGCTGCCAAAAATTAGGACGGAGCAACTTGCAATGCCCCTTACAAGAGCCATGCAGTACAGCATATTACAAACATAAGTCCCATTATTGGGGAGTGGGTATCCCATTGTATTTGCTTATGCTTTCCAAGCAAAAGCTGCCAAAAATTAGGACGGAGCAACTTGCAATGCCCCTTACAAGAGCCATGCAGTACAGCATATTACAAACATAAGTCCCATTATTGGGGAGTGGGTGTCCCATAGTATTTGCTTATGCCTTGCAAGCAAAAGCTGCGAAAAATTAGGACGGAGCAACTTGCAATGCCCCTAACAAGAGCCATGCAGTACAGCATATTACAAACATAAGCCCCATTATTGGGGAGTGGGTGTCCCATGGTATTTGCTTATGCTTTCCAAGCAAAAGCTGCCAAAAATTAGGACGGAGCAACTTGCAATGCCCCTTACAAGAGCCATGCAGTACAGCATATTACAAACATAAGTCCCATTATTGGGGAGTGGGTGTCCCATAGTATTTGCTTATGCTTTCCCAGCAAAAGCTGCCAAAAATTAGGACGGAGCAACTTGCAATGCCCCTTACAAGAGCCATGCAGTACAGCATATTACAAACATAAGTCCCATTATTGGGGAGTGGGTGTCCCATGGTATTTGCTTATGCTTTCCAAGCAAAAGCTGCCAAAAATTAGGACGGAGCAACTTGCAATGCCCCTTACAAGAGCCATGCAGTACAGTATATTACAAACATAAGTCCCATTATTGGGGAGTGGGTGTCCCATGGTATTTGCTTATGCTTTCCAAGCAAAAGCTGCCAAAAATTAAGACGGAGCAACTTGCAATGCCCCTTACAAGAGCCATGCAGTACAGCATATTACAAACATAAGTCCCATTATTGGGGAGTGGGTCTCCCATGGTATTTGCTTATGCTTTCCAAGCAAAAGCTGCCAAAAATTAGGACGGAGAAACTTGCAATGCCCCTTACAAGAGCCATGCAGTACAGCATATTACAAACATAAGTCCCATTATTGGGGAGTGGGTGTCCCATAGTATTTGCTTATGCTTTCCCAGCAAAAGCTGCCAAAAATTAGGACGGAGCAACTTGCAATGCCCCTTACAAGAGCCATGCAGTACAGCATATTACAAACATAAGTCCCATTATTGGGGAGTGGGTGTCCCATGGTATTTGCTTATGCTTTCCAAGCAAAAGCTGCGAAAAATTAGGACGGAGCAACTTGCAATGCCCCTTACAAGAGCCATGCAGTACAGCATATTACAAACATAAGTCCCATTATTGGGGAGTGGGTGTCCCATAGTATTTGCTTATGCCTTGCAAGCAAAAGCTGCCAAAAATTAGGACGGAGCAACTTGCAATGCCCCTTACAAGAGCCATGCAGTACAGCATATTACAAACATAAGTCTCATTATTGGGGAGTGGGTGTCCCATGGTATTTGCTTATGCTTTCCAAGTAAAAGCTGCCAAAAATTAGGACGGAGCAACTTGCAATGCCCCTTACAAGAGCCATGCAGTACAGCATATTACAAACATAAGTCCCATTATTGGGGAGTGGGTGTCCCATAGTATTTGCTTATGCCTTGCAAGCAAAATCTGCCAAAAATTAGGACGGAGCAACTTGCAATGCCCCTTACAAGAGCCATGCAGTACAGCATATTACAAACATAAGTCCCATTATTGGGGAGTGGGTGTCCCATAGTATTTGCTTATGCTTTCCAAGCAAAAGCTGCCAAAAATTAGGATGGAGCAACTTGCAATGCCCCTTACAAGAGCCATGCAGTACAGCATATTACAAACATAAGTCCCATTATTGGGGAGTGGGTGTCCCATAGTATTTGCTTATGCTTTCCAAGCAAAAGCTGCCAAAAATTAGGACGGAGCAACTTGCAATGCCCCTTACAAGAGCCATGCAGTACAGCATATTACAAACATAAGTCCCATTATTGGGGAGTGGGTGTCCCATAGTATTTGCTTATGCTTTCCAAGCAAAAGCTGCCAAAAATTATGACGGAGCAACTTGCAATGCCCCTTACAAGAGCCATGCAGTACAGCATATTACAAACATAAGTCCCATTATTGGGGAGTGGGTGTCCCATAGTATTTGCTTATGCCTTGCAAGCAAAAGCTGCCAAAAATAAGGACGGAGGAACTTGCAATGCTGGCACCCTGGTGGTATAGTGGTGGTGGAGGCTGAGGATAAGGAGAAGAAGATAAAACAGCCAAAACGAGGAAGCGTATACCCATGTGTGGGTGTGAAGCGGTGCATGTGAATACACCTCCCGAAATAACACAGTGGATTTGACTTTATGTTACTCTGCTGTCATTTGGTGGTGATGAGAAGTCTGGCCCAATCCAGCCCTTGTTCATTTTGATAAGGGTCAGCTTGTCAGCATTGTCAGTTGACAGGCGAGTGCGCTTATCAGTTATAATTCCCCCAGCGGCACTAAAAATACGCTCCGATAACATGCTAGCGGCAGGGCAGGCCAGGACCTCCAAGGCGTACAGAGCGAGTTCATTCCAAGAGTCCAGCTTGGATACCCAATAATTAAAAGGCACAGAGGAATCACGGAGGACGCTGGTACGATCGGCAAGGTACTCCCTCACCATCTTTTGAAACTTTCCACTCCTTGTGAGAGTACCCCGCGCCTCAGGGCCTGTAAGCTGGGCGGGTGTCAGAAAACTGTCCCAGAACGTTGACAGTGTTCCCCTGCCTCTGCTGGATTGGAGTTGCATCTCTCTCGCCTGTACGCCTTGGTTGGGCAACGAACTGTGACCTCTGCCGCTAGCGTGTTCAGATGGGAATTTTTTTAACAGTTCTGCAGCAAGGGCCTTCTGGTACTGCCCCATTTTTGTAGACCTCTCCACCTCAGGAATAAGAGAGTGAAAGTTCTCCTTGTAGCGGGGGTGTACAAGTGTCACCAACCAGTAATGACTGTCACCCAACATTTTGACAACGCGAGGGTCACGGTTAAGGCAGCGTAACATAAAGTCAGCCATGCGTGCCAGACTGGTAACGGGCAAGATTTCCGTGTCCTCACCAAGATGACGACTGACCATGCTCTCCTCCTCCTCCTCCTCTCCCCCCCCCCCCGTCCTCAGGCCACCCACGCTGAACCGACGGTATGACACTTGTACAGGTACTACTGTCTACAACGCATGATAGCAGCTCCTGTTCTTCCTCCTCCTCCTCCTCCTCCTCCTCTCCCTCATTGTCCCCCAATGCACATTGGAATGAGATGAGGCTGGGCTGTGTGTAATCGCCCGCTACGGCTTCTTGATCCATCTCATCATACTCTGGCTGCAATGCCTCCTCTTTAATTCTCTGCAGAGAGCGTTGCAAAAGACAGACAAGTGGGATGCTGACACTAATGATGGCGTCATCGCCACTCACCATCTTGGTGGCCTCCTCAAAGTTTGTCAGGATGGTACAAATGTCAGACATCCAGGTCCACTCCTGAGGTCTTATGTGTGGAGTCTGACCTGAATATCGACGGCCTTGTTGCAGCTGGTACTCCACAACTGCTCTCTTCTGCTCACAAATCCTTTGCAACATGTGGAGGGTAGAGTTCCAGCATGTGGGGACATCACACACCAGTCGGTGTGCCGGAAGCTGCAAACGCTGCTGCAACACAGCAAGGGCGGCGGAAGCTGTAGCCGACTTGCGAAAGGCGGCGTACTTTCACGAGCAGATCTGGCAACTCGGGGTACGATTTAAGAAACCACTGAACCACGAGGTTAAGCACATGAGCCAGGCATGGTACGTGTGTGATCTCACCTCGCCTCAGAGCCGCCACCAGGTTAAGGCCATTGTCACACACGACCATGCCGGGATGTAGGTTCAGCGGTCTCAGCCACAGATCTGCCTGCTCTTTCACAGCTGTCCACAACTCACAAGCAGTGTGAGGTTTATCACCTAAGCTTATGAGTTTCAGCACAGCCTGTTGCCGCTTGGCGGAGGCAGTACTGCAATGCTTCCAGCTTGTAACTGATGTGGTGATATCTGAGATGGAGGCTGAACATGAGGAGGAGGAGGAGGATGCGCAGGAGCTGTACACTGTGGGGGCAACTCTGACTGACATAGGGCCCGCAATCCTCGGTGTGGGGAGGATGTGTTCCATCCCAAGGTCCGACTGGGTCCCGGCTTCCACTATGTTTACCCAGTGTGCCGTCAGAGAGATGTACCGTCCCTGGCCACAAGCACTTGTCCATGTGTCTGTTGTCAGGTGGACTCTCCCAGTAACTGCGTTGTTGAGGGCACAGCAGATGCTTTGGGACACGTGCTTGTGTAGTGCGGGGATGGCACACCGGGCAAAATAGTGTCGGCTGGGGACCGAGTACCGAGGGACGGCCACCGCCATAAGATTGCGGAAGGATTCCGTCTCCACCAGCCTAAAAGGCAGCATTTCCAATGCAAGCAGTCGTGAAATGTGCGAATTTAGGACTGTGGCCTGTGGGGCGTTAGCTGCGAATTTCCGCTTTCGTTCAAAGGTCTGGGATATGGACAATTGAACGCTGCGGTGGGACGTGGACGTGGATGCTGTTTCTTGAGAAACTGCCATAACAAGTGAAGACTGAGAGGAGGGGGCATTTTTACATGCAGTATGGACAGGGGATTGCCTTGCACACACAACAGGGGGTTCTATTGCATGCACAACAGTGGAAGAAGCAGTGGTGACACCCGCTGACACTGGTCGTGGACCCTGGGTTTCGCCCCACAAAGTCGGGTGCTTTGCTGCCATGTGCCTGATCATGCTGGTGGTGGTCAGGCTGGTAGTTTTGTCACCCCTGCTGATGCTGGCATGGCAGGTGGAACATATGGCCTTTTTGGGGTTATCAGCAGAGTCTTTAAAAAAATTCCAGACTCTGGAAGACCTACCGCTTGTACTGGCAACGTCCCTCGTGTTGGTGTTACGGGGAACGGTTGCCTGCCTTCTGTCTGCGGCCACCACACTGCTTCTTCCTGCCTGTTGGGGTACTCTGCCTCCCTCCCCCTGTGTGCTGCTGGCCTCACTCTGCATGTCCTCCTTCCACGTTGGGTCAGTTACTAGATCATCCACCACCTCCTCCTCTTCCACTTGCGCACCACGATCCTCCTCCTCACTTCCTGGCAATTGTGTCCCGTCATCGTCCACCTCTTGTGACAGATTGCCAACGTCGACTTCCTGTGGCCGTGGCTGTTCAAATATTTGGGCATCGCAACATGGGATCTCCTCTGCCACCACTTCAAGCGTATCAGGCGAGGGGCCCAAATATGGAAATGGACCAGTGAACAGCTCTTCAGAGTGTCCAAGTGTGGGATCACTTGCTGTCTGACGACACTCGGCATGGTGGGAGGAAGGAGCATCAGGGTGAGGAGGAGTATGCGGTCGAGACTCACGGCTACTAAGAGTTGACCGTGTGGAAGACAGACCGGAGGTGGTGGTGCCCAGGTAACTGGAAGTATTGTCTGCTATCCAATTAATAACCTGTTCACACTGATCAGTTCTCAATACTGGTGTTGTTCTGTGCTTCCCTAGTAATTCGGTCAAGAAGTGGGAGCGAGAAGATGTGGCTGTTGGTTGTGGCACATTTTCACCTTGGCCACGGCGCCGTCCTCTGCACGAACCATCACAGAACGTCCACTTCCACGTCCCTTGCCACGCGCCTTGCCCATTATAAATGAAGTAAAATAGCTTACACTTGCACTATCAATGGAAAAAGGGTAATAAAGAGTAGATTAGAACCGTGGCAGAGGAAAACCACAGTTATTGTTTACTGGGGTATACCACACTTTTTTAAATAGAGATATTTGCGGCTGAACAGTGAGCGACACACTCAAACTGCTTTTTTTTTAGATACCAAAGGCCCAAAACTGGATAGTACAGCGATTTGACCCGTGGAACTGCGAAACCACACTGGGATGTCGGGCCTACACAAGACTATTTTCAACAGATATATTTTTGTGTCACAACAGTTAGGAGACACTACTGTTTTTCTTTACGGAAAAAACTACCAAAATATGAATAATAGAGATTTTTTTACCGTGGAACAGCAAAACCACAGTTATAATTTACTGGTGTATACCAGGCTTTTTAAAATATATATATATTTGCGGCTGAACAGTGAGCGACACACTCAAACTGTTTTATTTAGATACAAATGGCCCAAAAGTGGATAATACAGAGGTTTGTACCGTGGAACTGCAAAACCACACTTGTATTTCTTGGGCCTACACCAGACTATTTTCAACAGATATATTTGTGTCTGAAAAATCAGGGAGACACTATTATTATTTTTATACAGCAAAAAATGCCAAAAACAGGATAATAGAGATGTTTTACCGTGGAACATCAAAACCACAGTAATAATTTACTGGTGTATACCAGGCTTTTTAAAATATATATATATTTGCGGCTGAACAGTGAGCGACACACTCAAACTGTTTTTTTTAGATACAAATGGCCCAAAAGTGGATAATACAGAGGTTTGTACCGTGGAACTGCAAAACCACACTTGTATTTCTCGGGCCTACACCAGACTATTTTCAACAGATATATTTGTGTCTGAAAAATCAGGGAGACACTATTTTTTTTTTTTTTACAGCAAAAAATGCAAAAAGCAGGATAATAGAGATTTTTTACCATGGAACAGCAAAAGCACACTTCTGTCTCTCTGGCCTACACCAGACTATTTTCAACAGATATATTTGTGTCTGAAAAATCAGGGAGACACTATTATTATTTTTATACAGCAAAAAATGCCAAAAACAGGATAATAGAGATGTTTTACCGTGGAACATCAAAACCACAGTAATAATTTACTGGTGTATACCAGGCTTTTTAAAATATATATATATTTGCGGCTGAGCGACACACTCAAACTGTTTTTTTTAGATACAAATGGCCCATAGAACTGCAAAACCACACTTCTGTTTCTCTGGCCTACACCAGACTATTTTCAACAGATATATTTGTGTCTGAAAAATCAGAGGCACACTTTTTTTTGGGGGGGGACGGGACACCAAAAGGTTAATAAGATGGGTATTTGTACATTGTGAAGGAGGAAAAAAAAGAGGATTTTGATAAAAAAAAAAAGGATTTTTCCTGGCCCCCGGGACCTGGAGCTAAGTCCAGCAATTTCAGCAACAGGAGCAGCACACAGGACTGTAATGCAGCGTTTGCTGGTATAACCACTGCGTCTCCTATACAGCCTGCCTGCCTGCCTGATATACCTGGGATGGATATTAGTCCTGAGAAGGACTGTTTGTTTGATCTGGCAGCCTTTACAGACCCTACACTATCTATTTTGCAGGATATATCTCTCCCTAAATCAGCAGCGCTGTCCCTACACTGTCTGATCCGGAGCGACTGTGTCCAAGATGGCGGCACCCGGTTTTAAATACTCGAGGTGACGCTGTGCGGCCAGCCAATCACTGTAATGCCCACAAACAACATGGCTGCGGCATTACAGTGACTGGCTGGCAATCCCTGCATGTTCATTGGCTCTGTAAAGAGCGCCAAACATGCAGGGCGGAGACCCGAGCTCCCGCCCGAGTAACCCGGAAATGCTCGGTGCTCGCCGAACATCCCGAATAGCGTGATGCTCGGGCGAGTACCGAGCAGTGTCGAGCATGTTCGCTCAACACTAGTCCTTACATTTCCAGGAGGGATTACAGAGGAAGTGCGTATAGTAAAGTTCTTACATTTCCATGAGGAATTAAAAAGGAAGCGCACAAAGTACAGTCGTTACATTTCCAGGAGTATTTACAGAGGAAGTGCAAAAAGTAAAGTTCTTACATTTCCAGGAGGGATTACAGAGGAAGGGCATAAAGTAAAGTTCTTACATTTCCAGGAGGGATTACAGAGGAAGTGCATAAACTAAAGCTCTTACATTTCCAGGAGGAATTACAGAGGAAATGCACAACGTTCTTACATTTCCAGGAGGGATTACAGAGGAAGTGCACAAAGTAGATTTCTTACATTTCCAGGAGGGATTACAGAGGAAGTGCATAAAGTAAAGTTCTTACATTTCCAGGAGGGATTACAGAGGAAGGGCATAAAGTAAAGTTCTTACATTTCCAGGAGGGATTACAGAGGAAGTGCACAAAGTAGATTTCTTACATTTCCAGGAGGGATTACAGAGGAAGTGCATAAAGTAAAGTTCTTACATTTCCAGGGGGGATTACAGAGGAAGTGCATAAAGTAAAGTTCTTACATTTCCAGGGGGGATTACAGAGGAAGTGCATAAAGTAAAGTTCTTACATTTCCAGGAGTAATTAAAGAGGAAGTGCACAAAGTAGAGTCCTTACATTTCCAGGAGGATTTACAGAGGAAGTGCACAAAGTAAAGTTCTTACATTTCCAGGAGGGATTACAGAGGAAGTGCATATAGTAAAGTTCTTACATTTCCATGAGGAATTAAAGAGGAAGTGCAGAAAGTAGAGTCCTTACATTTCCAGGAGGGATTACAGAGGAAGTGCACAAAGTAGAGTCCTTACATTTCCAGGAGGGATTACAGGGGATGTGCACAAAGTAGAGATCTTACATTTCCAGGAGTATTTACAGAGGAAGTGCAAAAAGTAAAGTTCTTACATTTCCAGGAGGGATTACAGAGGAAATGCATAAAGTAAAGTTCTCACATTTGCATGAGGAATTAAAGAGGAAATGCACAAAGCAGAGTTCTTACATTTCCAGGAGGGATTACAGAGGAAGTGCATAAAGTAGAGTTCTTACATTTCCAGGAGGGATTACAGAGGAAGTGCAAAAAGTAAAGTTCTTACATTTCCAGGAGGGATTACAGAGGAAGTGCATAAAGTAAAGTTCTTACATTTCCAGGGGGAATTAAAGAGGAAGTGCAGAAAGTGGAGTCCTTACATTTCCAGGAGGGATTACAGGGGATGTGCACAAAGTAGAGTTCTTACATTTCCAGGAGGATTTACAGAGGAAGTGCAAAAAGTAAAATTCTTACATTTCCAGGAGGGATTACAGAGGAAGTGCATAAAGTAAAATTCTTACATTTCCAGGAGGGATTACAGAGGAAGTGCATAAAGTAAAGTTCTTACATTTCCAGGAGGGATTACAGGGGATATGCACAAAGTAGAGTTCTTACTTTTCCAGGAGGATTTACAGAGGAAGTGCATAAAGTAAAATTCTTACATTTCCAGGAGGGATTACAGGGGATGTGCACAAAGTAGAGTTCTTACATTTCCAGGAGGGATTACAGAGGAAGTGCATAAAGTAAAGTTCTTACATTTCCAGGAGGGATTACAGAGGAAGTGCATAAAGTAAAGTTCTTACATTTCCAGGACAGATTACAGAGGAAGTGCATAAAGTAAAGTTCTTACATTTCCAGGAGGGATTACAGAGGAAATGCATAAAGTAAAGTTCTTACATTTCCAGGAGGGATTACAGAGGAAATGCATAAAGTAAAGTTCTTACATTTCCAGGAGGGATTACAGGGGATGTGCACAAAGTAGAGTTCTTAAATTTCAGGAGGGATTACAGAGGAAGTGCATAAAGTAAAGTTCTTACATTTCCAGGAGGGATTACAGAGGAAGTGCATAAAGTAAAGTTCTTACATTTCCAGGAGGGATTACAGAGGAAGTGCATAAAGTAAAGTTCTTACATTTCCAGGAGGGATTACAGAGGAAGTGCATAAATTAAAGTTCTTACATTTCCAGGAGTAATTAAAGAGGAAGTGCACAAAGTAGAGTCCTTACATTTCCAGGAGGATTTACAGAGGAAGTGCACAAAGTAAAGTTCTTACATTTCCAGGAGGGATTACAGAGGAAGTGCACAAAGTAGAGTCCTTACATTTCCAGGAGGGATTACAGGGGAAGTGCAGAAAGTAAAGTTCTTACATTTCCAGGAGGAATTACAGAGGAAATGCACAATGTTCTTACATTTCCAGGAGGGATTACAGAGGAAGAGCACAAAGTAGATTTCTTACATTTCCAGGAGAGATTACAGAGGAAGTGTATGAAGTAAAGGTCTTACATTTCCAGGAGGGATTACAGAGGAAGTGCATAAAGTAAAGTTCTTACATTTCCAGGAGAGATTACAGAGGAAGTGCATAAAGTAGAGTTCTTACATTTCCAGGAGGGATTACAGAGGAAGTGCATAAAGTAAAATTCTTACATTTCCAGGAGGGATTACAGAGGAAGTGCATAAAGTAAAGTTCTTACATTTCCAGGAGGGATTACAGGGGATATGCACAAAGTAGAGTTCTTACTTTTCCAGGAGGATTTACAGAGGAAGTGCATAAAGTAAAATTCTTACATTTCCAGGAGGGATTACAGGGGATGTGCACAAAGTAGAGTTCTTACATTTCCAGGAGGGATTACAGAGGAAGTGCATAAAGTAAAGTTCTTACATTTCCAGGAGGGATTACAGAGGAAGTGCATAAAGTAAAGTTCTTACATTTCCAGGACGGATTACAGAGGAAGTGCATAAAGTAAAGTTCTTACATTTCCAGGAGGGATTACAGAGGAAATGCATAAAGTAAAGTTCTTACATTTCCAGGAGGGATTACAGGGGATGTGCACAAAGTAGAGTTCTTAAATTTCAGGAGGGATTACAGAGGAAGTGCATAAAGTAAAGTTCTTACATTTCCAGGAGGGATTACAGAGGAAGTGCATAAAGTAAAGTTCTTACATTTCCAGGAGGGATTACAGAGGAAATGCATAAAGTAAAGTTCTTACATTTCCAGGAGGGATTACAGGGGATGTGCACAAAGTAGAGTTCTTAAATTTCAGGAGGGATTACAGAGGAAGTGCATAAAGTAAAGTTCTTACATTTCCAGGAGGGATTACAGAGGAAGTGCATAAAGTAAAATTCTTACATTTCCAGGAGGGATTACAGAGGAAGTGCATAAAGTAAAGTTCTTACATTTCCAGGAGGGATTACAGAGGAAGTGCATAAATTAAAGTTCTTACATTTCCAGGAGTAATTAAAGAGGAAGTGCACAAAGTAGAGTCCTTACATTTCCAGGAGGATTTACAGAGGAAGTGCACAAAGTAAAGTTCTTACATTTCCAGGAGGGATTACAGAGGAAGTGCACAAAGTAGAGTCCTTACATTTCCAGGAGGGATTACAGTGGAAGTGCAGAAAGTAAAGTTCTTACATTTCCAGGAGGAATTACAGAGGAAATGCACAATGTTCTTACATTTCCAGGAGGGATTACAGAGGAAGAGCACAAAGTAGATTTCTTACATTTCCAGGAGAGATTACAGAGGAAGTGCATAAAGTAAAGGTCTTACATTTCCAGGAGGGATTACAGAGGAAGTGCATAAAGTAAAGTTCTTACATTTCCAGGAGAGATTACAGAGGAAGTGCATAAAGTAGAGTTCTTACATTTCCAGGAGGGATTACAGAGGAAGTGCATAAAGTAAAATTCTTACATTTCCAGGAGGGATTACAGAGGAAGTGCATAAAGTAAAGTTCTTACATTTCCAGGAGGGATTACAGGGGATATGCACAAAGTAGAGTTCTTACTTTTCCAGGAGGATTTACAGAGGAAGTGCATAAAGTAAAATTCTTACATTTCCAGGAGGGATTACAGGGGATGTGCACAAAGTAGAGTTCTTACATTTCCAGGACGGATTACAGAGGAAGTGCATAAAGTAAAGTTCTTACATTTCCAGGAGGGATTACAGAGGAAGTGCATAAAGTAAAGTTCTTACATTTCCAGGACGGATTACAGAGGAAGTGCATAAAGTAAAGTTCTTACATTTCCAGGAGGGATTACAGAGGAAATGCATAAAGTTCTTACATTTCCAGGAGGGATTACAGGGGATGTGCACAAAGTAGAGTTCTTAAATTTCAGGAGGGATTACAGAGGAAGTGCATAAAGTAAAGTTCTTACATTTCCAGGAGGGATTACAGAGGAAGTGCATAAAGTAAAGTTCTTACATTTCCAGGAGGGATTACAGAGGAAATGCATAAAGTAAAGTTCTTACATTTCCAGGAGGGATTACAGGGGATGTGCACAAAGTAGAGTTCTTAAATTTCAGGAGGGATTACAGAGGAAGTGCATAAAGTAAAGTTCTTACATTTCCAGGAGGGATTACAGAGGAAGTGCATAAAGTAAAATTCTTACATTTCCAGGAGGGATTACAGAGGAAGTGCATAAAGTAAAGTTCTTACATTTCCAGGAGGGATTACAGAGGAAGTGCATAAATTAAAGTTCTTACATTTCCAGGAGTAATTAAAGAGGAAGTGCACAAAGTAGAGTCCTTACATTTCCAGGAGGATTTACAGAGGAAGTGCACAAAGTAAAGTTCTTAAATTTCCAGGAGGGATTACAGAGGAAGTGCACAAAGTAGAGTCCTTACATTTCCAGGAGGGATTACAGTGGAAGTGCAGAAAGTAAAGTTCTTACATTTCCAGGAGGAATTACAGAGGAAATGCACAATGTTCTTACATTTCCAGGAGGGATTACAGAGGAAGAGCACAAAGTAGATTTCTTACATTTCCAGGAGAGATTACAGAGGAAATGCATAAAGTAAAGGTCTTACATTTCCAGGAGGGATTACAGAGGAAGTGCATAAAGTAAAGTTCTTACATTTCCAGGAGAGATTACAGAGGAAGTGCATAAAGTAGAGTTCTTACGTTTCCAGGAGGGATTACAGAGGAAGTGCAAAAAGTAAAGTTCTTACATGTCCAGGAGGGATTACAGAGGAAGTGCATAAAGTAAAGTTCGTACATTTCCAGGGGGAATTAACGAGGAAGTGCAGAAAGTGGAGTCCTTACATTTCCAGGAGGGATTACAGGGGATGTGCACAAAGTAGAGTTCTTACATTTCCAGGAGGATTTACAGAGGAAGTGCAAAAAGTAAAATTCTTACATTTCCAGGAGGGATTACAGAGGAAGTGCATAAAGTAAAGTTCTTACATTTCCAGGAGGGATTACAGAGGAAGTGCACAAAGTAGATTTCTTACATTTCCAGGAGGGATTACAGTGGAAGTGCATAAAGTAAAGTTCTTACATTTCCAGGAGGGATTACAGAGGAAGTGCATAAAGTAAAGTTCTTACATTTCCAGGAGGGATTATAGAGGAAGTGCATAAAGTAAAGTTCTTACATTTCCAGGAGTAATTAAAGAGGAAGTGCACAAAGTAGAGTCCTTACATTTCCAGGAGGATTTACAGAGGAAGTGCACAAAGTAAAGTTCTTACATTTCCAGGAGGGACTACAGAGGAAGTGCACAAAGTAGAGTCCTTACATTTCCAGGAGGGATTACAGGGGAAGTGCAGAAAGTAAAGTTCTTACATTTCCAGGAGGAATTACAGATGAAATGCACAACGTTCTTACATTTCCAGGAGGGATTACAGAGGAAGTGCACAAAGTAGATTTCTTACATTTCCAGGAGGGATTACAGAGGAAGTGCATAAAGTAAAGTTCTTACATTTCCAGGAGGGATTACAGAGGAAGTGCATAAAGTAAAGTTCTTACATTTCCAGGAGGGATTACAGAGGAAGTGCATAAAGCAAAGTTCTTACTTTTCCAGGAGGGATTACAGAGGAAGTGCATAAAGTAAAGTTCTTACATTTCCAGGAGGAATTACAGAGGAAGTCCATAAAGTAAAGTTCTTACATTTCCAGGAGGGATTACAGGGGAAGTGCAGAAAGTAAAGTTCTTACATTTCCAGGAGGAATTACAGAGGAAATGCACAACGTTCTTACATTTCCAGGAGGGATTACAGAGGAAGTGCATAAAGTAAAGTTCATACATTTCCAGGAGGGATTACAGAGGAAGTGCATAAAGCAAAGTTCTTACATTTCCAGGAGGGATTACAGAGGAAGTGCATAAAGTAAAGTTCTTACATTTCCAGGAGGAATTACAGAGGAAGTCCATAAAGTAAAGTTCTTACATTTCCAGGAGGAATTACAGAGGAAGTGCAAAAAGTAAAGTTCTTACATTTCCAGGAGGGATTACAGAGAAAGTCCATAAAGTAAAGTTCTTACATTTCCAGGAGGAATTACAGAGGAAATGCACAACGTTCTTACATTTCCAGGAGGGATTACAGTGTAAGTGCACAAAGTAGATTTCTTACATTTCCAGGAGGGATTACGGAGCAAGTGAAGTAAAGTTCTTGCATTTCCAGGAGGGATTACAGAGGAAGTGCATAAAGTTCTTACATTTCCAGGAGGGATTACAGAGGAAGTGCATAAAGTAAAGTTCTTACATTTCCAGGGGGGATTACAGAGGAAGTGCACAAAGTAGAGTCCTTACATTTCCAGGAGGATTTACAGAGGAAGTGCACAAAGTAAAGTTCTTACATTTCCAGGAGGGACTACAGAGGAAGTGCACAAAGTAGAGTCCTTACATTTCCAGGAGGGATTACAGGGGAAGTGCAGAAAGTAAAGTTCTTACATTTCCAGGAGGGATTACAGAGGAAGTGCATAAAGTAAAGTTCTTACATTTCCAGGAGGAATTACAGAGGAAATGCACAACGTTCTTACATTTCCAGGAGGGATTACAGAGGAAGTGCACAAAGTAGATTTCTTACATTTCCAGGAGGAATTACAGAGGAAGTGCATAAAGTAAAGTTCTTACATTTCCAGGAGGGATTACAGAGGAAGTGCATGAAGTAAAGTTCTTACATTTCCAGGAGGGATTACAGAGGAAGTGCATAAAGCAAAGTTCTTACTTTTCCAGGAGGGATTACAGAGGAAGTGCATAAAGTAAAGTTCTTACATTTCCAGGAGGAATTACAGAGGAAGTCCATAAAGTAAAGTTCTTACATTTCCAGGAGGGATTACAGGGGAAGTGCAGAAAGTAAAGTTCTTACATTTCCAGGAGGAATTACAGAGGAAATGCACAACGTTCTTACATTTCCAGGAGGGATTACAGAGGAAGTGCACAAAGTAGATTTCTTACATTTCCAGGAGGGATTACAGAGGAAGTGCATAAAGTAAAGTTCTTACATTTCCAGGAGGGATTACAGAGGAAGGGCATAAAGTAAAGTTCTTACATTTCCAGGAGGGATTACAGAGGAAGTGCACAAAGTAGATTTCTTACATTTCCAGGAGGGATTACAGTGTAAGTGCATAAAGTAAAGTTCTTACAATTCCAGGAGGGATTCCAGAGGAAGTGCATAAAGTAAAGTTCTTACATTTCCAGGGCGGATTACAGAGGAAGTGCATAAAGTAAAGTTCTTACATTTCCAGGAGTAATTATAGAGGAAGTGCACAAAGTGGAGTCCTTACATTTCCAGGAGGATTTACAGAGGAAGTGCACAAAGTAAAGTTCTTACATTTGCAGGAGGGATTACAGAGGAAGTGCATATAGTAAAGTTCTTACATTTCCATGAGGAATTAAAGAGGAAGTGCAGAAAGTAGAGTCCTTACATTTCCAGGAGGGATTACAGGGGATGTGCACAAAGTAGAGATCTTACATTTCCAGGAGTATTTACAGAGGTAGTGCAAAAATTAAAGTTCTTACATTTCCAGGAGGGATTACAGAGGAAATGCATAAAGTAAAGTTCTCACATTTCCATGAAGAATTAAAGAGGAAATGCACAAAGTAGAGTTCTTACATTTCCAGGAGGGATTACAGAGGAAGTGCATAAAGTAGAGTTCTTACATTTCCAGGAGGGATTACAGAGGAAGTGCATAAAGTAAAGCTCTTACATTTCCAGGGGGAATTAAAGAGGAAGTGCAGAAAGTGGAGTCCTTACATTTCCAGGAGGGATTACAGGGGATATGCACAAAGTAGAGTTCTTACTTTTCCAGGAGGATTTACAGAGGAAGTGCATAAAGTAAAATTCTTACATTTCCAGGAGGGATTACAGGGGATGTGCACAAAGTAGAGTTCTTACATTTCCAGGAGGGATTACAGAGGAAGTGCATAAAGTAAAGTTCTTACATTTCCAGGAGGGATTACAGAGGAAGTGCATAAAGTAAAGTTCTTACATTTCCAGGAGGGATTACAGAGGAAGTGCACAAAGTAGATTTCTTACATTTCCAGGAGGGATTACAGTGTAAGTGCATAAAGTAAAGTTCTTACAATTCCAGGAGGGATTACAGAGGAAGTGCATAAAGTAAAGTTCTTACATTTCCAGGGCGGATTACAGAGGAAGTGCATAAAGTAAAGTTCTTACATTTCCAGGAGTAATTATAGAGGAAGTGCACAAAGTGGAGTCCTTACATTTCCAGGAGGATTTACAGAGGAAGTGCACAAAGTAAAGTTCTTACATTTCCAGGAGGGATTACAGAGGAAGTGCATATAGTAAAGTTCTTACATTTCCATGAGGAATTAAAGAGGAAGTGCAGAAAGTAGAGTCCTTACATTTCCAGGAGGGATTACAGGGGATGAGCACAAAGTAGAGATCTTACATTTCCAGGAGTATTTACAGAGGTAGTGCAAAAAGTAAAGTTCTTACATTTCCAGGAGGGATTACAGAGGAAATGCATAAAGTAAAGTTCTCACATTTCCATGAAGAATTAAAAGGAAATGCACAAAGTAGAGTTCTTACATTTCCAGGAGGGATTACAGAGGAAGTGCATAAAGTAGAGTTCTTACATTTCCAGGAGGGATTACAGAGGAAGTGCAAAAAGTAAAGTTCTTACATTTCCAGGAGGGATTACAGAGGAAGTGCATAAAGTAAAGCTCTTACATTTCCAGGGGGAATTAAAGAGGAAGTGCAGAAAGTGGAGTCCTTACATTTCCAGGAGGGATTACAGGGGATATGCACAAAGTAGAGTTCTTACTTTTCCAGGAGGATTTACAGAGGAAGTGCATAAAGTAAAATTCTTACATTTCCAGGAGGGATTACAGGGGATGTGCACAAAGTAGAGTTCTTACATTTCCAGGAGGGATTACAGAGGAAGTGCATAAAGTAAAGTTCTTACATTTCCAGGAGGGATTACAGAGGAAGTGCATAAAGTAAAGTTCTTACATTTCCAGGAGGGATTACAGGGGATATGCACAAAGTAGAGTTCTTACTTTTCCAGGAGGATTTACAGAGGAAGTGCATAAAGTAAAATTGTTACATTTCCAGGAGGGATTACAGGGGATGTGCACAAAGTAGAGTTCTTACATTTCCAGGAGGGATTACAGAGGAAGTGCATAAAGTAAAGTTCTTACATTTCCAGGAGGGATTACAGAGGAAGTGCATAAAGTAAAGTTCTTACATTTCCAGGAAAAATTACAGAGGAAGTGCATAAAGTAAAGTTCTTACATTTCCAGGAGGGATTACAGAGGAAATGCATAAAGTAAAGTTCTTACATTTCCAGGAGGGATTACAGGGGATGTGCAGAAAGTAAAGTTCTTACATTTCCAGGAGGAATTACAGAGGAAATGCATCAAGTAAAGTTCTTACATTTCCAGGAGGGATTACAGGGGATGTGCACAAAGTAGAGTTCTTAAATTTCAGGAGGGATTACAGAGGAAGTGCATAAAGTAAAGTTCTTACATTTCCAGGAGGGATTACAGAGGAAGTGCATAAAGTAAAATTCTTACATTTCCATGAGGGATTACAGGGGAAGTGCAGAAAGTAGAGTTCTTACATTTCCAGGAGGGATTACAGAGGAAGTGCATAAATTAAAGTTCTTACATTTCCAGGAGTAATTAAAGAGGAAGTGCACAAAGTAGAGTCATTACATTTCCAGGAGGATTTACAGAGGAAGTGCACAAAGTAAAGTTCTTACATTTCCAGGAGGGATTACAGAGGAAGTGCACAAAGTAGAGTCCTTACATTTCCAGGAGGGATTACAGGGGAAGTGCAGAAAGTAAAGTTCTTACATTTCCAGGAGGAATTACAGAGGAAATGCACAATGTTCTTACATTTCCAGGAGGGATTACAGAGGAAGAGCACAAAGTAGATTTCTTACATTTCCAGGAGAGATTACAGAGGAAGTGCATAAAGTAAAGGTCTTACATTTCCAGGAGGGATTACAGAGGAAGTGCATAAAGTAAAGTTCTTACATTTCCAGGAGAGATTACAGAGGAAGTGCATAAAGTAGAGTTCTTACATTTCCAGGAGGGATTACAGAGGAAGTGCAAAAAGTAAAGTTCTTACATTTCCAGGAGGGATTACAGAGGAAGTGCATAAAGTAAAGTTCTTACATTTCCAGGGGGAATTAACGAGGAAGTGCAGAAAGTGGAGTCCTTACATTTCCAGGAGGGATTACAGGGGATGTGCACAAAGTAGAGTTCTTACATTTCCAGGAGGATTTACAGAGGAAGTGCAAAAAGTAAAATTCTTACATTTCCAGGAGGGATTACAGAGGAAGTGCATAAAGTAAAGTTCTTACATTTCCAGGAGGGATTACAGACGAAGTGCACAAAGTAGATTTCTTATATTTCCAGGAGGGATTACAGTGGAAGTGCCTAAAGTAAAGTTCTTACATTTCCAGGAGGGATTACAGAGGAAGTGCATATAGTAAAGTTCTTACATTTCCAGGAGGGATTATAGAGGAAGCGCATAAAGTAAAGTTCTTACATTTCCAGGAGTAATTAAAGAGGAAGTGCACAAAGTAGAGTCCTTACATTTCCAGGAGGATTTACAGAGGAAGTGCACAAAGTAAAGTTCTTACATTTCCAGGAGGGACTACAGAGGAAGTGCACAAAGTAGAGTCCTTACATTTCCAGGAGGGATTACAGGGGAAGTGCAGAAAGTAAAGTTCTTACATTTCCAGGAGGAATTACAGATGAAATGCACAACGTTCTTACATTTCCAGGAGGGATTACAGAGGAAGTGCACAAAGTAGATTTCTTACATTTCCAGGAGGGATTACAGAGGAAGTGCATAAAGTAAAGTTCTTACATTTCCAGGAGGGATTACAGAGGAAGTGCAAAAAGTAAAGTTCTTACATGTCCAGGAGGGATTACAGAGGAAGTGCATAAAGTAAAGTTCGTACATTTCCAGGGGGAATTAACGAGGAAGTGCAGAAAGTGGAGTCCTAACATTTCCAGGAGGGATTACAGGGGATGTGCACAAAGTAGAGTTCTTACATTTCCAGGAGGATTTACAGAGGAAGTGCAAAAAGTAAAATTCTTACATTTCCAGGAGGGATTACAGAGGAAGTGCATAAAGTAAAGTTCTTACATTTCCAGGAGGGATTACAGAGGAAGTGCACAAAGTAGATTTCTTACATTTCCAGGAGGGATTACAGTGGAAGTGCATAAAGTAAAGTTCTTACATTTCCAGGAGGGATTACAGAGGAAGTGCATAAAGTAAAGTTCTTACATTTCCAGGAGGGATTATAGAGGAAGTGCATAAAGTAAAGTTCTTACATTTCCAGGAGTAATTAAAGAGGAAGTGCACAAAGTAGAGTCCTTACATTTCCAGGAGGATTTACAGAGGAAGTGCACAAAGTAAAGTTCTTACATTTCCAGGAGGGACTACAGAGGAAGTGCACAAAGTAGAGTCCTTACATTTCCAGGAGGGATTACAGGGGAAGTGCAGAAAGTAAAGTTCTTACATTTCCAGGAGGAATTACAGATGAAATGCACAACGTTCTTACATTTCCAGGAGGGATTACAGAGGAAGTGCACAAAGTAGATTTCTTACATTTCCAGGAGGGATTACAGAGGAAGTGCATAAAGTAAAGTTCTTACATTTCCAGGAGGGATTACAGAGGAAGTGCATAAAGTAAAGTTCTTACATTTCCAGGAGGGATTACAGAGGAAGTGCATAAAGCAAAGTTCTTACTTTTCCAGGAGGGATTACAGAGGAAGTGCATAAAGTAAAGTTCTTACATTTCCAGGAGGAATTACAGAGGAAGTCCATAAAGTAAAGTTCTTACATTTCCAGGAGGGATTACAGAGGAAGTGCATAAATTAAAGTTCTTACATTTCCAGGAGTAATTAAAGAGGAAGTGCACAAAGTAGAGTCATTACATTTCCAGGAGGATTTACAGAGGAAGTGCACAAAGTAAAGTTCTTACATTTCCAGGAGGGATTACAGAGGAAGTGCACAAAGTAGAGTCCTTACATTTCCAGGAGGGATTACAGGGGAAGTGCAGAAAGTAAAGTTCTTACATTTCCAGGAGGAATTACAGAGGAAATGCACAATGTTCTTACATTTCCAGGAGGGATTACAGAGGAAGAGCACAAAGTAGATTTCTTACATTTCCAGGAGAGATTACAGAGGAAGTGCATAAAGTAAAGGTCTTACATTTCCAGGAGGGATTACAGAGGAAGTGCATAAAGTAAAGTTCTTACATTTCCAGGAGAGATTACAGAGGAAGTGCATAAAGTAGAGTTCTTACATTTCCAGGAGGGATTACAGAGGAAGTGCAAAAAGTAAAGTTCTTACATTTCCAGGAGGGATTACAGAGGAAGTGCATAAAGTAAAGTTCTTACATTTCCAGGGGGAATTAACGAGGAAGTGCAGAAAGTGGAGTCCTTACATTTCCAGGAGGGATTACAGGGGATGTGCACAAAGTAGAGTTCTTACATTTCCAGGAGGATTTACAGAGGAAGTGCAAAAAGTAAAATTCTTACATTTCCAGGAGGGATTACAGAGGAAGTGCATAAAGTAAAGTTCTTACATTTCCAGGAGGGATTACAGACGAAGTGCACAAAGTAGATTTCTTATATTTCCAGGAGGGATTACAGTGGAAGTGCCTAAAGTAAAGTTCTTACATTTCCAGGAGGGATTACAGAGGAAGTGCATATAGTAAAGTTCTTACATTTCCAGGAGGGATTATAGAGGAAGCGCATAAAGTAAAGTTCTTACATTTCCAGGAGTAATTAAAGAGGAAGTGCACAAAGTAGAGTCCTTACATTTCCAGGAGGATTTACAGAGGAAGTGCACAAAGTAAAGTTCTTACATTTCCAGGAGGGACTACAGAGGAAGTGCACAAAGTAGAGTCCTTACATTTCCAGGAGGGATTACAGGGGAAGTGCAGAAAGTAAAGTTCTTACATTTCCAGGAGGAATTACAGATGAAATGCACAACGTTCTTACATTTCCAGGAGGGATTACAGAGGAAGTGCACAAAGTAGATTTCTTACATTTCCAGGAGGGATTACAGAGGAAGTGCATAAAGTAAAGTTCTTACATTTCCAGGAGGGATTACAGAGGAAGTGCAAAAAGTAAAGTTCTTACATGTCCAGGAGGGATTACAGAGGAAGTGCATAAAGTAAAGTTCGTACATTTCCAGGGGGAATTAACGAGGAAGTGCAGAAAGTGGAGTCCTAACATTTCCAGGAGGGATTACAGGGGATGTGCACAAAGTAGAGTTCTTACATTTCCAGGAGGATTTACAGAGGAAGTGCAAAAAGTAAAATTCTTACATTTCCAGGAGGGATTACAGAGGAAGTGCATAAAGTAAAGTTCTTACATTTCCAGGAGGGATTACAGAGGAAGTGCACAAAGTAGATTTCTTACATTTCCAGGAGGGATTACAGTGGAAGTGCATAAAGTAAAGTTCTTACATTTCCAGGAGGGATTACAGAGGAAGTGCATAAAGTAAAGTTCTTACATTTCCAGGAGGGATTATAGAGGAAGTGCATAAAGTAAAGTTCTTACATTTCCAGGAGTAATTAAAGAGGAAGTGCACAAAGTAGAGTCCTTACATTTCCAGGAGGATTTACAGAGGAAGTGCACAAAGTAAAGTTCTTACATTTCCAGGAGGGACTACAGAGGAAGTGCACAAAGTAGAGTCCTTACATTTCCAGGAGGGATTACAGGGGAAGTGCAGAAAGTAAAGTTCTTACATTTCCAGGAGGAATTACAGATGAAATGCACAACGTTCTTACATTTCCAGGAGGGATTACAGAGGAAGTGCACAAAGTAGATTTCTTACATTTCCAGGAGGGATTACAGAGGAAGTGCATAAAGTAAAGTTCTTACATTTCCAGGAGGGATTACAGAGGAAGTGCATAAAGTAAAGTTCTTACATTTCCAGGAGGGATTACAGAGGAAGTGCATAAAGCAAAGTTCTTACTTTTCCAGGAGGGATTACAGAGGAAGTGCATAAAGTAAAGTTCTTACATTTCCAGGAGGAATTACAGAGGAAGTCCATAAAGTAAAGTTCTTACATTTCCAGGAGGGATTACAGGGGAAGTGCAGAAAGTAAAGTTCTTACATTTCCAGGAGGAATTACAGAGGAAATGCACAACGTTCTTACATTTCCAGGAGGGATTACAGAGGAAGTGCACAAAGTAGATTTCTTACGTTTCCAGGAGGGATTACAGAGGAAGTGCATGAAGTAAAGTTCTTACATTTCCAGGAGGGATTACAGAGGAAGTGCATAAAGTAAAGTTCATACATTTCCAGGAGGGATTACAGAGGAAGTGCATAAAGCAAAGTTCTTACATTTCCAGGAGGGATTACAGAGGAAGTGCATAAAGTAAAGTTCTTACATTTCCAGGAGGAATTACAGAGGAAGTCCATAAAGTAAAGTTCTTACATTTCCAGGAGGAATTACAGAGGAAGTGCAAAAAGTAAAGTTCTTACATTTCCAGGAGGGATTACAGAGAAAGTCCATAAAGTAAAGTTCTTACATTTCCAGGAGGAATTACAGAGGAAATGCACAACGTTCTTACATTTCCAGGAGGGATTACAGTGTAAGTGCACAAAGTAGATTTCTTACATTTCCAGGAGGGATTACGGAGGAAGTGAAGTAAAGTTCTTGCATTTCCAGGAGGGATTACAGAGGAAGTGCATAAAGTTCTTACATTTCCAGGAGGGATTACAGAGGAAGTGCATAAAGTAAAGTTCTTACATTTCCAGGAGGGATTACAGAGGAAGTGCACAAAGTAGAGTCCTTACATTTCCAGGAGGATTTACAGAGGAAGTGCACAAAGTAAAGTTCTTACATTTCCAGGAGGGACTACAGAGGAAGTGCACAAAGTAGAGTCCTTACATTTCCAGGAGGGATTACAGGGGAAGTGCAGAAAGTAAAGTTCTTACATTTCCAGGAGGGATTACAGAGGAAGTGCATAAAGTAAAGTTCTTACATTTCCAGGAGGAATTACAGAGGAAATGCACAACGTTCTTACATTTCCAGGAGGGATTACAGAGGAAGTGCACAAAGTAGATTTCTTACATTTCCAGGAGGGATTACAGAGGAAGTGCATAAAGTAAAGTTCTTACATTTCCAGGAGGGATTACAGAGGAAGTGCATAAAGTAAAGTTCTTACATTTCCAGGAGGGATTACAGAGGAAGTGCATAAAGCAAAGTTCTTACTTTTCCAGGAGGGATTACAGAGGAAGTGCATAAAGTAAAGTTCTTACATTTCCAGGAGGAATTACAGAGGAAGTCCATAAAGTAAAGTTCTCACATTTCCAGGAGGGATTACAGGGGAAGTGCAGAAAGTAAAGTTCTTACATTTCCAGGAGGAATTACAGAGGAAATGCACAACGTTCTTACATTTCCAGGAGGGATTACAGAGGAAGGGCACAAAGTAGATTTCTTACATTTCCAGGAGGGATTACAGAGGAAGTGCATAAAGTAAAGTTCTTACATTTCCAGGAGGGATTACAGAGGAAGGGCATAAAGTAAAGTTCTTACATTTCCAGGAGGGATTACAGAGGAAGTGCACAAAGTAGATTTCTTACATTTCCAGGAGGGATTACAGTGTAAGTGCATAAAGTAAAGTTCTTACAATTCCAGGAGGGATTACAGAGGAAGTGCATAAAGTAAAGTTCTTACATTTCCAGGGCGGATTACAGAGGAAGTGCATAAAGTAAAGTTCTTACATTTCCAGGAGTAATTATAGAGGAAGTGCACAAAGTGGAGTCCTTACATTTCCAGGAGGATTTACAGAGGAAGTGCACAAAGTAAAGTTCTTACATTTCCAGGAGGGATTACAGAGGAAGTGCATATAGTAAAGTTCTTACATTTCCATGAGGAATTAAAGAGGAAGTGCAGAAAGTAGAGTCCTTACATTTCCAGGAGGGATTACAGGGGATGTGCACAAATTAGAGATCTTACATTTCCAGGAGTATTTACAGAGGTAGTGCAAAAAGTAAAGTTCTTACATTTCCAGGAGGGATTACAGAGGAAATGCATAAAGTAAAGTTCTCACATTTCCATGAAGAATTAAAGAGGAAATGCACAAAGTAGAGTTCTTACATTTCCAGGAGGGATTACAGAGGAAGTGCATAAAGTAGAGTTCTTACATTTCCAGGAGGGATTACAGAGGAAGTGCAAAAAGTAAAGTTCTTACATTTCCAGGAGGGATTACAGAGGAAGTGCATAAAGTAAAGCTCTTACATTTCCAGGGGGAATTAAAGAGGAAGTGCAGAAAGTGGAGTCCTTACATTTCCAGGAGGGATTACAGGGGATATGCACAAAGTAGAGTTCTTACTTTTCCAGGAGGATTTACAGAGGAAGTGCATAAAGTAAAATTCTTACATTTCCAGGAGGGATTACAGGGGATGTGCACAAAGTAGAGTTCTTACATTTCCAGGAGGGATTACAGAGGAAGTGCATAAAGTAAAGTTCTTACATTTCCAGGAGGGATTACAGAGGAAGTGCATAAAGTAAAGTTCTTACATTTCCAGGAGGGATTACAGGGGATATGCACAAAGTAGAGTTCTTACTTTTCCAGGAGTATTTACAGAGGAAGTGCATAAAGTAAAATTCTTACATTTCCAGGAGGGATTACAGGGGATGTGCACAAAGTAGAGTTCTTACATTTCCAGGAGGGATTACAGAGGAAGTGCATAAAGTAAAGTTCTTACATTTCCAGGAGGGATTACAGAGGAAGTGCATAAAGTAAAGTTCTTACATTTCCAGGACGGATTACAGAGGAAGTGCATAAAGTAAAGTTCTTACATTTCCAGGAGGGATTACAGAGGAAATGCATAAAGTAAAGTTCTTACATTTCCAGGAGGGATTACAGGGGATGTGCACAAAGTAGAGTTCTTAAATTTCAGGAGGGATTACAGAGGAAGTGCATAAAGTAAAGTTCTTACATTTCCAGGAGGGATTACAGAGGAAGTGCATAAAGTAAAGTTCTTACATTTCCAGGAGGGATTACAGAGGAAATGCATCAAGTAAAGTTCTTACATTTCCAGGAGGGATTACAGGGGATGTGCACAAAGTAGAGTTCTTAAATTTCAGGAGGGATTACAGAGGAAGTGCATAAAGTAAAGTTCTTACATTTCCAGGAGGGATTACAGAGGAAGTGCATAAAGTAAAATTCTTACATTTCCAGGAGGGATTACAGGGGAAGTGCAGAAAGTAGAGTTCTTACATTTCCAGGAGGGATTACAGAGGAAGTGCATAAATTAAAGTTCTTACATTTCCAGGAGTAATTAAAGAGGAAGTGCACAAAGTAGAGTCATTACATTTCCAGGAGGATTTACAGAGGAAGTGCACAAAGTAAAGTTCTTACATTTCCAGGAGGGATTACAGAGGAAGTGCACAAAGTAGAGTCCTTACATTTCCAGGAGGGATTACAGGGGAAGTGCAGAAAGTAAAGTTCTTACATTTCCAGGAGGAATTACAGAGGAAATGCACAATGTTCTTACATTTCCAGGAGGGATTACAGAGGAAGAGCACAAAGTAGATTTCTTACATTTCCAGGAGAGATTACAGAGGAAGTGCATAAAGTAAAGGTCTTACATTTCCAGGAGGGATTACAGAGGAAGTGCATAAAGTAAAGTTCTTACATTTCCAGGAGAGATTACAGAGGAAGTGCATAAAGTAGAGTTCTTACATTTCCAGGAGGGATTACAGAGGAAGTGCAAAAAGTAAAGTTCTTACATTTCCAGGAGGGATTACAGAGGAAGTGCATAAAGTAAAGTTCTTACATTTCCAGGGGGAATTAACGAGGAAGTGCAGAAAGTGGAGTCCTTACATTTCCAGGAGGGATTACAGGGGATGTGCACAAAGTAGAGTTCTTACATTTCCAGGAGGATTTACAGAGGAAGTGCAAAAAGTAAAATTCTTACATTTCCAGGAGGGATTACAGAGGAAGTGCATAAAGTAAAGTTCTTACATTTCCAGGAGGGATTACAGACGAAGTGCACAAAGTAGATTTCTTATATTTCCAGGAGGGATTACAGTGGAAGTGCCTAAAGTAAAGTTCTTACATTTCCAGGAGGGATTACAGAGGAAGTGCATATAGTAAAGTTCTTACATTTCCAGGAGGGATTATAGAGGAAGCGCATAAAGTAAAGTTCTTACATTTCCAGGAGTAATTAAAGAGGAAGTGCACAAAGTAGAGTCCTTACATTTCCAGGAGGATTTACAGAGGAAGTGCACAAAGTAAAGTTCTTACATTTCCAGGAGGGACTACAGAGGAAGTGCACAAAGTAGAGTCCTTACATTTCCAGGAGGGATTACAGGGGAAGTGCAGAAAGTAAAGTTCTTACATTTCCAGGAGGAATTACAGATGAAATGCACAACGTTCTTACATTTCCAGGAGGGATTACAGAGGAAGTGCACAAAGTAGATTTCTTACATTTCCAGGAGGGATTACAGAGGAAGTGCATAAAGTAAAGTTCTTACATTTCCAGGAGGGATTACAGAGGAAGTGCATAAAGTAAAGTTCTTACATTTCCAGGAGGGATTACAGAGGAAGTGCATAAAGTAAAGTTCTTACATTTCCAGGAGGGATTACAGAGGAAGTGCATAAAGCAACGTTCTTACTTTTCCAGGAGGGATTACAGAGGAAGTGCATAAAGTAAAGTTCTTACATTTCCAGGAGGAATTACAGAAGAAGTCCATAAAGTAAAGTTCTTACATTTCCAGGAGGGATTACAGGGGAAGTGCAGAAAGTAAAGTTCTTACATTTCCAGGAGGAATTACAGAGGAAATGCACAACGTTCTTACATTTCCAGGAGGGATTACAGAGGAAGTGCACAAAGTAGATTTCTTACGTTTCCAGGAGGGATTACAGAGGAAGTGCATAAAGTAAAGTTCTTACATTTCCAGGAGGGATTACAGAGGAAGTGCATAAAGTAAAGTTCATACATTTCCAGGAGGGATTACAGAGTAAGTGCATAAAGCAAAGTTCTTACATTTCCAGGAGGGATTAGAGAGGAAGTGCATAAAGTAAAGTTCTTACATTTCCAGGAGGAATTACAGAGGAAGTCCATAAAGTAAAGTTCTTACATTTCCAGGAGGAATTACAGAGGAAGTGCAAAAAGTAAAGTTCATACATATCCAGGAGGGATTACAGAGGAAGTCCATAAAGTAAAGTTCTTACATTTCCAGGAGGAATTACAGAGGAAATGCACAACGTTCTTACATTTCCAGGAGGGATTACAGAGGAAGTGCACAAAGTAGATTTCTTACATTTCCAGGAGTGATTATGGAGGAAGTGAAGTAAAGTTCTTGCATTTCCAGGAGGGATTACAGAGGAAGTGCATAAAGTTCTTACATTTCCAGGAGGGATTACAGAGGAAGTGCATAAAGTAAAGTTCTTACATTTCCAGGAGGGATTACAGAGGAAGTGCATAAAGTAAAGTTCTTACATTTCCAGGAGGGATTACAGAGGAAGTGCATAAAGTAAAGTTTTTACATTTCCAGGAGTAATAAAAGAGGAAGTGCACAAAGTAGAGTCCTTACATTTCCAGGAGGATTTACAGAGGAAGTGCACAAAGTAAAGTTCTTACATTTCCAGGAGGGACTACAGAGGAAGTGCACAAAGTAGAGTCCTTACATTTCCAGGAGGGATTACAGGGGAAGTGCAGAAAGTAAAGTTCTTACATTTCCAGGAGGGACTACAGATGAAGTGCACAACGTTCTTACATTTCCAGGAGGGATTACAGAGGAAGTGCACAAAGTAGATTTCTTACATTTCCAGGAGGGATTACAGAGGAAGTGCACAAAGTAAAGTTCTTACATTTCCAGGAGGGATTACAGGGGAAGTGCAGAAAGTAAAGTTCTTACATTTCCAGGAGGAATTACAGAGGAAATGCACAACGTTCTTACATTTCCAGGAGGGATTACAGAGGAAGTGCACAAAGTAGATTTCTTACATTTCCAGGAGGGATTACAGAGGAAGTGCATAAAGTAAAGTTCTTACATTTCCAGGAGGGATTACAGAGGAAGTGCATAAAGTAAAGTTCTTACATTTCCAGGAGGGATTACAGAGGAAGTGCATAAAGCAAAGTTCTTACTTTTCCAGGAGGGATTACAGATGAAGTGCATAAAGTAAAGTTCTTACATTTCCAGGAGGAATTACAGAGGAAGTCCATAAAGTAAAGTTCTTACATTTCCAGGAGGGATTACAGGGGAAGTGCAGAAAGTAAAGTTCTTACATTTCCAGGAGGAATTACAGAGGAAATGCACAACGTTCTTACATTTCCAGGAGGGATTACAGAGGAAGTGCACAAAGTAGATTTCTTACGTTTCCAGGAGGGATTACAGAGGAAGTGCATGAAGTAAAGTTCTTACATTTCCAGGAGGCATTACAGAGGAAGTGCATAAAGTAAAGTTCATACATTTCCAGGAGGGATTACAGAGGAAGTGCATAAAGCAAAGTTCTTACATTTCCAGGAGGGATTACAGAGGAAGTGCATAAAGTAAAGTTCTTACATTTCCAGGAGGAATTACAGAGGAAGTGCAAAAAGTAAAGTTCTTACATTTCCAGGAGGGATTACAGAGGAAGTCCATAAAGTAAAGTTCTTACATTTCCAGGAGGAATTACAGAGGAAATGCACAACGTTCTTACATTTCCAGGAGGGATTACAGAGGAAGTGCACAAAGTAGATTTCTTACATTTCCAGGAGGGATTACGGAGGAAGTGAAGTAAAGTTCTTGCATTTCCAGGAGGGATTACAGAGGAAGTGCATAAAGTTCTTACATTTCCAGGAGGGATTACATAGGAAGTGCATAAAGTAAAGTTCTTACATTTCCAGGAGGGATTACAGAGGAAGTGCATAAAGTAAAGTTCTTACATTTCCAGGAGGGATTACAGAGGAAGTGCATAAAGTAAAGTTCTTACATTTTCAGGAGTAATAAAAGAGGAAGTGCACAAAGTAGAGTCCTTACATTTCCAGGAGGATTTACAGAGGAAGTGCACAAAGTAAAGTTCTTACATTTCCAGGAGGGATTACTGAGGAAGTGCACAAAGTAGAGTCCTTACATTTCCAGGAGGGATTACAGGGGAAGTGCAGAAAGTAAAGTTCTTACATTTCCAGGAGGAATTACAGAGGAAATGCACAACGTTCTTACATTTCCAGGAGGGATTACAGAGGAAGTGCACAAAGTAGATTTCTTACATTTCCAGGAGGGATTACGGAGGAAGTGAAGTAAAGTTCTTTCATTTCCAGGAGGGATTACAGAGGAAGTGCATAAAGTAAAGTTCTTACATTTCCAGGAGGGATTACAGAGGAAGTGCATAAAGTAAAGTTCTTACATTTCCAGGAGTAATAAAAGAGGAAGTGCACAAAGTAGAGTCCTTACATTTCCAGGAGGATTTACAGAGGAAGTGCACAAAGTAAAGATCTTACATTTCCAGGAGGGATTACAGAGGAAGTGCATAAAGTTCTTACATTTCCAGGAGGGATTACAGAGGAAGTGCATAAAGTAAAGTTCTTACATTTCCAGGAGGGATTACAGAGGAAGTGCATAAAGTAAAGTTCTTACATTTCCAGGAGGGATTACAGAGGAAGTGCATAAAGTAAAGTTCTTACATTTCCAGGGGGAATTAACGAGGAAGTGCAGAAAGTGGAGTCCTTACATTTCCAGGAGGGATTACAGGGGATGTGCACAAAGTAGAGTTCTTACATTTCCAGGAGGATTTACAGTGGAAGTGCATAAAGTAAAGTTCTTACATTTCCAGGAGGGATTACAGAGGAAGTGCATATAGTAAAGTTCTTACATTTCCAGGAGGGATTATAGAGGAAGCGCATAAAGTAAAGTTCTTACATTTCCAGGAGTAATTAAAGAGGAAGTGCACAAAGTAGAGTCCTTACATTTCCAGGAGGGATTACAGTGGAAGTGCAGAAAGTAAAGTTCTTACATTTCCATGAGGAATTACAGAGGAAATGCACAATGTTCTTACATTTCCAGGAGGGATTACAGAGGAAGAGCACAAAGTAGATTTCTTACATTTCCAGGAGAGATTACAGAGGAAATGCATAAAGTAAAGGTCTTACATTTCCAGGAGGGATTACAGAGGAAGTGCATAAAGTAAAGTTCTTACATTTCCAGGAGAGATTACAGAGGAAGTGCATAAAGTAGAGTTCTTACGTTTCCAGGAGGGATTACAGAGGAAGTGCAAAAAGTAAAGTTCTTACATGTCCAGGAGGGATTACAGAGGAAGTGCATAAAGTAAAGTTCGTACATTTCCAGGGGGAATTAACGAGGAAGTGCAGAAAGTGGAGTCCTTACATTTCCAGGAGGGAATACAGGGGATGTGCACAAAGTAGAGTTCTTACATTTCCAGGAGGATTTACAGAGGAAGTGCAAAAAGTAAAATTCTTACATTTCCAGGAGGGATTACAGAGGAAGTGCATAAAGTAAAGTTCTTACATTTCCAGGAGGGATTACAGAGGAAGTGCACAAAGTAGATTTCTTACATTTCCAGGAGGGATTACAGTGGAAGTGCATAAAGTAAAGTTCTTACATTTCCAGGAGGGATTACAGAGGAAGTGCATAAAGTAAAGTTCTTACATTTCCAGGAGGGATTATAGAGGAAGTGCATAAAGTAAAGTTCTTACATTTCCAGGAGTAATTAAAGAGGAAGTGCACAAAGTAGAGTCCTTACATTTCCAGGAGGATTTACAGAGGAAGTGCACAAAGTAAAGTTCTTACATTTCCAGGAGGGACTACAGAGGAAGTGCACAAAGTAGAGTCCTTACATTTCCAGGAGGGATTACAGGGGAAGTGCAGAAAGTAAAGTTCTTACATTTCCAGGAGGAATTACAGATGAAATGCACAACGTTCTTACATTTCCAGGAGGGATTACAGAGGAAGTGCACAAAGTAGATTTCTTACATTTCCAGGAGGGATTACAGAGGAAGTGCATAAAGTAAAGTTCTTACATTTCCAGGAGGGATTACAGAGGAAGTGCATAAAGTAAAGTTCTTACATTTCCAGGAGGGATTACAGAGGAAGTGCATAAAGCAAAGTTCTTACTTTTCCAGGAGGGATTACAGAGGAAGTGCATAAAGTAAAGTTCTTACATTTCCAGGAGGAATTACAGAGGAAGTCCATAAAGTAAAGTTCTTACATTTCCAGGAGGGATTACAGGGGAAGTGCAGAAAGTAAAGTTCTTACATTTCCAGGAGGAATTACAGAGGAAATGCACAACGTTCTTACATTTCCAGGAGGGATTACAGAGGAAGTGCACAAAGTAGATTTCTTACGTTTCCAGGAGGGATTACAGAGGAAGTGCATAAAGTAAAGTTCTTACATTTCCAGGAGGGATTACAGAGGAAGTGCATAAAGTAAAGTTCATACATTTCCAGGAGGGATTACAGAGGAAGTGCATAAAGCAAAGTTCTTACATTTCCAGGAGGGATTACAGAGGAAGTGCATAAAGTAAAGTTCTTACATTTCCAGGAGGAATTACAGAGGAAGTCCATAAAGTAAAGTTCTTACATTTCCAGGAGGAATTACAGAGGAAGTGCAAAAAGTAAAGTTCTTACATTTCCAGGAGGGATTACAGAGAAAGTCCATAAAGTAAAGTTCTTACATTTCCAGGAGGAATTACAGAGGAAATGCACAACGTTCTTACATTTCCAGGAGGGATTACAGTGTAAGTGCACAAAGTAGATTTCTTACATTTCCAGGAGGGATTACGGAGGAAGTGAAGTAAAGTTCTTGCATTTCCAGGAGGGATTACAGAGGAAGTGCATAAAGTTCTTACATTTCCAGGAGGGATTACAGAGGAAGTGCATAAAGTAAAGTTCTTACATTTCCAGGGGGGATTACAGAGGAAGTGCACAAAGTAGAGTCCTTACATTTCCAGGAGGATTTACAGAGGAAGTGCACAAAGTAAAGTTCTTACATTTCCAGGAGGGACTACAGAGGAAGTGCACAAAGTAGAGTCCTTACATTTCCAGGAGGGATTACAGGGGAAGTGCAGAAAGTAAAGTTCTTACATTTCCAGGAGGGATTACAGAGGAAGTGCATAAAGTAAAGTTCTTACATTTCCAGGAGGAATTACAGAGGAAATGCACAACGTTCTTACATTTCCAGGAGGGATTACAGAGGAAGTGCACAAAGTAGATTTCTTACATTTCCAGGAGGGATTACAGAGGAAGTGCATAAAGTAAAGTTCTTACATTTCCAGGAGGGATTACAGAGGAAGTGCATAAAGTAAAGTTCTTACATTTCCAGGAGGGATTACAGAGGAAGTGCATAAAGCAAAGTTCTTACTTTTCCAGGAGGGATTAGAGAGGAAGTGCATAAAGTAAAGTTCTTACATTTCCAGGAGGAATTACAGAGGAAGTCCATAAAGTAAAGTTCTTACATTTCCAGGAGGGATTACAGGGGAAGTGCATAAAGTAAAGTTCTTACATTTCCAGGAGGAATTACAGAGGAAATGCACAACGTTCTTACATTTCCAGGAGGGATTACAGAGGAAGTGCACAAAGTAGATTTCTTACATTTCCAGGAGGGATTACAGAGGAAGTGCATAAAGTAAAGTTCTTACATTTCCAGGAGGGATTACAGAGGAAGGGCATAAAGTAAAGTTCTTACATTTCCAGGAGGGATTACAGAGGAAGTGCACAAAGTAGATTTCTTACATTTCCAGGAGGGATTACAGTGTAAGTGCATAAAGTAAAGTTCTTACAATTCCAGGAGGGATTACAGAGGAAGTGCATAAAGTAAAGTTCTTACATTTCCAGGGCGGATTACAGAGGAAGTGCATAAAGTAAAGTTCTTACATTTCCAGGAGTAATTATAGAGGAAGTGCACAAAGTGGAGTCCTTACATTTCCAGGAGGATTTACAGAGGAAGTGCACAAAGTAAAGTTCTTACATTTCCAGGAGGGATTACAGAGGAAGTGCATATAGTAAAGTTCTTACATTTCCATGAGGAATTAAAGAGGAAGTGCAGAAAGTAGAGTCCTTACATTTCCAGGAGGGATTACAGGGGATGTGCACAAAGTAGAGATCTTACATTTCCAGGAGTATTTACAGAGGTAGTGCAAAAAGTAAAGTTCTTACATTTCCAGGAGGGATTACAGAGGAAATGCATAAAGTAAAGTTCTCACATTTCCATGAAGAATTAAAGAGGAAATGCACAAAGTAGAGTTCTTACATTTCCAGGAGGGATTACAGAGGAAGTGCATAAAGTAGAGTTCTTACATTTCCAGGAGGGATTACAGAGGAAGTGCAAAAAGTAAAGTTCTTACATTTCCAGGAGGGATTACAGAGGAAGTGCATAAAGTAAAGCTCTTACATTTCCAGGGGGAATTAAAGAGGAAGTGCAGAAAGTGGAGTCCTTACATTTCCAGGAGGGATTACAGGGGATATGCACAAAGTAGAGTTCTTACTTTTCCAGGAGGATTTACAGAGGAAGTGCATGAAGTAAAATTCTTACATTTCCAGGAGGGATTACAGGGGATGTGCACAAAGTAGAGTTCTTACATTTCCAGGAGGGATTACAGAGGAAGTGCATAAAGTAAAGTTCTTACATTTCCAGGAGGGATTACAGAGGAAGTGCATAAAGTAAAGTTCTTACATTTCCAGGAGGGATTACAGGGGATATGCACAAAGTAGAGTTCTTACTTTTCCAGGAGGATTTACAGAGGAAGTGCATAAAGTAAAATTCTTACATTTCCAGGAGGGATTACAGGGGATGTGTACAAAGTAGAGTTCTTACATTTCCAGGAGGGATTACAGAGGAAGTGCATAAAGTAAAGTTCTTACATTTCCAGGAGGGATTACAGAGGAAGTGCATAAAGTAAAGTTCTTACATTTCCAGGACGGATTACAGAGGAAGTGCATAAAGTAAAGTTCTTACATTTCCAGGAGGGATTACAGAGGAAATGCATAAAGTAAAGTTCTTACATTTCCAGGAGGAATTACAGGGGATGTGCACAAAGTAGAGTTCTTAAATTTCAGGAGGGATTACAGAGGAAGTGCATAAAGTAAAGTTCTTACATTTCCAGGAGGGATTACAGAGGAAGTGCATAAAGTAAAGTTCTTACATTTCCAGGAGGGATTACAGAGGAAATGCATCAAGTAAAGTTCTTACATTTCCAGGAGGGATTACAGGGGATGTGCACAAAGTAGAGTTCTTAAATTTCAGGAGGGATTACAGAGGAAGTGCATAAAGTAAAGTTCTTACATTTCCAGGAGGGATTACAGAGGAAGTGCATAAAGTAAAATTCTTACATTTCCAGGAGGGATTACAGGGGAAGTGCAGAAAGTAGAGTTCTTACATTTCCAGGAGGGATTACAGAGGAAGTGCATAAATTAAAGTTCTTACATTTCCAGGAGTAATTAAAGAGGAAGTGCACAAAGTAGAGTCATTACATTTCCAGGAGGATTTACAGAGGAAGTGCACAAAGTAAAGTTCTTACATTTCCAGGAGGGATTACAGAGGAAGTGCACAAAGTAGAGTCCTTACATTTCCAGGAGGGATTACAGGGGAAGTGCAGAAAGTAAAGTTCTTACATTTCCAGGAGGAATTACAGAGGAAATGCACAATGTTCTTACATTTCCAGGAGGGATTACAGAGGAAGAGCACAAAGTAGATTTCTTACATTTCCAGGAGAGATTACAGAGGAAGTGCATAAAGTAAAGGTCTTACATTTCCAGGAGGGATTACAGAGGAAGTGCATAAAGTAAAGTTCTTACATTTCCAGGAGAGATTACAGAGGAAGTGCATAAAGTAGAGTTCTTACATTTCCAGGAGGGATTACAGAGGAAGTGCAAAAAGTAAAGTTCTTACATTTCCAGGAGGGATTACAGAGGAAGTGCATAAAGTAAAGTTCTTACATTTCCAGGGGGAATTAACGAGGAAGTGCAGAAAGTGGAGTCCTTACATTTCCAGGAGGGATTACAGGGGATGTGCACAAAGTAGAGTTCTTACATTTCCAGGAGGATTTACAGAGGAAGTGCAAAAAGTAAAATTCTTACATTTCCAGGAGGGATTACAGAGGAAGTGCATAAAGTAAAGTTCTTACATTTCCAGGAGGGATTACAGACGAAGTGCACAAAGTAGATTTCTTATATTTCCAGGAGGGATTACAGTGGAAGTGCCTAAAGTAAAGTTCTTACATTTCCAGGAGGGATTACAGAGGAAGTGCATATAGTAAAGTTCTTACATTTCCAGGAGGGATTATAGAGGAAGCGCATAAAGTAAAGTTCTTACATTTCCAGGAGTAATTAAAGAGGAAGTGCACAAAGTAGAGTCCTTACATTTCCAGGAGGATTTACAGAGGAAGTGCACAAAGTAAAGTTCTTACATTTCCAGGAGGGACTACAGAGGAAGTGCACAAAGTAGAGTCCTTACATTTCCAGGAGGGATTACAGGGGAAGTGCAGAAAGTAAAGTTCTTACATTTCCAGGAGGAATTACAGATGAAATGCACAACGTTCTTACATTTCCAGGAGGGATTACAGAGGAAGTGCACAAAGTAGATTTCTTACATTTCCAGGAGGGATTACAGAGGAAGTGCATAAAGTAAAGTTCTTACATTTCCAGGAGGGATTACAGAGGAAGTGCAAAAAGTAAAGTTCTTACATGTCCAGGAGGGATTACAGAGGAAGTGCATAAAGTAAAGTTCGTACATTTCCAGGGGGAATTAACGAGGAAGTGCAGAAAGTGGAGTCCTTACATTTCCAGGAGGGATTACAGGGGATGTGCACAAAGTAGAGTTCTTACATTTCCAGGAGGATTTACAGAGGAAGTGCAAAAAGTAAAATTCTTACATTTCCAGGAGGGATTACAGAGGAAGTGCATAAAGTAAAGTTCTTACATTTCCAGGAGGGATTACAGAGGAAGTGCACAAAGTAGATTTCTTACATTTCCAGGAGGGATTACAGTGGAAGTGCATAAAGTAAAGTTCTTACATTTCCAGGAGGGATTACAGAGGAAGTGCATAAAGTAAAGTTCTTACATTTCCAGGAGGGATTATAGAGGAAGTGCATAAAGTAAAGTTCTTACATTTCCAGGAGTAATTAAAGAGGAAGTGCACAAAGTAGAGTCCTTACATTTCCAGGAGGATTTACAGAGGAAGTGCACAAAGTAAAGTTCTTACATTTCCAGGAGGGACTACAGAGGAAGTGCACAAAGTAGAGTCCTTACATTTCCAGGAGGGATTACAGGGGAAGTGCAGAAAGTAAAGTTCTTACATTTCCAGGAGGAATTACAGATGAAATGCACAACGTTCTTACATTTCCAGGAGGGATTACAGAGGAAGTGCACAAAGTAGATTTCTTACATTTCCAGGAGGGATTACAGAGGAAGTGCATAAAGTAAAGTTCTTACATTTCCAGGAGGGATTACAGAGGAAGTGCATAAAGTAAAGTTCTTATATTTCCAGGAGGGATTACAGAGGAAGTGCCTAAAGCAAAGTTCTTACTTTTCCAGGAGGGATTACAGAGGAAGTGCATAAAGTAAAGTTCTTACATTTCCAGGAGGAATTACAGAGGAAGTCCATAAAGTAAAGTTCTTACATTTCCAGGAGGGATTACAGGGGAAGTGCAGAAAGTAAAGTTCTTACATTTCCAGGAGGAATTACAGAGGAAATGCACAACGTTCTTACATTTCCAGGAGGGATTACAGAGGAAGTGCACAAAGTAGATTTCTTACGTTTCCAGGAGGGATTACAGAGGAAGTGCATAAAGTAAAGTTCTTACATTTCCAGGAGGGATTACAGAGGAAGTGCATAAAGTAAAGTTCATACATTTCCAGGAGGGATTACAGAGGAAGTGCATAAAGCAAAGTTCTTACATTTCCAGGAGGGATTACAGAGGAAGTGCATAAAGTAAAGTTCTTACATTTCCAGGAGGAATTACAGAGGAAGTCCATAAAGTAAAGTTCTTACATTTCCAGGAGGAATTACAGAGGAAGTGCAAAAAGTAAAGTTCTTACATTTCCAGGAGGGATTACAGAGAAAGTCCATAAAGTAAAGTTCTTACATTTCCAGGAGGAATTACAGAGGAAATGCACAACGTTCTTACATTTCCAGGAGGGATTACAGTGTAAGTGCACAAAGTAGATTTCTTACATTTCCAGGAGGGATTACGGAGGAAGTGAAGTAAAGTTCTTGCATTTCCAGGAGGGATTACAGAGGAAGTGCATAAAGTTCTTACATTTCCAGGAGGGATTACAGAGGAAGTGCATAAAGTAAAGTTCTTACATTTCCAGGAGGGATTACAGAGGAAGTGCACAAAGTAGAGTCCTTACATTTCCAGGAGGATTTACAGAGGAAGTGCACAAAGTAAAGTTCTTACATTTCCAGGAGGGACTACAGAGGAAGTGCACAAAGTAGAGTCCTTACATTTCCAGGAGGGATTACAGGGGAAGTGCAGAAAGTAAAGTTCTTATATTTCCAGGAGGGATTACAGAGGAAGTGCATGAAGTAAAGTTCTTACATTTCCAGGAGGAATTACAGAGGAAATGCACAACGTTCTTACATTTCCAGGAGGGATTACAGAGGAAGTGCACAAAGTAGATTTCTTACATTTCCAGGAGGGATTACAGAGGAAGTGCATAAAGTAAAGTTCTTACATTTCCAGGAGGGATTACAGAGGAAGTGCATAAAGTAAAGTTCTTACATTTCCAGGAGGGATTACAGAGGAAGTGCATAAAGCAAAGTTCTTACTTTTCCAGGAGGGATTACAGAGGAAGTGCATAAAGTAAAGTTCTTACATTTCCAGGAGGAATTACAGAGGAAGTCCATAAAGTAAAGTTCTTACATTTCCAGGAGGGATTACAGGGGAAGTGCAGAAAGTAAAGTTCTTACATTTCCAGGAGGAATTACAGAGGAAATGCACAACGTTCTTACATTTCCAGGAGGGATTACAGAGGAAGTGCACAAAGTAGATTTCTTACATTTCCAGGAGGGATTACAGAGGAAGTGCATAAAGTAAAGTTCTTACATTTCCAGGAGGGATTACAGAGGAAGGGCATAAAGTAAAGTTCTTACATTTCCAGGAGGGATTACAGAGGAAGTGCACAAAGTAGATTTCTTACATTTCCAGGAGGGATTACAGTGTAAGTGCATAAAGTAAAGTTCTTACAATTCCAGGAGGGATTACAGAGGAAGTGCATGAAGTAAAGTTCTTACATTTCCAGGGCGGATTACAGAGTAAGTGCATAAAGTAAAGTTCTTACATTTCCAGGAGTAATTATAGAGGAAGTGCACAAAGTGGAGTCCTTACATTTCCAGGAGGATTTACAGAGGAAGTGCACAAAGTAAAGTTCTTACATTTCCAGGAGGGATTACAGAGGAAGTGCATATAGTAAAGTTCTTACATTTCCATGAGGAATTAAAGAAGAAGTGCAGAAATTAGAGTCCTTACATTTCCAGGAGGGATTACAGGGGATGTGCACAAAGTAGAGATCTTACATTTCCAGGAGTATTTACAGAGGTAGTGCAAAAAGTAAAGTTCTTACATTTCCAGGAGGGATTACAGAGGAAATGCATAAAGTAAAGTTCTCACATTTCCATGAAGAATTAAAGAGGAAATGCACAAAGTAGAGTTCTTACATTTCCAGGAGGGATTACAGAGGAAGTGCATAAAGTAGAGTTCTTACATTTCCAGGAGGGATTACAGAGGAAGTGCAAAAAGTAAAGTTCTTACATTTCCAGGAGGGATTACAGAGGAAGTGCATAAAGTAAAGCTCTTACATTTCCAGGGGGAATTAAAGAGGAAGTGCAGAAAGTGGAGTCCTTACATTTCCAGGAGGGATTACAGGGGATATGCACAAAGTAGAGTTCTTACTTTTCCAGGAGGATTTACAGAGGAAGTGCATAAAGTAAAATTCTTACATTTCCAGGAGGGATTACAGGGGATGTGCACAAAGTAGAGTTCTTACATTTCCAGGAGGGATTACAGAGGAAGTGCATAAAGTAAAGTTCTTACATTTCCAGGAGGGATTACAGAGGAAGTGCATAAAGTAAAGTTCTTACATTTCCAGGAGGGATTACAGGGGATATGCACAAAGTAGAGTTCTTACTTTTCCAGGAGGATTTACAGAGGAAGTGCATAAAGTAAAATTCTTACATTTCCAGGAGGGATTACAGGGGATGTGCACAAAGTAGAGTTCTTACATTTCCAGGAGGGATTACAGAGGAAGTGCATAAAGTAAAGTTCTTACATTTCCAGGAGGGATTACAGAGGAAGTGCATAAAGTAAAGTTCTTACATTTCCAGGACGGATTACAGAGGAAGTGCATAAAGTAAAGTTCTTACATTTCCAGGAGGGATTACAGAGGAAATGCATAAAGTAAAGTTCTTACATTTCCAGGAGGGATTACAGGGGATGTGCACAAAGTAGAGTTCTTAAATTTCAGGAGGGATTACAGAGGAAGTGCATAAAGTAAAGTTCTTACATTTCCAGGAGGGATTACAGAGGAAGTGCATAAAGTAAAGTTCTTACATTTCCAGGAGGGATTACAGAGGAAATGCATCAAGTAAAGTTCTTACATTTCCAGGAGGGATTACAGGGGATGTGCACAAAGTAGAGTTCTTAAATTTCAGGAGGGATTACAGAGGAAGTGCATAAAGTAAAGTTCTTACATTTCCAGGAGGGATTACAGAGGAAGTGCATAAAGTAAAATTCTTACATTTCCAGGAGGGATTACAGGGGAAGTGCAGAAAGTAGAGTTCTTACATTTCCAGGAGGGATTACAGAGGAAGTGCATAAATTAAAGTTCTTACATTTCCAGGAGTAATTAAAGAGGAAGTGCACAAAGTAGAGTCATTACATTTCCAGGAGGATTTACAGAGGAAGTGCACAAAGTAAAGTTCTTACATTTCCAGGAGGGATTACAGAGGAAGTGCACAAAGTAGAGTCCTTACATTTCCAGGAGGGATTACAGGGGAAGTGCAGAAAGTAAAGTTCTTACATTTCCAGGAGGAATTACAGAGGAAATGCACAATGTTCTTACATTTCCAGGAGGGATTACAGAGGAAGAGCACAAAGTAGATTTCTTACATTTCCAGGAGAGATTACAGAGGAAGTGCATAAAGTAAATGTCTTACATTTCCAGGAGGGATTACAGAGGAAGTGCATAAAGTAAAGTTCTTACATTTCCAGGAGAGATTACAGAGGAAGTGCATAAAGTAGAGTTCTTACATTTCCAGGAGGGATTACAGAGGAAGTGCAAAAAGTAAAGTTCTTACATTTCCAGGAGGGATTACAGAGGAAGTGCATAAAGTAAAGTTCTTACATTTCCAGGGGGAATTAACGAGGAAGTGCAGAAAGTGGAGTCCTTACATTTCCAGGAGGGATTACAGGGGATGTGCACAAAGTAGAGTTCTTACATTTCCAGGAGGATTTACGGAGGAAGTGCAAAAAGTAAAATTCTTACATTTCCAGGAGGGATTACAGAGGAAGTGCATAAAGTAAAGTTCTTACATTTCCAGGAGGGATTACAGATGAAGTGCACAAAGTAGATTTCTTATATTTCCAGGAGGGATTACAGTGGAAGTGCCTAAAGTAAAGTTCTTACATTTCCAGGAGGGATTACAGAGGAAGTGCATATAGTAAAGTTCTTACATTTCCAGGAGGGATTATAGAGGAAGCGCATAAAGTAAAGTTCTTACATTTCCAGGAGTAATTAAAGAGGAAGTGCACAAAGTAGAGTCCTTACATTTCCAGGAGGATTTACAGAGGAAGTGCACAAAGTAAAGTTCTTACATTTCCAGGAGGGACTACAGAGGAAGTGCACAAAGTAGAGTCCTTACATTTCCAGGAGGGATTACAGGGGAAGTGCAGAAAGTAAAGTTCTTACATTTCCAGGAGGAATTACAGATGAAATGCACAACGTTCTTACATTTCCAGGAGGGATTACAGAGGAAGTGCACAAAGTAGATTTCTTACATTTCCAGGAGGGATTACAGAGGAAGTGCACAACGTAGATTTCTTACATTTCCAGGAGGGATTACAGAGGAAGTGCATAAAGTAAAGTTCTTACATTTCCAGGAGGGATTACAGAGGAAGTGCATAAAGTAAAGTTCTTACATTTCCAGGAGGGATTACAGAGGAAGTGCATAAAGCAAAGTTCTTACTTTTCCAGGAGGGATTACAGAGGAAGTGCATAAAGTAAAGTTCTTACATTTCCAGGAGGAATTACAGAGGAAGTCCATAAAGTAAAGTTCTTACATTTCCAGGAGGGATTACAGGGGAAGTGCAGAAAGTAAAGTTCTTACATTTCCAGGAGGAATTACAGAGGAAATGCACAACGTTCTTACATTTCCAGGAGGGATTACAGAGGAAGTGCACAAAGTAGATTTCTTACGTTTCCAGGAGGGATTACAGAGGAAGTGCATAAAGTAAAGTTCTTACATTTCCAGGAGGGATTACAGAGGAAGTGCACAAAGTAGATTTCTTACGTTTCCAGGAGGGATTACAGAGGAAGTGCATGAAGTAAAGTTCTTACATTTCCAGGAGGGATTAGAGAGGAAGTGCATAAAGTAAAGTTCATACATTTCCAGGAGGAATTACAGAGGAAGTCCATAAAGTAAAGTTCTTACATTTCCAGGAGGAATTACAGAGGAAGTGCAAAAAGTAAAGTTCTTACATACCAGGAGGGATTACAGAGGAAGTCCATAAAGTAAAGTTCTTACATTTCCAGGAGGAATTACAGAGGAAATGCACAACGTTCTTACATTTCCAGGAGGGATTACAGAGGAAGTGCACAAAGTAGATTTCTTACATTTCCAGGAGGGATTATGGAGGAAGTGAAGTAAAGTTCTTGCATTTCCAGGAGGGATTACAGAGGAAGTGCATAAAGTTCTTACATTTCCAGGAGGGATTACAGAGGAAGTGCATAAAGTAAAGTTCTTACATTTCCAGGAGGGATTACAGAGGAAGTGCATAAAGTAAAGTTCTTACATTTTCAGGAGTAATAAAAGAGGAAGTGCACAAAGTAGAGTCCTTACATTTCCAGGAGGATTTACAGAGGAAGTGCACAAAGTAAAGTTCTTACATTTCCAGGAGGGATTACTGAGGAAGTGCACAAAGTAGAGTCCTTACATTTCCAGGAGGGATTACAGGGGAAGTGCAGAAAGTAAAGTTCTTACATTTCCAGGAGGAATTACAGAGGAAATGCACAACGTTCTTACATTTCCAGGAGGGATTACAGAGGAAGTGCACAAAGTAGATTTCTTACATTTCCAGGAGGGATTACGGAGGAAGTGAAGTAAAGTTCTTTCATTTCCAGGAGGGATTACAGAGGAAGTGCATAAAGTAAAGTTCTTACATTTCCAGGAGGGATTACAGAGGAAGTGCATAAAGTAAAGTTCTTACATTTCCAGGAGGGATTACAGAGGAAGTGCATAAAGTAAAGTTCTTACATTTCCAGGAGTAATAAAAGAGGAAGTGCACAAAGTAGAGTCCTTACATTTCCAGGAGGATTTACAGAGGAAGTGCACAAAGTAAAGATCTTACATTTCCAGGAGGGATTACAGAGGAAGTGCATAAAGTTCTTACATTTCCAGGAGGGATTACAGAGGAAGTGCATACAGTAAAGTTCTTACATTTCCAGGAGGGATTACAGAGGAAGTGCATAAAGTAAAGTTCTTACATTTCCAGGAGGGATTACAGAGGAAGTGCATAAAGTAAAGTTCTTACATTTCCAGGAGTAATAAAAGAGGAAGTGCACAAAGTAGAGTCCTTCCATTTCCAGGAGGATTTACAGAGGAAGTGCACAAAGTAAAGTTCTTACATTTCCAGGAGGGACTACAGAGGAAGTGCACAAAGTAGAGTCCTTACATTTCCAGGAGGGATTACAGGGGAAGTGCAGAAAGTAAAGTTCTTACATTTCCAGGAGGGATTACAGAGGAAGTGCATAAAGTAAAGTTCTTACATTTCCAGGAGGAATTACAGAGGAAATGCACAACGTTCTTACATTTCCAGGAGGGATTACAGAGGAAGTGCACAAAGTAGATTTCTTACATTTCCAGGAGGGATTACAGAGGAAGTGCATAAAGTAAAGTTCTTACATTTCCAGGAGGGATTACAGAGGAAGTGCATAAAGTAAAGTTCTTACATTTCCAGGAGGGATTACAGAGGAAGTGCATAAAGCAAAGTTCTTACTTTTCCAGGAGGGATTACAGAGGAAGTGCATAAAGTAAAGTTCTTACATTTCCAGGAGGAATTACAGAGGAAGTCCATAAAGTAAAGTTCTTACATTTCCAGGAGGGATTACAGGGGAAGTGCAGAAAGTAAAGTTCTTACATTTCCAGGAGGAATTACAGAGGAAATGCACAACGTTCTTACATTTCCAGGAGGGATTACAGAGGAAGTGCACAAAGTAGATTTCTTACATTTCCAGGAGGGATTACAGAGGAAGTGCATAAAGTAAAGTTCTTACATTTCCAGGAGGGATTACAGAGGAAGTGCACAAAGTAGATTTCTTACATTTCCAGGAGGGATTACAGTGTAAGTGCATAAAGTAAAGTTCTTACAATTCCAGGAGGGATTACAGAGGAAGTGCATAAAGTAAAGTTCTTACATTTCCAGGAGGGATTACAGAGGAAGTGCACAAAGTAGATTTCTTACATTTCCAGGAGGGATTACAGTGTAAGTGCATAAAGTAAAGTTCTTACATTTCCAGGAGGGATTACAGAGGAAGGGCATAAAGTAAAGTTCTTACATTTCCAGGAGGGATTACAGAGGAAGTGCACAAAGTAGATTTCTTACATTTCCAGGAGGGATTACAGTGTAAATGCATAAAGTAAAGTTCTTACAATTCCAGGAGGGATTACAGAGGAAGTGCATAAAGTAAAGTTCTTACATTTCCAGGGCGGATTACAGAGGAAGTGCATAAAGTAAAGTTCTTACATTTCCAGGAGTAATTAAAGAGGAAGTGCACAAAGTAGAGTCCTTACATTTCCAGGAGGATTTACAGAGGAAGTGCACAAAGTAAAGTTCTTACATTTCCAGGAGGGATTACAGAGGAAGTGCATATAGTAAAGTTCTTACATTTCCATGAGGAATTAAAGAGGAAGTGCAGAAAGTAGAGTCCTTACATTTCCAGGAGGGATTACAGAGGAAGTGCACAAAGTAGAGTCCTTACATTTCCAGGAGGGATTACAGGGGATGTGCACAAAGTAGAGATCTTACATTTCCAGGAGTATTTACAGAGGTAGTGCAAAAAGTAAAGTTCTTACATTTCCAGGAGGGATTACAGAGGAAATGCACAAAGTAGAGTTTTTACATTTCCAGGAGGGATTACAGAGGAAGTGCATAAAGTAGAGTTCTTACATTTCCAGGAGGGATTACAGAGGAAGTGCAAAAAGTAAAGTTCTTACATTTCCAGGAGGGATTACAGAGGAAGTGCATAAAGTAAAGCTCTTACATTTCCAGGGGGAATTAAAGAGGAAGTGCAGAAAGTGGAGTCCTTACATTTCCAGGAGGGATTACAGGGGATGTGCACAAAGTAGAGTTCTTACATTTCCAGGAGGATTTACAGAGGAAGTACAAAACGTAAAATTCTTACATTTCCAGGAGGGATTACAGAGGAAGTGCATGAAGTAAAATTCTTACATTTCCAGGAGGGATTACAGAGGAAGTGCATAAAGTAAAGTTCTTACATTTCCAGGAGGGATTACAGGGGATATGCACAAAGTAGAGTTCTTACTTTTCCAGGAGGATTTACAGAGGAAGTGCATAAAGTAAAATTCTTACATTTCCAGGAGGGATTACAGGGGATGTGCACAAAGTAGAGTTCTTACATTTCCAGGAGGGATTACAGAGGAAGTGCATAAAGTAAAGTTCTTACATTTCCAGGAGGGATTACAGAGGAAGTGCATAAAGTAAAGTTCTTACATTTCCAGGACGGATTACAGAGGAAGTGCATAAAGTAAAGTTCTTACATTTCCAGGAGGGATTACAGAGGAAATGCATAAAGTAAAGTTCTTACATTTCCAGGAGGGATTACAGGGGATGTGCACAAAGTAGAGTTCTTAAATTTCAGGAGGGATTACAGAGGAAGTGCATAAAGTAAAGTTCTTACATTTCCAGGAGGGATTACAGAGGAAGTGCATAAAGTAAAGTTCTTACATTTCCAGGAGGGATTACAGAGGAAATGCATAAAGTAAAGTTCTTACATTTCCAGGAGGGATTACAGGGGATGTGCACAAAGTAGAGTTCTTAAATTTCAGGAGGGATTACAGAGTAAGTGCATAAAGTAAAGTTCTTACATTTCCAGGAGGGATTACAGAGGAAGTGCATAATGTAAAGCTCTTACATTTCCAGGGGAAATTAAAGAGGAAGTGCAGAAAGTGGAGTCCTTACATTTCCAAGAGGGATTACAGGGGATGTGCACAAAGTAGAGTTCTTACATTTCCAGGAGGATTTACAGAGGAAGTACAAAACGTAAAATTCTTACATTTCCAGGAGGGATTACAGAGGAAGTGCATGAAGTAAAATTCTTACATTTCCAGGAGGGATTACAGAGGAAGTGCATAAAGTAAAGTTCTTACATTTCCAGGAGGGATTACAGGGGATATGCACAAAGTAGAGTTCTTACTTTTCCAGGAGGATTTACAGAGGAAGTGCATAAAGTAAAATTCTTACATTTCCAGGAGGGATTACAGGGGATGTGCACAAAGTAGAGTTCTTACATTTCCAGGAGGATTTACAGAGGAAGTACAAAACGTAAAATTCTTACATTTCCAGGAGGGATTACAGAGGAAGTGCATGAAGTAAAATTCTTACATTTCCAGGAGGGATTACAGAGGAAGTGCATAAAGTAAAGTTCTTACATTTCCAGGAGGGATTACAGGGGATATGCACAAAGTAGAGTTCTTACTTTTCCAGGAGGATTTACAGAGGAAGTGCATAAAGTAAAATTCTTACATTTCCAGGAGGGATTACAGGGGATGTGCACAAAGTAGAGTTCTTACATTTCCAGGAGGGATTACAGAGTAAGTGCATAAAGTAAAGTTCTTACATTTCCAGGAGGGATTACAGAGGAAGTGCATAATGTAAAGCTCTTACATTTCCAGGGGAAATTAAAGAGGAAGTGCAGAAAGTGGAGTCCTTACATTTCCAAGAGGGATTACAGGGGATGTGCACAAAGTAGAGTTCTTACATTTCCAGGAGGATTTACAGAGGAAGTACAAAACGTAAAATTCTTACATTTCCAGGAGGGATTACAGAGGAAGTGCATGAAGTAAAATTCTTACATTTCCAGGAGGGATTACAGAGGAAGTGCATAAAGTAAAGTTCTTACATTTCCAGGAGGGATTACAGGGGATATGCACAAAGTAGAGTTCTTACTTTTCCAGGAGGATTTACAGAGGAAGTGCATAAAGTAAAATTCTTACATTTCCAGGAGGGATTACAGGGGATGTGCACAAAGTAGAGTTCTTACATTTCCAGGAGGGATTACAGAGGAAGTGCATAAAGTAAAGTTCTTACATTTCCAGGAGGGATTACAGAGGAAGTGCATAAAGTAAAGTTCTTACATTTCCAGGACGGATTACAGAGGAAGTGCATAAAGTAAAGTTCTCACATTTCCAGGAGGGATTACAGAGGAAATGCATAAAGTAAAGTTCTTACATTTCCAGGAGGGATTACAGGGGATGTGCACAAAGTAGAGTTCTTAAATTTCAGGAGGGATTACAGAGGAAGTGCATAAAGTAAAGTTCTTACATTTCCAGGAGGGATTACAGAGGAAGTGCATAAAGTAAAGTTCTTACATTTCCAGGAGGGATTACAGAGGAAATGCATAAAGTAAAGTTCTTACATTTCCAGGAGGGATTACAGGGGATGTGCACAAAGTAGAGTTCTTAAATTTCAGGAGGGATTACAGAGTAAGTGCATAAAGTAAAGTTCTTACATTTCCAGGAGGGATTACAGAGGAAGTGCATAAAGTAAAATTCTTACATTTCCAGGAGGGATTACAGGGGAAGTGCAGAAAGTAGAGTTCTTACATTTCCAGGAGGGATTACAGAGGAAGTGCATAAATTAAAGTTCTTACATTTCCAGGAGTAATTAAAGAGGAAGTGCACAAAGTAGAGTCCTTACATTTCCAGGAGGATTTACAGAGGAAGTGCACAAAGTAAAGTTCTTACATTTCCAGCAGGGATTACAGAGGAAGTGCACAAAGTAGAGTCCTTACATTTCCAGGAGGGATTACAGGGGAAGTGCAGAAAGTAAAGTTCTTACATTTCCAGGAGGAATTACAGAGGAAATGCACAATGTTCTTACATTTCCAGGAGGGATTACAGAGGAAGAGCACAAAGTAGATTTCTTACATTTCCAGGAGAGATTACAGAGGAAGTGCATAAAGTAAAGGTCTTACATTTCCAGGAGGGATTACAGAGGAAGTGCATAAAGTAAAGTTCTTACATTTCCAGGAGAGATTACAGAGGAAGTGCATAAAGTAGAGTTCTTACATTTCCAGGAGGGATTACAGAGGAAGTGCAAAAAGTAAAGTTCTTACATTTCCAGGAGGGATTACAGAGGAAGTGCATAAAGCAAAGTTCTTACTTTTCCAGGAGGGATTACAGAGGAAGTGCATAAAGTAAAGTTCTTACATTTCCAGGAGGAATTACAGAGGAAGTCCATAAAGTAAAGTTCTTACATTTCCAGGAGGGATTACAGGGGAAGTGCAGAAAGTAAAGTTCTTACATTTCCAGGAGGAATTACAGAGGAAATGCACAACGTTCTTACATTTCCAGGAGGGATTACAGAGGAAGTGCACAAAGTAGATTTCTTACGTTTCCAGGAGGGATTACAGAGGAAGTGCATAAAGTAAAGTTCTTACATTTCCAGGAGGGATTACAGAGGAAGTGCATAAAGTAAAGTTCATACATTTCCAGGAGGGATTACAGAGGAAGTGCATAAAGCAAAGTTCTTCCATTTCCAGGAGGGATTACAGAGGAAGTGCATAAAGTAAAGTTCTTACATTTCCAGGAGGAATTACAGAGGAAGTCCATAAAGTAAAGTTCTTACATTTCCAGGAGGAATTACAGAGGAAGTGCAAAAAGTAAAGTTCATACATTTCCAGGAGGGATTACAGAGGAAGTCCATAAAGTAAAGTTCTTACATTTCCAGGAGGAATTACAGAGGAAATGCACAACTTTCTTACATTTCCAGGAGGGATTACAGAGGAAGTGCACAAAGTAGATTTCTTACATTTCCAGAAGGGACTACAGAGGAAGTGCACAAAGTAGAGTCCTTACATTTCCAGGAGAGATTACAGAGGAAGTGCAGAAAGTAAAGTTCTTACATTTCCAGGAGGGACTACAGAGGAAGTGCACAACGTTCTTACATTTCCAGGAGGGATTACAGAGGAAGTGCACAAAGTAGATTTCTTACATTTCCAGGAGGGATTACAGAGGAAGTGCACAAAGTAAAGTTCTTACATTTCCAGGAGGGATTACAGGGGAAGTGCAGAAAGTAAAGTTCTTACATTTCCAGGAGGAATTACAGAGGAAATGCACAACGTTCTTACATTTCCAGGAGGGATTACAGAGGAAGTGCACAAAGTAGATTTCTTACATTTCCAGGATGGATTACAGAGGAAGTGCATAAAGTAAAGTTCTTACATTTCCAGGAGGGATTACAGAGGAAGTGCATAAAGTAAAGTTCTTACATTTCCAGGAGGGATTACGGAGGAAGTGCATAAAGCAAAGTTCTTACTTTTCCAGGAGGGATTACAGAGGAAGTGCATAAAGTAAAGTTCTTACATTTCCAGGAGGAATTACAGAGGAAGTCCATAAAGTAAAGTTCTTACATTTCCAGGAGGGATTACAGGGGAAGTGCAGAAAGTAAAGTTCTTACATTTCCAGGAGGAATTACAGAGGAAATGCACAACGTTCTTACATTTCCAGGAGGGATTACAGAGGAAGTGCACAAAGTAGATTTTTTTTACGTTTCCAGGAGGGATTACAGAGGAAGTGCATGAAGTAAAGTTCTTACATTTCCAGGAGGGATTACAGAGGAAGTGCATAAAGTAAAGTTCTTACATTTCCAGGAGGGATTACAGAGAAAGTGCACAAAGTAGATTTTTGTTACGTTTCCAGGAGGGATTACAGAGGAAGTGCATGAAGTAAAGTTCTTACATTTCCAGGAGGGATTACAGAGGAAGTGCATAAAGTAAAGTTCATACATTTCCAGGAGGGATTACAGAGGAAGTGCATAAAGCAAAGTTCTTACATTTCCAGGAGGGATTACAGAGGAAGTGCATAAAGTAAAGTTCTTACATTTCCAGGAGGAATTACAGAGGAAGTCCATAAAGTAAAGTTCTTACATTTCCAGGAGGAATTACAGAGGATGTGCAAAAAGTAAAGTTCTTACATTTCCAGGAGGGATTACAGAGGAAGTCCATAAAGTAAAGTTCTTACATTTCCAGGAGGAATTACAGAGGAAATGCACAACGTTCTTACATTTCCAGGAGGGATTACAGAGGAAGTGCACAAAGTAGATTTCTTACATTTCCAGGAGGGATTACGGAGGAAGTGAAGTAAAGTTCTTGCATTTCCAGGAGGGATTACAGAGGAAGTGCATAAAGTTCTTACATTTCCAGGAGGGATTACATAGGAAGTGCATAAAGTAAAGTTCTTACATTTCCAGGAGGGATTACAGAGGAAGTGCATAAAGTAAAGTTCTTACATTTCCAGGAGGGATTACAGAGGAAGTGCATAAAGTAAAGTTCTTACATTTTCAGGAGTAATAAAAGAGGAAGTGCACAAAGTAGAGTCCTTACATTTCCAGGAGGATTTACAGAGGAAGTGCACAAAGTAAAGTTCTTACATTTCCAGGAGGGATTACTGAGGAAGTGCACAAAGTAGAGTCCTTACATTTCCAGGAGGGATTACAGGGGAAGTGCAGAAAGTAAAGTTCTTACATTTCCAGGAGGAATTACAGAGGAAATGCACAACGTTCTTACATTTCCAGGAGGGATTACAGAGGAAGTGCACAAAGTAGATTTCTTAGATTTCCAGGAGGGATTACGGAGGAAGTGAAGTAAAGTTCTTTCATTTCCAGGAGGGATTACAGAGGAAGTGCATAAAGTAAAGTTCTTACATTTCCAGGAGGGATTACAGAGGAAGTGCATAAAGTAAAGTTCTTACATTTCCAGGAGGGATTACAGAGGAAGTGCATAAAGTAAAGTTCTTACATTTCCAGGAGTAATAAAAGAGGAAGTGCACAAAGTAGAGTCCTTACATTTCCAGGAGGATTTACAGAGGAAGTGCACAAAGTAAAGTTCTTACATTTCCAGGAGGGACTACAGAGGAAGTGCACAAAGTAGAGTCCTTAAATTTCCAGGAGGGATTACAGGGGAAGTGCAGAAAGTAAAGTTCTTACATTTCCAGGAGGGATTACAGAGGAAGTGCATAAAGTAAAGTTCTTACATTTCCAGGAGGAATTACAGAGGAAATGCACAACGTTCTTACATTTCCAGGAGGGATTACAGAGGAAGTGCACAAAGTAGATTTCTTACATTTCCAGGAGGGATTACAGAGGAAGTGCATAAAGTAAAGTTCTTACATTTCCAGGAGGGATTACAGAGGAAGTGCATAAAGTAAAGTTCTTACATTTCCAGGAGGGATTACAGAGGAAGTGCATAAAGCAAAGTTCTTACTTTTCCAGGAGGGATTACAGAGGAAGTGCATAAAGTAAAGTTCTTACATTTCCAGGAGGAATTACAGAGGAAGTCCATAAAGTAAAGTTCTTACATTTCCAGGAGGGATTACAGGGGAAGTGCAGAAAGTAAAGTTCTTACATTTCCAGGAGGAATTACAGAGGAAATGCACAACGTTCTTACATTTCCAGGAGGGATTACAGAGGAAGTGCACAAAGTAGATTTCTTACATTTCCAGGAGGGATTACAGAGGAAGTGCATAAAGTAAAGTTCTTACATTTCCAGGAGGGATTACAGAGGAAGTGCACAAAGTAGATTTCTTACATTTCCAGGAGGGATTACAGTGTAAGTGCATAAAGTAAAGTTCTTACAATTCCAGGAGCGATTACAGAGGAAGTGCATAAAGTAAAGTTCTTACATTTCCAGGAGGGATTACAGAGGAAGTGCACAAAGTAGATTTCTTACATTTCCAGGAGGGATTACAGTGTAAGTGCATAAAGTAAAGTTCTTACATTTCCAGGAGGGATTACAGAGGAAGGGCATAAAGTAAAGTTCTTACATTTCCAGGAGGGATTACAGAGGAAGTGCACAAAGTAGATTTCTTACATTTCCAGGAGGGATTACAGTGTAAGTGCATAAAGTAAAGTTCTTACAATTCCAGGAGGGATTACAGAGGAAGTGCATAAAGTAAAGTTCTTACATTTCCAGGGCGGATTACAGAGGAAGTGCATAAAGTAAAGTTCTTACATTTCCAGGAGTAATTAAAGAGTAAGTGCACAAAGTAGAGTCCTTACATTTCCAGGAGGATTTACAGAGGAAGTGCACAAAGTAAAGTTCTTACATTTCCAGGAGGGATTACAGAGGAAGTGCATATAGTAAAGTTCTTACATTTCCATGAGGAATTAAAGAGGAAGTGCAGAAAGTAGAGTCCTTACATTTCCAGGAGGGATTACAGAGGAAGTGCACAAAGTAGAGTCCTTATATTTCCAGGAGGGATTACAGGGGATGTGCACAAAGTAGAGATCTTACATTTCCAGGAGTATTTACAGAGGTAGTGCAAAAAGTAAAGTTCTTACATTTCCAGGAGGGATTACAGAGGAAATGCATAAAGTAAAGTTCTCACATTTCCATGAGGAATTAAAGAGGAAATGCACAAAGTAGAGTTCTTACATTTCCAGGAGGGATTACAGAGGAAGTGCATAAAGTAGATTTCTTACATTTCCAGGAGGGATTACAGAGGAAGTGCATAAAGTAAAGCTCTTACATTTCCAGGGGGAATTAAAGAGGAAGTGCAGAAAGTGGAGTCCTTACATTTCCAGGAGGGATTACAGGGGATGTGCACAAAGTAGAGTTCTTACATTTCCAGGAGGATTCACAGAGGAAGTGCAAAAAGTAAAATTCTTACATTTCCAGGAGGGATTACAGAGGAAGTGCATGAAGTAAAATTCTTACATTTCCAGGAGGGATTACAGAGGAAGTGCATAAAGTAAAGTTCTTACATTTCCAGGAGGGATTACAGGGGATATGCACAAAGTAGAGTTCTTACTTTTCCAGGAGGATTTACAGAGGAAGTGCATAAAGTAAAATTCTTACATTTCCAGGAGGGATTACAGGGGATGTGCACAAAGTAGAGTTCTTACATGTCCAGGAGGGATTACAGAGGAAGTGCATAAAGTAAAGTTCTTACATTTCCAGGAGGGATTACAGAGGAAGTGCATAAAGTAAAGTTCTTACATTTCCAGGACGGATTACAGAGTAAGTGCATAAAGTAAAGTTCTTACATTTCCAGGAGGGATTACAGAGGAAATGCATAAAGTAAAGTTCTTACATTTCCAGGAGGGATTACAGGGGATGTGCACAAAGTAGAGTTCTTAAATTTCAGGAGGGATTACAGAGGAAGTGCATAAAGTAAAGTTCTTACATTTCCAGGAGGGATTACAGAGGAAGTGCATAAAGTAAAGTTCTTACATTTCCAGGAGGGATTACAGAGGAAATGCATAAAGTAAAGTTCTTACATTTCCAGGAGGGATTACAGGGGATGTGCACAAAGTAGAGTTCTTAAATTTCAGGAGGGATTACAGAGGAAGTGCATAAAGTAAAGTTCTTACATTTCCAGGAGGGATTACAGAGGAAGTGCATAAAGTAAAATTCTTACATTTCCAGGAGGGATTACAGGGGAAGTGCAGAAAGTAGAGTTCTTACATTTCCAGGAGGGATTACAGAGGAAGTGCATAAATTAAAGTTCTTACATTTCCAGGAGTAATTAAAGAGGAAGTGCACAAAGTAGAGTCCTTGCATTTCCAGGAGGGATTACAGAGGAAGTGCACAAAGTAGAGTCCTTACATTTCCAGGAGGGATTACAGGGGAAGTGCAGAAAGTAAAGTTCTTACATTTCCAGGAGGAATTACAGAGGAAATGCACAATGTTCTTACATTTCCAGGAGGGATTACAGAGGAAGAGCACAAAGTAGATTTCTTACATTTCCAGGAGAGATTACAGAGGAAGTGCATAAAGTAAAGGTCTTACATTTCCAGGAGGGATTACAGAGGAAGTGCATAAAGTAAAGTTCTTACATTTCCAGGAGAGATTACAGAGGAAATGCACAATGTTCTTACATTTCCAGGAGGGATTACAGAGGAAGAGCACAAAGTAGATTTCTTACATTTCCAGGAGAGATTACAGAGGAAGTGCATAAAGTAAAGGTCTTACATTTCCAGGAGGGATTACAGAGGAAGTGCATAAAGTAAAGTTCTTACATTTCCAGGAGGGATTACAGAGGAAGTGCAAAAAGTAAAGTTCTTACATTTCCAGGAGGGATTACAGAGGAAGTGCATAAAGTAAAGTTCTTACATTTCCAGGGGGAATTAACGAGGAAGTGCAGAAAGTGGAGTCCTTACATTTCCAGGAGGGATTACAGGGGATGTGCACAAAGTAGAGTTCTTACATTTCCAGGAGGATTTACAGTGGAAGTGCATAAAGTAAAGTTCTTACATTTCCAGGAGGGATTACAGAGGAAGTGCATATAGTAAAGTTCTTACATTTCCAGGAGGGATTATAGAGGAAGCGCATAAAGTAAAGTTCTTACATTTCCAGGAGTAATTAAAGAGGAAGTGCACAAAGTAGAGTCCTTACATTTCCAGGAGGATTTACAGAGGAAGTGCACAAAGTAAAGTTCTTACATTTCCAGGAGGGACTACAGAGGAAGTGCACAAAGTAGAGTCCTTACATTTCCAGGAGGGATTACAGGGGAAGTGCAGAAAGTAAAGTTCTTACATTTCCAGGAGGAATTACAGATGAAATGCACAACGTTCTTACATTTCCAGGAGGGATTACAGAGGAAGTGCACAAAGTAGATTTCTTACATTTCCAGGAGGGATTACAGAGGAAGTGCATAAAGTAAAGTTCTTACATTTCCAGGAGGGATTACAGAGGAAGTGCACAAAGTAGATTTCTTACATTTCCAGCAGGGATTACAGTGTAAGTGCATAAAGTAAAGTTCTTACAATTCCAGGAGCGATTACAGAGGAAGTGCATAAAGTAAAGTTCTTACATTTCCAGGAGGGATTACAGAGGAAGTGCACAAAGTAGATTTCTTACATTTCCAGGAGGGATTACAGTGTAAGTGCATAAAGTAAAGTTCTTACATTTCCAGGAGGGATTACAGAGGAAGGGCATAAAGTAAAGTTCTTACATTTCCAGGAGGATTTACAGAGGAAGTGCACAAAGTAAAGTTCTTACATTTCCAGGAGGGACTACAGAGGAAGTGCACAAAGTAGAGTCCTTACATTTCCAGGAGGGATTACAGGGGAAGTGCAGAAAGTAAAGTTCTTACATTTCCAGGAGGGATTACAGAGGAAGTGCATAAAGTAAAGTTCTTACATTTCCAGGAGGAATTACAGAGGAAATGCACAACGTTCTTACATTTCCAGGAGGGATTACAGAGGAAGTGCACAAAGTAGATTTCTTACATTTCCAGGAGGGATTACAGAGGAAGTGCATAAAGTAAAGTTCTTACATTTCCAGGAGGGATTACAGAGGAAGTGCATAAAGTAAAGTTCTTACATTTCCAGGAGGGATTACAGAGGAAGTGCATAAAGCAAAGTTCTTACTTTTCCAGGAGGGATTACAGAGGAAGTGCATAAAGTAAAGTTCTTACATTTCCAGGAGGAATTACAGAGAAAGTCCATAAAGTAAAGTTCTTACATTTCCAGGAGGGATTACAGGGGAAGTGCAGAAAGTAAAGTTCTTACATTTCCAGGAGGAATTACAGAGGAAATGCACAACGTTCTTACATTTCCAGGAGGGATTACAGAGGAAGTGCACAAAGTAGATTTTTGTTACGTTTCCAGGAGGGATTACAGAGGAAGTGCATGAAGTAAAGTTCTTACATTTCCAGGAGGGATTACAGAGGAAGTGCATAAAGTAAAGTTCATACATTTCCAGGAGGGATTACAGAGGAAGTGCATAAAGCAAAGTTCTTACATTTCCAGGAGGGATTACAGAGGAAGTGCATAAAGTAAAGTTCTTACATTTCCAGGAGGAATTACAGAGGAAGTCCATAAAGTAAAGTTCTTACATTTCCAGGAGGAATTACAGAGGAAGTGCAAAAAGTAAAGTTCTTACATTTCCAGGAGGGATTACAGAGGAAGTCCATAAAGTAAAGTTCTTACATTTCCAGGAGGAATTACAGAGGAAATGCACAACGTTCTTACATTTCCAGGAGGGATTACAGAGGAAGTGCACAAAGTAGATTTCTTACATTTCCAGGAGGGATTACGGAGGAAGTGAAGTAAAGTTCTTGCATTTCCAGGAGGGATTACAGAGGAAGTGCATAAAGTTCTTACATTTCCAGGAGGGATTACATAGGAAGTGCATAAAGTAAAGTTCTTACATTTCCAGGAGGGATTACAGAGGAAGTGCATAAAGTAAAGTTCATACATTTCCAGGAGGGATTACAGAGGAAGTGCATAAAGCAAAGTTCTTACATTTCCAGGAGGGATTACAGAGGAAGTGCATAAAGTAAAGTTCTTACATTTCCAGGAGGAATTACAGAGGAAGTCCATAAAGTAAAGTTCTTACATTTCCAGGAGGAATTACAGAGGATGTGCAAAAAGTAAAGTTCTTACATTTCCAGGAGGGATTACAGAGGAAGTCCATAAAGTAAAGTTCTTACATTTCCAGGAGGAATTACAGAGGAAATGCACAACGTTCTTACATTTCCAGGAGGGATTACAGAGGAAGTGCACAAAGTAGATTTCTTACATTTCCAGGAGGGATTACGGAGGAAGTGAAGTAAAGTTCTTGCATTTCCAGGAGGGATTACAGAGGAAGTGCATAAAGTTCTTACATTTCCAGGAGGGATTACATAGGAAGTGCATAAAGTAAAGTTCTTACATTTCCAGGAGGGATTACAGAGGAAGTGCATAAAGTAAAGTTCTTACATTTCCAGGAGGGATTACAGAGGAAGTGCATAAAGTAAAGTTCTTACATTTTCAGGAGTAATAAAAGAGGAAGTGCACAAAGTAGAGTCCTTACATTTCCAGGAGGATTTACAGAGGAAGTGCACAAAGTAAAGTTCTTACATTTCCAGGAGGGATTACTGAGGAAGTGCACAAAGTAGAGTCCTTACATTTCCAGGAGGGATTACAGGGGAAGTGCAGAAAGTAAAGTTCTTACATTTCCAGGAGGAATTACAGAGGAAATGCACAACGTTCTTACATTTCCAGGAGGGATTACAGAGGAAGTGCACAAAGTAGATTTCTTAGATTTCCAGGAGGGATTACGGAGGAAGTGAAGTAAAGTTCTTTCATTTCCAGGAGGGATTACAGAGGAAGTGCATAAAGTAAAGTTCTTACATTTCCAGGAGGGATTACAGAGGAAGTGCATAAAGTAAAGTTCTTACATTTCCAGGAGGGATTACAGAGGAAGTGCATAAAGTAAAGTTCTTACATTTCCAGGAGTAATAAAAGAGGAAGTGCACAAAGTAGAGTCCTTACATTTCCAGGAGGATTTACAGAGGAAGTGCACAAAGTAAAGTTCTTACATTTCCAGGAGGGACTACAGAGGAAGTGCACAAAGTAGAGTCCTTAAATTTCCAGGAGGGATTACAGGGGAAGTGCAGAAAGTAAAGTTCTTACATTTCCAGGAGGGATTACAGAGGAAGTGCATAAAGTAAAGTTCTTACATTTCCAGGAGGAATTACAGAGGAAATGCACAACGTTCTTACATTTCCAGGAGGGATTACAGAGGAAGTGCACAAAGTAGATTTCTTACATTTCCAGGAGGGATTACAGAGGAAGTGCATAAAGTAAAGTTCTTACATTTCCAGGAGGGATTACAGAGGAAGTGCATAAAGTAAAGTTCTTACATTTCCAGGAGGGATTACAGAGGAAGTGCATAAAGCAAAGTTCTTACTTTTCCAGGAGGGATTACAGAGGAAGTGCATAAAGTAAAGTTCTTACATTTCCAGGAGGAATTACAGAGGAAGTCCATAAAGTAAAGTTCTTACATTTCCAGGAGGGATTACAGGGGAAGTGCAGAAAGTAAAGTTCTTACATTTCCAGGAGGAATTACAGAGGAAATGCACAACGTTCTTACATTTCCAGGAGGGATTACAGAGGAAGTGCACAAAGTAGATTTCTTACATTTCCAGGAGGGATTACAGAGGAAGTGCATAAAGTAAAGTTCTTACATTTCCAGGAGGGATTACAGAGGAAGTGCACAAAGTAGATTTCTTACATTTCCAGGAGGGATTACAGTGTAAGTGCATAAAGTAAAGTTCTTACAATTCCAGGAGCGATTACAGAGGAAGTGCATAAAGTAAAGTTCTTACATTTCCAGGAGGGATTACAGAGGAAGTGCACAAAGTAGATTTCTTACATTTCCAGGAGGGATTACAGTGTAAGTGCATAAAGTAAAGTTCTTACATTTCCAGGAGGGATTACAGAGGAAGGGCATAAAGTAAAGTTCTTACATTTCCAGGAGGGATTACAGAGGAAGTGCACAAAGTAGATTTCTTACATTTCCAGGAGGGATTACAGTGTAAGTGCATAAAGTAAAGTTCTTACAATTCCAGGAGGGATTACAGAGGAAGTGCATAAAGTAAAGTTCTTACATTTCCAGGGCGGATTACAGAGGACGTGCATAAAGTAAAGTTCTTACATTTCCAGGAGTAATTAAAGAGTAAGTGCACAAAGTAGAGTCCTTACATTTCCAGGAGGATTTACAGAGGAAGTGCACAAAGTAAAGTTCTTACATTTCCAGGAGGGATTACAGAGGAAGTGCATATAGTAAAGTTCTTACATTTCCATGAGGAATTAAAGAGGAAGTGCACAAAGTAGAGTCCTTATATTTCCAGGAGGGATTACAGGGGATGTGCACAAAGTAGAGATCTTACATTTCCAGGAGTATTTACAGAGGTAGTGCAAAAAGTAAAGTTCTTACATTTCCAGGAGGGATTACAGAGGAAATGCATAAAGTAAAGTTCTCACATTTCCATGAGGAATTAAAGAGGAAATGCACAAAGTAGAGTTCTTACATTTCCAGGAGGGATTACAGAGGAAGTGCATGAAGTAGAGTTCTTACATTTCCAGGAGGGATTACAGAGGAAGTGCATAAAGTAAAGCTCTTACATTTCCAGGGGGAATTAAAGAGGAAGTGCAGAAAGTGGAGTCCTTACATTTCCAGGAGGGATTACAGGGGATGTGCACAAAGTAGAGTTCTTACATTTCCAGGAGGATTCACAGAGGAAGTGCAAAAAGTAAAATTCTTACATTTCCAGGAGGGATTACAGAGGAAGTGCATAAAGTAAAGTTCTTACATTTCCAGGAGGGATTACAGGGGATATGCACAAAGTAGAGTTCTTACTTTTCCAGGAGGATTTACAGAGGAAGTGCATAAAGTAAAATTCTTACATTTCCAGGAGGGATTACAGGGGATGTGCACAAAGTAGAGTTCTTACATGTCCAGGAGGGATTACAGAGGAAGTGCATAAAGTAAAGTTCTTACATTTCCAGGAGGGATTACAGAGGAAGTGCATAAAGTAAAGTTCTTACATTTCCAGGACGGATTACAGAGTAAGTGCATAAAGTAGAGTTCTTAAATTTCAGGAGGGATTACAGAGGAAGTGCATAAAGTAAAGTTCTTACATTTCCAGGAGGGATTACAGAGGAAGTGCATAAAGTAAAATTCTTACATTTCCAGGAGGGATTACAGGGGAAGTGCAGAAAGTAGAGTTCTTACATTTCCAGGAGGGATTACAGAGGAAGTGCATAAATTAAAGTTCTTACATTTCCAGGAGTAATTAAAGAGGAAGTGCACAAAGTAGAGTCCTTGCATTTCCAGGAGGGATTACAGAGGAAGTGCACAAAGTAGAGTCCTTACATTTCCAGGAGGGATTACAGGGGAAGTGCAGAAAGTAAAGTTCTTACATTTCCAGGAGGAATTACAGAGGAAATGCACAATGTTCTTACATTTCCAGGAGGGATTACAGAGGAAGAGCACAAAGTAGATTTCTTACATTTCCAGGAGAGATTACAGAGGAAGTGCATAAAGTAAAGGTCTTACATTTCCAGGAGGGATTACAGAGGAAGTGCATAAAGTAAAGTTCTTACATTTCCAGGAGAGATTACAGAGGAAATGCACAATGTTCTTACATTTCCAGGAGGGATTACAGAGGAAGAGCACAAAGTAGATTTCTTACATTTCCAGGAGAGATTACAGAGGAAGTGCATAAAGTAAAGGTCTTACATTTCCAGGAGGGATTACAGAGGAAGTGCATAAAGTAAAGTTCTTACATTTCCAGGAGGGATTACAGAGGAAGTGCAAAAAGTAAAGTTCTTACATTTCCAGGAGGGATTACAGAGGAAGTGCATAAAGTAAAGTTCTTACATTTCCAGGGGGAATTAACGAGGAAGTGCAGAAAGTGGAGTCCTTACATTTCCAGGAGGGATTACAGGGGATGTGCACAAAGTAGAGTTCTTACATTTCCAGGAGGATTTACAGTGGAAGTGCATAAAGTAAAGTTCTTACATTTCCAGGAGGGATTACAGAGGAAGTGCATATAGTAAAGTTCTTACATTTCCAGGAGGGATTATAGAGGAAGCGCATAAAGTAAAGTTCTTACATTTCCAGGAGTAATTAAAGAGGAAGTGCACAAAGTAGAGTCCTTACATTTCCAGGAGGATTTACAGAGGAAGTGCACAAAGTAAAGTTCTTACATTTCCAGGAGGGACTACAGAGGAAGTGCACAAAGTAGAGTCCTTACATTTCCAGGAGGGATTACAGGGGAAGTGCAGAAAGTAAAGTTCTTACATTTCCAGGAGGAATTACAGATGAAATGCACAACGTTCTTACATTTCCAGGAGGGATTACAGAGGAAGTGCACAAAGTAGATTTCTTACATTTCCAGGAGGGATTACAGAGGAAGTGCATAAAGTAAAGTTCTTACATTTCCAGGAGGGATTACAGAGGAAGTGCATAAAGTAAAGTTCTTACATTTCCAGGAGGATTTACAGAGGAAGTGCACAAAGTAAAGTTCTTACATTTCCAGGAGGGACTACAGAGGAAGTGCACAAAGTAGAGTCCTTACATTTCCAGGAGGGATTACAGGGGAAGTGCAGAAAGTAAAGTTCTTACATTTCCAGGAGGGATTACAGAGGAAGTGCATAAAGTAAAGTTCTTACATTTCCAGGAGGAATTACAGAGGAAATGCACAACGTTCTTACATTTCCAGGAGGGATTACAGAGGAAGTGCACAAAGTAGATTTCTTACATTTCCAGGAGGGATTACAGAGGAAGTGCATAAAGTAAAGTTCTTACATTTCCAGGAGGGATTACAGAGGAAGTGCATAAAGTAAAGTTCTTACATTTCCAGGAGGGATTACAGAGGAAGTGCATAAAGCAAAGTTCTTACTTTTCCAGGAGGGATTACAGAGGAAGTGCATAAAGTAAAGTTCTTACATTTCCAGGAGGAATTACAGAGGAAGTCCATAAAGTAAAGTTCTTACATTTCCAGGAGGGATTACAGGGGAAGTGCAGAAAGTAAAGTTCTTACATTTCCAGGAGGAATTACAGAGGAAATGCACAACGTTCTTACATTTCCAGGAGGGATTACAGAGGAAGTGCACAAAGTAGATTTTTGTTACGTTTCCAGGAGGGATTACAGAGGAAGTGCATGAAGTAAAGTTCTTACATTTCCAGGAGGGATTACAGAGGAAGTGCATAAAGTAAAGTTCATACATTTCCAGGAGGGATTACAGAGGAAGTGCATAAAGCAAAGTTCTTACATTTCCAGGAGGGATTACAGAGGAAGTGCATAAAGTAAAGTTCTTACATTTCCAGGAGGAATTACAGAGGAAGTCCATAAAGTAAAGTTCTTACATTTCCAGGAGGAATTACAGAGGAAGTGCAAAAAGTAAAGTTCTTACATTTCCAGGAGGGATTACAGAGGAAGTCCATAAAGTAAAGTTCTTACATTTCCAGGAGGAATTACAGAGGAAATGCACAACGTTCTTACATTTCCAGGAGGGATTACAGAGGAAGTGCACAAAGTAGATTTCTTACATTTCCAGGAGGGATTACGGAGGAAGTGAAGTAAAGTTCTTGCATTTCCAGGAGGGATTACAGAGGAAGTGCATAAAGTTCTTACATTTCCAGGAGGGATTACATAGGAAGTGCATAAAGTAAAGTTCTTACATTTCCAGGAGGGATTACAGAGGAAGTGCATAAAGTAAAGTTCTTACATTTCCAGGAGGATTTACAGAGGAAGTGCACAAAGTAAAGTTCTTACATTTCCAGGAGGGATTACTGAGGAAGTGCACAAAGTAGAGTCCTTACATTTCCAGGAGGGATTACAGGGGAAGTGCAGAAAGTAAAGTTCTTACATTTCCAGGAGGAATTACAGAGGAAATGCACAACGTTCTTACATTTCCAGGAGGGATTACAGAGGAAGTGCACAAAGTAGATTTCTTACATTTCCAGGAGGGATTACGGAGGAAGTGAAGTAAAGTTCTTTCATTTCCAGGAGGGATTACAGAGGAAGTGCATAAAGTAAAGTTCTTACATTTCCAGGAGGGATTACAGAGGAAGTGCATAAAGTAAAGTTCTTACATTTCCAGGAGGGATTACAGAGGAAGTGCATAAAGTAAAGTTCTTACATTTCCAGGAGTAATAAAAGAGGAAGTGCACAAAGTAGAGTCCTTACATTTCCAGGAGGATTTACAGAGGAAGTGCACAAAGTAAAGTTCTTACATTTCCAGGAGGGATTACAGAGGAAGTGCACAAAGTAGAGTCCTTACATTTCCAGGAGGGATTACAGGGGAAGTGCAGAAAGTAAAGTTCTTACATTTCCAGGAGGAATTACAGAGGAAATGCACAACGTTCTTACATTTCCAGGAGGGATTACAGAGGAAGTGCACAAAGTAGATTTCTTACATTTCCAGGAGGGATTACAGAGGAAGTGCATAAAGTAAAGTTCTTACATTTCCAGGAGGGATTACAGAGGAAGTGCATAAAGTAAAGTTCTTACATTTCCAGGAGGGATTACAGAGGAAGTGCATAAAGCAAAGTTCTTACTTTTCCAGGAGGGATTCTAGAGGAAGTGCATAAAGTTCTTACATTTCCAGGAGGAATTACAGAGGAAGTCCATAAAGTAAAGTTCTTACATTTCCAGGAGGGATTACAGGGGAAGTGCAGAAAGTAAAGTTCTTACAATTCCAGGAGGAATTACAGAGGAAATGCACAACGTTCTTACATTTCCATGAGGGATTACAGGGGAAGTGCATAAAGTAAAGTTCATACATTTCCAGGAGGGATTACAGAAGAAGTCCATAAAGCAAAGTTCTTACATTTCCAGGAGGGATTACAGAGGAAGTGCATAAAGTAAAGTTCTTACATTTCCAGGAGGAATTACAGAGGAAGTCCATAAAGTAAAGTTCTTACATTTCCAGGAGGAATTACAGAGGAAGTGCAAAAAGTAAACTTCTTACATTTCCAGGAGGGATTACAGAGGAAGTCCATAAAGTAAAGTTCTTACATTTCCAGGAGGAATTACAGAGGAAATGCACAACTTTCTTACATTTCCAGGAGGGATTACAGAGGAAGTGCACAAAGTAGATTTCTTACATTTCCAGGAGGGATTACGGAGGAAGTGAAGTAAAGTTCTTGCATTTCCAGGAGGGATTACAGAGGAAGTGCATAAAGTAAAGTTCTTACATTTCCAGGAGGGATTACAGAGGAAGTGCATAAAGTAAAGTTCTTACATTTCCAGGAGGGATTACAGAGGAAGTGCATAAAGTAAAGTTCTTACATTTTCAGGAGGGATTACAGAGGAAGTGCATAAAGTAAAGTTCTTACATTTCCAGGAGTAATTAAAGAAGAAGTGCACAAAGTAAAGTCCTTACATTTCCAGGAGGATTTACAGAGGAAGTGCACAAAGTAAAGTTCTTACATTTCCAGGAGGGATTACAGAGGAAATGCACAAAGTAGAGTCCTTACATTTCCAGGAGGGATTACAGGGGAAGTGCAGAAAGTAAAGTTCTTACATTTCCAGGAGGAATTACAGAGGAAATGCACAACGGTCTTACATTTCCAGGATGGATTACAGAGGAAGTGCACAAAGTAGATTTCTTACATTTCCAGGATGGATTACAGAGGAAGTGCATAAAGTAAAGTTCTTACATTTCCAGGAGGGATTACAGAGGAAGTGCATAAAGTAAAGTTCTTACATTTCCAGGAGGGATTACAGAGGAAGTGCATAAAGCAAAGTTCTTACATTTCCAGGAGGGATTACAGAGGAAGTGCATAAAGTAAAGTTCTTACATTTCCAGGAGGAATTACAGAGGAAGTCCATAAAGTAAAGTTCTTACATTTCCAGGAGGAATTACAGAGGAAGTGCAAAAAGCAAAATTCTTACATTTCCAGGAGGGATTACAGAGGAAGTCCATAAAGTAAAGTTCTTACATTTCCAGGAGGAATTACAGAGGAAATGCACAACGTTCTTACATTTCCAGGAGGAATTACAGAGGAAGTGCAGAAAGTAGAGTCCTTACATTTCCAGGAGGGATTACAGAGGAAGTGCGTATAGTAAAGTTCTTACATTTCCATGAGGAATTAAAGAGGAAGTGCACAAAGTAGACTCCTTACATTTCCAGGAGTATTTACAGAGGAAGTGCAAAAAGTAAAGTTCTTACATTTCCAGGAGGGATTACAGAGGAAGTGCATAAAGTAAAGTTCTTACATTTCCAGGAGGGATTACAGAGGAAGTGCATAAAGCAAAGTTCTTACTTTTCCAGGAGGGATTATAGAGGAAGTGCAAAAAGTAAAGTTCTTACATTTCCAGGAGGAATTACAGAGGAAGTCCTTAAAGTAAAGTTCTTACATTTCCAGGAGGGATTACAGGGGAAGTGCAGAAAGTAAAGTTCTTACATTTCCAGGAGGAATTACAGAGGAAATGCACAACGTTCTTACATTTCCATGAGGGATTACAGAGGAAGTGCACAAAGTAGATTTCTTACGTTTCCAGGAGGGATTACAGAGGAAGTGCATAAAGTAAAGTTCTTACATTTCCAGGAGGGATTACAGAGGAAGTGCATAAAGTAAAGTTCATACATTTCCAGGAGGGATTACAGAAGAAGTCCATAAAGCAAAGTTCTTGCATTTCCAGGAGGGATTACAGAGGAAGTGCATAAAGTAAAGTTCTTACATTTCCAGGAGGAATTACAGAGGAAGTCCATAAAGTAAAGTTCTTACATTTCCAGGAGGAATTACAGAGGAAGTGCAAAAAGTAAAGTTCTTACATTTCCAGGAGGGATTACAGAGGAAGTCCATAAAGTAAAGTTCTTACATTTCCAGGAGGAATTACAGAGGAAATGCACAACGTTCTTACATTTCCAGGAGGGATTACAGAGGAAGTGCACAAAGTAGATTTCTTACATTTCCAGGAGGGATTACGGAGGAAGTGAAGTAAAGTTCTTGAATTTCCAGGAGGGATTACAGAGGAAGTGCATAAAGTAAAGTTCTTACATTTCCAGGAGGGATTACAGAGGAAGTGCATAAAGTAAAGTTCTTACATTTCCAGGAGGGATTACAGAGGAAGTGCTTAAAGTAAAGTTCTTACATTTCCAGGAGGGATTACAGAGGAAGTGCATAAAGTACAGTTCTTACATTTCCAGGAGTAATAAAAGAGGAAGTGCACAAAGTAGAGTCCTTACATTTCCAGGAGGATTTACAGAGGAAGTGCACAAAGTAAATTTCTTACATTTCCAGGAGGGATTACAGAGGAAGTGCACAAAGTAGAGTCCTTACATTTCCAGGAGGGATTACAGGGGAAGTGCAGAAAGTAAAGTTCTTACATTTCCAGGAGGAATTTCAGAGGAAATGCACAACGTTCTTACATTTCCAGGAGGGATTACAGAGGAAGTGCACAAAGTAGATTTCTTACATTTCCAGGAGGGATTACAGAGGAAGTGCATAAAGTAAAGTTCTTACATTTCCAGGAGGGATTACAGAGGAAGTGCATAAAGTAAAGTTCTTACATTTCCAGGAGGGATTACAGAGGAAGTGCATAAAGTAAAGTTCTTACATTTCCAGGAGGAATTACAGAGGAAGTCCATAAAGTAAAGTTCTTACATTTCCAGGAGGGATTAAAGGGGAAGTGCAGAAAGTAAAGTTCTTACATTTCCAGGAGGAATTACCGAGGAAATGCACAACGTTCTTACATTTCCAGGAGGGATTACAGAGGAAGTGCACAAAGTAGATTTCTTACGTTTCCAGGAGGGATTACAGAGGAAGTGTGTAAAGTAAAGTTCTTACATTTCCAGGAGGGATTACAGAGGAAGTGCATAAAGTAAAGTTCATACATTTCCAGGAGGGATTACAGAAGAAGTCCATAAAGCAAAGTTCTTACATTTCCAGGAGGGATTACAGAGGAAGTGCATAAAGTAAAGTTCTTACATTTCCAGGAGGAATTACAGAGGAAGTCCATAAAGTAAAGTTCTTACATTTCCAGGAGGAATTACAGAGGAAGTGCAAAAAGTAAAGTTCTTATATTTCCAGGAGGGATTACAGAGGAAGTCCATAAAGTAAAGTTCTTACATTTCCAGGAGGAATTACAGAGGAAATGCACAACGTTCTTACATTTCCAGAAGGGATTACAGAGGAAGTGCACAAAGTAGATTTCTTACATTTCCAGGAGGGATTACGGAGGAAGTGAAGTAAAGTTCTTGCATTTCCAGGAGGGATTAAAGAGGAAGTGCATAAAGTAAAGTTCTTACATTTCCAGGAGGGATTAGAGAGGAAGTGCATAAAGTAAAGTTCTTACATTTCCAGGAGGGATTACAGAGGAAGTGCATAAAGTAAAGTTCATACATTTCCAGGAGGGATTACAGAGGAAGTGCATCAAGTAAAGTTCTTACATTTCCAGGAGTAATTAAAGAAGAAGTGCACAAAGTAGAGTCCTTACATTTCCAGGAGGATTTACAGAGGAAGTGCACAAAGTAAAGTTCTTACATTTCCAGGAGGGATTACAGAGGAAATGCACAAAGTAGAGTCCTTACATTTCCAGGAGGGATTACAGCGGAAGTGCAGAAAGTAAAGTTCTTACATTTCCAGGAGGAATTACAGAGGAAATGCACAACGTTCTTACATTTCCAGGAGGGATTACAGAGGAAGTGCACAAAGTAGATTTCTTACATTTCCAGGAGGGATTACAGAGGAAGTGCATAAAGTAAAGTTCTTACATTTCCAGGAGGGATTACAGAGGAAGTGCATAAAGTAAAGTTCTTACATTTCCAGGAGGGATTACAGAGGAAGTGCATAAAGCAAAGTTCTTACATTTCCAGGAGGGATTACAGAGGAAGTGCATAAAGTAAAGTTCTTACATTTCCAGGAGGAATTACAGAGGAAGTCCATAAAGTAAAGTTCTTACATTTCCAGGAGGAATTACAGAGGAAATGCACAACGTTCTTACATTTCCAGGAGGAATTACAGAGGATGTGCACAAAGTAGATTTCTTACATTTCCAGGAGGGTTTACGGAGGAAGTGAAGTAAAGTTCTTGCATTTCCAGGAGGGATTACAGAGGAAGTGCACAAAGTAAAGTTCTTACATTTCCAGGAGGGATTACAGAGGAAGTGCATAAAGTAAAGTTCTTACATTTCCAGGAGGGATTACAGAGGAAGTGCATAAAGTAAAGTTCTTACATTTCCAGGAGGGATTACAGAGGAAGTGCATAAAGTAAAGTTCTTACATTTCCAGGAGTAATTAAAGGGGAAGTGCACAAAGTAGAGTCCTTACATTTCCAGGAGGATTTACAGAGGAAGTGCACAAAGTAAAGTTCTTACATTTCCAGGAGGGATTACAGAGGAAGTGCATAAAGTAAAGTTCTTACATTTCCAGGAGTATTTACAGAGGAAGTGCATATAGTAAAGTTCTTACATTTCCATGAGGAATTAAAGAGGAAGTGCAGAAAGTAGAGTCCTTACATTTCCAGGAGGGATTACAGAGGAAGTGCGTATAGTAAAGTTCTTACATTTCCATGAGGAATTAAAGAGGAAGTGTACAAAGTAGAGTCCTTACATTTCCAGGAGTATTTACAGAGGAAGTGCAAAAAGTAAAGTTCTTACATTTCCAGGAGGGATTACAGAGGAAGAGCATAAAGTAAAGTTCTTACATTTCCAGGAGGGATTACAGAGGAAGTGCATAATGTAAAATTCTTACATTTCCAGGAGGAATTACAGAGGAAATGCACAACATTCTTACATTTACAGGAGGGATTACAGAGAAAGTGCACAAAGTAGATTTCTTACATTTCCAGGAGGGATTACAGAGGAAGTGCATAAAGTAAAGTTCTTACATTTCCAGGAGGGATTACAGAGGAAGTGCATAAAGTAAAGTTCTTACATTTCCAGGAGGGATTACAGAGGAAGTGCATAAAGTAAAGTTCTTACATTTCCAGGAGGGATTACAGAGGAAGTGCACAAAGTAGATTTCTTACATTTCCAGGCGGGATTACAGTGGAAGTGCATAAAATAAAGTTCTTACATTTCCAGGAGGGATTACAGAGGAAGTGCATAAAGTAAAGTTCTTACATTTCCAGGAGGGATTACAGAGGAAGTGCGTAAAGTAAAGTTCTTACATTTCCAGGAGTAATTAAAGAGGAAGTGCACAAAGTAGAGTCCTTACATTTCCAGGAGGATTTACAGAGGAAGTGCACAAAGTAAAGTTCTTACATTTCCAGGAGGGATTACAGAGGAAGTGCATATAGTAAAGTTCTTACATTTCCATGAGGAATTAAAAAGGAAGTGCAGAAAGTAGAGTCCTTACATTTCCAGGAGGGATTACAGAGGAAGTGCACAAAGTAGAGTTCTTACATTTCCAGGAGGGATTACAGGGGATGTGCACAAAGTAGAGTTCTTACATTTGCAGGAGTATTTACAGTGGAAGTGCAAAAAGTAAAGTTCTTACATTTCCAGGAGGGATTACAGAGGAAGTGCATAAAGTAAAGTTCTTACATTTCCAGGGGGAATTAAAGAGGAAGTGCAGAAAGTAGAGTCCTTACATTTCCAGGAGGTATTACAGGGGATGTGCACAAAGTAGAGTTCTTACATTTCCAGGAGGATTAACAGAGGAAGTGCAAAAAGTAAAGTTCTTACATTTCCAGGAGGAATTACAGAGGAAGTCCATAAAGTAAAGTTCTTACATTTCCAGGAGGAATTACAGAGGAAGTGCAAAAAGTAAAGTTCTTACATTTCCAGGAGGGATTACAGAGGAAGTCCATAAAGTAAAGTTCTTACATTTCCAGGAGGAATTACAGAGGAAATGCACAACGTTCTTAAATTTCCAGGAGGGATTACAGAGGAAGCGCACAAAGTAGATTTCTTACATTTCCAGGAGGGATTACGGAGGAAGTGAATTAAAGTTCTTGCATTTCCAGGAGGGATTACAAAGGAAGTGCATAAAGTAAAGTTCTTACATTTCCAGGAGGGATTACAGAGGAAGTGCGTAAAGTAAAGTTCTTACATTTCCAGGTGGGATTACAGAGGAAGTGCATAAAGTAAAGTTCTTACATTTCCAGGAGGGATTACATAGGAAGTGCATAAAGTAAAGTTCTTACATTTCCAGGAGTAATTAAAGAGGAAGTGCAAAAAGTAGAGTCCTTACATTTCCAGGAGGATTTACAGAGGAAGTGCACAAAGTAAAGTTCTTACATTTCCAGGAGGGATTACAGAGGAAGTGCACAAAGTAGAGTCCTTACATTTCCAGGAGGGATTACAGGGGAAGTGCAGAAAGTAAAGTTCTTACATTTCCAGGAGGAATTACAGAGGAAATGCACAGCATTCTTACATTTCCAGGAGGGATTACAGAGGAAGTGCACAAAGTAGAATTCTTACATTTCCAGGAGGGATTACAGAGGAAGTGCACAAAGTAGATTTCTTACATTTCCAGGAGGGATTACAGAGGAAGTGCATAAAGTAAAGTTCTTACATTTCCAGGAGGGATTACAGAGGAAGTGCATAAAGTAAAGTTCTTACATTTCCAGGAGGAATTACAGAGGAAGTCCATAAAGTAAAGTTCTTACATTTCCAGGAGGGATTACAGGCGAAGTGCAGAAAGTAACGTTCTTACATTTCCAGGAGGAATTACAGAGGAAATGCACAACGTTCTTACATTTCCAGGAGGGATTACAGAGGAAGTGCACAAAGTAGATTTTTTACGTTTCCAGGAGGGATTACAGAGGAAGTGCATAAAGTAAAGTTCTTACATTTCCAGGAGAGATTACAGAGGAAGTGCATAAAGTAAAGTTCATACATTTCCAGGAGGGATTACAGAGGAAGTGTATAAAGTAAAGTTCTTACATTTCCAGGAGGGATTACAGAGGAAGTGCATAAAGTAAAGTTCATACATTTCCAGGAGGGATTACAGAAGAAGTCCATAAAGCAAAGTTCTTACATTTCCAGGAGGGATTACAGAGGAAGTGCATAAAGTAAAGTTCTTACATTTCCAGGAGGAATTACAGAGGAAGTCCATAAAGTAAAGTTCTTACATTTCCAGGAGGAATTACAGAGGAAGTGCAAAAAGTATAGTTCTTACATTTCCAGGAGGGATTACAGAGGAAGTCCATAAAGTAAAGTTCTTACATTTCCAGGAGGAATTACAGAGGAAATGCACAACGTTCTTACATTTCCAGGAGGAATTACAGAGGAAGTGCACAAAGTAGATTTCTTACATTTCCAGGAGGGTTTACGGAGGAAGTGAAGTAAAGTTCTTGCATTTCCAGGAGGGATTACAGAGGAAGTGCACAAAGTAAAGTTCTTACATTTCCAGGAGGGATTACAGAGGAAGTGCATATAGTAAAGTTCTTACATTTCCAGGAGTAATTAAAGGGGAAGTGCACAAAGTAGAGTCCTTACATTTCCAGGATGATTTACAGAGGAAGTACACAAAGTAAAGTTCTTACATTTCCAGGAGGGATTACAGAGGAAGTGCATAAAGTAAAGTTCTTACATTTCCAGGAGTATTTACAGAGGAAGTGCATATAGTAAAGTTCTTACATTTCCATGAGGAATTAAAGAGGAAGTGCAGAAAGTAGAGTCCTTACATTTCCAGGAGGGATTACAGAGGAAGTGCGTATAGTAAAGTTCTTACATTTCCAGGAGGAATTAAAGAGGAAGTGCACAAAGTAGAGTCCTTACATTTCCAGGAGTATTTACAGAGGAAGTGCAAAAAGTAAAGTTCTTACATTTCCAGGAGGGATTACAGAGGAAGTGCATAAAGTAAAGTTCTTACATTTCCAGGAGGGATTACAGAGGAAGTGCATAATGTAAAATTCTTATATTTCCAGGAGGAATTACAGAGGAAATGCACAACGTTCTTACATTTCCAGGAGGGATTACAGAGAAAGTGCACAAAGTAGATTTCTTACATTTCCAGGAGGGATTACAGAGGAAGTGCATAAAGTAAAGTTCTTACATTTCCAGGAGGGATTACAGAGGAAGTGCATAAAGTAAAGTTCTTACATTTCCAGGAGGGATTACAGAGGAAGTGCATAAAGTAAAGTTCTTACATTTCCAGGAGGGATTACAGAGGAAGTGCGTAAAGTAAAGTTCTTACATTTCCAGGAGTAATTAAAGAGGAAGTGCACAAAGTAGAGTCCTTACATTTCCAGGAGGATTTACAGAGGAAGTGCACAAAGTAAAGTTCTTACATTTCCAGGAGGGATTACAGAGGAAGTGCATATAGTAAAGTTCTTACATTTCCATGAGGAATTAAAAAGGAAGTGCAGAAAGTAGAGTCCTTACATTTCCAGGAGGGATTACAGAGGAAGTGTACAAAGTAGAGTTCTTACATTTCCAGGAGGGATTACAGGGGATGTGCACAAAGTAGAGTTCTTACATTTGCAGGAGTATTTACAGTGGAAGTGCAAAAAGTAAAGTTCTTACATTTCCAGGAGGGATTACAGAGGAAGTGCATAAAGTAAAGTTCTTACATTTCCAGGGGGAATAAAAGAGGAAGTGCAGAAAGTAGAGTCCTTACATTTCCAGGAGGTATTACAGGGGATGTGCACAAAGTAGAGTTCTTACATTTCCAGGAGGATTAACAGAGGAAGTGCAAAAAGTAAAGTTCTTACATTTCCAGGAGGAATTACAGAGGAAGTGCAAAAAGTAAAGTTCTTACATTTCCAGGAGGGATTACAGAGGAATTCCATAAAGTAAAGTTCTTACATTTCCAGGAGGAATTACAGAGGAAATGCACAACGTTCTTAAATTTCCAGGAGGGATTACAGAGGAAGCGCACAAAGTAGATTTCTTACATTTCCAGGAGGGATTACGGAGGAAGTGAATTAAAGTTCTTGCATTTCCAGGAGGGATTACAGAATAAGTGCATAAAGTAAAGTTCTTACATTTCCAGGAGGGATTACAGAGGAAGTGCGTAAAGTAAAGTTCTTACATTTCCAGGTGGGATTACAGAGGAAGTGCATAAAGTAAAGTTCTTACATTTCCAGGAGGGATTACAGAGGAAGTGCATAAAGTAAAGTTCTTACATTTCCAGGAGGGATCACAGAGGAAGTGTATAAAGTAAAGTTCTTACATTTCCAGGAGTAATTAAAGAGGAAGTGCAAAAAGTAGAGTCCTTACATTTCCAGGAGGATTTACAGAGGAAGTGCACAAAGTAAAGTTCTTACATTTCCAGGAGGGATTACAGAGGAAGTGCACAAAGTAGAGTCCTTACATTTCCAGGAGGGATTACAGGGGAAGTGCAGAAAGTAAAGTTCTTACATTTCCAGGAGGAATTACAGAGGAAATCCACAACGTTCTTACATTTCCAGGAGGGATTACAGAGGAAGTGCACAAAGTAGAATTCTTACATTTCCAGGAGGGATTACAGAGGAAATGCACAAAGTAGAGTTCTTACATTTCCAGGAGGGATTACAGAGGAAGTGCATAAAGTAAAGTTCTTACATTTCCAGGAGGGATTACAGAGGAAGTGCATAAAGTAAAGTTCTTACATTTCCAGGAGGAATTACAGAGGAAGTCCATAAAGTAAAGTTCTTACATTTCCAGGAGGGATTACAGGCGAAGTGCAGAAAGTAACTTTCTTACATTTCCAGGAGGAATTACAGAGGAAATGCACAACGTTCTTACATTTCCAGGAGGGATTACAGAGGAAGTGCACAAAGTAGATTTCTTACGTTTCCAGGAGGGATTACAGAGGAAGTGCATAAAGTAAAGTTCTTACATTTCCAGGAGAGATTACAGAGGAAGTGCATAAAGTAAAGTTCTTACATTTCCAGGAGGGATTACAGAGGAAGTGCATAAAGCAAAGTTCTTACATTTCCAGGAGGGATTACAGAGGAAGTGCATAAAGTAAAGTTCTTACATTTCCAGGAGGAATTACAGAGGAAGTCCATAAAGTAAAGTTCTTACATTTCCAGGAGGAATTACAGAAGAAGTGCAAACAGTAAAGTTCTTACATTTCCAGGAGGGATTACAGAGGAAGTCCATAAAGTAAAGTTCTTACATTTCCAGGAGGAATTACAGAGTAAATGCACAACGTTCTTACATTTCCAGGAGGAATTACAGAGGAAGTGCACAAAGTAGATTTCTTACATTTCCAGGAGGGATTACGGAGGAAGTGAAGTAAAGTTCTTGCATTTCCAGGAGGGATTACAGAGGAAGTGCATAAAGTAAAGTTCTTACATTTCCAGGAGGGATTACAGAGGAAGTGCATAAAGTAAAGTTCTTACATTTCCAGGAGGGATTACAGAGGAAGTGCATAAAGTAAAGTTCTTACATTTCCAGGAGGGATTACAGAGGAAGTGCATAAAGTAAAGTTCTTACATTTCCAGGAGGGATTACAGGGGAAGTGCAGAAAGTAAAGTTCTTACATTTCCAGGAGGAATTACAGAGGAAATGCACAACGTTCTTACATTTCCAGGAGGGATTACAGAGGAAGTGCACAAAGTAGATTTCTTACGTTTCCAGGAGGGATTACAGAGGAAGTGCATATAGTAAAGTTCTTACATTTCCATGAGGAATTAAAAAGGAACTGCAGAAAGTAGAGTCCTTACATTTCCAGGAGGGATTACAGAGGAAGTGCACAAAGTAGAGTTCTTACATTTCCAGGAGGGATTACAGAGGAAGTGCACAAAGTAGATTTCTTACGTTTCCAGGAGGTATTACAGAGGAAGTGCATAAAGTAAAGTTCTTACATTTCCAGGAGGGATTACAGAGGAAGTGCATAAAGTAAAGTTCTTACATTTCCAGGAGGGATTACAGAGGAAGTGCATAATGTAAAATTCTTACATTTCCAGGAGGAATTAAAGAGGAAATGCACAACGTTCTTACATTTCCAGGAGGGATTACAGAGAAAGTGCACAAAGTAGATTTCTTACATTTCCAGGAGGGATTACAGAGGAAGTGCATAAAGTAAAGTTCTTACATTTCCAGGAGGGATTGCAGAGGAAGTGCATAAAGTAAAGTTCTTACATTTCCAGGAGGGATTACAGAGGAAGTGCACAAAGTAGATTTCTTACATTTCCAGGAGGGATTACAGTGGAAGTGCATAAAGTAAAGTTCTTACATTTCCAGGAGGGATTACAGAGGAAGTGCATAAAGTAAAGTTCTTACATTTCCAGGAGGGATTACAGAGGAAGTGCGTAAAATAAAGTTCTTACATTTCCAGGAGTAATTAAAGAGGAAGTGCACAAAGTAGAGTCCTTACATTTCCAGGAGGATTTACAGAGGAAGTGCACAAAGTAAAGTTCTTACATTTCCAGGAGGGATTACAGAGGAAGTGCATATAGTAAAGTTCTTACATTTCCATGAGGAATTAAAAAGGAAGTGCAGAAAGTAGAGTCCTTACATTTCCAGGAGGGATTACAGAGGAAGTGTACAAAGTAGAGTTCTTACATTTCCAGGAGGGATTACAGGGGATGTGCACAAAGTAGAGTTCTTACATTTGCAGGAGTATTTACAGTGGAAGTGCAAAAGTAAAGTTCTTACATTTCCAGGAGGGATTACAGAGGAAGTGCATAAAGTAAAGTTCTTACATTTCCAGGGGGAATTAAAGAGGAAGTGCAGAAAGTAGAGTCCTTACATTTCCAGGAGGTATTACAGGGGATGTGCACAAAGTAGAGTTCTTACATTTCCAGGAGGATTAACAGAGGAAGTGCAAAAAGTAAAGTTCTTACATTTCCAGGAGGAATTACAGAGGAAGTCCATAAAGTAAAGTTCTTACATTTCCAGGAGGAATTACAGAGGAAGTGCAAAAAGTAAAGTTCTTACATTTCCAGGAGGGATTACAGAGGAAGTCCATAAAGTAAAGTTCTTACATTTCCAGGAGGAATTACAGAGGAAATGCACAAAGTTCTTAAATTTCCAGGAGGGATTACAGAGGAAGCGCACAAAGTAGATTTCTTACATTTCCAGGAGGGATTACGGAGGAAGTGAATTAAAGTTCTTGCATTTCCAGGAGGGATTACAGAGGAAGTGCATAAAGTAAAGTTCTTACATTTCCAGGAGGGATTACAGAGGAAGTGCGTAAAGTAAAGTTCTTACATTTCCAGGAGGGATTACAGAGGAAGTGCATAAAGTAAAGTTCTTACATTTCCAGGAGGGATTACAGAGGAAGTGCATAAAGTAAAGTTCTTACATTTCCATGAGTAATTAAAGAGGAAGTGCAAAAAGTAGAGTCCTTACATTTCCAGGAGGATTTACAGAGGAAGTGCACAAAGTAAAGTTCTTACATTTCCAGGAGGGATTACAGAGGAAGTGCACAAAGTAGAGTCCTTACATTTCCAGGAGGGATTACAGGGGAAGTGCAGAAAGTAAAGTTCTTACATTTCCAGGAGGAATTACAGAGGAAATGCACAACGTTCTTACATTTCCAGGAGGGATTACAGAGGAAGTGCACAAAGTAGATTTCTTACGTTTCCAGGAGGGATTACAGAGGAAGTGCATATAGTAAACTTCTTACATTTCCATGAGGAATTAAAAAGGAACTGCAGAAAGTAGAGTCCTTACATTTCCAGGAGGGATTACAGAGGAAGTGCACAAAGTAGAGTTCTTACATTTCCAGGAGGGATTACAGAGGAAGTACATAAAGTAAAGTTCTTACATTTCCAGGAGGAATTACAGAGGAAGTCCATAAAGTAAAGTTCTTACATTTCCAGGAGGAATTACAGAAGAAGTGCAAAAAGTAAAGTTCTTAGATTTCCAGGAGGGATTACAGAGGAAGTCCATAAAGTAAAGTTCTTACATTTCCAGGAGGAATTACAGAGGAAATGCACAACGTTCCTACATTTCCAGGAGGAATTACAGAGGAAGTGCACAAAGTAGATTTCTTACATTTCCAGGAGGGATTACGGAGGAAGTGAAGTAAAGTTCTTGCATTTCCAGGAGGGATTACAGAGGAAGTGCATAAAGTAAAGTTCTTACATTTCCAGGAGGGATTACAGAGGAAGTGCATAAAGTAAAGTTCTTACATTTCCAGGAGGGATTACAGAGGAAGTGCATAAAGTAAAGTTCTTACATTTCCAGGAGGGATTACAGAGGAAGTGCATAAAGTAAAGTTCTTACATTTCCAGGAGTAATTAAAGGGGAAGTGCACAAAGTAGAGTCCTTACATTTCCAGGAGGATTTACAGAGGAAGTGCACAAAGTAAAGTTCTTACATTTCCAGGAGGGATTACAGAGGAAGTGCATAAAGTAAAGTTCTTACATTTCCAGGAGGATTTACAGAGGAAGTGCATATAGTAAAGTTCTTACATTTCCATGAGGAATTAAAGAGGAAGTGCAGAAAGTAGAGTCCTTACATTTCCAGGAGTATTTACAGAGGAATTGCAAAAAGTAAAGTTCTTACATTTCCACGAGGGATTACAGAGGAAGTGCATAAAGTAAAGTTCTTACATTTCCAGGAGGGATTACAGAGGAAGTGCATAATGTAAAGTTTTTACATTTCCAGGAGGAATTACAGAGGAAATGCACAACGTTCTTACATTTCCAGGAGGGATTACAGAGGAAGTGCACAAAGTAGAATTCTTACATTTCCAGGAGGGATTACAGAGGAAGTGCACAAAGTAGATTTCTTACATTTCCAGGAGGGATTACAGAGGAAGTGCATAAAGTAAAGTTCTTACATTTCCAGGAGGGATTACAGAGGAAGTGCATAAAGTAAAGTTCTTACATTTCCAGGAGGAATTACAGAGGAAGTCCATAAAGTAAAGTTCTTACATTTCCAGGAGGGATTACAGGCGAAGTGCAGAAAGTAACGTTCTTACATTTCCAGGAGGAATTACAGAGGAAATGCACAACGTTCTTACATTTCCAGGAGGGATTACAGAGGAAGTGCACAAAGTAGATTTCTTACGTTTCCAGGAGGGATTACAGAGGAAGTGCATATAGTAAAGTTCTTACATTTCCATGAGGAATTAAAAAGGAACTGCAGAAAGTAGAGTCCTTACATTTCCTGGAGGGATTACAGAGGAAGTGCACAAAGTAGAGTTCTTACATTTCCAGGAGGGATTACAGAGGAAGTGCACAAAGTAGATTTCTTACGTTTCCAGGAGGGATTACAGAGGAAGTGCATAAAGTAAAGTTCTTACATTTCCAGGAGGAATTACAGAGGAAGTCCATAAAGTAAAGTTCTTACATTTCCAGGAGGGATTACAGGCGAAGTGCAGAAAGTAACGTTCTTACATTTCCAGGAGGAATTACAGAGGAAATGCACAACGTTCTTACATTTCCAGGAGGGATTACAGAGGAAGTGCACAAAGTAGATTTCTTACGTTTCCAGGAGGGATTACAGAGGAAGTGCATAAAGTAAAGTTCTTACATTTCCAGGAGAGATTACAGAGGAAGTGCATAAAGTAAAGTTCATACATTTCCAGGAGGGATTACAGAGAAAGTGCATAAAGCAAAGTTCTTACATTTCCAGGAGGGATTACAGAGGAAGTACATAAAGTAAAGTTCTTACATTTCCAGGAGGAATTACAGAGGAAGTCCATAAAGTAAAGTTCTTACATTTCCAGGAGGAATTACAGAAGAAGTGCAAAAAGTAAAGTTCTTACATTTCCAGGAGGGATTACAGAGGAAGTCCATAAAGTAAAGTTCTTACATTTCCAGGAGGAATTACAGAGGAAATGCACAACGTTCCTACATTTCCAGGAGGAATTACAGAGGAAGTGCACAAAGTAGATTTCTTACATTTCCAGGAGGGATTACGGAGGAAGTGAAGTAAAGTTCTTGCATTTCCAGGAGGGTTTACAGAGGAAGTGCATAAAGTAAAGTTCTTACATTTCCAGGAGGGATTACAGAGGAAGTGCATAAAGTAAAGTTCTTACATTTCCAGGAGGGATTACAGAGGAAGTGCATAAAGTAAAGTTCTTACATTTCCAGGAGGGATTACAGAGGAAGTGCATAAAGTAAAGTTCTTATATTTCCAGGAGTAATTAAAGGGGAAGTGCACAAAGTAGAGTCCTTACATTTCCAGGAGGATTTACAGAGGAAGTGCACAAAGTAAAGTTCTTACATTTCCAGGAGGGATTACAGAGGAAGTGCATAAAGTAAAGTTCTTACATTTCCAGGAGGATTTACAGAGGAAGTGCATATAGTAAAGTTCTTACATTTCCATGAGGAATTAAAGAGGAAGTGCAGAAAGTAGAGTCCTTACATTTCCAGGAGGGATTACAGAGGAAGTGCGTATAGTAAAGTTCTTACATTTCCATGAGGAATTAAAGAGGAAGTGCACAAAGTAGAGTTCTTACATTTCCAGGAGTATTTACAGAGGAATAGCAAAAAGTAAAGTTCTTACATTTCCAGGAGGGATTACAGAGGAAGTGCATAAAGTAAAGTTCTTACATTTCCAGGAGGGATTACAGAGGAAGTGCATAATGTAAAGTTTTTACATTTCCAGGAGGAATTACAGAGGAAATGCACAACGTTCTTACATTTCCAGGAGGGATTACAGAGGAAGTGCACAAAGTAGATTTCTTACATTTCCAGGAGGGATTACATAGGAAGTGCATGAAGTAAAGTTCTTACATTTCCAGGAGGGATTACAGAGGAAGTGCATAAAGTAAAGTTCTTACATTTCCAGGAGGGATTACAGAGGAAGTGTACAAAGTAGATTTCTTACATTTCCAGGAGGGATTACAGTGGAAGTGCATAAAGTAAAGTTCTTACATTTCCAGGAGGGACTACAGAGGAAGTGCATAAAGTAAAGTTCTTACATTTCCAGGAGGGATTACAGAGGAAGTGCATAAAGTAAAGTTCTTACATTTCCAGGAGTAATTAAAGAGGAAGTGCACAAAGTAGAGTCCTTACATTTCCAGGAGGATTTACAGAGGAAGTGCACAATGTAAAGTTCTTACATTTCCAGGAGGGATTACAGAGGAAGAGCATATGGTAAAGTTCTTACATTTCCATGAGGAATGAAAAAGGAAGTGCAGAAAGTAGAGTCCTTACATTTCCAGGAGGGATTACAGAGGAAGTGCACAAAGTAGAGTTCTTACATTTCCAGGAGGGATTACAGAGGAAGTGCACAAAGTAGATTTCTTACGTTTCCAGGAGGGATTTCAGAGGAGGTGCATAAAGAAAAGTTCTTACATTTCCAGGAGAGATTACAGAGGAAGTGCATAAAGTAAAGTTCATACATTTACAGGAGGGATTACAGAGGAAGTGCATAAAGTAAAGTTCTTACATTTCCAGGAGGAATTACAGAGGAAGTCCATAAAGTAAAGTTCTTACATTTCCAGGAGGAATTACAGAAGAAGTGCAAAAAGTAAAGTTCTTACATTTCCAGGAGGGATTACAGAGGAAGTCCATAAAGTAAAGTTCTTACATTTCCAGGAGGAATTACAGAGGAAATGCACAACGTTCTTACATTTCCAGGAGGAATTACAGAGGAAGTGCGCAAAGTAGATTTCTTACATTTCCAGGAGGGATTACGGAGGAAGTGAAGTAAAGTTCTTGCATTTCCAGGAGGGATTACAGAGGAAGTGCATAAAATAAAGTTCTTACATTTCCAGGAGGGATTGCAGAGGAAGTGCATAAAGTAAAGTTCTTACATTTCCAGGAGGGATTACAGAGGAAGTGCATAAAGTAAAGTTCTTACATTTCCAGGAGGGATTACAGAGGAAGTGCATAAAGTAAAGTTCTTACATTTCCAGGGAGTAATTAAAGGGGAAGTGCACAAAGTAGAGTCCTTACATTTCCAGGAGGATTTACAGAGGAAGTGCACAAAGTAAAGTTCTTACATTTCCAGGAGGGATTACAGAGGAAGTGCATTAAGTAAAGTTCTTACATTTCCAGGAGGAATTACAGAGGAAGTCCATAAAGTAAAGTTCTTACATTTCCAGGAGGGATTACAGGCGAAGTGCAGAAAGTAACGTTCTTACATTTCCAGGAGGAATTACAGAGGAAATGCACAACGTTCTTACATTTCCAGGAGGGATTACAGAGGAAGTGCACAAAGTAGATTTCTTACGTTTCCAGGAGGGATTACAGAGGAAGTGCATAAAGTAAAGTTCTTACATTTCCAGGAGAGATTACAGAGGAAGTGCATAAAGTAAAGTTCATACATTTCCAGGAGGGATTACAGAGGAAGTGCATAAAGCAAAGTTCTTACATTTCCAGGAGGGATTACAGAGGAAGTGCATAAAGTAAAGTTCTTACATTTCCAGGAGGAATTACAGAGGAAGTCCATAAAGTAAAGTTCTTACATTTCCAGGAGGAATTACAGAAGAAGTGCAAAAAGTAAAGTTCTTACATTTCCAGGAGGGATTACAGAGGAAGTCCATAAAGTAAAGTTCTTACATTTCCAGGAGGAATTACAGAGGAAATGCACAACGTTCCTACATTTCCAGGAGGAATTACAGAGGAAGTGCACAAAGTAGATTTCTTACATTTCCAGGAGGGATTACGGAGGAAGTGAAGTAAAGTTCTTGCATTTCCAGGAGGGATTACAGAGGAAGTGCATAAAATAAAGTTCTTACATTTCCAGGAGGGATTGCAGAGGAAGTGCATAAAGTAAAGTTCTTACATTTCCAGGAGGGATTACAGAGGAAGTGCATAAAGTAAAGTTCTTACATTTCCAGGAGGGATTACAGAGGAAGTGCATAAAGTAAAGTTCTTACATTTCCAGGGAGTAATTAAAGGGGAAGTGCACAAAGTAGAGTCCTTACATTTCCAGGAAGATTTACAGAGGAAGTGCACAAAGTAAAGTTCTTACATTTCCAGGAGGATTTACAGAGGAAGTGCATATAGTAAATTTCTTACATTTCCATGAGTAATTAAAGAGGAAGTGCAGAAAGTAGAGTCCTTACATTTCCAGAAGGGATTACAGAGGAAGTGCGTATAGTAAAGTTCTTACATTTCCATGAGGAATTAAAGAGGAAGTGCACAAAGTAGAGTCCTTACATTTACAGGAGTATTTACAGAGGAATTGCAAAAAGTAAAGTTCTTACATTTCCAGGAGGGATTACAGAGGAAGTGCATAATGTAAAGTTCTTACATTTCCAGGAGGAATTACAGAGGAAATGCACAACGTTCTTACATTTCCAGGAGGGATTACAGAGGAAGTGCATAAAGTAAAGTTCTTACATTTCCAGGAGGGATTACAGAGGAAGTGCATAAAGTAAAGTTCTTACATTTCCAGGAGGGATTACAGAGGAAGTGCATAAAGTAAAGTTCTTACATTTCCAGGAGGGATTACAGAGGAAGTGTACAAAGTAGATTTCTTACATTTCCAGGAGGGATTACAGTGGAAGTGCATAAAGTAAAGTTCTTACATTTCCAGGAGGGATTACAGAGGAAGTGCATAAAGTAAAGTTCTTACATTTCCAGGAGGGATTACAGAGGAAGTGCATAAAGTAAAGTTCTTACATTTCCAGGAGTAATTAAAGAGGAAGTGCACAAAGTAGAGTCCTTACATTTCCAGGAGGATTTACAGAGGAAGTGCACAAGGTAAAGTTCTTACATTTCCAGGAGGGATTACAGAGGAAGTGCATATAGTAAAGTTCTTACATTTCCATGAGGAATTAAAAAGGAAGTGCAGAAAGTAGAGTCCTTACATTTCCAGGAGGGATTACAGAGGAAGTGCACAAAGTAGAGTTCTTACATTTCCAGGAGAGATTACAGAGGAAGTGCATAAAGTAAAGTTCTTACATTTCCAGGAGGGATTACAGAGGAAGTGCATAAAGTAAAGTTCTTACATTTCCAGGAGGGATTACAGAGGAAGTGCATAAAGTAAAGTTCTTACATTTCCAGGAGGGATTACAGAGGAAGTGCATAAAGTAAAGTTCTTACATTTCCAGGAGGGATTACAGAGGAAGTGCATAAAGTAAAGTTCTTACATTTCCAGGAGGGATTACAGAGGAAGTGCATAAAGTAAAGTTCTTACATTTCCAGGAGTAATTAAAGGGGAAGTGCACAAAGTAGAGTCCTTACATTTCCAGGAGGATTTACAGAGGAAGTGCACAAAGTAAAGTTCTTACATTTCCAGGAGGGATTACAGAGGAAGTGCATAAAGTAAAGTTCTTACATTTCCAGGAGGATTTACAGAGGAAGTGCATATAGTAAAGTTCTTACATTTCCATGAGGAATTAAAGAGGAAGTGCAGAAAGTAGAGTCCTTACATTTCCAGGAGGGATTACAGAGGAAGTGCGTATAGTAAAGTTCTTACATTTCCATGAGGAATTAAAGTGGAAGTGCACAAAGTAGAGTCCTTACATTTCCAGGAGTATTTACAGAGGAATTGCAAAAAGTAAAGTTCTTACATTTCCAGGAGGGATTACAGAGGAAGTGCATAAAGTAAAGTTCTTACATTTCCAGGAGGGATTACAGAGGAAGTGCATAATGTAAAGTTCTTACATTTCCAGGAGGAATTACAGAGGAAATGCACAACGTTCTTACATTTCCAGGAGGGATTACAGAGGAAGTGCACAAAGTAGATTTCTTACATTTCCAGGAGGGATTACATAGGAAGTGCATAAAGTAAAGTTCTTACATTTCCAGGAGGGATTACAGAGGAAGTGCATAAAGTAAAGTTCTTACATTTCCAGGAGGGATTACAGAGGAAGTGCATAAAGTAAAGTTCTTACATTTCCAGGAGTACTTAAAGAGGAAGTGCACAAAGTAGAGTCCTTATATTTCCAGGAGGATTTACAGAGGAAGTGCACAATGTAAAATTCTTACATTTCCAGGAGGGATTACAGAGGAAGTGCATATAGTAAAGTTCTTACATTTCCATGAGGAATTAAAAAGGAAGTGCAGAAAGTAGAGTCCTTACATTTCCAGGAGGGATTACAGAGGAAGTGCACAAAGTAGAGTTCTTACATTTCCAGGAGGGATTACAGAGGAAGTGCACAAAGTAGATTTCTTACATTTCCAGGAGGGATTACAGAGGAAGTGCATAAAGTAAAGTTCTTACATTTCCAGGAGGAATTACAGAGGAAGTCCATAAAGTAAAGTTCTTACATTTCCAGGAGGGATTACAGGCGAAGTGCAGAAAGTAACGTTCTTACATTTCCAGGAGGAATTACAGAGGAAATGCACAACGTTCTTACATTTCCAGGAGGGATTACAGAGGAAGTGCACAAAGTAGATTTCTTACGTTTCCAGGAGGGATTACAGAGGAAGTGCATAAAGTAAAGTTCTTACATTTCCAGGAGAGATTACAGAGGAAGTGCATAAAGTAAAGTTCATACATTTCCAGGAGGGATTACAGAGGAAGTGCATAAAGCAAAGTTCTTACATTTCCAGGAGGGATTACAGAGGAAGTGCATAAAGTAAAGTTCTTACATTTCCAGGAGGAATTACAGAGGAAGTCCATAAAGTAAAGTTCTTACATTTCCAGGAGGAATTACAGAAGAAGTGCAAAAAGTAAAGTTCTTACATTTCCAGGAGGGATTACAGAGGAAGTCCATAAAGTAAAGTTCTTACATTTCCAGGAGGAATTACAGAGGAAATGCACAACGTTCCTACATTTCCAGGAGGAATTACAGAGGAAGTGCACAAAGTAGATTTCTTACATTTCCAGGAGGGATTACGGAGGAAGTGAAGTAAAGTTCTTGCATTTCCAGGAGGGATTACAGAGGAAGTGCATAAAGTAAAGTTCTTACATTTCCAGGAGAGATTACAGAGGAAGTGCATAAAGTAAAGTTCTTACATTTCCAGGAGGGATTACAGAGGAAGTGCATAAAGTAAAGTTCTTACATTTCCAGGAGGGATTACAGAGGAAGTGCATAAAGTAAAGTTCTTACATTTCCAGGAGTAATTAAAGGGGAAGTGCACAAAGTAGAGGCCTTACATTTCCAGGAGGATTTACAGAGGAAGTGCACAAAGTAAAGTTCTTACATTTCCAGGAGGGATTACAGAGGAAGTGCATAAAGTAAAGTTCTTACATTTCCAGGAGGATTTACAGAGGAAGTGCATATAGTAAAGTTCTTACATTTCCATGAGGAATTAAAGAGGAAGTGCAGAAAGTAGAGTCCTTACATTTCCAGGAGGGATTACAGAGGAAGTGCGTATAGTAAAGTTCTTACATTTCCATGAGGAATTAAAGAGGAAGTGCACAAAGTAGAGTCCTTACATTTCCAGGAGTATTTACAGAGGAATTGCAAAAAGTAAAGTTCTTACATTTCCAGGAGGGATTACAGAGGAAGTGCATAAAGTAAAGTTCTTACATTTCCAGGAGGGATTACAGAGGAAGTGCATAATGTAAAGTTCTTACATTTCCAGGAGGAATTACAGAGGAAATGCACAACGTTCTTACATTTCCAGGAGGGATTACAGAGGAAGTGCACAAAGTAGATTTCTTACATTTCCAGGAGGGATTACATAGGAAGTGCATAAAGTAAAGTTCTTACATTTCCAGGAGGGATTACAGAGGAAGTGTACAAAGTAGATTTCTTACATTTCCAGGAGGGATTACAGTGGAAGTGCATAAAGTAAAGTTCTTACATTTCCAGGAGGGACTACAGAGGAAGTGCATAAAGTAAAGTTCTTACATTTCCAGGAGGGATTACAGAGGAAGTGCATAAAGTAAAGTTCTTACATTTCCAGGAGTAATTAAAGAGGAAGTGCACAAAGTAGAGTCCTTACATTTCCAGGAGGATTTACAGAGGAAGTGCACAATGTAAAGTTCTTACATTTCCAGGAGGGATTACAGAGGAAGTGCATAAAGTAAAGTTCTTACATTTCCAGGAGGAATTACAGAGGAAATGCACAACGTTCTTACATTTCCAGGAGGGATTACAGAGGAAGTGCACAAAGTAGATTTCTTACATTTCCAGGAGGGATTACATAGGAAGTGCATAAAGTAAAGTTCTTACATTTCCAGGAGGGATTACAGAGGAAGTGCATAAAGTAAAGTTCTTACATTTCCAGGAGGGATTACAGAGGAAGTGCATAAAGTAAAGTTCTTACATTTCCAGGAGTAATTAAAGGGGAAGTGCACAAAGTAGAGTCCTTACATTTCCAGGAGGATTTACAGAGGAAGTGCACAAAGTAAAGTTCTTACATTTCCAGGAGGGATTACAGAGGAAGTGCATAAAGTAAAGTTCTTACATTTCCAGGAGGATTTACAGAGGAAGTGCATATAGTAAAGTTCTTACATTTCCATGAGGAATTAAAGAGGAAGTGCAGAAAGTAGAGTCCTTACATTTCCAGGAGGGATTACAGAGGAAGTGCGTATAGTAAAGTTCTTACATTTCCATGAGGAATTAAAGTGGAAGTGCACAAAGTAGAGTCCTTACATTTCCAGGAGTATTTACAGAGGAATTGCAAAAAGTAAAGTTCTTACATTTCCAGGAGGGATTACAGAGGAAGTGCATAAAGTAAAGTTCTTACATTTCCAGGAGGGATTACAGAGGAAGTGCATAATGTAAAGTTCTTACATTTCCAGGAGGAATTACAGAGGAAATGCACAACGTTCTTACATTTCCAGGAGGGATTACAGAGGAAGTGCACAAAGTAGATTTCTTACATTTCCAGGAGGGATTACATAGGAAGTGCATAAAGTAAAGTTCTTACATTTCCAGGAGGGATTACAGAGGAAGTGCATAAAGTAAAGTTCTTACATTTCCAGGAGGGATTACAGAGGAAGTGCATAAAGTAAAGTTCTTACATTTCCAGGAGTACTTAAAGAGGAAGTGCACAAAGTAGAGTCCTTATATTTCCAGGAGGATTTACAGAGGAAGTGCACAATGTAAAATTCTTACATTTCCAGGAGGGATTACAGAGGAAGTGCATATAGTAAAGTTCTTACATTTCCATGAGGAATTAAAAAGGAAGTGCAGAAAGTAGAGTCCTTACATTTCCAGGAGGGATTACAGAGGAAGTGCACAAAGTAGGGTTCTTACATTTCCAGGAGGGATTACAGAGGAAGTGCACAAAGTAGATTTCTTACGTTTCCAGGAGGGATTACAGAGGAAGTGCATAAAGTAAAGTTCTTACATTTCCAGGAGGAATTACAGAGGAAGTCCATAAAGTAAAGTTCTTACATTTCCAGGAGGGATTACAGGCGAAGTGCAGAAAGTAACGTTCTTACATTTCCAGGAGGAATTACAGAGGAAATGCACAACGTTCTTACATTTCCAGGAGGGATTACAGAGGAAGTGCACAAAGTAGATTTCTTACGTTTCCAGGAGGGATTACAGAGGAAGTGCATAAAGTAAAGTTCTTACATTTCCAGGAGAGATTACAGAGGAAGTGCATAAAGTAAAGTTCATACATTTCCAGGAGGGATTACAGAGGAAGTGCATAAAGCAAAGTTCTTACATTTCCAGGAGGGATTACAGAGGAAGTGCATAAAGTAAAGTTCTTACATTTCCAGGAGGAATTACAGAGGAAGTCCATAAAGTAAAGTTCTTACATTTCCAGGAGGAATTACAGAAGAAGTGCAAAAAGTAAAGTTCTTACATTTCCAGGAGGGATTACAGAGGAAGTCCATAAAGTAAAGTTCTTACATTTCCAGGAGGAATTACAGAGGAAATGCACAACGTTCCTACATTTCCAGGAGGAATTACAGAGGAAGTGCACAAAGTAGATTTCTTACATTTCCAGGAGGGATTACGGAGGAAGTGAAGTAAAGTTCTTGCATTTCCAGGAGGGATTACAGAGGAAGTGCATAAAATAAAGTTCTTACATTTCCAGGAGGGATTGCAGAGGAAGTGCATAAAGTAAAGTTCTTACATTTCCAGGAGGGATTACAGAGGAAGTGCATAAAGTAAAGTTCTTACATTTCCAGGAGGGATTACAGAGGAAGTGCATAAAGTAAAGTTCTTACATTTCCAGGGAGTAATTAAAGGGGAAGTGCACAAAGTAGAGTCCTTACATTTCCAGGAAGATTTACAGAGGAAGTGCACAAAGTAAAGTTCTTACATTTCCAGGAGGGATTACAGAGGAAGTGCATAAAGTAAAGTTCTTACATTTCCAGGAGGATTTACAGAGGAAGTGCATATAGTAAATTTCTTACATTTCCATGAGTAATTAAAGAGGAAGTGCAGAAAGTAGAGTCCTTACATTTCCAGAAGGGATTACAGAGGAAGTGCGTATAGTAAAGTTCTTACATTTCCATGAGGAATTAAAGAGGAAGTGCACAAAGTAGAGTCCTTACATTTACAGGAGTATTTACAGAGGAATTGCAAAAAGTAAAGTTCTTACATTTCCAGGAGGGATTACAGAGGAAGTGCATAATGTAAAGTTCTTACATTTCCAGGAGGAATTACAGAGGAAATGCACAACGTTCTTACATTTCCAGGAGGGATTACAGAGGAAGTGCATAAAGTAAAGTTCTTACATTTCCAGGAGGGATTACAGAGGAAGTGCATAAAGTAAAGTTCTTACATTTCCAGGAGGGATTACAGAGGAAGTGCATAAAGTAAAGTTCTTACATTTCCAGGAGGGATTACAGAGGAAGTGTACAAAGTAGATTTCTTACATTTCCAGGAGGGATTACAGTGGAAGTGCATAAAGTAAAGTTCTTACATTTCCAGGAGGGATTACCGAGGAAGTGCATAAAGTAAAGTTCTTACATTTCCAGGAGGGATTACAGAGGAAGTGCATAAAGTAAAGTTCTTACATTTCCAGGAGTAATTAAAGAGGAAGTGCACAAAGTAGAGTCCTTACATTTCCAGGAGGATTTACAGAGGAAGTGCACAAGGTAAAGTTCTTACATTTCCAGGAGGGATTACAGAGGAAGTGCATATAGTAAAGTTCTTACATTTCCATGAGGAATTAAAAAGGAAGTGCAGAAAGTAGAGTCCTTACATTTCCAGGAGGGATTACAGAGGAAGTGCACAAAGTAGAGTTCTTACATTTCCAGGAGAGATTACAGAGGAAGTGCATAAAGTAAAGTTCTTACATTTCCAGGAGGGATTACAGAGGAAGTGCATAAAGTAAAGTTCTTACATTTCCAGGAGGGATTACAGAGGAAGTGCATAAAGTAAAGTTCTTACATTTCCAGGAGGGATTACAGAGGAAGTGCATAAAGTAAAGTTCTTACATTTCCAGGAGGGATTACAGAGGAAGTGCATAAAGTAAAGTTCTTACATTTCCAGGAGGGATTACAGAGGAAGTGCATAAAGTAAAGTTCTTACATTTCCAGGAGTAATTAAAGGGGAAGTGCACAAAGTAGAGTCCTTACATTTCCAGGAGGATTTACAGAGGAAGTGCACAAAGTAAAGTTCTTACATTTCCAGGAGGGATTACAGAGGAAGTGCATAAAGTAAAGTTCTTACATTTCCAGGAGGATTTACAGAGGAAGTGCATATAGTAAAGTTCTTACATTTCCATGAGGAATTAAAGAGGAAGTGCAGAAAGTAGAGTCCTTACATTTCCAGGAGGGATTACAGAGGAAGTGCGTATAGTAAAGTTCTTACATTTCCATGAGGAATTAAAGTGGAAGTGCACAAAGTAGAGTCCTTACATTTCCAGGAGTATTTACAGAGGAATTGCAAAAAGTAAAGTTCTTACATTTCCAGGAGGGATTACAGAGGAAGTGCATAAAGTAAAGTTCTTACATTTCCAGGAGGGATTACAGAGGAAGTGCATAATGTAAAGTTCTTACATTTCCAGGAGGAATTACAGAGGAAATGCACAACGTTCTTACATTTCCAGGAGGGATTACAGAGGAAGTGCACAAAGTAGATTTCTTACATTTCCAGGAGGGATTACATAGGAAGTGCATAAAGTAAAGTTCTTACATTTCCAGGAGGGATTACAGAGGAAGTGCATAAAGTAAAGTTCTTACATTTCCAGGAGGGATTACAGAGGAAGTGCATAAAGTAAAGTTCTTACATTTCCAGGAGTACTTAAAGAGGAAGTGCACAAAGTAGAGTCCTTATATTTCCAGGAGGATTTACAGAGGAAGTGCACAATGTAAAATTCTTACATTTCCAGGAGGGATTACAGAGGAAGTGCATATAGTAAAGTTCTTACATTTCCATGAGGAATTAAAAAGGAAGTGCAGAAAGTAGAGTCCTTACATTTCCAGGAGGGATTACAGAGGAAGTGCACAAAGTAGAGTTCTTACATTTCCAGGAGGGATTACAGAGGAAGTGCACAAAGTAGATTTCTTACGTTTCCAGGAGGGATTACAGAGGAAGTGCATAAAGTAAAGTTCTTACATTTCCAGGAGGAATTACAGAGGAAGTCCATAAAGTAAAGTTCTTACATTTCCAGGAGGGATTACAGGCGAAGTGCAGAAAGTAACGTTCTTACATTTCCAGGAGGAATTACAGAGGAAATGCACAACGTTCTTACATTTCCAGGAGGGATTACAGAGGAAGTGCACAAAGTAGATTTCTTACGTTTCCAGGAGGGATTACAGAGGAAGTGCATAAAGTAAAGTTCTTACATTTCCAGGAGAGATTACAGAGGAAGTGCATAAAGTAAAGTTCATACATTTCCAGGAGGGATTACAGAGGAAGTGCATAAAGCAAAGTTCTTACATTTCCAGGAGGGATTACAGAGGAAGTGCATAAAGTAAAGTTCTTACATTTCCAGGAGGAATTACAGAGGAAGTCCATAAAGTAAAGTTCTTACATTTCCAGGAGGAATTACAGAAGAAGTGCAAAAAGTAAAGTTCTTACATTTCCAGGAGGGATTACAGAGGAAGTCCATAAAGTAAAGTTCTTACATTTCCAGGAGGAATTACAGAGGAAATGCACAACGTTCCTACATTTCCAGGAGGAATTACAGAGGAAGTGCACAAAGTAGATTTCTTACATTTCCAGGAGGGATTACGGAGGAAGTGAAGTAAAGTTCTTGCATTTCCAGGAGGGATTACAGAGGAAGTGCATAAAGTAAAGTTCTTACATTTCCAGGAGAGATTACAGAGGAAGTGCATAAAGTAAAGTTCTTACATTTCCAGGAGGGATTACAGAGGAAGTGCATAAAGTAAAGTTCTTACATTTCCAGGAGGGATTACAGAGGAAGTGCATAAAGTAAAGTTCTTACATTTCCAGGAGTAATTAAAGGGGAAGTGCACAAAGTAGAGGCCTTACATTTCCAGGAGGATTTACAGAGGAAGTGCACAAAGTAAAGTTCTTACATTTCCAGGAGGGATTACAGAGGAAGTGCATAAAGTAAAGTTCTTACATTTCCAGGAGGATTTACAGAGGAAGTGCATATAGTAAAGTTCTTACATTTCCATGAGGAATTAAAGAGGAAGTGCAGAAAGTAGAGTCCTTACATTTCCAGGAGGGATTACAGAGGAAGTGCGTATAGTAAAGTTCTTACATTTCCATGAGGAATTAAAGAGGAAGTGCACAAAGTAGAGTCCTTACATTTCCAGGAGTATTTACAGAGGAATTGCAAAAAGTAAAGTTCTTACATTTCCAGGAGGGATTACAGAGGAAGTGCATAAAGTAAAGTTCTTACATTTCCAGGAGGGATTACAGAGGAAGTGCATAATGTAAAGTTCTTACATTTCCAGGAGGAATTACAGAGGAAATGCACAACGTTCTTACATTTCCAGGAGGGATTACAGAGGAAGTGCACAAAGTAGATTTCTTACATTTCCAGGAGGGATTACATAGGAAGTGCATAAAGTAAAGTTCTTACATTTCCAGGAGGGATTACAGAGGAAGTGTACAAAGTAGATTTCTTACATTTCCAGGAGGGATTACAGTGGAAGTGCATGAAGTAAAGTTCTTACATTTCCAGGAGGGACTACAGAGGAAGTGCATAAAGTAAAGTTCTTACATTTCCAGGAGTAATTAAAGAGGAAGTGCACAAAGTAGAGTCCTTACATTTCCAGGAGGATTTACAGAGGAAGTGCACAATGTAAAGTTCTTACATTTCCAGGAGGGATTACAGAGGAAGTGCATATGGTAAAGTTCTTACATTTCCATGAGGAATGAAAAAGGAAGTGCAGAAAGTAGAGTCCTTACATTTCCAGGAGGGATTACAGAGGAAGTGCACAAAGTAGAGTTCTTACATTTCCAGGAGGGATTACAGAGGAAGTGCACAAAGTAGATTTCTTACGTTTCCAGGAGGGATTTCAGAGGAGATGCATAAAGTAAAGTTCTTACATTTCCAGGAGAGATTACAGAGGAAGTGCACAAAGTAAAGTTCATACATTTCCAGGAGGGATTACAGAGGAAGTGCATAAAGCAAAGTTCTTACATTTCCAGGAGGGATTACAGAGGAAGTGCATAAAGTAAAGTTCTTACATTTCCAGGAGGAATTACAGAGGAAGTCCATAAAGAAAAGTTCTTACATTTCCAGGAGGAATTACAGAAGAAGTGCAGAAAGTAAAGTTCTTACATTTCCAGGAGGGATTACAGAGGAAGTCCATAAAGTAAAGTTCTTACATTTCCAGGAGGAATTACAGAGGAAATGCACAACGTTCTTACATTTCCAGGAGGAATTACAGAGGAAGTGCACAAAGTAGATTTCTTACATTTCCAGGAGGGATTACGGAGGAAGTGAAGTAAAGTTCTTGCATTTCCAGGAGGGATTACAGAGGAAGTGCATAAAGTAAAGTTCTTACATTTCCAGGAGGGATTACAGAGGAAGTGCATAAAGTAAAGTTCTTACATTTTCAGGAGGGATTACAGAGGAAGTGCATAAAGTAAAGTTCTTACATTTCCAGGAGGGATTACAGAGGAAGTGCATGAAGTAAAGTTCTTACATTTCCAGGAGTAATTAAAGGGGAAATGCACAAAGTAGAGTCCTTACATTTCCAGGAGGATTTACAGAGGAAGTGCACAAAGTAAAGTTCTTATATTTACAGGAGGGATTACAGAGGAAGTGCATAAAGAAAAGTTCTTACATTTCCAGGAGGATTTACAGAGGAAGTGCATATAGTAAATTTCTTACATTTCCATGAGTAATTAAAGAGGAAGTGCAGAAAGTAGAGTCCTTACATTTCCAGGAGGGATTACAGAGGAAGTGCGTATAGTAAAGTTCTTACATTTCCATGAGGAATTAAAGAGGAAGTGCACAAAGTAGAGTACTTACATTTACAGGAGTATTTACAGAGGAATTGCAAAAAGTAAAGTTCTTACATTTCCAGGAGGGATTACAGAGGAAGTGCATAAAGGAAAGTTCTTACATTTCCAGGAGGGATTACAGAGGAAGTGCATAATGTAAAGTTCTTACATTTCCAGGAGGAATTACAGAGGAAATGCACAACGTTCTTACATTTCCAGGAGGGATTACAGAGGAAGTGCACAAAGTAGATTTCTTACATTTCAGGAGGGATTACAGAGGAAGTGCATAAAGTAAAGTTCTTACATTTCCAGGAGGGATTACAGAGGAAGTGCATAAAGCAAAGTTCTTACATTTCCAGGAGGGATTACAGAGGAAGTGCATAAAGTAAAGTTCTTACATTTCCAGGAGGGATTACAGAGGAAGTGCATAAAGTAAAGTTCTTACATTTCCAGGAGGGATTACAGAGGAAGTGCATAAAGTAAAGTTCTTACATTTCCAGGAGTAATTAAAGGGGAAGTGCGCAAAGTAGAGACCTTACATTTTCAGGAGGATTTACAGAGGAAGTGCACAAAGTAAAGTTCTTACATTTCCAGGAGGGATTACAGAGGAAGTGCACAAAGTAGATTTCTAACATTTCCAGGAGGGATTACATAGGAAGTGCATAAAGTAAAGTTCTTACATTTCCAGGAGGGATTACAGAGGAAGTGCATAAAGTAAAGTTCTTACATTTCCAGGAGGGATTACAGCGGAAGTGCATAAAGTAAAGTTCTTACATTTCCAGGAGTAATTAAAGAGGAAGTGCACAAAGTAGAGTCCTTATATTTCCAGGAGGATTTACAGAGGAAGTGCACAATGTAAAATTCTTACATTTCCAGGAGGGATTACAGAGGAAGTGCATATAGTAAAGTTCTTACATTTCCATGAGGAATTAAAAAGGAAGTCCATAAAGTAAAGTTCTTACATTTCCAAGAGGGATTACAGGCGAAGTGCAGAAAGTAACGTTCTTACATTTCCAGGAGGAATTACAGAGGAAATGCACAACGTTCTTACATTTCCAGGAGGGATTACAGAGGAAGTGCACAAAGTAGATTTCTTACGTTTCCAGGAGGGATTACAGAGGAAGTGCATAAAGTAAAGTTCTTACATTTCCAGGAGAGATTACAGAGGAAGTGCATAAAGTAAAGTTCATACATTTCCAGGAGGGATTACAGAGGAAGTGCATAAAGCAAAGTTCTTACATTTCCAGGAGGGATTACAGAGGAAGTGCATAAAGTAAAGTTCTTACATTTCCAGGAGGAATTACAGAGGAAGTCCATAAAGTAAAGTTCTTACATTTCCAGGAGGAATTACAAAAGAAGTGCAAAAAGTAAAGTTCTTACATTTCCAGGAGGGATTACAGAGGAAGTCCATAAAGTAAAGTTCTTACATTTCCAGGAGGAATTACAGAGGAAATGCACAACGTTCCTACATTTCCAGGAGGAATTACAGAGGAAGTGCACAAAGTAGATTTCTTACATTTCCAGGAGGGATTACGGAGGAAGTGAAGTAAAGTTCTTGCATTTCCAGGAGGGATTACAGAGGAAGTGCATAAAGTAAAGTTCTTACATTTCCAGGAGAGATTACACAGGAAGTGCATAAAGTAAAGTTCTTACATTTCCAGGAGGGATTACAGAGGAATTGCATAAAGTAAAGTTCTTACATTTCCAGGAGGGATTACAGAGGAAGTGCATAAAGTAAAGTTCTTACATTTCCAGGAGTAATTAAAGGGGAAGTGCACAAAGTAGAGTCCTTACATTTCCAGGAGGATTTACAGAGGAAATGCACAAAGTAAAGTTCTTACATTTCCAGGAGGGATTACAGAGGAAGTGCATAAAGTAAAGTTCTTACATTTCCAGGAGGATTTACAGAGGAAGTGCATATAGTAAAGTTCTTACATTTCCATGAGGAATTAAAGAGGAAGTGCAGAAAGTAGAGTCCTTACATTTCCAGGAGGGATTACAGAGGAAGTGCGTATAGTAAAGTTCTTACATTTCCATGAGGAATTAAAGAGGAAGTGCACAAAGTAGAGTCCTTACATTTTCAGGAGTATTTACAGAGGAATTGCAAAAAGTAAAGTTCTTACATTTCCAGGAGGGATTACAGAGGAAGTGCATAAAGTAAAGTTCTTACATTTCCAGGAGGGATTACAGAGGAAGTGCATAATGTAAAGTTCTTACATTTCCAGGAGGAATTACAGAGGAAATGCACAACGTTCTTACATTTCCAGGAGGGATTACAGAGGAAGTGCACAAAGTAGATTTCTTACATTTCCAGGAGGGATTACATAGGAAGTGCATAAAGTAAAGTTCTTACATTTCCAGGAGGGATTACAGAGGAAGTGTACAAAGTAGATTTCTTACATTTCCAGGAGGGATTACAGTGGAAGTGCATAAAGTAAAGTTCTTACATTTCCAGGAGGGACTACAGAGGAAGTGCATAAAGTAAAGTTCTTACATTTCCAGGAGGGATTACAGAGGAAGTGCATAAAGTAAAGTTCTTACATTTCCAGGAGTAATTAAAGAGGAAGTGCACAAAGTAGAGTCCTTACATTTCCAGGAGGATTTACAGAGGAAGTGCACAATGTAAAGTTCTTACATTTCCAGGAGGGATTACAGAGGAAGTGCATATGGTAAAGTTCTTACATTTCCATGAGGAATGAAAAAGGAAGTGCAGAAAGTAGAGTCCTTACATTTCCAGGAGGGATTACAGAGGAAGTGCACAAAGTAGAGTTCTTACATTTCCAGGAGGGATTACAGAGGAAGTGCACAAAGTAGATTTCTTACGTTTCCAGGAGGGATTTCAGAGGAGGTGCATAAAGTAAAGTTCTTACATTTCCAGGAGAGATTACAGAGGAAGTGCATAAAGTAAAGTTCTTACATTTCCAGGAGGGATTACAGAGGAAGTGCATAAAGTAAAGTTCTTACATTTCCAGGAGGGATTACAGAGGAAGTGCATAAAGTAAAGTTCTTACATTTCCAGGAGGGATTACAGAGGAAGTGCATAAAGTAAAGTTCTTACATTTCCAGGAGGGATTACAGAGGAAGTGCATAAAGTAAAGTTCTTACATTTCCAGGAGGGATTACAGAGGAAGTGCATAAAGTAAAGTTCTTACATTTCCAGGAGTAATTAAAGGGGAAGTGCACAAAGTAGAGTCCTTACATTTCCAGGAGGATTTACAGAGGAAGTGCACAAAGTAAAGTTCTTACATTTCCAGGAGGGATTACAGAGGAAGTGCATAAAGTAAAGTTCTTACATTTCCAGGAGGATTTACAGAGGAAGTGCATATAGTAAAGTTCTTACATTTCCATGAGGAATTAAAGAGGAAGTGCAGAAAGTAGAGTCCTTACATTTCCAGGAGGGATTACAGAGGAAGTGCGTATAGTAAAGTTCTTACATTTCCATGAGGAATTAAAGTGGAAGTGCACAAAGTAGAGTCCTTACATTTCCAGGAGTATTTACAGAGGAATTGCAAAAAGTAAAGTTCTTACATTTCCAGGAGGGATTACAGAGGAAGTGCATAAAGTAAAGTTCTTACATTTCCAGGAGGGATTACAGAGGAAGTGCATAATGTAAAGTTCTTACATTTCCAGGAGGAATTACAGAGGAAATGCACAACGTTCTTACATTTCCAGGAGGGATTACAGAGGAAGTGCACAAAGTAGATTTCTTACATTTCCAGGAGGGATTACATAGGAAGTGCATAAAGTAAAGTTCTTACATTTCCAGGAGGGATTACAGAGGAAGTGCATAAAGTAAAGTTCTTACATTTCCAGGAGGGATTACAGAGGAAGTGCATAAAGTAAAGTTCTTACATTTCCAGGAGTACTTAAAGAGGAAGTGCACAAAGTAGAGTCCTTATATTTCCAGGAGGATTTACAGAGGAAGTGCACAATGTAAAATTCTTACATTTCCAGGAGGGATTACAGAGGAAGTGCATATAGTAAAGTTCTTACATTTCCATGAGGAATTAAAAAGGAAGTGCAGAAAGTAGAGTCCTTACATTTCCAGGAGGGATTACAGAGGAAGTGCACAAAGTAGAGTTCTTACATTTCCAGGAGGGATTACAGAGGAAGTGCACAAAGTAGATTTCTTACATTTCCAGGAGGGATTACATAGGAAGTGCATAAAGTAAAGTTCTTACATTTCCAGGAGGGATTACAGAGGAAGTGCATAAAGTAAAGTTCTTACATTTCCAGGAGGGATTACAGAGGAAGTGCATAAAGTAAAGTTCTTACATTTCCAGGAGTACTTAAAGAGGAAGTGCACAAAGTAGAGTCCTTATATTTCCAGGAGGATTTACAGAGGAAGTGCACAATGTAAAATTCTTACATTTCCAGGAGGGATTACAGAGGAAGTGCATATAGTAAAGTTCTTACATTTCCATGAGGAATTAAAAAGGAAGTGCAGAAAGTAGAGTCCTTACATTTCCAGGAGGGATTACAGAGGAAGTGCACAAAGTAGAGTTCTTACATTTCCAGGAGGGATTACAGAGGAAGTGCACAAAGTAGATTTCTTACATTTCCAGGAGGGATTACAGAGGAAGTGCATAAAGTAAAGTTCTTACATTTCCAGGAGGAATTACAGAGGAAGTCCATAAAGTAAAGTTCTTACATTTCCAGGAGGGATTACAGGCGAAGTGCAGAAAGTAACGTTCTTACATTTCCAGGAGGAATTACAGAGGAAATGCACAACGTTCTTACATTTCCAGGAGGGATTACAGAGGAAGTGCACAAAGTAGATTTCTTACGTTTCCAGGAGGGATTACAGAGGAAGTGCATAAAGTAAAGTTCTTACATTTCCAGGAGAGATTACAGAGGAAGTGCATAAAGTAAAGTTCATACATTTCCAGGAGGGATTACAGAGGAAGTGCATAAAGCAAAGTTCTTACATTTCCAGGAGGGATTACAGAGGAAGTGCATAAAGTAAAGTTCTTACATTTCCAGGAGGAATTACAGAGGAAGTCCATAAAGTAAAGTTCTTACATTTCCAGGAGGAATTACAGAAGAAGTGCAAAAAGTAAAGTTCTTACATTTCCAGGAGGGATTACAGAGGAAGTCCATAAAGTAAAGTTCTTACATTTCCAGGAGGAATTACAGAGGAAATGCACAACGTTCCTACATTTCCAGGAGGAATTACAGAGGAAGTGCACAAAGTAGATTTCTTACATTTCCAGGAGGGATTACGGAGGAAGTGAAGTAAAGTTCTTGCATTTCCAGGAGGGATTACAGAGGAAGTGCATAAAGTAAAGTTCTTACATTTCCAGGAGAGATTACAGAGGAAGTGCATAAAGTAAAGTTCTTACATTTCCAGGAGGGATTACAGAGGAAGTGCATAAAGTAAAGTTCTTACATTTCCAGGAGGGATTACAGAGGAAGTGCATAAAGTAAAGTTCTTACATTTCCAGGAGTAATTAAAGGGGAAGTGCACAAAGTAGAGGCCTTACATTTCCAGGAGGATTTACAGAGGAAGTGCACAAAGTAAAGTTCTTACATTTCCAGGAGGGATTACAGAGGAAGTGCATAAAGTAAAGTTCTTACATTTCCAGGAGGATTTACAGAGGAAGTGCATATAGTAAAGTTCTTACATTTCCATGAGGAATTAAAGAGGAAGTGCAGAAAGTAGAGTCCTTACATTTCCAGGAGGGATTACAGAGGAAGTGCGTATAGTAAAGTTCTTACATTTCCATGAGGAATTAAAGAGGAAGTGCACAAAGTAGAGTCCTTACATTTCCAGGAGTATTTACAGAGGAATTGCAAAAAGTAAAGTTCTTACATTTCCAGGAGGGATTACAGAGGAAGTGCATAAAGTAAAGTTCTTACATTTCCAGGAGGGATTACAGAGGAAGTGCATAATGTAAAGTTCTTACATTTCCAGGAGGAATTACAGAGGAAATGCACAACGTTCTTACATTTCCAGGAGGGATTACAGAGGAAGTGCACAAAGTAGATTTCTTACATTTCCAGGAGGGATTACATAGGAAGTGCATAAAGTAAAGTTCTTACATTTCCAGGAGGGATTACAGAGGAAGTGTACAAAGTAGATTTCTTACATTTCCAGGAGGGATTACAGTGGAAGTGCATAAAGTAAAGTTCTTACATTTCCAGGAGGGACTACAGAGGAAGTGCATAAAGTAAAGTTCTTACATTTCCAGGAGGGATTACAGAGGAAGTGCATAAAGTAAAGTTCTTACATTTCCAGGAGTAATTAAAGAGGAAGTGCACAAAGTAGAGTCCTTACATTTCCAGGAGGATTTACAGAGGAAGTGCACAATGTAAAGTTCTTACATTTCCAGGAGGGATTACAGAGGAAGTGCATAAAGTAAAGTTCTTACATTTCCAGGAGGAATTACAGAGGAAATGCACAACGTTCTTACATTTCCAGGAGGGATTACAGAGGAAGTGCACAAAGTAGATTTCTTACATTTCCAGGAGGGATTACATAGGAAGTGCATAAAGTAAAGTTCTTACATTTCCAGGAGGGATTACAGAGGAAGTGCATAAAGTAAAGTTCTTACATTTCCAGGAGGGATTACAGAGGAAGTGCATAAAGTAAAGTTCTTACATTTCCAGGAGTAATTAAAGGGGAAGTGCACAAAGTAGAGTCCTTACATTTCCAGGAGGATTTACAGAGGAAGTGCACAAAGTAAAGTTCTTACATTTCCAGGAGGGATTACAGAGGAAGTGCATAAAGTAAAGTTCTTACATTTCCAGGAGGATTTACAGAGGAAGTGCATATAGTAAAGTTCTTACATTTCCATGAGGAATTAAAGAGGAAGTGCAGAAAGTAGAGTCCTTACATTTCCAGGAGGGATTACAGAGGAAGTGCGTATAGTAAAGTTCTTACATTTCCATGAGGAATTAAAGTGGAAGTGCACAAAGTAGAGTCCTTACATTTCCAGGAGTATTTACAGAGGAATTGCAAAAAGTAAAGTTCTTACATTTCCAGGAGGGATTACAGAGGAAGTGCATAAAGTAAAGTTCTTACATTTCCAGGAGGGATTACAGAGGAAGTGCATAATGTAAAGTTCTTACATTTCCAGGAGGAATTACAGAGGAAATGCACAACGTTCTTACATTTCCAGGAGGGATTACAGAGGAAGTGCACAAAGTAGATTTCTTACATTTCCAGGAGGGATTACATAGGAAGTGCATAAAGTAAAGTTCTTACATTTCCAGGAGGGATTACAGAGGAAGTGCATAAAGTAAAGTTCTTACATTTCCAGGAGGGATTACAGAGGAAGTGCATAAAGTAAAGTTCTTACATTTCCAGGAGTACTTAAAGAGGAAGTGCACAAAGTAGAGTCCTTATATTTCCAGGAGGATTTACAGAGGAAGTGCACAATGTAAAATTCTTACATTTCCAGGAGGGATTACAGAGGAAGTGCATATAGTAAAGTTCTTACATTTCCATGAGGAATTAAAAAGGAAGTGCAGAAAGTAGAGTCCTTACATTTCCAGGAGGGATTACAGAGGAAGTGCACAAAGTAGGGTTCTTACATTTCCAGGAGGGATTACAGAGGAAGTGCACAAAGTAGATTTCTTACGTTTCCAGGAGGGATTACAGAGGAAGTGCATAAAGTAAAGTTCTTACATTTCCAGGAGGAATTACAGAGGAAGTCCATAAAGTAAAGTTCTTACATTTCCAGGAGGGATTACAGGCGAAGTGCAGAAAGTAACGTTCTTACATTTCCAGGAGGAATTACAGAGGAAATGCACAACGTTCTTACATTTCCAGGAGGGATTACAGAGGAAGTGCACAAAGTAGATTTCTTACGTTTCCAGGAGGGATTACAGAGGAAGTGCATAAAGTAAAGTTCTTACATTTCCAGGAGAGATTACAGAGGAAGTGCATAAAGTAAAGTTCATACATTTCCAGGAGGGATTACAGAGGAAGTGCATAAAGCAAAGTTCTTACATTTCCAGGAGGGATTACAGAGGAAGTGCATAAAGTAAAGTTCTTACATTTCCAGGAGGAATTACAGAGGAAGTCCATAAAGTAAAGTTCTTACATTTCCAGGAGGAATTACAGAAGAAGTGCAAAAAGTAAAGTTCTTACATTTCCAGGAGGGATTACAGAGGAAGTCCATAAAGTAAAGTTCTTACATTTCCAGGAGGAATTACAGAGGAAATGCACAACGTTCCTACATTTCCAGGAGGAATTACAGAGGAAGTGCACAAAGTAGATTTCTTACATTTCCAGGAGGGATTACGGAGGAAGTGAAGTAAAGTTCTTGCATTTCCAGGAGGGATTACAGAGGAAGTGCATAAAATAAAGTTCTTACATTTCCAGGAGGGATTGCAGAGGAAGTGCATAAAGTAAAGTTCTTACATTTCCAGGAGGGATTACAGAGGAAGTGCATAAAGTAAAGTTCTTACATTTCCAGGAGGGATTACAGAGGAAGTGCATAAAGTAAAGTTCTTACATTTCCAGGGAGTAATTAAAGGGGAAGTGCACAAAGTAGAGTCCTTACATTTCCAGGAAGATTTACAGAGGAAGTGCACAAAGTAAAGTTCTTACATTTCCAGGAGGGATTACAGAGGAAGTGCATAAAGTAAAGTTCTTACATTTCCAGGAGGATTTACAGAGGAAGTGCATATAGTAAATTTCTTACATTTCCATGAGTAATTAAAGAGGAAGTGCAGAAAGTAGAGTCCTTACATTTCCAGAAGGGATTACAGAGGAAGTGCGTATAGTAAAGTTCTTACATTTCCATGAGGAATTAAAGAGGAAGTGCACAAAGTAGAGTCCTTACATTTACAGGAGTATTTACAGAGGAATTGCAAAAAGTAAAGTTCTTACATTTCCAGGAGGGATTACAGAGGAAGTGCATAATGTAAAGTTCTTACATTTCCAGGAGGAATTACAGAGGAAATGCACAACGTTCTTACATTTCCAGGAGGGATTACAGAGGAAGTGCATAAAGTAAAGTTCTTACATTTCCAGGAGGGATTACAGAGGAAGTGCATAAAGTAAAGTTCTTACATTTCCAGGAGGGATTACAGAGGAAGTGCATAAAGTAAAGTTCTTACATTTCCAGGAGGGATTACAGAGGAAGTGTACAAAGTAGATTTCTTACATTTCCAGGAGGGATTACAGTGGAAGTGCATAAAGTAAAGTTCTTACATTTCCAGGAGGGATTACCGAGGAAGTGCATAAAGTAAAGTTCTTACATTTCCAGGAGGGATTACAGAGGAAGTGCATAAAGTAAAGTTCTTACATTTCCAGGAGTAATTAAAGAGGAAGTGCACAAAGTAGAGTCCTTACATTTCCAGGAGGATTTACAGAGGAAGTGCACAAGGTAAAGTTCTTACATTTCCAGGAGGGATTACAGAGGAAGTGCATATAGTAAAGTTCTTACATTTCCATGAGGAATTAAAAAGGAAGTGCAGAAAGTAGAGTCCTTACATTTCCAGGAGGGATTACAGAGGAAGTGCACAAAGTAGAGTTCTTACATTTCCAGGAGAGATTACAGAGGAAGTGCATAAAGTAAAGTTCTTACATTTCCAGGAGGGATTACAGAGGAAGTGCATAAAGTAAAGTTCTTACATTTCCAGGAGGGATTACAGAGGAAGTGCATAAAGTAAAGTTCTTACATTTCCAGGAGGGATTACAGAGGAAGTGCATAAAGTAAAGTTCTTACATTTCCAGGAGGGATTACAGAGGAAGTGCATAAAGTAAAGTTCTTACATTTCCAGGAGGGATTACAGAGGAAGTGCATAAAGTAAAGTTCTTACATTTCCAGGAGTAATTAAAGGGGAAGTGCACAAAGTAGAGTCCTTACATTTCCAGGAGGATTTACAGAGGAAGTGCACAAAGTAAAGTTCTTACATTTCCAGGAGGGATTACAGAGGAAGTGCATAAAGTAAAGTTCTTACATTTCCAGGAGGATTTACAGAGGAAGTGCATATAGTAAAGTTCTTACATTTCCATGAGGAATTAAAGAGGAAGTGCAGAAAGTAGAGTCCTTACATTTCCAGGAGGGATTACAGAGGAAGTGCGTATAGTAAAGTTCTTACATTTCCATGAGGAATTAAAGTGGAAGTGCACAAAGTAGAGTCCTTACATTTCCAGGAGTATTTACAGAGGAATTGCAAAAAGTAAAGTTCTTACATTTCCAGGAGGGATTACAGAGGAAGTGCATAAAGTAAAGTTCTTACATTTCCAGGAGGGATTACAGAGGAAGTGCATAATGTAAAGTTCTTACATTTCCAGGAGGAATTACAGAGGAAATGCACAACGTTCTTACATTTCCAGGAGGGATTACAGAGGAAGTGCACAAAGTAGATTTCTTACATTTCCAGGAGGGATTACATAGGAAGTGCATAAAGTAAAGTTCTTACATTTCCAGGAGGGATTACAGAGGAAGTGCATAAAGTAAAGTTCTTACATTTCCAGGAGGGATTACAGAGGAAGTGCATAAAGTAAAGTTCTTACATTTCCAGGAGTACTTAAAGAGGAAGTGCACAAAGTAGAGTCCTTATATTTCCAGGAGGATTTACAGAGGAAGTGCACAATGTAAAATTCTTACATTTCCAGGAGGGATTACAGAGGAAGTGCATATAGTAAAGTTCTTACATTTCCATGAGGAATTAAAAAGGAAGTGCAGAAAGTAGAGTCCTTACATTTCCAGGAGGGATTACAGAGGAAGTGCACAAAGTAGAGTTCTTACATTTCCAGGAGGGATTACAGAGGAAGTGCACAAAGTAGATTTCTTACGTTTCCAGGAGGGATTACAGAGGAAGTGCATAAAGTAAAGTTCTTACATTTCCAGGAGGAATTACAGAGGAAGTCCATAAAGTAAAGTTCTTACATTTCCAGGAGGGATTACAGGCGAAGTGCAGAAAGTAACGTTCTTACATTTCCAGGAGGAATTACAGAGGAAATGCACAACGTTCTTACATTTCCAGGAGGGATTACAGAGGAAGTGCACAAAGTAGATTTCTTACGTTTCCAGGAGGGATTACAGAGGAAGTGCATAAAGTAAAGTTCTTACATTTCCAGGAGAGATTACAGAGGAAGTGCATAAAGTAAAGTTCATACATTTCCAGGAGGGATTACAGAGGAAGTGCATAAAGCAAAGTTCTTACATTTCCAGGAGGGATTACAGAGGAAGTGCATAAAGTAAAGTTCTTACATTTCCAGGAGGAATTACAGAGGAAGTCCATAAAGTAAAGTTCTTACATTTCCAGGAGGAATTACAGAAGAAGTGCAAAAAGTAAAGTTCTTACATTTCCAGGAGGGATTACAGAGGAAGTCCATAAAGTAAAGTTCTTACATTTCCAGGAGGAATTACAGAGGAAATGCACAACGTTCCTACATTTCCAGGAGGAATTACAGAGGAAGTGCACAAAGTAGATTTCTTACATTTCCAGGAGGGATTACGGAGGAAGTGAAGTAAAGTTCTTGCATTTCCAGGAGGGATTACAGAGGAAGTGCATAAAGTAAAGTTCTTACATTTCCAGGAGAGATTACAGAGGAAGTGCATAAAGTAAAGTTCTTACATTTCCAGGAGGGATTACAGAGGAAGTGCATAAAGTAAAGTTCTTACATTTCCAGGAGGGATTACAGAGGAAGTGCATAAAGTAAAGTTCTTACATTTCCAGGAGTAATTAAAGGGGAAGTGCACAAAGTAGAGGCCTTACATTTCCAGGAGGATTTACAGAGGAAGTGCACAAAGTAAAGTTCTTACATTTCCAGGAGGGATTACAGAGGAAGTGCATAAAGTAAAGTTCTTACATTTCCAGGAGGATTTACAGAGGAAGTGCATATAGTAAAGTTCTTACATTTCCATGAGGAATTAAAGAGGAAGTGCAGAAAGTAGAGTCCTTACATTTCCAGGAGGGATTACAGAGGAAGTGCGTATAGTAAAGTTCTTACATTTCCATGAGGAATTAAAGAGGAAGTGCACAAAGTAGAGTCCTTACATTTCCAGGAGTATTTACAGAGGAATTGCAAAAAGTAAAGTTCTTACATTTCCAGGAGGGATTACAGAGGAAGTGCATAAAGTAAAGTTCTTACATTTCCAGGAGGGATTACAGAGGAAGTGCATAATGTAAAGTTCTTACATTTCCAGGAGGAATTACAGAGGAAATGCACAACGTTCTTACATTTCCAGGAGGGATTACAGAGGAAGTGCACAAAGTAGATTTCTTACATTTCCAGGAGGGATTACATAGGAAGTGCATAAAGTAAAGTTCTTACATTTCCAGGAGGGATTACAGAGGAAGTGTACAAAGTAGATTTCTTACATTTCCAGGAGGGATTACAGTGGAAGTGCATGAAGTAAAGTTCTTACATTTCCAGGAGGGACTACAGAGGAAGTGCATAAAGTAAAGTTCTTACATTTCCAGGAGTAATTAAAGAGGAAGTGCACAAAGTAGAGTCCTTACATTTCCAGGAGGATTTACAGAGGAAGTGCACAATGTAAAGTTCTTACATTTCCAGGAGGGATTACAGAGGAAGTGCATATGGTAAAGTTCTTACATTTCCATGAGGAATGAAAAAGGAAGTGCAGAAAGTAGAGTCCTTACATTTCCAGGAGGGATTACAGAGGAAGTGCACAAAGTAGAGTTCTTACATTTCCAGGAGGGATTACAGAGGAAGTGCACAAAGTAGATTTCTTACGTTTCCAGGAGGGATTTCAGAGGAGATGCATAAAGTAAAGTTCTTACATTTCCAGGAGAGATTACAGAGGAAGTGCACAAAGTAAAGTTCATACATTTCCAGGAGGGATTACAGAGGAAGTGCATAAAGCAAAGTTCTTACATTTCCAGGAGGGATTACAGAGGAAGTGCATAAAGTAAAGTTCTTACATTTCCAGGAGGAATTACAGAGGAAGTCCATAAAGAAAAGTTCTTACATTTCCAGGAGGAATTACAGAAGAAGTGCAGAAAGTAAAGTTCTTACATTTCCAGGAGGGATTACAGAGGAAGTCCATAAAGTAAAGTTCTTACATTTCCAGGAGGAATTACAGAGGAAATGCACAACGTTCTTACATTTCCAGGAGGAATTACAGAGGAAGTGCACAAAGTAGATTTCTTACATTTCCAGGAGGGATTACGGAGGAAGTGAAGTAAAGTTCTTGCATTTCCAGGAGGGATTACAGAGGAAGTGCATAAAGTAAAGTTCTTACATTTCCAGGAGGGATTACAGAGGAAGTGCATAAAGTAAAGTTCTTACATTTTCAGGAGGGATTACAGAGGAAGTGCATAAAGTAAAGTTCTTACATTTCCAGGAGGGATTACAGAGGAAGTGCATGAAGTAAAGTTCTTACATTTCCAGGAGTAATTAAAGGGGAAATGCACAAAGTAGAGTCCTTACATTTCCAGGAGGATTTACAGAGGAAGTGCACAAAGTAAAGTTCTTATATTTACAGGAGGGATTACAGAGGAAGTGCATAAAGAAAAGTTCTTACATTTCCAGGAGGATTTACAGAGGAAGTGCATATAGTAAATTTCTTACATTTCCATGAGTAATTAAAGAGGAAGTGCAGAAAGTAGAGTCCTTACATTTCCAGGAGGGATTACAGAGGAAGTGCGTATAGTAAAGTTCTTACATTTCCATGAGGAATTAAAGAGGAAGTGCACAAAGTAGAGTACTTACATTTACAGGAGTATTTACAGAGGAATTGCAAAAAGTAAAGTTCTTACATTTCCAGGAGGGATTACAGAGGAAGTGCATAAAGGAAAGTTCTTACATTTCCAGGAGGGATTACAGAGGAAGTGCATAATGTAAAGTTCTTACATTTCCAGGAGGAATTACAGAGGAAATGCACAACGTTCTTACATTTCCAGGAGGGATTACAGAGGAAGTGCACAAAGTAGATTTCTTACATTTCAGGAGGGATTACAGAGGAAGTGCATAAAGTAAAGTTCTTACATTTCCAGGAGGGATTACAGAGGAAGTGCATAAAGCAAAGTTCTTACATTTCCAGGAGGGATTACAGAGGAAGTGCATAAAGTAAAGTTCTTACATTTCCAGGAGGGATTACAGAGGAAGTGCATAAAGTAAAGTTCTTACATTTCCAGGAGGGATTACAGAGGAAGTGCATAAAGTAAAGTTCTTACATTTCCAGGAGTAATTAAAGGGGAAGTGCGCAAAGTAGAGACCTTACATTTTCAGGAGGATTTACAGAGGAAGTGCACAAAGTAAAGTTCTTACATTTCCAGGAGGGATTACAGAGGAAGTGCACAAAGTAGATTTCTAACATTTCCAGGAGGGATTACATAGGAAGTGCATAAAGTAAAGTTCTTACATTTCCAGGAGGGATTACAGAGGAAGTGCATAAAGTAAAGTTCTTACATTTCCAGGAGGGATTACAGCGGAAGTGCATAAAGTAAAGTTCTTACATTTCCAGGAGTAATTAAAGAGGAAGTGCACAAAGTAGAGTCCTTATATTTCCAGGAGGATTTACAGAGGAAGTGCACAATGTAAAATTCTTACATTTCCAGGAGGGATTACAGAGGAAGTGCATATAGTAAAGTTCTTACATTTCCATGAGGAATTAAAAAGGAAGTCCATAAAGTAAAGTTCTTACATTTCCAAGAGGGATTACAGGCGAAGTGCAGAAAGTAACGTTCTTACATTTCCAGGAGGAATTACAGAGGAAATGCACAACGTTCTTACATTTCCAGGAGGGATTACAGAGGAAGTGCACAAAGTAGATTTCTTACGTTTCCAGGAGGGATTACAGAGGAAGTGCATAAAGTAAAGTTCTTACATTTCCAGGAGAGATTACAGAGGAAGTGCATAAAGTAAAGTTCATACATTTCCAGGAGGGATTACAGAGGAAGTGCATAAAGCAAAGTTCTTACATTTCCAGGAGGGATTACAGAGGAAGTGCATAAAGTAAAGTTCTTACATTTCCAGGAGGAATTACAGAGGAAGTCCATAAAGTAAAGTTCTTACATTTCCAGGAGGAATTACAAAAGAAGTGCAAAAAGTAAAGTTCTTACATTTCCAGGAGGGATTACAGAGGAAGTCCATAAAGTAAAGTTCTTACATTTCCAGGAGGAATTACAGAGGAAATGCACAACGTTCCTACATTTCCAGGAGGAATTACAGAGGAAGTGCACAAAGTAGATTTCTTACATTTCCAGGAGGGATTACGGAGGAAGTGAAGTAAAGTTCTTGCATTTCCAGGAGGGATTACAGAGGAAGTGCATAAAGTAAAGTTCTTACATTTCCAGGAGAGATTACACAGGAAGTGCATAAAGTAAAGTTCTTACATTTCCAGGAGGGATTACAGAGGAATTGCATAAAGTAAAGTTCTTACATTTCCAGGAGGGATTACAGAGGAAGTGCATAAAGTAAAGTTCTTACATTTCCAGGAGTAATTAAAGGGGAAGTGCACAAAGTAGAGTCCTTACATTTCCAGGAGGATTTACAGAGGAAATGCACAAAGTAAAGTTCTTACATTTCCAGGAGGGATTACAGAGGAAGTGCATAAAGTAAAGTTCTTACATTTCCAGGAGGATTTACAGAGGAAGTGCATATAGTAAAGTTCTTACATTTCCATGAGGAATTAAAGAGGAAGTGCAGAAAGTAGAGTCCTTACATTTCCAGGAGGGATTACAGAGGAAGTGCGTATAGTAAAGTTCTTACATTTCCATGAGGAATTAAAGAGGAAGTGCACAAAGTAGAGTCCTTACATTTTCAGGAGTATTTACAGAGGAATTGCAAAAAGTAAAGTTCTTACATTTCCAGGAGGGATTACAGAGGAAGTGCATAAAGTAAAGTTCTTACATTTCCAGGAGGGATTACAGAGGAAGTGCATAATGTAAAGTTCTTACATTTCCAGGAGGAATTACAGAGGAAATGCACAACGTTCTTACATTTCCAGGAGGGATTACAGAGGAAGTGCACAAAGTAGATTTCTTACATTTCCAGGAGGGATTACATAGGAAGTGCATAAAGTAAAGTTCTTACATTTCCAGGAGGGATTACAGAGGAAGTGTACAAAGTAGATTTCTTACATTTCCAGGAGGGATTACAGTGGAAGTGCATAAAGTAAAGTTCTTACATTTCCAGGAGGGACTACAGAGGAAGTGCATAAAGTAAAGTTCTTACATTTCCAGGAGGGATTACAGAGGAAGTGCATAAAGTAAAGTTCTTACATTTCCAGGAGTAATTAAAGAGGAAGTGCACAAAGTAGAGTCCTTACATTTCCAGGAGGATTTACAGAGGAAGTGCACAATGTAAAGTTCTTACATTTCCAGGAGGGATTACAGAGGAAGTGCATATGGTAAAGTTCTTACATTTCCATGAGGAATGAAAAAGGAAGTGCAGAAAGTAGAGTCCTTACATTTCCAGGAGGGATTACAGAGGAAGTGCACAAAGTAGAGTTCTTACATTTCCAGGAGGGATTACAGAGGAAGTGCACAAAGTAGATTTCTTACGTTTCCAGGAGGGATTTCAGAGGAGGTGCATAAAGTAAAGTTCTTACATTTCCAGGAGAGATTACAGAGGAAGTGCATAAAGTAAAGTTCATACATTTCCAGGAGGGATTACAGAGGAAGTGCATAAAGCAAAGTTCTTACATTTCCAGGAGGGATTACAGAGGACGTCCATAAAGTAAAGTTCTTACATTTCCAGAAGGAATTACAGAAGAAGTGCAAAAAGTAAAGTTCTTACATTTCCAGGAGGGATTACAGAGGAAGTGCATAAAGTAAAGTTCTTACATTTCCAGGAGGGATTACAGAGGAAGTGCATAATGTAAAGTTCTTACATTTCCAGGAGGAATTACAGAGGAAATGCACAACGTTCTTACATTTCCAGGAGGAGTTACAGAGGAAGTGCACAAAGTAGATTTCTTACATTTCCAGGAGGGATTACGGAGGAAGTGAAGTAAAGTTCTTGCATTTCCAGGAGGGATTACAGAGGAAGTGCATAAAGTAAAGTTCTTACATTTCCAGGAGGGATTACAGAGGAAGTGCATAAAGTAAAGTTCTTACATTTCCAGGAGGGATTACAGAGGAAGTGCATAAAGTAAAGTTCTTACATTTCCAGGAGGGATTACAGAGGAAGTGCATAAAGTAAAGTTCTTACATTTCCAGGAGTAATTAAAGGGGAAGTGCACAAAGTAGAGTCCTTACATTTCCAGGAGGATTTACAGAGGAAGTGCACAAAGTAAAGTTCTTACATTTCCAGGAGGGATTACAGAGGAAGTGCATAAAGTAAAGTTCTTACATTTCCAGGAGGATTTACAGAGGAAGTGCATATAGAAAAGTTCTTACATTTCCATGAGGAATTAAAGAGGAAGTGCAGAAAGTAGAGTCCTTACATTTCCAGGAGGGATTACAGAGGAAGTGCGTATAGTAAAGTTCTTACATTTTCATGAGGAATTAAAGAGGAAGTGCACAAAGTAGAGTCATTACATTTCCAGGAGTATTTACAGAGGAATTGCAAAAAGTAAAGTTCTTACATTTCCAGGAGGGATTACAGAGGAAGTGCATAAAGTAAAGTTCTTACATTTCCAGGAGGGATTACAGAGGAAGTGCATAATGTAAAGTTCTTACATTTCCAGGAGGAATTACAGAGGAAATGCACAACGTTCTTACATTTCCAGGAGGGATTACAGAGGAAGTGCACAAAGTAGATTTCTTACATTTCCAGGAGGGATTACAGAGGAAGTGCATAAAGTAAAGTTCTTACATTTCCAGGAGGGATTACAGAGGAAGTGCATAAAGTAAAGTTCTTACATTTCCAGGAGGGATTACAGAGGAAGTGTACAAAGTGGATTTCTTACATTTCCAGGAGGGATTACAGTGGAAGTGCATAAAGTAAAGTTCTTACATTTCCAGGAGGGATTACAGAGGAAGTGCATAAAGTAAAGTTCTTACATTTCCAGGAGGGATTACAGAGGAAGTGCATAAAGTAAAGTTCTTACATTTCCAGGAGTAATTAAAGAGGAAGTGCACAAAGTAGAGTCCTTACATTTCCAGGAGGATTTACAGAGGAAGTGCACAATGTAAAGTTCTTACATTTCCAGGAGGGATTACAGAGGAAGTGCATATAGTAAAGTTCTTACATTTCCATGAGGAATTAAAAAGGAAGTGCAGAAAGTAGAGTCCTTACATTTCCAGGAGGGATTACAGAGGAAGTGCACAAAGTAGAGTTCTTACATTTCCAGGAGGGATTACAGGGGATGTGCACAAAGTAGAGTTCTTACATTTGCAGGAGGGATTACAGAGGAAATGCATAAAGTAAAGTTCTTACATTTCCATGAGGAATTAAAGAGGAAGTGCACAAAGTAGAGTTCTTACATTTCCAGGAGGTATTACAGAGGAAGTGCATAAAGTAGAGTTCTTACATTTCCAGGAGGGATTACAGAGGAAGTGCAAAAAGTAAAGCTCTTACATTTCCAGGAGGGATTACAGAGGAAGTGCATAAAGTAAAGTTCTTGCATTTCCAGGGGGAATTAAAGAGGAAGTGCAAAAAGTAGAGTCCTTACATTTCCAGGAGGTATTACAGGGGATGTGCACAAAGTAGAGTTCTTACATTTCCAGGAGGATTTACAGAGGAAGTGCAAAAAGTAAAATTCTTACATTTCCAGGAGGGATTACAGAGGAAGTGCATAAAGTAAAGTTCTTACTTTTCCAGTGGGAATTAAAGAGGAAGTGCAGAAAGTAGAGTCCTTACATTTCCAGGAGGGATTACAGGGGATGTGCACAAAGTAGAGCTCTATGAAATAAGCCTCCCGAAACAGATATGTAAAAAAAGAGCTAAGTTTAATTTGAATTCTCTGTTATCCCTCCTGGAAATGAATGTCTCAACTGATAACTGGGTGATACAATTTCATGGTAAAAATATCAAACTGTGTAGAGACTCACCACACATTAAAAAAGGAGCACCCTTCTTGTCAAGTAATTTACACATTTCCAGGAGGAATAATAGAGGAACAGCATAAAAAATGCTACAGAATTGTAAAGAAAGTGTATAGTATAAGCCCAGCACTAAGAGAAGAGCATTCTCCTGTGTCCGCAGGGTGGTCCGGCCCCCCGGAGGATACGTCATCCAGGGCTATATCTGTCCTTGTCACTGAGTCAAGTGCCCTGTCAGGACTAGCCCCTGTCTGTGACCACCAGGGAATCTGCACTATTCCCAGACCGCATAGTGCCAGGATGCAGGCTGTGATCAGCGCCCCCCCTGGCATGTAGGAAATACTGCACCCAAAGTCTCTCCAACTTCTGCACTAATTGAGTGACTCAAAAAATTTGAGGGGACAAGACGGGAAAAATAATCAGTATTTAGATAAAATATTTTAAAATTTTATTTTACTTTATCGGCCCATTGTTATATAGATCAGTGAAAAGAACTTGACTTTAAAAAAAAAAGTGCCGTTCCTCTATTATTCCTCCTGGAAATGACTAAATAGGCAACTGGGTCTTATCGTTCCATTATTCATGAGTGTCCAATCAGTACTGACAATATTAGTCACACTCTGTTTTAAATGGGAATGATTGTGCCAAGTTATTAATTGATGCACACATTTCCAAGAGGAATAACAGAGGACAAGACAGGAGAATTAATCAGTATTTGATCCAAAATGACACTTATTTCCAACATTTCAGGTATTTTATTGGCCCAATGTTATAGATTAGTGAGATGGATTTTGCAGCATTTTTTTTTCTTCTTAAAATTGTGCCACTCCTCTGTTATTCTTCCTGGAAATGTATGACTAAATCGACAATGTTATAGTTTAGTGCATTGGATTTACATAAAGGATCTGTCCTGACATATCACTGATACTTCCCCCAAAAAACAATAATTTGGGAATATTTTTCCTCTGTTATTCTTCCTGGAAATGTATGACCAAATTGACAACTACATGTTACCGTTCCTTTGTCTTTGAGAATGTTTCTGTCCTATCAGTGCTGCTGATTACGATAGCCACGCCCTATTGAAAAGTAAGTGGGTGTGTCAATGGGGCGTGTCTCTACACAGAATGTCCCTCTCTAATCACTACTGACAATGTTAGTCACGCCCTGTTGTAAGGTTAGTACATTTCCAGGAGGAACAACAGGTGAAGAGCAAAAATAAATAAAAAAATAAAAAACAAAATGTGTTCTAAAATAGTCATTCCCCCTGTTGTTCCTCTTGGAAATGTATTTACCTTATAATAGGGCGTGACAAACATTGTCAGCCCTGATTGGACAGGGACATTGTGTAGGGACACGCCTCACTGACGCAACCTATAAAATAACAATTCTGGAACATATTTTTTTTTCTGTTCCAATGTTGTTCCTCCTGGAAATGTAAAGTGAAGACATTTCAAGAGGAACAACATGGGAAATAGTTATTCTGGAACATTTTTTTTTTTATTGATGTTCGCATATTGTTCCTCCTGGAAATGTATTGACCTTTCATTATTTTTGAAAGAAAAGCAAATTTTTTTCAATGAAGCTAACATTAAATGAATCAGAAATACACTCTATACATTGTTAATGTGGTAAATGACTATTCTAGCTGCAAACGTCTTGTTTTTATTGCAATATCTACATAGGTGTATAGAGGCCCATTTCCAACAACCACCACTCCAGTGTTTTAATGGTACATTGTGTTTGCTAACTGTGTAAGAAGGCTAATGGATGTTTAGAAAACCCTAGAAAACCCTTGCACAAGTATGTTAGCCCAGCTGAAAACGGTTTGGCTGATTTGAGAAGCTATAAAATTGACCTTCCTTTGAGCTAGTTGAGAATCTGGAGCATTGCATTTGTTTGTTCTACGAAACTCTCAAAATGGCCAGAAAAAGAGAACTTTCATGTGAAACTCGACAGTCTATTCTTGTTCTTAGAAATGAAGGCTATTCCATGTGAGAAATTGCCAAGAAACTGAAGATTTCCTACAACGGTGTGTACTACTCCCTTCAGAGGAGAGCACAAACAGGCTCTAACCAGAGTAGAAAGAGAAGTGGGAGCCCCGCAGCACAACTGAGCAACAAGACAAGTACATTAGAGTCTCTAGTTTGAGAAATCGACGACTCACAGCTCCTCAACTGGCAGCTTCATTAAAGAGTACACATGAAACGCCAGTGTCAACGTCTACAGTGAAGAGGCGACTCCGGGATGCTGGCCTTCAGGGCAAAGTGGCAAAGAAAAAGCCATATCTGAGACTGACTAATAAAAGGAAAAGATTAATATGGGCAAAAGAACATAGACATTGGACAGAGGAAGATTGGAAAAAAGTTTTATGGACAGACAAATCAAAGTTTGAGGTGTTTGGATCACACAGAAGAACATTTGTGAGACGCAGAACAACTGAAAAGATGCTGAAAGAGTGCCTGACGCCATCTGTCAAGCATGGTGGAGGTAATGTGATGGTCTGGGGTTGCTTTGGTGCTGGTAAAGTGGAAGATTTGTACAAGGTAAATGGGATTTTGAATAAGGAAGGCTATCATTCCATTTTGCAATGCCATGCCATACCCTGTGGACAGCGCTTGATTGGAGCCAATTTCAACCTACAACAGGAAGATGACCCAAAGCACACCTCCAAATTATGCATGAACTATTTAGGGAGCAGGCAGCTGGTATTCTATCTGTAATGGAGTGTCCAGCGCAGTCACCAGATCTCAGCCCCATTGAGCTGTTGTGGGAGCAGCTTCACCGTATGGTGCGCAAAAAGTGCCCATCAAGCCAATCCAACTTGTGTGAGGGGCTTCAGGAAGCATGGGGGGAAATTTCTCAAGATTACCTCAGCAAATTAACAGCTAGAATGCCAAAGGTCTGCAATGCAGTAATTGCCCCAAAGGGAGCATTCTGAGACGAAAGCAAAGTTTGAAGCAGAAATTATTCTTTCTAATAAAAATCATTATTTCTAACCTTGTCAATGTCTGGACTATTTTCTATTAATTTTTCAACTCATTTGATGAATAAAAGTATGAGTTTTCATGGAAAAAACAAAATTGTCTTGGTGACCCCAAACTTTTGAACGGTAGTGTGTATGTATGTATGTGTATATATATATATATATATATATATATATATATATATATATATATATATATATACTGCTCAAAGAAATAAGGAGGGAGCATCATGTGACACTCCCTCTCCCATCATTCCTCCTCTGCATCTGACGCAGCGGCATGATGACGCGCCACGCTGTGTCAGACAGTGGAGCTGGCAGCTGCTGAGGTGATCAGCTGCAGAGACTGAAGCAGCGGGGAACGAGGAGCGGTAAGTATGTATTTATTTTTAAATCAGTGTGTACTGATAATACTGGAGGACTGGGGCTGCATTTTACCCTACGAGTGGGGGGGGGGCTGCATTTTACCCTATGGGGGGCTGCATTATACTTCGTACAGGACCATGGGGGAATGCATTATACTGAGTGGGGAGCCATGGCGAGTGTCTTATACTGTGTGGAGGACCATGGGGAAGCGCATTATACTGTGTGGAGGACCACGTGGGAGTGCATTATACTGCGTGGAGGACCACGAGGGAGTGCATTATACTACGTGGAGGACCACGAGGGAGTGCATTATACTGCGTGGAGGACCACGAGGGAGTGCATTATACTGCGTGGAGGACCATGGGGAGTGCATTACACTGCGTGGAGGACCATGGGGACTGTATTATACTGCGTGGAGGACCACGAGGGAGTGCATTATACTGCGTGGAGGACCATGGGAGTGCATTATACTGTGTGGAGGACCATGGCGAGAGTCTTATACTGTGTGGAGGACCATGGCGAGTGCATTATACTCTATGGAGTGTGGAGAGGTGTGGGGCAGTTGGGGCATCATACTGTGTTGGTGTCATCATACTTTACCCTGGGAGTTGAGGTCGGGTACAGTAGGGTCATTATACTGCGCATATGGAGGAATTCACCATGGGGGTATCATACCGTGTTTGGGGGGCACTTTTGTTGGCACCACACTTTATGGGCAATGAAAAAGGGATCTAGGACTTCAGCAGGAGGAAAATTACTATGTAAAGGCTGGAAGGTTGTGAGATCTGCTCTTCTGTGACCCCGACAATTATTTACATTTTTACATTTTTTTGTTGGGGGGCCCTATTAGAACTTCTGCTATGGGGCCCCATGATTCCTATGTACGCCCCTGATTGTACCAAATCCTCAGCTGTGCTGGTACTAAGGATATGGACACTCAGACATTTTGGGCTAAATATATACATACAAATATTTTTTCAATAACGTTTCATAAACAATTTGGCTTTTTTATTTCCTTTGCATTGCTAGTTGCAGAATGAGCTCACTGAGAATTTATCAGTGAGCTCATTCTGACCTTCTCTGTGCTGATTATGTTCACAGACCAGCATGAAAGTTGGGCTGATCTCTGATGCAGTCATAAATCATCGCAGAAATAAAAGAGCTGGAAACTCCACATCATAAGGAGCTCACTGACTGAATCTCAAGTTAACTCATTCTGCAGCCATCAATGTGCTGCTGGGAAACAAAAAGCTGGTAAAGGCCGAACAGAGCAAATGTTACATGAAGCAAAATAGTAAAAAGTCTTTTTAGACCAATATACATGTATTTAAAGGGATTGTCCGGTGTGAAGCTGAAGGCCTGCAGTCATCTGTGTGACTCTCTGTGACTGCAGACTTGTAATCCTCACATCATGTAGACTGCGCGCTGCCAGCATTATTCTCAGCCCAGAGATGGCAGAAGCCCCTGTATCATGTGTACAGGAATTGTGCCCCCTCTCCCCGAGGAGCAGCAGCGCCTCGTCCTCCAGATACATGAGGGTCCCATCGGGGAGATCCGCATGTGCCGGCCATGATGTCATCTCCATGGATACGGCATCAATGTGCAGAGCAGAAGACCCCTGTAAGGGAGAGCTCAGACGTGGGGGGATTGATGTGGATGTGAGGAGCAGATCCCCCCCATATTCACAGATTATCGCACAATACATGTGGCCTTGCACAGGAAAAACTGTGAGGAAAGAAGAAATCAGATTTCTTACAATATAGAATAATGTCCTCCTGCCCTCGCTCATGTCCAGTATTATTTATCCCCTGACCTTTAGGGTGGGGAACCCCTCCTGAGCCCCCTCCATTATATAGGAGCCATATATCTGCTCCATTACTGGCAGAAGGTAAGGAGCCAATCACACTGCACGGCTTCTACTTCCTGCTCTAAGCCCCGCCCACCTGCCTTCCCTTGAGATCTCCATGACAACCCTTGTGTGACTACAGTGACAGGCCACGCCCCCGAGGATTCTGATCAGTGCGGATGTCTCCATATTGCTGAGGAAAAGAGCGGCTGATGGGCGGAGCCAGCAGCGATGTGAGGGGCGGAGCCAGCAGCGATATGAGGGGCGGAGCCAGCAGCGATATGAAGGGCAGAGCCAGCAGCGATATGAGGGGCGGAGCCAGCAGCGATATGAGGGGCGGAGCCAGCAGCGATATGAGGGGCGGAGCCAGCAGCGATATGAAGGGCGGAGCCAGCAGCGATATGAAGGGCGGAGCCAGCAGCGATATGAGGAGCGCTCTCAGCACTGACAGGAGCAGGTGTGTGTGCAGCCAGTTCCTCTGCTGTGGGTGTTGTGGTGTGTGAGCTTCGCCGTGTATATAATATACACACATATATATATATATATATATATATATATATATACAGAGTTGAAATCAGAAGTTTCCATACACTGTATAAATAGACACATCTGCAGGTTTTTCTCAATATCTGACATGAAATCAGAATAAACCTTTCCCATTTTAGGTCAATTAGGATTACCATCATTTGTAATATTTGCCAAATGCCAGAATAATGAGAGAGAGAGAGAATGTTTAAGGACATTTTTATTACTTACTGCTAAGTCAAAAGTTTCCCTCTTCCCTCTCCTCATTCATTGGGAGTGGGGCGCGGAGGATGCTGGGTGGGACGCGCGGGGTAACCCCCGCTCACAGCCCAGCATCCACCGCGGGGTCCGCGACTCTAATGTCACCCCTCATTTGACGTGACATCAGCGGAAGAAAGAGCCGGCTGCAGCCGGGAGGTCACGTGATGCCTGTGAGTGGCGCTATCGCCAGTCCCTCCTACAGGAAATCAACCCCACATGATGCTGCCTCCCCCGTGTTTCACAGTTGGGATGGTGTTCTTAGGCTTCCAAGCTTCTCCTTTTTTCTTCCAAAAGTAACGATGGTCACTATGCCCAAAAAGTTCAATTTTAGTTTCATCAGACCACGGGACATGTCTCCAAAAATTAAGGTCTTTGTTCCTGTGTGCATTTGCAAACATTAATCTGGCTTTTTTATCTTTCTTTTGGAGTAATGGCTTCTTCCTGGCACAGTGGCCTTTCAGCCTATATTCATACAGTACTCATTTCACTGTGGATATTGACACAATCTTATCAACTTCCCCTATCATCTTCACAAGATCTTTTTCTTTTGTCCTTGATATGCACATATCGGAATAAAGCACGTTCATCTCTGGGACACAGAACCCGTCTCCTTCCTGAGCGGTATGATGGCTGGACATTCCCATCTTGTTTGTACTTGCATATAATTGTTTGTACAGATTAACGAGACACTTTCAGGTATCTAGAAATTGTACCCAAGGATAAGCCAGACTTGTGCAAGTCCACAATTCTCTTAGCAGGGGGTTGGACCAGATGACCCAGGAGGTCCCTTCCAACTCAACCATTCTATGATTCTATGATTCTATGATTCTTCCTGATATCTTGGTTGATTTCTTTAGACTTTCCCATGATGCTACACAAAGAAGCAGTGTGTTTCAGGTGTGCATTAAAAAACATCCACAGGTGTGTCTCTAATTAACTGAGATGTTGCCAAAAAAACTATCAGAAGTTTCCAAACACATGACATCATCATATGGGCAGTCCAGAATTGTTTAAAGGTATAGCAATATTAGTGTATGTAAACTTATGACTTTGCAGTAAGTAATAAAAATGCTTTAAAACATTCTCTCTCTCTCTTATTATTCTGGCATTTGGCAAATCTTAAAAATTATGGTAATCCTAATTGACCTAAAACGTGAAGGTTTATTCTGATTTCATGTCAGATATTGAGAAAAACATGCAGATGTGTCTTTTTATTGTTATGATCTGCAACAAGTACTAAGGAAAGAAAGGAGAAAGCTATCCCTACAGTAAGACTAAGCTGAATCCCTACGATGTAGCGGGCTGCCTGTTCCTAGCGAACAGACCCGCCTTAGTCCTCGGCTAGTCTGAACGAAGACCTATAGCATAAAGGAGAGGGGTCCCTAAAAGAACTAAGGACTGGAACAAAAATGGGACATCTCCTAAACAGAGAAGTTGTTACAAAACACAAAAAGATAAACTGACAAAAAGGTACTAGAGGTCCCAGAAGGACCAAGCGAACTGACAGAGAAAGGCACAGAAGCACCTGGCTAGAAAAGCAGTCAAACAACACTGAAGTCCAACACAGCCAAAAGGGCGGAGCTGGAATATAAAGGCAGATGGTCTTGTGACCGCAAAACACAAGATGGAAAAAACAAACAGGAGGGTTCTAACATTTATATAGTGTATGTAAATTTCTGGTTTCAACTGTGTATACAGGTGACAGGAGCAGGTGTGTGTGCAGCCAGGTCCGCTCTTTTTGTGGCGCCGCAGCGGAGCGTGTTGTGGTGTGTGAGCTCTGCCGTGTATATAGTACAGAGGAGTATATATATATGTGTGTATGTATATATATATACATACACACATACACACGGGGCATGCAGGAGTTTTTAGTTTACCAGTTTGGGTCCATGCGGAGCAGCTATAGGATTCACTGGTAACATTTTGGGGAACAGACGTTTTTATAATTTTTATTCCATTTTTCTTTTGCGTGAGATTAATAAAAAAACAATTCTGCTGATGTTTTTTTATTTTTTCCAGCATTCAATGGCAAAACCCCAGGAATGGTTCTTATATTTTTTCTTTCCAGCATTTATCGTGCAGTATAGAGACAAAATGAACAAAAGCTACAATTTTGCCATTAATTCTTACTATTTTATTCTTATGCTGTTTTTCGTGCCGGATAAATCATGTGATCGTTGTACAGTTTGGGTTGTTGTTCTCTGCGATGTTAATCAGGTTTAGTTGTTTTGTTCTTGTTTTTTGGGGGTTTATTTTAATAAAATCTAGTTTTAATGTAAGAAAAAAAATTATATTTGAGTTTTTACTTTGTATATTTCCAAATATTTTATTGAAACGGAGTAAAGGAAAGAAGGATGAACTAGTGGTAGAGCAACTGTAAAGGACCCCTGCCAGTCCCTAAAACTAAAGGGGCCTGTGACGACACAGCATTTAATCGTAATTATCCAGATGTAAATTCCATAGGCCCAGAATGATAGACTATTGCCTGAATTATTAACTATTGAATTTATGTGTTTCTTTCTTCGGTTGGTCAACGCACATGATCTTTTGTCATGAGTCTGAATGTTGACTCATCTTGTAGGTTGAGGTGATATTTGTTCATTGATAAATGGTTATTTACCTCTTATATCAACTCTTCTGGTTTATTGTACTGTTATCTTTACAATACAGGGACGCAGGCTCTTTGAACAATGGATGTTTGCTAAATATGTTGATTACCATTTTATAAGTCCATGCAATTTGTTGACTTGCATTGTTTCGGAATTTATAGTTTATCCTTCAATGTTTGCAATGTTTGCAAGTCAACATTGGGGGATGAACTGTGGATGCTCCAGTAATGGGAATTAGTAACACCAGCCCTTTCTCTTGACTTGTGAATGAAGTCTTGAAGAAGGACAGTTGTGAACTACATAAAGGAGTCTTTTTACAAAACCACTGCCAGGAACACTCTATGGGACAGCTCTACAGAACACCATGAATCCATTAAGAGGGACACAGATTTGGTTTCTACAGGATGCCAGCTTAAGGGACCACAGCCCCGGCTGGAGGAATACAAATCTGCTCCATTGACTACTATAGAACCCATGGATACATCTGGGAAAACCAGGTTGGGACCCACCAGTCACCTGGTCCCATGGAGATGTTTGGAGTAGCCAGGTTGGGACACTCCGGCCACCTGGAACTCGTGAATATGCTCGGAAAAAGCCAAGTCGGGACCTTCCAGTCACCTAGTTCCATGGATATGTTTGGAGAAGCCAGGTTGGAACTTTCTGGTCTCCTGGCCACGTACCTCAATGGACTGTCAGCTTTCTAAGCTTGTTGTTACCTCCTCTTTGTGGGTGCTCTTTGGTGGGGGTGCCATTGGTGGGGGTAGTCAGCCCCAGAAGCCCCTCGGATTGGCAGCTGCTTTAATCCCAGCGAGTCAGCGGAAGGGTGAGACTCTGTAATTTGCACCATATTAGGTATTTGCTGGGACTGTTCGATGTGTTTATTGTGTGTTTGGTGGCTCAATAAAATATTACCTCACTGTTTTACAATCATCCTGTGTTGTTGTTTATGTATCTTCTATCAGTGATGGATTATAATGAGTGTGATCTGCTCCACCATGAGGGGCCCGATCCTCCCGGGGGCCCACGTTCAAAGATCCCAGCACGGCTCAGGACGGATTCTTGTAGTGCTGATGTTTGATAAATAGGATAATAGAGCGCTCATAGAAAATAAATGTCTGACCTCTTCTTTCTGATGGGCATTTTAGAGCGAGGAGCTGCGCTCTGGACTCACCGCTGCACTCCCCATGCCATTGCGGTGGCCATCTTAATATCGATCTGTGCGGAGGAGACTTTGGGAGTCAGACGGAGGTGTCAAATGTACGGACCCTTTTAATCACAGGATGGAGGGTCACTGTGAATATTAATTCATGAACCACTGTGCATAGTGACTCGCCCCCAGGGCCGTGGGGCACTCGGCAGCCGGGCCTCTGGTTGCCGGGGGATATCACGGTGGCTGGCCCAGTCCGTGGCCCAGGGCGGTCACTCAAAGGGGGGGGGGGATGCTTATAGGGGAAATTGTCGTGACGCCACCTGTGGATTCTGGTAAGAGGTTACCAGCGCTGCGACAGTCCACTGAGGCTGATGTTAGGGGCAGCTATGATGGGACGGCTCCCCACAGGTAGAGCAGGCCTCAGGGCAGTGTAGAGGTGTAGAAAGATGGTGGAAGCAGGAGGGAGACGGCAGGACGGTTCCAGAGGAAGTACAGGCACACACACAAGGGTAAACTTCAATACCTTTACTGGTGGTGATGCAGGTACGGTCCAGGGCTTGTGGGGGCCCCGGGGGGATGCTGCGGGCTTGTGGGGGCCCTAAGGGGATGCTGCGGGCTTGTGGAGCCCTGGGGGGGATTCTGCGGGCTTGTGGGGCCCTGGAGGGGATGCTGTGGGCTTGTGGGTGCTCTGGGGGGGATGCTGCAGGCTTGTGGGGTCTATGGGGGGGATGCTGCAGGCATGTGGGGGCTCTGGGGGGGGTGATGCAGGCTTGAGGGGGGCCCTGGGGGGATGCAGCCGGCTTGTGGGGGCCCCAGGGAGGATGCAGCGGGCTTGTGGGGCCTCTGTATGGGGTCCAGCCTGCATATGGCATTACATGGGGACCAGGCAGTATTCTCTATGGTGAATTATATGGGATCCAGTATTTTGTATGGAGCATTATATAGGGCTCATAATACTGTATGGAGGACATAGTGGTGCCATAACACTGTATGGAGGACTATACTGTCCGGTCTGCACTGTGCGCTGTGAGGATTCACCGGTTTCTGAGCTATTGTAGAATTTACAGTAGATATCACTCATGAAATGTAAGAAGTCAGTGACATTTTTGGCATTGTACTATATCTATATCTATAATTTCTCTGCTGTATCTGTGCATCATGAATGGTTGGCTGTGTTAAAGGGGCCACTGAGACTCTTTCGCCCGGGGCCCACGAAAACCTGGAGGAGGGAGCATCATGTGACACTCCCTCTCCCATCATTCCTCCTCTGCGTCTGACGCAGCGGCATGATGACGCGCCACGCTGTGTCAGACAGTGGAGCTGGCAGCTGCTGAGGTGATCAGCTGCAGAGACTGAAGCAGCAGGGATTGAGGAGCGGTAAGTATGTATTTATTTTTAAATCAGTGTGTACTGATAATACTGGAGAACTGGGGCTGCATTTTACCCTACGGGTGGGGGGGGGCTGCATTTTACCCTATGGGGGGCTGCATTATACTGCGTACAGGACCATGGGGGAATGCATTATACTGAGTGGAGAACCATGGCGAGTGTCTTAAGGCCCCGTCACACTAAGCGATGCAGCAGCGATCCCGACAACGATACGACCTGTCAGGGATCGTTGCTGCATCGCTAATACATCGCTGGCGAGCTGTCAAACAGGCAGGCTCACCAGCGATCAGGGGAGCAGCAATATCGTGGAAAGAATCGTTCCACGATGTCCTGCTCCTGTTACCAGCCTGCTGCTTAAGCAGGAGCAGGCTGGTAACTATGGTAAACATCGGGTTACTAAGTGTGCGTGTGCCCCTAGTAACCCGCTGTTTATCATGGATACGACTCTGCTAAGGTGAACGGTAGCCTCCGCACACCGTAGCAGAGTGGTATCCATGGTAAACAGCGGGTTACTAAGTGCGCGCGTGCCCCTAGTAACCCAATGTTTACCATGGTTACCAGCCAGATCGTTGGTCCCGCTGGTCACACACAGCGATGTGTGCTGGCCAGCGGGAGGCCAACGACCAAAAAATGGTCCAGGATACTTTGCAGCGATCAGCGACCTCACAGCAGGGGCCTGATCGCTGCAAAGTGTCACACATAGCGACATCGCTGGTGAGGTCGCTGGTGAGTCACCAAAACCGTGACACAGCAGCGATCTCGCTAGCGATATCGCTATGTGAGACGGGGGCTTTATACTGTGTGGAGGACCATGGGGGAGTACATTGTACTGTGTGGAGGACCATGGGGGAGTGCATTGTACTGTGTGGAGGACCATGGGGGAGTGCATGGTACTGTGTGGAGGACCATGGGGGAGTGCATTATACTGTGTGGAGGACCACGGGGAGTGCATTGTACTGTGTGGAGGACCACGTGGGAGTGCATTATACTGCGTGGAGGACCACGAGGGAGTGCATTATACTGCGTGGAGGACCATGGCGAGTGCCTTATACTGTGTGGAGAACCATGGCGATAGTCTTATACTGAGTGCATTATACTCTATGGAGTGTGGAGAGGTGTGGGGCAGTTGGGGGATCATACTTTACCCTGGGAGTTGAGGTCGGGTACAGTAGGGTCATTATACTGCGCATATGGAGGAATTCACCATGGGGGTATCATACCGTGTTTGGGGGGCACTTTTGTTGGCACCACACTTTATGGGCAATGAAAAAGGGATCTAGGACTTCAGCAGGAGGAAAATTACTATGTAAAGGCTGGAAGGTTGTGAGATCTGATCTTCTGCGACCCCGACAATTATTTACATTTTTGTTGCTGGGGGGGGGGCCCAATTAGAACTTCTGCGTCCTATGTACGCCCCTGATTATACCAAATCCTCAGCTGTGCTGGTACTAAGGATATGGACACTCAGACATTTTGGGCTAAATATATACATACAAATATTTTTTTCAATAACGTTTCATAAACAATTTGGCTTTTTTATTTCCTTTGCATTGCTAGTTGCAGAATGAGCTCACTGAGAATTTATCAGTGAGCTCATTCTGACCTTCTCTGTGCTGATTAAGTTCACAGACCAGCATGAAAGTTGGGCTGATCTCTGATGCAGTCATAAATCATCGCAGAAATAAAAGCGCTGGAAACTCCACATCATAAGGAGCTCACTGACTGATTCTCAAGTTAACTCATTCTGCAGCCATCAATGTGCTGCTGGGAAACAAAAAGCTGGTAAAGGCCGAACAGAGCAAATGTTACAAGAAGCAAAATAGTAAAAAGTATTTTTAGAGCAATATACATGTATTTAAAGGGATTGTCCGGTGTGAAGCTGAAGGCTGCAGTCATCTGTGTGACTCTCTGTGACTGCAGACTTGTAATCCTCACATCATGTAGACTGCGCGCTGCCAGCATTATTCTCAGCCCAGAGATGGCAGAAGCCCCTGTATCATGTGTACAGGAATTGTGCCCCCTCTCCCCGAGGAGCAGCAGTGCCTCGTCCTCCAGATACATGAGGGTCCCATCGGGGAGATCCGCATGTACCGGCCATGATGTCATCTCCATGGATACGGCATCAATGTGCAGAGCAGAAGACCCCTGTAAGGGAGAGCTCAGACGTGGGGGGATTGATGTGGATGTGAGGAGCAGATCCCCCCCATATTCACAGATTATCGCACAATACATGTGGCCTTGCACAGGAAAAACTGTGAGGAAAGAAGAAATCAGATTTCTTACAATATAGAATAATGTCCTCCTGCCCTCGTTCATGTCCAGTATTATTTATCCCCTGACCTTTAGGGTGGGGAACCCCTCCTGAGCCCCCTCCATTATATAGGAGCCATATATCTGCTCCATTACTGGCAGAAGGTAAGGAGCCAATCACACTGCACGGCTTCTACTTCCTGCTCTAAGCCCCGCCCACCTGCCTTCCCTTGAGATCTCCATGACAACCCTTGTGTGACTACAGTGACAGGCCACGCCCCCAAGGATTCTGATCAGTGCGGATGTCTCCATATTGCTGAGGACTGTGAGCGGCTGATGGGCGGAGCCAGCAGCGATGTGAGGGGCGGAGCCAGCAGTGATATGAGGGGCGGAGCCAACAGCGACAGAGGGGCGGAGCCAGCAGCGATGTGAGGGGCAGAGCCAGCAGCGATATGAGGGGCGGAGCCAGCAGCGATATGAGGGGCGGAGCCAGCAGCGATGTGAGGGGCAGAGCCAGCAGCGATATGAGGGGCGGAGCCAGCAGTGATATGAGGGGCGGAGCCAGCAGCGATATGAGGGGCGGAGCCAACAGCGACATGAGGGGCGGAGCCAGCAGCGACATGAGGGGCGGAGCCAGCAGCGATATGAGGGGCGGAGCCAGCAGCGACATGAGGAGCGGAGCCAGCAGCGATATGAGGGGCGGAGCCAGCAGCGACATGAGGGGCGGAGCCAGCAGCGATATGAGGAGCGCTCACAGCACTGACAGGAGCAGGTGTGTGTGCAGCCCGTTCCTCTGCTGTGGGTGTTGTGTTGTGTGAGCTTCGCCGTGTATATATTATACATACACAGTTGAAATCAGAAATTTCCATACACTGTATAAATAGACACATCTGCAGGTTTTTCTCAATATCTGACATGAAATCATAATAAACCTTTCCCATTTTAGGTCAGTTAGGATTACCATCATTTTTAATATTTGCCAAATGCCAGAATAATGAGCGTCTCTTGTAAGGGGCATTAAAAGAGTCTTGTTATACCACTCTGACCTCCACGTGTCTTGTAAGGGGCATTAAAACCGTCTTGTTACACCACTCTGACCTCCACGTGTCTTGTAAGGGGCATTAAAACCGTCTTGTTATACCACTCTGACCTCCACGTGTCTTGTAAGGGGCATTAAAACCGTCTTGTTATACCACTCTGACCTCCACGTCTCTTCAGAGTGGCATTAAAACCGTCTTGTTATACCACTCTGACCTCCACGTCTCTTCTGAGGGGCATTAAAACCATCTTGTTATACCACTCTGACCTCCACGTCTCTTGTAAGGGGCATTAAAACCGTCTTGTTATACCACTCTGACCTCCACGTCTCTTCTGAGGGGCATTAAAAGCGTCTTGTTATACCACTCTGACCTCCACGTGTCTTGTAAGGGGCATTAAAACCGTCTTGTTATGCCACTCTGACCTCCACGTCTCTTCTGAGGGGCATTAAAAGCGTCTTGTTAAGCTACTGGGACCTCCACGACTCTTCGAACGGGCATTGCATTTTCTCATAATTTTTGGAAACTTTTGCTTGGAAGGCATAAGCAAATACTATGGGAGACCCACTCCCCAATAATGGGAATAATGTTTTTAAGATGCTGTACTGTATGGCTCTTGTAAGGGGCATTAAAACCGTCTTGTTAAGCTACTGTGACCTCCACGTCTCTTCAAAGGAGCATTAAAAGCGTCTTCTTAAGCCACTCTGAACTCCACAGCTCTTCCAAGGGGCATTGAAATGTTGTTTTTAATTACCTTACCTCTAATCTCCACGACTCCTCCAACGGGCATTGCATTTCCTCCTAATTTTAGTCAGCTTTTGCTTTTCAATGCAAAGGTGAAAACTAAGGGAGACACACTCCCCAATAATGGGTAGAAGGTTTTTAGTACGCTGTAATCCACGTCTGTTTCCAGGGGCATTGCAGTTCCTTATAATTTTTGGAAAGCCTTCCATTCACTGCTTAGGCCAACAGTGCACAGGAGACCCAGTTGCCATAAATGGAAAAAAAGGTTTAGTTAAGGCCCTCTGACCTCCATGTCATTTCCAAGGGGCATTGGAGTGCCTCAAAAGTTTTGGTAGGCATTGCACTCACTGTATGCCCTATAACTGTGTAGCCAAACCGCTCCTTTTGTTACAGAAACATATCCTACAAGACATATGTGGTTGACTGGCCTGACATTGATGTGAATGGTCCCTGTTCCTCCTGCTCTTTCTCCTTTTCCACTACCTCATCCATCATTTATCACTTGAAGCTTTGTTTTAACGAGAGTCATAGAACTTGGATAGTAGCAGGAAAACATCCAGCAATCCTCGGAGGAGGTAGGATATGCGCCAAAACGCTGACCACCTCAGGCCTAGCCACTACTACATACATGCGCTTGCATTCCTTGAAAACAAAGCAGATGCTAACTTCTATCATCCTCATCATGCTCCTCACCTTGGTACTCTCAACTCCCCTGATAGAGAAGCCAGGGCCCACCGGAGAAGTCGGGTTCTTTGGTGGGCTCGTCCAATGCTGCCCTAAAGCAGGCCAGTCTAAGAAAAGTGTGTGGGGATGTTCCGCGGAGAAATCGGGGCGGCTTGGAACCGTTTATGGACACCTGGCCGCGGGGCGGCTGGGGACCGAGTGTGGACACCCGGCCGCCCCCTGGCGGCTGGGGACCGAGCATGGACACCCGGCCGCCGGGCGGCTGGGGACTGAGTATCGATACCTCGCTGCCGAAGCAGCCATGAGGTAGTGGCCAGCTCTGGCCTCCACATGCCTAAAAGGCCCAATTTCAAGTGCACGCATGCTAGCAGTATGGTATTGCAGCCTCGGGGTGGGTTGGTGGCAGGTTGCACACTTATGCTTGCATTCCAACAAAACAAAGCAGATGCTAACTTCTATCATCATCATGCTCCTCACCTTGGCATTCTCACCTCCCCTGATGGAGTCGGGTTCTCTAGTGGGCTCATCCAATGCTGCCCTAAAGCAGGCCAGTCTAAGAAAAGTGTGTGGGGATGTTCCGCGGAGAAATCGGGGTGGCTGGGGACCGTCTATGGACACCCCGCCGCCCCCAGGCGGCTGGGGACCAGCTGTGGACACCCGGCCGCCGGGCGGCTGGGGACTGAGTATGGATGCCTCGCTGCCGAAGCAGCCATGAGGTAGTGGCCAGCTTCGGCCTCCTCAAAACTAAAAGGCCCAATTTCAAGTGCAAGCTAGAAGTATGGTATTGCAGCCTGGGGGTGGGTGGGTGGTTGGCTGCATATTTGCGCTTGCATTGCAAGGAATGGGGGAGGTACAATTGAACACTGCCCTGGGACAAGGACTTGCACGGGGATAGTTGCAAGTCTGCATCTTCTGATGCGGCAAGGATCACTTCTGATGGGCACACTTTTAGGCAGTGACCTGGGAGTCAGAGATCCTTCCAGGGGTCTTCCCCATGCTGTTCCCATGTCTTTTCAGCACTGTATGCATGTGTCACACAGCACATGGCCAGATAAGGTTGTAAAATGTTAAAATGACATTTCCCGGTGAATGCATTTGTCACAGTTGAAAGCAATACAAAAGTGCAAAAACGCATAAAAAATGCTACTTGTGAACATAGCCCAAGGTGTGGAGGAGTATTTTTGTTTTTGGTTATTTATTTTACCTTATACACAAGTCTTTACCCTGGAAAAGAAATTCCTTAACATATTTCACAGGAAAAAAGTTTCACTTTCGTTTTTAAACATTTTCTTATGAGCCTGTAAAAGTGGCTTAATACCTCTGACCACGTTGTTGACAACAGTGACCTGGGGGTCAGAAATGCTTCCTGGGGCGATCCCCATGCTGTCCCCATGTCATCTGAGCACTGTCACTATCATTTTGGGCACTTTTTAGGCTTTCTACAGACTGCCGGGGGTGCCTCCGCAAAAATGCTCGGGTCTCCCATAGACTAACATGGGCTCGTTGCTCAGGTCGAGCACCCGAGTATCACGGCGAGCTCGAGCCGAGCTTCGAGCACCCGAGCATTTTAGTGCTCGCTCAACACTATTTATAACGGGGGCACAAGCTAGTGACTGATTTATATTCTCAGTGGAGCAGGATTCATTGCGGTGAATGATATACTCATGGGCACAGTGTGGCACATATTTGCATTTGGTGGCACAGTGGGCGGCATTATTTATTTAAGTCGCTTATATTTGTAACATTTTTGTTTTTCAGGAGTGCGGTGATCTGCTGAAAAGTGCGGAGCAGCCGAAACCTGGACAGCAAACTGCAAAGACGAATCATGACGGGAAGTCGTCACGAAAGACTGGACTAGGTAAAGAAGAGAAGAAAGAGAGCGACTGCAGTGTATAAACTGGAGGGTTAGGTGGGGCCCATTATATTATAATAAATCTATGTGCGGCCCATTATATTATAATAAATCTATGTGGGGCCCATTATATTATAATAAATCTATGTGGGGTCCATAATATTATAATAAATCTATGTGGGGTACATAATATTATAATAAATCTATGTGGGGTCCATAATATTAAAGGGACGGATATGTGGGGCCCATTATATTATAATAAATCTATGTGGTGCCCATTATATTAAAGGGAAAGCTATGTGGGGCCAATTATATTAAAGGGAAAGCTATGTGGGGCCAATTATATTAAGGGGAAAGCTATGTGGGGCCCATTATATTAAAGAGAAAGCTATGTGGGGCCCATTATATTAAAGAGAAAGCTATGTGGGGCCCATTATATTAAAGAGAAAGCTATGTGGGGCCCATTATATTAAAGAGAAAGCTATGTGGGGCCCATTATATTAAAGGGAAAGCTATGTGGGGCCCATTATATTAAAGAGAAAGCTATGTGGGCCCATTATATTAAAGAGAAAGCTATGTGCGGCCCATTATATTAAAGAGAAAGCTATGTGGGGCCCATTATATTAAAGAGAAAGCTATGTGGGGCCCATTATATTAAAGAAAAAGCTATGTGGGTCCCATTATATTAAAGAAAAAGCTATGTGGGGCCCATTATATTAAAGGGAAAGCTATGTGGGGCCCATTATATAAAAGGGAAAGCTATGTGCGGCCCATTATATAAAAGGGAAAGCTATGTGCGGCCCATTATATTAAAGAGAAAGCTATGTGGGGCCCATTTTATAAGAGAAAGCTATGTGGGGCCCATTATATTAAAGAGAAAGCTATGTGGGGCTCATTATATTAAAGGGAAATCTATGTGGGGCCCATTATATAATAATAAAATCTATGTGGTGCCCATTATATTAAAGGGAAAGCTATGTGGGGCCCATTATATTAAAGGGAAAGCTATGTGGGGCCCGTTATCTTAAAGGGACATCTACGTAGGGCCCATTATATTAAATGGATGGCTATGTAGGGCCCATTATATTAAAGAGAGAGCTATGTGGGGCCCATTATATTAAAGAGAAAGCTATGTGGGGCCCATTATATTAAAGAGAAAGCTATGTGGGGCCCATTATATTAAAGGGAAAGCTATGTGGGGCCCATTATATTAAAGGGAAAGCTATGTGGGGCCCGTTATCTTAAAGGGACATCTACGTAGGGCCCATTATATTAAATGGATGGCTATGTAGGGCCCATTATATTAAAGAGAGAGCTATGTGGGGCCCATTATATTAACCCCTTAAGCCCCGCGGGTGGTTTGCACGTTAATGACCGGGCCAATTTTTACAATTCTGACCACTGTCACTTTATGAGGTAATTACTCTCGAACGCTTCAACGGATCCCCCTGATTCTGAGATTGTTTTTTCGTGACATATTGTACTTCATGATTGTGGAAAAATTTCTTCGATATCACTTGCGTTTATTTGTGAAAAAAACGGAAATTTGGCGAAAATTTTGAAAATTTTGCAATTTTCAAAATTTGAATTTTTAAGCCCTGAAATCAGAGCGATATGTCACACAAAAGAGTTAATAAATAACATTTCCCACATGTCTACTTTACATCAGCACAATTTTGGAACCAAAATTTTTTTTTGTTAGGGAGCTATAAGGGTTAAAAGTTGACCAGCGATTTCTCATTTTTCCAACAAAATTTACAAAACCATTTTTTTAGGGACCACATCACATTTGAAGTCACTTTGAGAGGTCTTTATGACAGAAAATACCCAAAAGTGACACCATTCTAAAAACTGCACCCCTCAAGGTGCTCAAAACCACATTCAAGAACTTTATTAACCCTTCAGGTGCTTCACAGGAATTTTTTGAATGTGGAAGAAAAAAATTAACATTTAACTTTTTTCACAAAAATGTTAATTTAGACCCAATTTTTTTTATTTTCACAGGGGTAACAAGAAAAAATGGACCCCAAAATTTGTTGTGCAATTTCCCCTGGGCACGCAGATACCCAATATTTGGGGAAAAAATACTGTTTGGGCGCACGGCAGGGCTCGGAAGGGAAGGAGCGCTATTTGACTTTTTGATTGTAAAATTTGCTTGAATAATTAGCGGACGCCATGTTGTGTTTGGAGAGCCCATGTGTGCCCAAACTTTGGAGCTCCCCCACAAGTGACCCCATTTTGGAAACTAGACCCCCCAAGGCACCTTTCTAGATGCATAGTGAGCACTTGGAACCCCCAGGTGCTTCACAAATTGATTCGTAACAATGAAAAAGTGAAAAAAAAAAACACTTTTTCATTTTTATGAATCAATTTGTGAAGCACCTGAGTGTTCCAAGTGCTCACAATGCATCTAGATAGGTGCCTTGGGGGGTCTAGTTTCCAAAATGGGGTCACTTGTGGGGGAGCTCCAATGTTTGGGCACACAGCGGCTCTCCAAACGCAACATGGTGTCGCTAACAATTTGAGCCGATTTTCCGTTAAATTTGTTAGAGGACACCATGTTGCATTTAGAGAGTCCCTGTGTGCCCAAACATTGGAGCTCCCCCACAAGTGACCCCATTTTGGAAACTAGACCCCCCAAGGCACCTATCTAGATGCATAGTGAGCACTTGGAACCCCCAGGTGCTTCACAAATTGATTCGTAACAATGAAAAAGTGAAAAAAAAAACACTTTTTCATTTGTATGAATCAATTTGTGAAGCACCTGAGGTTTCCAAGTGCTCACTATGCATCTAGATAGGTGCCTTGGGTGGTCTAGTTTCCAAAATGGGGTCACTTGTGGGGGAGCTCCAATATTTGGGCACACAGCGGCTCTCTAAATGCAACATGGTGTCCGCTAACAAATTTAACGCAAAATTGGCTCAAATTGTTAGCGACACCATGTTGCGTTTGGAGAGCTGCTGTGTGCCCAAACATTGGAGCTCCCCCACAAGTGACCCCATTTTGGAAACTAGACCCCCCAAGGCACCTATCTAGATGCATAGTGAGCACTTGGAACCCCCAGGTGCTTCACAAATTGATTCGTAACAATGAAAAAGTGAAAAAAAAAAACACTTTTTCATTTTTATGAATCAATTTGTGAAGCACCTGAGTGTTCCAAGTGCTCACAATGCATCTAGATAGGTGCCTTGGGGGGTCTAGTTTCCAAAATGGGGTCACTTGTGGGGGAGCTCCAATGTTTGGGCACACAGCGGCTCTCCAAACGCAACATGGTGTCGCTAACAATTTGAGCCGATTTTCCGTTAAATTTGTTAGAGGACACCATGTTGCATTTAGAGAGTCCCTGTGTGCCCAAACATTGGAGCTCCCCCACAAGTGACCCCATTTTGGAAACTAGACCCCCCAAGGCACCTATCTAGATGCATAATGAGCACTTGGAACCCCCAGGTGCTTCACAAATTGATTCGTAACAATGAAAAAGTGAAAAAAAAAACACTTTTTCATTTGTATGAATCAATTTGTGAAGCACCTGAGGGTTCCAAGTGCTCACTATGCATCTAGATAGGTGCCTTGGGTGGTCTAGTTTCCAAAATGGGGTCACTTGTGGGGGAGCTCCAATATTTGGGCACACAGCGGCTCTCTAAATGCAACATGGTGTCCGCTAACAAATTTAACGCAAAATTGGCTCAAATTGTTAGCGACACCATGTTGCGTTTGGAGAGCTGCTGTGTGCCCAAACATTGGAGCTCCCCCACAAGTGACCCCATTTTGGAAACTAGACCCCCCAAGGCACCTATCTAGATGCATAGTGAGCACTTGGAACCCCCAGGTGCTTCACAAATTGATTCGTAACAATGAAAAAGTGAAAAAAAAAACACTTTTTCATTTTTATGAATCAATTTGTGAAGCACCTGGGGGTTCCAACTGCTCACTATGCATCTAGATAGGTGCCTTGGGGGGTCTAGTTTCCAAAATGGGGTCACTTGTGGGAGAGCTCCAATGTTTGGGCACACAGGGACTCTCTAAATGCAACATGGTATCCGCTAACAAATTGAATGGAAAATCGGCTCAAATTGTTAGCGGACACCACATTGCGTTTGGAGAGCTTCTCTGTGCCCAAACTTTGGAGCTCCCCCACAAGTGACCCCATTTTGGAAACTAGACCCCCCAAGGCACCTTTCTAGATGCATAGTGAGCACTTGGAACCCCCAGGTGCTTCACAAATTGATTCGTAATAATGAAAAAGTGAAAAAAAAAACACTTTTTCATTTTTACGAATTAATTTGTGAAGCACCTAGGGGTTCCAAGTGCTCACTATGCATCTAGATAGGTGCCTTGGGGGGTCTAGTTTCCAAAATGGGGTCACTTGTGGAGGAGCTCCAATGTTTGGGCACACAGGGACTCTCCAAATGCAACATGATATCCGCTAACAATTTGAGCCGACAATTTGTTAGCGGATATCATGTTGCATTTGGAGAGTCCCTGTGTGCTCAAACATTGGAGCTCCCCCACAAGTGACCCCATTTTGGAAACTAGACCCCCCAAGGCACCTATCTAGATTCATAGTGAGCACTTGGAACCCCAGGTGCTTCACAAATTGATTCATAAAAATGAAAAAGTGTTTTTTTTTTCACTTTTTCATTTTTACGAATCAATTTGTGAAGCACCTGGGGGTTCCAAGTGCTCACTATGCATCTAGAAAGGTGCCTTGGGGGGTCTAGTTTCCAAAATGGGGTCACTTGTGGGGGAGCTCCAAAGTTTGGGCACAGAGGGGCTCTCCAAACGCAATGTGGTGTCCGCTAACAATTTGAGCCGATTTTCCATTCAATTTGTTAGCGGATACCATGTTGCATTTAGAGAGTCCCTGTGTGCCCAAACATTGGAGCTCCCCCACAAGTGACCCCATTTTGGAAACTAGACCCCCCAAGGCACCTATCTAGATTCATAGTGAGCACTTGGAACCCCAGGTGCTTCACAAATTGATTCATAAAAATGAAAAAGTGTTTTATTTTCACTTTTTCATTTTTACGAATCAATTTGTGAAGCACCTGGGGGTTCTAAGTGCTCACTATGCATCTAGATAGGTGCCTTGGGGGGTCTAGTTTCCAAAATGGGGTCACTTGTGGGGGAGCTCCAATGTTTGGACACACAGGGGCTCTCCAAACGCAACATGGCGTCCGCTAACAATTTGAGCCGATTTTCCATTCAATTTGTTAGCGGACACCATGTCGCGTTTGGAGAGCCCGTGATGTGCCTAAACAGTGGAGCTCCCCCACAAGTGTCCCCATTTTGGAAACTATACCCCTCAAAGATTTTATTAAGGTGTATAGTGAACATTTTGAACCCAGAGGTACGGCACATTATTTGTTTACATTAGGTCATCATATTGAATAAGTTTTCATTATTCTTGAGCGCAAGTGCTCGCTACTTGAGTTTGCATCGGGTACTCAGGTATGCACCATGTACAGCGTGTGCTCGAGTGACATGCTCGAGTCCCTGCTCCGCATGTTTCACGGTTATTAGACATCCAAAAAAAAACATGCGGGGATCGCTCGTGCATGGCAGGCAATCCCCGTAAAGTTTTTTGGCCGCGAAGCATATGGGGCAGAGACTCGAGCATGTCACTCAAATACCCACGATACTAAATGCATACCAGAGCACCCGATGCAAACTCAAGTAGCGAGCACTTGCTCTCAACACTAGTCGCCATATCGTCATCTTTTTTTCTTACTTTTGAAAAAAATCCCAACCCCAGCCCTAACCCTAGCACAACCCTAGCCCCAGCACAACCCTAGCCCCAGCACAACCCTAGCCCCAGCACAACCCTAGCCCCAGCACAACCCTAGCCCCAAACCCAGCCCTAACCCTAGCCCAATCCTAACTCAAGAGTTTATTTTTGACGCCGTTCCTTGTGCGGTATAAGTGATTAGACGACTTTATTCTTCGGGTCGGTGTGATTACAGCAATGCCAGAATCATATGGGGTTTTTATGACTGACAGCTGTCACACACTAAAAGACGCATTTTTTGTAAAATCTAGTTTTTGCATCGCCATATTTTGAGAGCTATAATTTTTCCAAATTTTGGCAGACAGTCATGTGACGGCTCGTTTTTTGCGGGATGACTTGACGTTGTTATTGGTGCCATTTTCAGGCACGTGACATTTTTTGATCGCTTTCTATTCCGATTTTTGGGAGGCAGAATAAACAAAAACCAACAATTCAGGAATTGTTTTTTTTTTTTTTTTTTATTCTGTTCCGCGTGTGGTAAAATTGATGAGGCAGCTTTACTCTTCGGGTCAGTACGTTTACAGCGGTACCACATTTGTATAATTTTTCTATGTTTTGGCGCTTATACACAATAAAAGCTATTTTATAGAAAAAAATATTTTTTAGTATCGCTTTATTCTGAGAGCTATAACTTTTTTATTTTTCGGCTGATGGAGCTATATGGCGGCTTGTTTTTTGCGGGACGAGATGACGTTTTCAGCGGTATCATTTTTATTTATATGCGTCTTTTTGATCGCGTGTTATTCCACTTTTTGTTTGGCGGTATGGTGATAAAGCATTGTTTTTTGCTTGGTTTTTTTTTTTTTTTTTTTACCGTGTTCACTGAAGGGGTTAACTAGTGGGACAGTTTTATAGGTCAGGTTGTTCCGGACGCGGCGATACCAAATATGTGTACTTTTATTGTTTTTTTTTTATTTTTTTTATAATAATATTTATTGATGGGTACATTATATTTTTATTTTTGGTGTATTATTTTTTTTATTTTTTTATAATATTTTTGCACATTTTTTTTTTTTTTTTTTTTCCACTTTCACACAGTTTATACACTTTATTACTTTGTCCCACTCTGGGACTTTCACTTTTTTTTTTCTGATCGCCTGCATGGCACAGGAATGGAGCACCATCCCTATGCCATGAAGGCTGTCAGAAGTGCACAGTGTGAAGATTGCTTGGAGATGCACTGCGCATGTCCAAGCAATCTTCCTGCTCTCTGGTGACCCGGATGTTGTCATGACGACATCGGGTCGTCATGGCAACACCCGGGAAGCCTTTGCAGACTGCGCTGGAAGCCGGAAGAGGAGGTGAGTATCGGCGATCACCTCCCCTTGCCCCCGCAATGCCGCGATCGACTTCGATCGACTTCGATCGCAGCATCGCGGGGGTTAATGTGCTGGGAGCGGTGCGTGACCGCTCCCTGCACATAGTACCGGGTGTCAGCTGTGACAATCAGCTGACACCCGGCGGCGATCGCGCCCGCACAGCCTGTGTGCGCGCGCGATCGCCATGACGTACTAATACGGGTCTGGCTCTTAAGTCCCAGGGCACAGACGCGTATTAGTACGTCAGATGTTATTAAGGGGTTAAAGAGAAAGCTATGTGGGGCCCATTATATTAAAGGGAAAGCTATGTGGGGCCCATTATATTAAAGGGAAAGCTATGTGGGGCCCATTATATTAAAGAGAAAGCTATGTGGGGCCCATTATATTAAAGGGAAAGCTATGTGAGGCCCATTATATAATAATAAAATCTATGTGGGGCCCATTATAATAAAGGGAAAGCTATGTGGGGCCCGTTATCTTAAAGGGACATCTACGTATATGATAAATTCTATATGGGGCCCATGATATTTAATGGAAGGCTATGTGAGGCCCATTATATTAAATAGAGGGCTATGTGGGGACCAATACATTAAAAAGAAAGCTATATTGGGGCCCACTATGTTATCTGGAAGGTTTTGTGGAGCCCTCTGTATTAAATTGAGGGCTATGTGAGGCCTATTAAATTAAATGGAAAGCGTTGCGGGGCCCATAATATTATATGGAGGGCTATGTGAGGCGCATTTATCAAATAAAGGGCTATGTAGAGCCAATTATATTAAATGGAAGCCTGTGTTTTGTCCATTATATTAAATAGAGATGTATCTTGGCTCCATTATAATAAATGGAAGGCAATGTGGGGACCATTATATTAAATGGAGGGTTATGTGGGGCCCATTATATTAAATGGAAGCCTATATGGAGCCCAGTAAATTAAATGTAAAGCTATGTGGGGCCCAATATTTTAAATGGAAGGTTAAGTGGGGCCAATTGTATTAAATAGAGGGCTATGTGGTGCCCAATATAAAACATGGAAGGCTTTTTGGTGCCCATTATATTAAATAGAGGGATATTTTGGCCCCATTTTATTAAATGGAAGGCTATGTCAGGTCCAATATATTAAATGGAGTCCAGTGTGGCCTATTATATTAAATTGACGGTTATGTGGGGTTCAATAAATTAAATGAAAAGCTATGTGGAGCCCAATAAATTAAATTATAGTACATGGAAGGCAATGTGCGGCTCATTATACTATATAGAGGGCTATGTGGGGGCCATTATACTTTATAGAATTCTATGTGGGGGTCCATTATACTTTTGCCAATGGCAAATTGTGTGTTCCGGTGGCACTCCAAAGGTAAAGGGTGTGCTCCGGTGGCACTCCAACGTCATAGGGTGTGCTCTGGTGGCACACCAATGGCAAAAAGGCCAAAGAGTAGACTCTGGTGGCAGACTGAGCAGCCCTAGAGTGCGCCCCAGTGATAAGCAATAAGGCCAAAGAATGTACCCTGGTGGTAGGCTAAAAAGTCCTAGAGTGCGCCCCAGTGGTAAGCAATAAGGCCAAAAAGTGCACCCCGGTGGCAGGCTAAAAAAACATAAAATGAGTGCTCCGGTGGTAAGCAAAATGGTCAGAGTGTACCCCGGTCGCAGTTAAAAAGCCCAAGTTGGGTGCCCCGGTGGTAAGCTAAAAGGCCAAAGAGTGCACCCCGGTGGAAGCTAAAAAGCCCAAGATGGGTGCCCCGGTGGTAAGCAAAAAGGTCACATATTGGGCCCCTCTGGTAGGCCTACGGGAAATAGAGTTCTCCGATGGCACACCAACGGTAAAGGGTGTGCCCGATGGTACTCCAATGGTAAAGGGTGTGCTTCAGTGGCATGACAGTGGCAAAAAGTGTACTCCGGTGGCATGCTAATGGTGAAAGGTGTGCTCTGTTGGCACCCCAACTGTAAAGAGTGTGTTCCAGTGGCACCCCAGCAGCCAATGGTGTACTTCGGTGGCAGACCATCGGGAAATGGTGTGATATGTAAGGCTCATCATAACAAAAGGGAGGGCTATGTGGGACCCATTATTTTATATGGAAAGCAAGGTGGGGCCCATTATATTAATTAGGGGCTTATGTGGGGCTCTTTATATTAAATAAAAACATATGTGGGCCCCATTAAATAAAATGGAAGGCTATGTGGACCCCATTAAATTAAATGGAAGGCTATGTGGACCCCATTAAATTAAATGGAAGGCTATGTGGGGCCCATTATATTAAATGGAAGCCTATATGGGGCCCAATAAATTAAATGAAAAGCTACAGTATGTACAGCAATAATAAAAATGGTAATAATACAGGGTGGACTATTTATATGGATACACCTAAATTAAATGGGAATGGTTGGTGATGTCAACTTCCTGTTTATGGCACATAAGTATATGGGAGGGGGAAACTTTTCCAGATGGGTGGTGACTATGGCGGCCATTTTGAAGTCGGCCATTTTGGATCTAACTTTATTTTTTTCAATGGGAAGAGGGTGATGTGACACATCAAACTCATTGAGAATTTCATAAGAAAATACAATGGTGTGCTTGGTTTTAACATAACTTTATTCTTTCATGAATTTTTTACAAGTTTATGACCACTTATAAAATGTGTTTAAAGTGCTGCCCATTGTGTTGGGTTGTCAATGCAACCCTCTTCTCCCACTCTTGACACACTGATAGCAACACCGCAGAAGAAATGCTAGCACAGGCTTTCAGTATCCGTTGTTTCAGATGCTGAAAGGTTATATGGGGCCTATTAAAATAAATGGAAGACTATGCAGGACCTCTTGTAATAACTAGAAGGCAATTTGTGGCCCATTATATTAAACTAGATGGTGGCCCGATTCTAACTCATCGGGTATTCTAGAATATGTATGCGGCCGGCCGCGACCAATCAGCGAACCGTGTTAGTGAGGACCGGAGAGCATGTTTAAATTTGGCGCCAAAACCGGTGATTGGTCACGGCTGGCGGCCGCGACCAATCAGCGAATCGTATTAGTGAGAACCGGGTAGCAGAGGTCAGTGGCGATGCAGCTGGTCATCTCCCGGCTGCTCGCAGCAGAAGTATCCCAACCGGCGGCGCCGCTCCCCGGTCCTCCCTTCACACTTGCCGTCGGGAGATCAGCGGCCCTAGCCTCTAATCTAGCGACGGTAGCCGCATGGAGGTCAGCGGCGCCGCAGGTCGGGGTACTTCTGCTGCGAGCAGCCGGGAGATGACCGGCTGCATCGCCACTGACCTCTGTGCAGAGCGGTGTTTAAATTTGGAGCCAATATCGCTGATTGGTCGTGGCCGCCGAATCGTATTAGTGAGGACAGGGGAGCGGCGCTGCCTGTGCGGGTACTTCCACTGCGAGCAGCCGGGAAATGACCGGCTGCTCGCAGCAGAAGTATCCCGACCGGTGGCGCCGCTCCCCGGTCCTCCCTTCACACTTTCCGTCGGAAGATCAGCGGCCCTAACCGCTGATCTCCCGACGGTAGCTGCATGGAGGTCAGCGGCGCCGCTGGTCGGGGTACTTCTGCTGCGAGCAACCGGGAGTTGACCGGCTGCATCGCTACTGACCTCTGTGCAGAGCGGTGTTTAAATTTGGAGCCAATATCGCTGATTGGTCGTGGCCGCCGAATCGCATTAGTGAGGACAGGGAAGCGGCGCTGCCTGTGCGGGTACTTCCACTGCGAGCAGCCGGGAAATGACCGGCTGCTCGCAGCAGAAGTATCCCGACCGGTGGCGCCGCTCCCCGGTCCTCCCTTCACACTTTCCGTCGGAAGATCAGCGGCCCTAGCCGCTGATCTCCCGACGGTAGCCGCATGGAAGTCAGCGGCGCCGCTGGTCGGGGTACTTCTGCTGCGACAGTGGACAGTGGGACAGTGGCGTGCTCCGGTGGCAAGCCAACGGGACACTGGCGTGCTCCGGTGGCAAGCCAACGGGACAGTGGCGTGCTCCGGTGGCAAGCCAACGGGAAAGTGGCGTGCTCCGGTGGCAAGCCAACGGGACAGTGGCGTGCTCCGGTGGCAAGCCAACGGGACAATGGCGTGCTCCGGTGGCAAGCCAAAGGGACAGTGGCATGCTCCGGTGGCAAGCCAACGGGACAGTGGCGTGCTCCGGTGGCAAGCCAATGGGACAGTGGCGTGCTCCGGTGGCAAGCCAACGGGAAAGTGGCGTGCTCCGGTGGCAAGCCAACGGGAAAGTGGCGTGCTCCGGTGGCAAGCCAACGGGAAAGTGGCGTGCTCCGGTGGCAAGCCAACGGGACTGTGGCGTGCTCCGGTGGCAAGCCAACGGGACTGTGGCGTGCTCCGGTGGCAAGCCAATGGGAAAGTGGCGTGCTCCGGTGGCAAGCCAACGGGAAAGTGGCGTGCTCCGGTGGCAAGCCAACGGGAAAGTGGCGTGCTCCGGTGGCAAGCCAACGGGACAGTGGCGTGCTCCGGTGGCAAGCCAACGGGACAGTGGCGTGCTCCGGTGGCAAGCCAACGGGACAGTGGCGTGCTCCGGTGGCAAGCCAACGGGACAGTGGCGTGCTCCGGTGGCAAGCCAACGGGACAGTGGCGTGCTCCGGTGGCAAGCCAACGGGACAGTGGCGTGCTCCGGTGGCAAGCCAACGGGAAAGTGGCGTGCTCCGGTGGCAAGCCAACGGGAAAGTGGCGTGCTCCGGTGGCAAGCCAACGGGACTGTGGCGTGCTCCGGTGGCAAGCCAACGGGACTGTGGGGTGCTCCGGTGGCAAGCCAACGGGACTGTGGCGTGCTCCGGTGGCAAGCCAGCGGGAAAGTGGCGTGCTCCGGTGGCAAGCCAACGGGAAAGTGGCGTGCTCCGGTGGCAAGCCAACGGGAAAGTGGCGTGCTCCGGTGGCAAGCCAACGGGAAAGTGGCGTGCTCCGGTGGCAAGCCAACGGGAAAGTGGCGTGCTCCGGTGGCAAGCCAACGGGACTGTGGCGTGCTCCGGTGGCAAGCCAACGGGACTGTGGCGTGCTCCGGTGGCAAGCCAACGGGACAGTGGCGTGCTCCGGTGGCAAGCCAACGGGACAGTGGCGTGCTCCGGTGGCAAGCCAACGGGAAAGTGGCGTGCTCCGGTGGCAAGCCAATGGGAAAGTGGCGTGCTCCGGTGGCAAGCCAACGGGAAAGTGGCGTGCTCCGGTGGCAAGCCAACGGGAAAGTGGCGTGCTCCGGTGGCAAGCCAACGGGACTGTGGCGTGCTCCGGTGGCAAGCCAAAGGGACAGTGGCGTGCTCCGGTGGCAAGCCAAAGGGACTGTGGCGTGCTCCGGTGGCAAGCCAACGGGACAGTGGCGTGCTCCGGTGGCAAGCCAACGGGACAGTGGCGTGCTCCGGTGGCAAGCCAACGGGACAGTGGCGAGCTCCGGTGGCAAGCCAACGGGACAGTGGCGTGCTCCGGTGGCAAGCCAACGGGAAAGTGGTGTGCTCCGGTGGCAAGCCAACGGGAAAGTGGCGTGCTCCGGTGGCAAGCCAACGGGACTGTGGCGTGCTCCGGTGGCAAGCCAAAGGGACAGTGGCGTGCTCCGGTGGCAAGCCAAAGGGACTGTGGCGTGCTCCGGTGGCAAGCCAACGGGACAGTGGCGTGCTCCGGTGGCAAGCCAACGGGACAGTGGCGTGCTCCGGTGGCAAGCCAACGGGACAGTGGCGAGCTCCGGTGGCAAGCCAACGGGACAGTGGCGTGCTCCGGTGGCAAGCCAAGGGGAAAGTGGTGTGCTCCGGTGGCAAGCCAACGGGAAAGTGGCGTGCTCCGGTGGCAAGCCAACGGGAAAGTGGCGTGCTCCGGTGGCAAGCCAACGGGAAAGTGGCGTGCTCCGGTGGCAAGCCAACGGGACTGTGGCGTGCTCCGGTGGCAAGCCAACGGGACTGTGGCGTGCTCCGGTGGCAAGCCAGCGGGAAAGTGGCGTGCTCCGGTGGCAAGCCAGCGGGAAAGTGGCGTGCTCCGGTGGCAAGCCAACGGGAAAGTGGCGTGCTCCGGTGGCAAGCCAACGGGAAAGTGGCGTGCTCCGGTGGCAAGCCAACGGGAAAGTGGCGTGCTCCGGTGGCAAGCCAACGGGAAAGTGGCGTGCTCCGGTGGCAAGCCAACGGGACTGTGGTGTGCTCCGGTGGCAAGCCAACGGGACTGTGGCGTGCTCCGGTGGCAAGCCAACGGGACTGTGGCGTGCTCCGGTGGCAAGCCAACGGGACAGTGGCGTGCTCCGGTGGCAAGCCAACGGGAAAGTGGCGTGCTCCGGTGGCAAGCCAATGGGAAAGTGGCGTGCTCCGGTGGCAAGCCAACGGGAAAGTGGCGTGCTCCGGTGGCAAGCCAACGGGAAAGTGGCGTGCTCCGGCGGCAAGCCAACGGGACTGTGGCGTGCTCCGGTGGCAAGCCAAAGGGACAGTGGCGTGCTCCGGTGGCAAGCCAAAGGGACTGTGGCGTGCTCCGGTGGCAAGCCAACGGGACAGTGGCGTGCTCCGGTGGCAAGCCAACGGGACAGTGGCGTGCTCCGGTGGCAAGCCAATGGGACAGTGGCGAGCTCCGGTGGCAAGCCAACGGGACAGTGGCGTGCTCCGGTGGCAAGCCAACGGGACAGTGGCGTGCTCCGGTGGCAAGCCAACGGGACAGTGGCGTGCTCCGGTGGCAAGCCAACGGGACAGTGGCGTGCTCCGGTGGCAAGCCAACGGGACTGTGGCGTGCTCCGGTGGCAAGCCAACGGGAAAGTGGCGTGCTCCGGTGGCAAGCCAACGGGAAAGTGGGGTGCTCCGGTGGCAAGCCAACGGGAAAGTGGCGTGCTGCGGTGGCAAGCCAACGGGAAAGTGGCGTGCTCCGGTGGCAAGCCAACTGGAAAGTGGCGTGCTCCGGTGGCAAGCCAACGGGACTGTGGCGTGCTCCGGTGGCAAGCCAACGGGACTGTGGCGTGCTCCGGTGGCAAGCCAACGGGACTGTGGCGTGCTCCGGTGGCAAGCCAACGGGACAGTGGCGTGCTCCGGTGGCAAGCCAACGGGACAGTGGCGTGCTCCGGTGGCAAGCCAACGGGAAAGTGGCGTGCTCCGGTGGCAAGCCAACGGGAAAGTGGCGTGCTCCGGTGGCAAGCCAACGGGAAAGTGGCGTGCTCCGGTGGCAAGCCAACGGGAAAGTGGCGTGCTCCGGTGGCAAGCCAACGGGAAAGTGGCGTGCTCCGGTGGCAAGCCAACGGGAAAGTGGCGTACTCCGGTGGCAAGCCAAAGGGAAAGTGGCGTGCTCCGGTGGCAAGCCAACGGGACAGTGGCGTGCTCCGGTGGCAAGCCAACGGGACAGTGGCGTGCTCCGGTGGCAAGCCAACGGGACAGTGGCGTGCTCCGGTGGCAAGCCAACGGGACAGTGGCGTGCTCCGGTGGCAAGCCAACGGGACAGTGGCGTGCTCCGGTGGCAAGCCAACGGGAAAGTGGCGTGCTCCGGTGGCAAGCCAACGGGAAAGTGGCGTGCTCCGGTGGCAAGCCAACGGGACTGTGGCGTGCTCCGGTGGCAAGCCAACGGGACTGTGGCGTGCTCCGGTGGCAAGCCAACGGGAAAGTGGCGTGCTCCGGTGGCAAGCCAACGGGAAAGTGGCGTGCTCCGGTGGCAAGCCAACGGGAAAGTGGCGTGCTCCGGTGGCAAGCCAAGGGGAAAGTGGCGTGCTCCGGTGGCAAGCCAACGGGAAAGTGGCATGCTCCGGTGGCAAGCCAACGGGACAGTGGCGTGCTCCGCTGGCAAGCCAACGGGACAGTGGCGTGCTCCGGTGGCAAGCCAACGGGACAGTGCCGTGCTCCGGTGGCAAGCCAACGGGACAGTGGCGTGCTCCGGTGGCAAGCCAACGGGACAGTGGCGTGATCCGGTGGCAAGCCAACGGGACAGTGGCGTGCTCCGGTGGCAAGCCAACGGGAAAGTGGCGTGCTCCGGTGGCAAGCCAACGGGACTGTGGCGTGCTCCGGTGGCAAGCCAACGGGACAGTGGCGTGCTCCGGTGGCAAGCCAACGGGACTGTGGCGTGCTCCGGTGGCAAGCCAACGGGACTGTGGCGTGCTCCGGTGACAAGCCAACGGGAAAGTGGCGTGCTCCGGTGGCAAGACAACGGGAAAGTGGCGTGCTCCGGTGGCAAGCCAACAGGACTGTGTCGTGCTCCGGTGGCAAGCCAACGGGACAGTGGCGTGCTCCGGTGGCAAGCCAACGGGACAGTGGCGTGCTCCGGTGGCAAGCCAACGGGAAAGTGGCGTGCTCCGGTGTCAAGCCAACGGGAAAGTGGCGTGCTCCGGTGGCAAGCCAACGGGAAAGTGGCGTGCTCCGGTGGCAAGCCAACGGGACTGTGGCGTGCTCCGGTGGCAAGCCAACGGGACAGTGGCGTGCTCCGGTGGCAAGCCAACGGGACAGTGGCGTGCTCCGGTGGCAAGCCAACGGGACTGTGGCGTGCTCCGGTGGCAAGCCAACGGGAAAGTGGCGTGCTCCGGTGGCAAGCCAACGGGAAAGTGGCGTGCTCCGGTGGCAAGCCAACGGGACAGTGGCGTGCTCCGGTGGCAAGCCAACGGGAAAGTGGCGTGCTCCGGTGGCAAGCCAACGGGAAAGTGGCGTGCTCCGGTGGCAAGCCAACGGGACTGTGGCGTGCTCCGGTGGCAAGCCAACGGGACTGTGGCGTGCTCCGGTGGCAAGCCAACGGGACTGTGGCGTGCTCCGGTGGCAAGCCAACGGGACTGTGGCGTGCTCCGGTGGCAAGCCAACGGGAAAGTGGCGTGCTCCGGTGGCAAGCCAACGGGAAAGTGGCGTGCTCCGGTGGCAAGCCAAAGGGACAGTGGCGTGCTCCGGTGGCAAGCCAACGGGACAGTGGCGTGCTCCGCTGGCAAGCCAACGGGACAGTGGAGTGCTCCGGTGGCAAGCCAACGGGACAGTGGCGTGCTCCGGTGGCAAGCCAACGGGACAGTGGCGTGCTCCGGTGGCAAGCCAACGGGACAGTGGCGTGCTCCGGTGGCAAGCCAACGGGACAGTGGCGTGCTCCGGTGGCAAGCCAACGGGAAAGTGGCGTGCTCCGGTGGCAAGCCAACGGGACTGTGGCGTGCTCCGGTGGCAAGCCAACGGGACTGTGGCGTGCTCCGGTGGCAAGCCAACGGGACTGTGGCGTGCTCCGGTGGCAAGCCAACGGGACTGTGGCTTGCTCCAGTGGCAAGCCAACGGGAAAGTGGCGTGCTCCGGTGGCAAGCCAACGGGAAAGTGGCGTGCTCCGGTGGCAAGCCAACGGGACTGTGGCGTGCTCCGGTGGCAAGCCAACGGGACAGTGGCGTGCTCCGGTGGCAAGCCAACGGGACAGTGGCGTGCTCCGGTGGCAAGCCAACGGGACAGTGGCGTGCTCCGGTGGCAAGCCAACGGGAAAGTGGCGTGCTCCGGTGGCAAGCCAACGGGAAAGTGGCGTGCTCCGGTGGCAAGCCAACGGGAAAGTGGCGTGCTCCGGTGGCAAGCCAACGGGAAAGTGGCGTGCTCCGGTGGCAAGCCAACGGGACAGTGGCGTGCTCCGGTGGCAAGCCAACGGGACAGTGGCGTACTCCGGTGGCAAGCCAACGGGACAGTGGCGTGCTCCGGTTGCAAGCCAACGGGAAAGTGGCGTGCTCCGGTGGCAAGCCAACGGGAAAGTGGCGTGCTCCGGTGGCAAGCCAACGGGACTGTGGCGTGCTCCGGTGGCAAGCCAACGGGACTGTGGCGTGCTCCGGTGGCAAGCCAACGGGACTGTAGCGTGCTCCGGTGGCAAGCCAACGGGACTGTGGCGTGCTCCGGTGGCAAGCCAGCGGGAAAGTGGCGTGCTCCGGTGGCAAGCCAACGGGAAAGTGGCGTGCTCCGGTGGCAAGCCAACGGGAAAGTGGCGTGCTCCGGTGGCAAGCCAACGGGAAAGTGGCGTGCTCCGCTGGCAAGCCAACGGGAAAGTGGCGTGCTCCGGTGGCAAGCCAACGGGAAAGTGGCGTGCTCCGGTGGCAAGCCAACGGGACTGTGGCGTGCTCCGGTGGCAAGCCAACGGGACTGTGGCGTGCTCCGGTGGCAAGCCAACGGGACAGTGGCGTGCTCCGGTGGCAAGCCAACGGGACAGTGGCGTGCTCCGGTGGCAAGCCAACGGGAAAGTGGCGTGCTCCGGTGGCAAGCCAACGGGAAAGTGGCGTGCTCCGGTGGCAAGATAACGGGAAAGTGGCGTGCTCCGGTGGCAAGCCAACGGGAAAGTGGCGTGCTCCGGTGGCAAGCCAAAGGGACAGTGGCGCGCTCCGGTGGCAAGCCAACGGGACAGTGGCGCGCTCCGCTGGCAAGCCAACGGGACAGTGGAGTGCTCCGGTGGCAAGCCAACGGGACAGTGGCGTGCTCCGGTGGCAAGCCAACGGGACAGTGGCGTGCTCCGGTGGCAAGCCAACGGGACTGTGGCGTGCTCCGGTGGCAAGCCAACGGGACTGTGGCGTGCTCCGGTGGCAAGCCAGCGGGAAAGTGGCGTGCTCCGGTGGCAAGCCAGCGGGAAAGTGGCGTGCTCCGGTGGCAAGCCAACGGGAAAGTGGCGTGCTCCGGTGGCAAGCCAACGGGAAAGTTGCGTGCTCCGGTGGCAAGCCAACGGGAAAGTGGCGTGCTCCGGTGGCAAGCCAACGGGAAAGTGGCGTGCTCCGGTGGCAAGCCAACGGGACTGTGGCGTGCTCCGGTGGCAAGCCAACGGGACTGTGGCGTGCTCCGGTGGCAAGCCAACGGGACTGTGGCGTGCTCCGGTGGCAAGCCAACGGGACAGTGGCGTGCTCCGGTGGCAAGCCAACGGGAAAGTGGCGTGCTCCGGTGGCAAGCCAATGGGAAAGTGGCGTGCTCCGGTGGCAAGCCAACGGGAAAGTGGCGTGCTCCGGTGGCAAGCCAACGGGAAAGTGGCGTGCTCCGGCGGCAAGCCAACGGGACTGTGGCGTGCTCCGGTGGCAAGCCAAAGGGACAGTGGCGTGCTCCGGTGGCAAGCCAAAGGGACTGTGGCGTGCTCCGGTGGCAAGCCAACGGGACAGTGGCGTGCTCCGGTGGCAAGCCAACGGGACAGTGGCGTGCTCCGGTGGCAAGCCAATGGGACAGTGGCGAGCTCCGGTGGCAAGCCAACGGGACAGTGGCGTGCTCCGGTGGCAAGCCAACGGGACAGTGGCGTGCTCCGGTGGCAAGCCAACGGGACAGTGGCGTGCTCCGGTGGCAAGCCAACGGGACAGTGGCGTGCTCCGGTGGCAAGCCAACGGGACTGTGGCGTGCTCCGGTGGCAAGCCAACGGGAAAGTGGCGTGCTCCGGTGGCAAGCCAACGGGAAAGTGGGGTGCTCCGGTGGCAAGCCAACGGGAAAGTGGCGTGCTGCGGTGGCAAGCCAACGGGAAAGTGGCGTGCTCCGGTGGCAAGCCAACTGGAAAGTGGCGTGCTCCGGTGGCAAGCCAACGGGACTGTGGCGTGCTCCGGTGGCAAGCCAACGGGACTGTGGCGTGCTCCGGTGGCAAGCCAACGGGACTGTGGCGTGCTCCGGTGGCAAGCCAACGGGACAGTGGCGTGCTCCGGTGGCAAGCCAACGGGACAGTGGCGTGCTCCGGTGGCAAGCCAACGGGAAAGTGGCGTGCTCCGGTGGCAAGCCAACGGGAAAGTGGCGTGCTCCGGTGGCAAGCCAACGGGAAAGTGGCGTGCTCCGGTGGCAAGCCAACGGGAAAGTGGCGTGCTCCGGTGGCAAGCCAACGGGAAAGTGGCGTGCTCCGGTGGCAAGCCAACGGGAAAGTGGCGTACTCCGGTGGCAAGCCAACGGGAAAGTGGCGTGCTCCGGTGGCAAGCCAACGGGACAGTGGCGTGCTCCGGTGGCAAGCCAACGGGACAGTGGCGTGCTCCGGTGGCAAGCCAACGGGACAGTGGCGTGCTCCGGTGGCAAGCCAACGGGACAGTGGCGTGCTCCGGTGGCAAGCCAACGGGACAGTGGCGTGCTCCGGTGGCAAGCCAACGGGAAAGTGGCGTGCTCCGGTGGCAAGCCAACGGGAAAGTGGCGTGCTCCGGTGGCAAGCCAACGGGACTGTGGCGTGCTCCGGTGGCAAGCCAACGGGACTGTGGCGTGCTCCGGTGGCAAGCCAACGGGAAAGTGGCGTGCTCCGGTGGCAAGCCAACGGGAAAGTGGCGTGCTCCGGTGGCAAGCCAACGGGAAAGTGGCGTGCTCCGGTGGCAAGCCAAGGGGAAAGTGGCGTGCTCCGGTGGCAAGCCAACGGGAAAGTGGCGTGCTCCGGTGGCAAGCCAACGGGACAGTGGCGTGCTCCGCTGGCAAGCCAACGGGACAGTGGCGTGCTCCGGTGGCAAGCCAACGGGACAGTGCCGTGCTCCGGTGGCAAGCCAACGGGACAGTGGCGTGCTCCGGTGGCAAGCCAACGGGACAGTGGCGTGATCCGGTGGCAAGCCAACGGGACAGTGGCGTGCTCCGGTGGCAAGCCAACGGGAAAGTGGCGTGCTCCGGTGGCAAGCCAACGGGACTGTGGCGTGCTCCGGTGGCAAGCCAACGGGACAGTGGCGTGCTCCGGTGGCAAGCCAACGGGACTGTGGCGTGCTCCGGTGGCAAGCCAACGGGACTGTGGCGTGCTCCGGTGACAAGCCAACGGGAAAGTGGCGTGCTCCGGTGGCAAGACAACGGGAAAGTGGCGTGCTCCGGTGGCAAGCCAACAGGACTGTGTCGTGCTCCGGTGGCAAGCCAACGGGACAGTGGCGTGCTCCGGTGGCAAGCCAACGGGACAGTGGCGTGCTCCGGTGGCAAGCCAACGGGAAAGTGGCGTGCTCCGGTGTCAAGCCAACGGGAAAGTGGCGTGCTCCGGTGGCAAGCCAACGGGAAAGTGGCGTGCTCCGGTGGCAAGCCAACGGGACTGTGGCGTGCTCCGGTGGCAAGCCAACGGGACAGTGGCGTGCTCCGGTGGCAAGCCAACGGGACAGTGGCGTGCTCCGGTGGCAAGCCAACGGGACTGTGGCGTGCTCCGGTGGCAAGCCAACGGGAAAGTGGCGTGCTCCGGTGGCAAGCCAACGGGAAAGTGGCGTGCTCCGGTGGCAAGCCAACGGGACAGTGGCGTGCTCCGGTGGCAAGCCAACGGGAAAGTGGCGTGCTCCGGTGGCAAGCCAACGGGAAAGTGGCGTGCTCCGGTGGCAAGCCAACGGGACTGTGGCGTGCTCCGGTGGCAAGCCAACGGGACTGTGGCGTGCTCCGGTGGCAAGCCAACGGGACTGTGGCGTGCTCCGGTGGCAAGCCAACGGGACTGTGGCGTGCTCCGGTGGCAAGCCAACGGGAAAGTGGCGTGCTCCGGTGGCAAGCCAACGGGAAAGTGGCGTGCTCCGGTGGCAAGCCAACGGGAAAGTGGCGTGCTCCGGTGGCAAGCCAAAGGGACAGTGGCGTGCTCCGGTGGCAAGCCAACGGGACAGTGGCGTGCTCCGCTGGCAAGCCAACGGGACAGTGGAGTGCTCCGGTGGCAAGCCAACGGGACAGTGGCGTGCTCCGGTGGCAAGCCAACGGGACAGTGGCGTGCTCCGGTGGCAAGCCAACGGGACAGTGGCGTGCTCCGGTGGCAAGCCAACGGGACAGTGGCGTGCTCCGGTGGCAAGCCAACGGGAAAGTGGCGTGCTCCGGTGGCAAGCCAACGGGACTGTGGCGTGCTCCGGTGGCAAGCCAACGGGACTGTGGCGTGCTCCGGTGGCAAGCCAACGGGACTGTGGCGTGCTCCGGTGGCAAGCCAACGGGACTGTGGCTTGCTCCAGTGGCAAGCCAACGGGAAAGTGGCGTGCTCCGGTGGCAAGCCAACGGGAAAGTGGCGTGCTCCGGTGGCAAGCCAACGGGACTGTGGCGTGCTCCGGTGGCAAGCCAACGGGACAGTGGCGTGCTCCGGTGGCAAGCCAACGGGACAGTGGCGTGCTCCGGTGGCAAGCCAACGGGACAGTGGCGTGCTCCGGTGGCAAGCCAACGGGAAAGTGGCGTGCTCCGGTGGCAAGCCAACGGGAAAGTGGCGTGCTCCGGTGGCAAGCCAACGGGAAAGTGGCGTGCTCCGGTGGCAAGCCAACGGGAAAGTGGCGTGCTCCGGTGGCAAGCCAACGGGACAGTGGCGTGCTCCGGTGGCAAGCCAACGGGACAGTGGCGTACTCCGGTGGCAAGCCAACGGGACAGTGGCGTGCTCCGGTTGCAAGCCAACGGGAAAGTGGCGTGCTCCGGTGGCAAGCCAACGGGAAAGTGGCGTGCTCCGGTGGCAAGCCAACGGGACTGTGGCGTGCTCCGGTGGCAAGCCAACGGGACTGTGGCGTGCTCCGGTGGCAAGCCAACGGGACTGTAGCGTGCTCCGGTGGCAAGCCAACGGGACTGTGGCGTGCTCCGGTGGCAAGCCAGCGGGAAAGTGGCGTGCTCCGGTGGCAAGCCAACGGGAAAGTGGCGTGCTCCGGTGGCAAGCCAACGGGAAAGTGGCGTGCTCCGGTGGCAAGCCAACGGGAAAGTGGCGTGCTCCGCTGGCAAGCCAACGGGAAAGTGGCGTGCTCCGGTGGCAAGCCAACGGGAAAGTGGCGTGCTCCGGTGGCAAGCCAACGGGACTGTGGCGTGCTCCGGTGGCAAGCCAACGGGACTGTGGCGTGCTCCGGTGGCAAGCCAACGGGACAGTGGCGTGCTCCGGTGGCAAGCCAACGGGACAGTGGCGTGCTCCGGTGGCAAGCCAACGGGAAAGTGGCGTGCTCCGGTGGCAAGCCAACGGGAAAGTGGCGTGCTCCGGTGGCAAGATAACGGGAAAGTGGCGTGCTCCGGTGGCAAGCCAACGGGAAAGTGGCGTGCTCCGGTGGCAAGCCAAAGGGACAGTGGCGCGCTCCGGTGGCAAGCCAACGGGACAGTGGCGCGCTCCGCTGGCAAGCCAACGGGACAGTGGAGTGCTCCGGTGGCAAGCCAACGGGACAGTGGCGTGCTCCGGTGGCAAGCCAACGGGACAGTGGCGTGCTCCGGTGGCAAGCCAACGGGACAGTGGCGTGCTCCGGTGGCAAGCCAACGGGACAGTGGCGTGCTCCGGTGGCAAGCCAACGGGAAAGTGGCGTGCTCCGGTGGCAAGCCAACGGGACAGTGGCGTGCTCCGGTGGCAAGCCAACGGGACAATGGCGTGCTCCGGTGGCAAGCCAAAGGGACAGTGGCGTGCTCCGGTGGCAAGCCAACGGGATAGTGGCGTGCTCCGGTGGCAAGCCAACGGGACAGTGGCGTGCTCCGGTGGCAAGCCAACGGGAAAGTGGCGTGCTCCGGTGGCAAGCCAACGGGAAAGTGGCGTGCTCCGGTGGCAAGCCAACGGGACTGTGGCGTGCTCCGGTGGCAAGCCAACGGGACTGTGGCGTGCTCCGGTGGCAAGCCAACGGGACTGTGGCGTGCTCCGGTGGCAAGCCAACGGGACTGTGGCGTGCTCCGGTGGCAAGCCAACGGGAAAGTGGCGTGCTCCGGTGGCAAGCCAACGGGAAAGTGGCGTGCTCCGGTGGCAAGCCAACGGGAAAGTGGCGTGCTCCGGTGGCAAGCCAACGGGACAGTGGCGTGCTCCGGTGGCAAGCCAACGGGACAGTGGCGTGCTCCGGTGGCAAGCAAACGGGACAGTGGCGTGCTCCGGTGGCAAGCCAACGGGACAGTGGCGTGCTCCGGTGGCAAGCCAACGGGACAGTGGCGTGCTCCGGTGGCAAGCCAACGGGAAAGTGGCGTGCTCCGGTGGCAAGCCAACGGGAAAGTGGCGTGCTCCAGTGGCAAGCCAACGGGACTGTGGCGTGCTCCGGTGGCAAGCCAACAGGGACTGTGGGGTGCTCCGGTGGCAAGCCAACGGGACTGTGGCGTGCTCCGGTGGCAAGCCAGCGGGAAAGTGGTGTGCTCCGGTGGCAAGCCAACGGGAAAGTGGCGTGCTCCGGTGGCAAGCCAACTGGAAAGTGGCGTGCTCCGGTGGCAAGCCAACGGGAAAGTGGCGTGCTCCGGTGGCAAGCCAACGGGAAAGTGGCGTGCTCCGGTGGCAAGCCAACGGGACTGTGGCGTGCTCCGGTGGCAAGCCAACGGGACTGTGGCGTGCTCCGGTGGCAAGCCAACGGGACAGTGGCGTGCTCCGGTGGCAAGCCAACGGGACAGTGGCGAGCTCCGGTGGCAAGCCAACGGGACAGTGGCGTGCTCCGGTGGCAAGCCAACGGGACAGTGGCGTGCTCCGGAGGCAAGCCAACGGGACAGTGGCGAGCTCCGGTGGCAAGCCAACGGGACAGTGGCGTGCTCCGGTGGCAAGCCAACGGGAAAGTGGCGTGCTCCGGTGGCAAGCCAACGGGACAGTGGCGTGCTCCGGTGGCAAGCCAACGGGACAGTGGCGTGCTCCGGTGGCAAGCCAACGGGAAAGTGGCGTGCTCCGGTGGCAAGCCAACGGGAAAGTGGCGTGCTCCGGTGGCAAGCCAACGGGACTGTGGCGTGCTCCGGTGGCAAGCCAACGGGACTGTGGGGTGCTCCGGTGGCAAGCCAACGGGACTGTGGCGTGCTCCGGTGGCAAGCCAGCGGGACAGTGGCGTGCTCCGGTGGCAAGCCAACGGGAAAGTGGCGTGCTCCGGTGGCAAGCCAACGGGAAAGTGGCGTGCTCCGGTGGCAAGCCAACGGGAAAGTGGCGTGCTCCGGTGGCAAGCCAACGGGAAAGTGGCGTGCTCCGGTGGCAAGCCAACGGGACTGTGGCGTGCTCCGGTGGCAAGCCAACGGGACTGTGGCGTGCTCCGGTGGCAAGCCAACGGGACAGTGGCGTGCTCCGGTGGCAAGCCAACGGGACAGTGGCGAGCTCCGGTGGCAAGCCAACGGGACAGTGGCGTGCTCCGGTGGCAAGCCAACGGGACAGTGGCGAGCTCCGGTGGCAAGCCAACGGGAAAGTGGCGTGCTCCGGTGGCAAGCCAACGGGAAAGTGGCGTGCTCCGGTGGCAAGCCAACGGGACTGTGGCGTGCTCCGGTGGCAACCCAACGGGACAGTGGCGTGCTCCGGTGGCAAGCCAACGGGACAGTGGCATGCTCCGGTGGCAAGCCAACGGGACAGTGGCGTGCTCCGGTAGCAAGCCAACGGGACAGTGGCGTGCTCCGGTGGCAAGCCAACAGGAAAGTGGCGTGCTCCGGTGGCAAGCCAACGGGAAAGTGGCGTGCTCCGGTGGCAAGCCAACGGGACTGTGGCGTGCTCCGGTGGCAAGCCAACGGGACTGTGGCGTGCTCCGGTGGCAAGCCAACGGGACTGTGGCGTGCTCCGGTGGCAAGCCAACGGGACTGTGGCGTGCTCCGGTGGCAAGCCAACGGGAAAGTGGCGTGCTCCGGTGGCAAGCCAACGGGAAAGTGGCGTGCTCCGGTGGCAAGCCAACGGGAAAGTGGCGTGATCCGGTGGCAAGCCAAAGGGACAGTGGCGTGCTCCGGTGGCAAGCCAACGGGACAGTGGCGTGCTCCGCTGGCAAGCCAACGGGACAGTGGAGTGCTCCGGTGGCAAGCCAACGGGACAGTGGCGTGCTCCGGTGGCAAGCCAACGGGACAGTGGCGTGCTCCGGTGGCAAGCCAACGGGACAGTGGCGTGCTCCGGTGGCAAGCCAACGGGACAGTGGCGTGCTCCGGTGGCAAGCCAACGGGAAAGTGGCGTGCTCCGGTGGCAAGCCAACGGGACTGTGGCGTGCTCCGGTGGCAAGCCAACGGGACTGTGGCGTGCTCCGGTGGCAAGCCAACGGGACTGTGGCGTGCTCCGGTGGCAAGCCAACGGGACTGTGGCTTGCTCCAGTGGCAAGCCAACGGGAAAGTGGCGTGCTCCGGTGGCAAGCCAACGGGAAAGTGGCGTGCTCCGGTGGCAAGCCAACGGGACTGTGGCGTGCTCCGGTGGCAAGCCAATGGGACAGTGGCGTGCTCCGGTGGCAAGCCAACGGGACAGTGGCGTGCTCCGGTGGCAAGCCAACGGGACAGTGGCGTGCTCCGGTGGCAAGCCAACGGGAAAGTGGCGTGCTCCGGTGGCAAGCCAACGGGAAAGTGGCGTGCTCCGGTGGCAAGCCAACGGGAAAGTGGCGTGCTCCGGTGGCAAGCCAACGGGAAAGTGGCGTGCTCCGGTGGCAAGCCAACGGGACAGTGGCGTGCTCCGGTGGCAAGCCAACGGGACAGTGGCGTACTCCGGTGGCAAGCCAACGGGACAGTGGCGTGCTCCGGTTGCAAGCCAACGGGAAAGTGGCGTGCTCCGGTGGCAAGCCAACGGGAAAGTGGCGTGCTCCGGTGGCAAGCCAACGGGACTGTGGCGTGCTCCGGTGGCAAGCCAACGGGACTGTGGCGTGCTCCGGTGGCAAGCCAACGGGACTGTAGCGTGCTCCGGTGGCAAGCCAACGGGACTGTGGCGTGCTCCGGTGGCAAGCCAGCGGGAAAGTGGCGTGCTCCGGTGGCAAGCCAACGGGAAAGTGGCGTGCTCCGGTGGCAAGCCAACGGGAAAGTGGCGTGCTCCGGTGGCAAGCCAACGGGAAAGTGGCGTGCTCCGCTGGCAAGCCAACGGGAAAGTGGCGTGCTCCGGTGGCAAGCCAACGGGAAAGTGGCGTGCTCCGGTGGCAAGCCAACGGGACTGTGGCGTGCTCCGGTGGCAAGCCAACGGGACTGTGGCGTGCTCCGGTGGCAAGCCAACGGGACAGTGGCGTGCTCCGGTGGCAAGCCAACGGGACAGTGGCGTGCTCCGGTGGCAAGCCAACGGGAAAGTGGCGTGCTCCGGTGGCAAGCCAACGGGAAAGTGGCGTGCTCCGGTGGCAAGCCAACGGGAAAGTGGCGTGCTCCGGTGGCAAGCCAACGGGAAAGTGGCGTGCTCCGGTGGCAAGCCAAAGGGACAGTGGCGCGCTCCGGTGGCAAGCCAACGGGACAGTGGCGCGCTCCGCTGGCAAGCCAACGGGACAGTGGAGTGCTCCGGTGGCAAGCCAACGGGACAGTGGCGTGCTCCGGTGGCAAGCCAACGGGACAGTGGCGTGCTCCGGTGGCAAGCCAACGGGACAGTGGCGTGCTCCGGTGGCAAGCCAACGGGACAGTGGCGTGCTCCGGTGGCAAGCCAACGGGAAAGTGGCGTGCTCCGGTGGCAAGCCAACGGGACAGTGGCGTGCTCCGGTGGCAAGCCAACGGGACAATGGCGTGCTCCGGTGGCAAGCCAAAGGGACAGTGGCGTGCTCCGGTGGCAAGCCAACGGGACAGTGGCGTGCTCCGGTGGCAAGCCAACGGGACAGTGGCGTGCTCCGGTGGCAAGCCAACGGGAAAGTGGCGTGCTCCGGTGGCAAGCCAACGGGAAAGTGGCGTGCTCCGGTGGCAAGCCAACGGGAAAGTGGCGTGCTCCGGTGGCAAGCCAACGGGACTGTGGCGTGCTCCGGTGGCAAGCCAACGGGACTGTGGCGTGCTCCGGTGGCAAGCCAACGGGACTGTGGCGTGCTCCGGTGGCAAGCCAACGGGACTGTGGCGTGCTCCGGTGGCAAGCCAACGGGAAAGTGGCGTGCTCCGGTGGCAAGCCAACGGGAAAGTGGCGTGCTCCGGTGGCAAGCCAACGGGAAAGTGGCGTGCTCCGGTGGCAAGCCAACGGGACAGTGGCGTGCTCCGGTGGCAAGCCAACGGGACAGTGGCGTGCTCCGGTGGCAAGCAAACGGGACAGTGGCGTGCTCCGGTGGCAAGCCAACGGGACAGTGGCGTGCTCCGGTGGCAAGCCAACGGGACAGTGGCGTGCTCCGGTGGCAAGCCAACGGGAAAGTGGCGTGCTCCGGTGGCAAGCCAACGGGAAAGTGGCGTGCTCCAGTGGCAAGCCAACGGGACTGTGGCGTGCTCCGGTGGCAAGCCAACAGGGACTGTGGGGTGCTCCGGTGGCAAGCCAACGGGACTGTGGCGTGCTCCGGTGGCAAGCCAGCGGGAAAGTGGTGTGCTCCGGTGGCAAGCCAACGGGAAAGTGGCGTGCTCCGGTGGCAAGCCAACTGGAAAGTGGCGTGCTCCGGTGGCAAGCCAACGGGAAAGTGGCGTGCTCCGGTGGCAAGCCAACGGGAAAGTGGCGTGCTCCGGTGGCAAGCCAACGGGACTGTGGCGTGCTCCGGTGGCAAGCCAACGGGACTGTGGCGTGCTCCGGTGGCAAGCCAACGGGACAGTGGCGTGCTCCGGTGGCAAGCCAACGGGACAGTGGCGAGCTCCGGTGGCAAGCCAACGGGACAGTGGCGTGCTCCGGTGGCAAGCCAACGGGACAGTGGCGTGCTCCGGAGGCAAGCCAACGGGACAGTGGCGAGCTCCGGTGGCAAGCCAACGGGACAGTGGCGTGCTCCGGTGGCAAGCCAACGGGAAAGTGGCGTGCTCCGGTGGCAAGCCAACGGGACAGTGGCGTGCTCCGGTGGCAAGCCAACGGGACAGTGGCGTGCTCCGGTGGCAAGCCAACGGGAAAGTGGCGTGCTCCGGTGGCAAGCCAACGGGAAAGTGGCGTGCTCCGGTGGCAAGCCAACGGGACTGTGGCGTGCTCCGGTGGCAAGCCAACGGGACTGTGGGGTGCTCCGGTGGCAAGCCAACGGGACTGTGGCGTGCTCCGGTGGCAAGCCAGCGGGACAGTGGCGTGCTCCGGTGGCAAGCCAACGGGAAAGTGGCGTGCTCCGGTGGCAAACCAACGGGAAAGTGGCGTGCTTCGGTGGCAAGCCAACGGGAAAGTGGCGTGCTCCGGTGGCAAGCCAACGGGAAAGTGGCGTGCTCCGGTGGCAAGCCAACGGGACTGTGGCGTGCTCCGGTGGCAAGCCAACGGGACTGTGGCGTGCTCCGGTGGCAAGCCAACGGGACAGTGGCGTGCTCCGGTGGCAAGCCAACGGGACAGTGGCGAGCTCCGGTGGCAAGCCAACGGGACAGTGGCGTGCTCCGGTGGCAAGCCAACGGGACAGTGGCGAGCTCCGGTGGCAAGCCAACGGGAAAGTGGCGTGCTCCGGTGGCAAGCCAACGGGAAAGTGGCGTGCTCCGGTGGCAAGCCAACGGGACTGTGGCGTGCTCCGGTGGCAACCCAACGGGACAGTGGCGTGCTCCGGTGGCAAGCCAACGGGACAGTGGCATGCTCCGGTGGCAAGCCAACGGGACAGTGGCGTGCTCCGGTAGCAAGCCAACGGGACAGTGGCGTGCTCCGGTGGCAAGCCAACAGGAAAGTGGCGTGCTCCGGTGGCAAGCCAACGGGACAGTGGCGTGCTCTGGTGGCAAGCCAACGGGACAGTGGCGTGCTCCGGTGGCAAGCCAACGGGACAGTGGCGTGCTCCGGTGGCAAGCCAACGGGACTGTGGCGTGCTCCGGTGACAAGCCAACGGGACAGTGGCGTGCTCCGGTGGCAAGCCAACGGGACAGTGGCGTGCTCCGGTGGCAAGCCAATGGGACTGTGGCGTGCTCCGGTGGCAAGCCAACGGGAAAGTGGCGTGCTCCGGTGGCAAGCCAACGGGAAAGTGGCGTGCTCCGGTGGCAAGCCAACGGGACAGTGGCGTGCTCCAGTGGCAAGCCAACGGGAAAGTGGCGTGCTCCGGTGGCAAGCCAACGGGAAAGTGGCGTGCTCCGGTGGCAAGCCAACGGGACTGTGGGGTGCTCCGGTGGCAAGCCAACGGGACTGTGGCGTGCTCCGGTGGCAAGCCAACGGGACTGTGGCGTGCTCCGGTGGCAAGCCAACGGGACTGTGGCGTGCTCCGGTGGCAAGCCAACGGGAAAGTGGCGTGCTCCGGTGGCAAGCCAACGGGAAAGTGGCGTGCTCCGGTGGCAAGCCAACGGGAAAGTGGCGTGCTCCGGTGGCAAGCCAACGGGACAGTGGCGTGCTCCGGTGGCAAGCCAACGGGACAGTGGCGTGCTCCGGTGGCAAGCCAACGGGACAGTGGCATGCTCCGGTGGCAAGCCAACGGGACAGTGGCGTGCTCCGGTGGCAAGCCAACGGGACAGTGGCGTACTCCGGTGGCAAGCCAACGGGACAGTGGCGTGCTCCGGTGGCAAGCCAACGGGAAAGTTGCGTGCTCCGGTGGCAAGCCAACGGGAAAGTGGCGTGCTCCGGTGGCAAGCCAACGGGACTGTGGCGTGCTCCGGTGGCAAGCCAACGGGACTGTGGCGTGCTCCGGTGGCAAGCCAACGGGACTGTAGCGTGCTCCGGTGGCAAGCCAACGGGACTGTGGCGTGCTACGGTGGCAAGCCAGCGGGAAAGTGGCGTGCTCCGGTGGCAAGCCAACGGGAAAGTGGCGTGCTCCGGTGGCAAGCCAACGGGAAAGTGGCGTGCTCCGGTGGCAAGCCAATGGGAAAGTGGCGTGCTCCGCTGGCAAGCCAACGGGAAAGTGGCGTGCTCCGGTGGCAAGCCAACGGGAAAGTGGCGTGCTCCGGTGGCAAGCCAACGGGACTGTGGCGTGCTCCAGTGGCAAGCCAACGGGACTGTGGCGTGCTCCGGTGGCAAGCCAACGGGACAGTGGCGTGCTCCGGTGGCAAGCCAACGGGACAGTGGCGTGCTCCGGTAGCAAGCCAACGGGAAAGTGGCGTGCTCCGGTGGCAAGCCAACGGGAAAGTGGCGTGCTCCGGTGGCAAGCCAACGGGAAAGTGGCGTGCTCCGGTGGCAAGCCAACGGGAAAGTGGCGTGCTCCGGTGGCAAGCCAAAGGGACAGTGGCGTTCTCCGGTGGCAAGCCAACGGGACAGTGGAGTGCTCCGGTGGCAAGCCAACGGGACAGTGGCGTGCTCCGGTGGCAAGCCAACGGGACAGTGGCGTGCTCCGGTGGCAAGCCAACGGGACAGTGGCGTGCTCCGGTGGCAAGCCAACGGGACAGTGGCGTGCTCCGGTGGCAAGCCAACGGAAAAGTGGCGTGCTCCGGTGGCAAGCCAACGGGACTGTGGCGTGCTCCGGTGGCAAGCCAACGGGACTGTGGCGTGCTCCGGTGGCAAGCCAACGGGACTGTGGCGTGCTCCGGTGGCAAGCCAACGGGAAAGTGGCGTGCTCCGGTGGCAAGCCAACGGGAAAGTGGCGTGCTCCGGTGGCAAGCCAACGGGACTGTGGCGTGCTCCGGTGGCAAGCCAACGGGACAGTGGCGTGCTCCGGTGGCAAGCCAACGGGACAGTGGCGTGCTCCGGTGGCAAGCCAACGGGAAAGTGGCGTGCTCCGGTGGCAAGCCAACGGGAAAGTGGCGTGCTCCGGTGGCAAGCCAACGGGAAAGTGGCGTGCTCCGGTGGCAAGCCAACGGGAAAGTGGCGTGCTCCGGTGGCAAGCCAACGGGAAAGTGGCGTGCTCCGGTGGCAAGCCAACGGGACAGTGGCGTGCTCCGGTGGCAAGCCAACGGGACAGTGGCGTGCTCCGGTGGCAAGCCAACGGGACAGTGGCGTGCTCCGGTGGCAAGCCAACGGGAAAGTGGCGTGCTCCGGTGGCAAGCCAACGGGAAAGTGGCGTGCTCCGGTGGCAAGCCAACGGGACTGTGGCGTGCTCCGGTGGCAAGCCAATGGGACTGTGGCGTGCTCCGGTGGCAAGCCAACGGGACTGTAGCGTGCTCCGGTGGCAAGCCAACGGGACTGTGGCGTGCTCCGGTGGCAAGCCAGCGGGAAAGTGGCGTGCTCCGGTGGCAAGCCAACGGGAAAGTGGCGTGCTCCGGTGGCAAGCCAACGGGAAAGTGGCGTGCTCCGGTGGCAAGCCAACGGGAAAGTGGCGTGCTCCGGTGGCAAGCCAACGGGAAAGTGGCGTGCTCCGGTGGCAAGCCAACGGGAAAGTGGCGTGCTCCGGTGGCAAGCCAACGGGAAAGTGGCGTGCTCCGGTGGCAAGCCAACGGGAAAGTGGTGTGCTCCGGTGGCAAGCCAACGGGAAAGTGGCGTGCTCCGGTGGCAAGCCAACGGGACTGTGGCGTGCTCCGGTGGCAAGCCAACGGGACTGTGGCGTGCTCCGGTGGCAAGCCAACGGGACTGTGGCGTGCTCCTGTGGCAAGCCAACGGGACAGTGGCGTGCTCCGGTCGCAAGCCAACGGGAAAGTGGCGTGCTCCGGTGGCAAGCCAACGGGAAAGTGGCGTGCTCCGGTGGCAAGCCAACGGGAAAGTGGCGTGCTCCGGTGGCAAACCAACGGGACAGTGGCGTGCTCCGGTGGCAAGTCAACGGGACAGTGGCATGCTCCGGTGGCAAGCCAACGGGAAAGTGGCGTGCTCCGGTGGCAAGCCAACGGGAAATTGGCGTGCTCCGGTGGCAAGCCAACGGGACAGTGGCGTGCTCCGGTCGCAAGCCAACGGGAAAGTGGCGTGCTCCGGTGGCAAGCCAACGGGAAAGTGGCGTGCTCCGGTGGCAAGCCAACGGGACTGTGGCGTGCTCCGGTGGCAAACCAACGGGACAGTGGCGTGCTCCGGTGGCAAGTCAACGGGACAGTGGCATGCTCCGGTGGCAAGCCAACGGGAAAGTGGCGTGCTCCGGTGGCAAGCCAACGGGAAATTGGCGTGCTCCGGTGGCAAGCCAACGGGACTGTGGCGTGCTCCGGTGGCAAGCCAACGGGAAAGTGGCGTACTCCGGTGGCAAGCCAACGGGAAAGTGGCGTGCTCCGCTGGCAAGCCAACGGGACAGTGGCGTGCTCCGGTGGCAAGCCAACGGGACAGTGGCGTGCTCCGGTGGCAAGCCAACGGGACAGTGGCGTGCTCCGGTGGCAAGCCAACGGGACAGTGGCGTGCTCCGGTGGCAAGCCAACGGGAAAGTGGCGTGCTCCGGTGGCAAGCCAACGGGAAAGTGGCGTGCTCCGGTGGCAAGCCAACGGGACTGTGGCGTGCTCCGGTGGCAAGCCAACGGGACTGTGGCGTGCTCCGGTGGCAAGCCAACGGGAAAGTGGCGTGCTCCGGTGGCAAGCCAACGGGAAAGTGGCGTGCTCCGGTGGCAAGCCAACGGGAAAGTGGCGTGCTCCGGTGGCAAGCCAAGGGGAAAGTGGCATGCTCCGGTGGCAAGCCAACGGGAAAGTGGCATGCTCCGGTGGCAAGCCAACGGGAAAGTGGCGTGCTCCGGTGGCAAGCCAACGGGAAATTGGCGTGCTCCGGTGGCAAGCCAACGGGACTGTGGCGTGCTCCGGTGGCAAGCCAACGGGAAAGTGGCGTACTCCGGTGGCAAGCCAACGCGAAAGTGGCGTGCTCCGCTGGCAAGCCAACGGGACAGTGGCGTGCTCCGGTGGCAAGCCAACGGGACAGTGGCGTGCTCCGGTGGAAAGCCAACGGGACAGTGGCGTGCTCCGGTGGCAAGCCAACGGGACAGTGGCGTGCTCCGGTGGCAAGCCAACGGGACAGTGGCGTGCTCCGGTGGCAAGCCAACGGGAAAGTGGCGTGCTCCGGTGGCAAGCCAACGGGAAAGTGGCGTGCTCCGGTGGCAAGCCAACGGGACTGTGGCGTGCTCCGGTGGCAAGCCAACGGGACTGTGGCGTGCTCCGGTGGCGAGCCAACGGCAAAGTGGCGTGCTCCGGTGGCAAGCCAACGGGAAAGTGGCGTGCTCCGGTGGCAAGCCAACGGGAAAGTGGCGTGCTCCGGTGGCAAGCCAAGGGGAAAGTGGCATGCTCCGGTGGCAAGCCAACGGGAAAGTGGCGTGCTCCGGTGGCAAGCCAACGGGACAGTGGCGTGCTCCGCTGGCAAGCCAACGGGACAGTGGCGTGCTCCGGTGGCAAGCCAACGGGACAGTGGCGTGCTCCGGTGGCAAGCCAACGGGACAGTGGCGTGCTCCGGTGGCAAGCCAACGGGACAGTGGCGTGCTCCGGTGGCAAGCCAACGGGACAGTGGCGTGCTCCGGTGGCAAGCGAACGGGACAGTGGCGTGCTCCGGTGGCAAGCCAACAGGAAAGTGGCGTGCTCCGGTGGCAAGCCAACGGGAAAGTGGCGTGCTCCGGTGGCAAGCCAACGGGAAAGTGGCGTGCTCCGGTGGCAAGCAACGGGAAAGTGGCGTGCTCCGGTGGCAAGCCAACGGGAAAGTGGCGTGCTCCGGTGGCAAGCCAACGGGAAAGTGGCGTGCTCCGGTGGCAAGCCAACGGGAAAGTGGCGTGCTCCGGTGGCAAGCCAACGGGACAGTGGCGTGCTCCGGTGACAAGCCAACGGGACTGTGGCGTGCTTCGGTGGCAAGCCAGCGGGAAAGTGGCGTGCTCCGGTGGCAAGCCAACGGGAAAGTGGCGTGCTCCGGTGGCAAGCCAACGGGAAAGTGGCGTGCTTCGGTGGCAAGCCAACGGGAAAGTGGCGTGCTCCGGTGGCAAGCCAACGGGAAAGTGGCGTGCTCCGGTGGCAAGCCAACGGGAAAGTGGCGTGCTCCGGTGGCAAGCCAACGGGAAAGTGGCGTGCTCCGGTGGCAAGCCAACGGGAAAGTGGCGTGCTCCGGTGGCAAGCCAACGGGAAAAGGTGTGCTCCGGTGGCATGCTAATGGTAAAGGTGTGCTCCAGTGGCATTCTAACGGTAAAGGTGTGCTGCGGTCACATGCTAATGGTAAAGGTGTGCTCCGGTGGCATGCTAACGGGAATAGGTGTGCTCCGATGGCATGCTAACGGGAATAGGTGTGCCCGGTGGCATACTAACGGGAAAAGGTGTGCTACTGTGGCATGCTAGCGGGAAATGGTGTGCTTCGGTGGCATGATAACGAGAAAAGGGGTACTCCATTGGCACCACAATGGTCAAGGGACTTGGAAATGTCACATGTGAAGTCATACTCGCATAGTGTCTGTTGTTGCAGGGATCAAAAGAGCGACCCGGTGGAACAAGATGTGGACACTGTGCGGCAGATGGTGGTTTAAGGACAGCAAACAGCAAAATAAGACCAAGCAACAGCAAGAAAACAATCCAAGAATTACCGCAGCAGACAAGTAAGTGATTGTGATTCTTTTAAACGGTGATGTATGATCAGATGAAGTGGAATGCAGTAAGTTTGGAAATATGATTAACATGTTAATAAAGTGTCTGAAATGTATGAGCGAGAAAGAGAAAAAGGTGGATTGTTACAGGGGGACAGCTGAGAGTAGGGAGTTGCAGAGAAAGTCCTTGTGACAGGTTTAGGATGTATACGGCTGTTTATTGCCTCCTCCACATACAAAGGCAGGAGATGAGACTATCAAACTATTGAACTTGGAGTTGTCAGTAATGTTGGAGGTGAAATTAATAAAGCAAGTAAAATGGGAAAGAAAAAAAGGGGTTGTATGTTTGCCTGGTCAGAGGGATGTTTGCCTGGTCATGGGGATGTTTGTCTGGTCATGGGGATGTTTGCCTGGTCAGGGGGATGTTTGCCTGGTCAGGGGGATGTTTGTCTGGTCAGGGGGATGTTTGCCTGGTCAGGGGGATGTTTGTCTGGTCAGGGGGATGTTTGTCTGGTCAGAGGGATGCTTGCTTCACGTTGGGGAAGAGGGAAAGGACTGAATGATCCGGCACCTGTCCTATCCACAGGATGGTCAGCTAGTGCCGCCATTGGGAAAGAGCTGACCTAGTGTCACTATCAATCATCAGAGTCTGCAGTACAACTGATTAGGGGTCCAGCAGGGGGGCGCTGATGACACAGGTGGACCTTGGGGCGGTTTTCCGGTTGCGGACGCTGCACCTAGAGGGTTTTCTTCATGTAATTATCCTCCTCACATTGCAGACTTGTGAACTTTATAAATATTCTTCATTTGCTTATTTTCTTCCTTCTCTCCCAAACACGTTGCTGAAGTGCTGTCTCACCCCCACTGCCCCCATCCAGAAGCTTCTTGTAGCTGCTGTTCAGCCAGATTTGTCCTCTATATACCAGCAGTCTGTGTATGGGCCTGTCCCTGTCTGATCCTCTCTGCTCTCCACCCCTGCACTCAGACATAGGAAACCCTGTACTCGGATTACTTCACATCTTGGTGAACAACAGCTGAAAGGACCCTATAAAGGAGCCTGTACCAGGCAGGTGACAGCGGTGCAGCATTGTGCTTGTGGGGGCAATGGGGCGGTGGAGTCAGAAATTGGGGAATACTTGGGTGCTCTCTGGGTGGACAATATTAGTGCTGCAGTAATTTCCCACAAGTTTTTGCACAGAGCGGCCACTAATATAGAATAAAGTAAAACAATTGTGCTCTGTAAATAATGGCTGTGCTTTGCTACAAATGCTTCATGTTCGCAGGAGGTTTTTTTTTCTTTAAAAAATTTTATTTAGTTTATAATTGATTTTTTCTCTTTCTGCTAGATATCAGCACATGATAGAGGCCGTACGGGACTGGTATAAGAAGTTCTTGGCTGAGAAGGAAAGAAGCTTCATTCCTCCATGAGCTGCAGTTCTTTGTGTCCAGTCGGGAACTCTATTAGTAAGTAGATTTTATCACCGGCGCAGACATTTCCGGGAAGGTTCCAATTGGCCGAATACAAGACGTTCATTAAACTCTTCATTTGAAATAAACGTCTGGTTATCATCCACAATACTTAATACCGGTCACTTGTCACAAATTTGTATATTTTTTACCTGTTATAAAATGCTGCTGATCCCTTGAATCTTTTCTTTTTTTTTGTCATTTTAGACAAAACATTACATATTCCTGACAAGTCCCAGGTCTTTTCACACCACTCGTTTTGCAGGTTCTTTAATACTACAGCACTTACGTTATTGGGGTCATTTTTGTGCAGTTTGCAGTTACATGATTTTTTATACATGTTTTTTTTTAGCTTTGTCTTGTTATTACATCACATTCATCTTTTTCCTCTCTTGCTTTCCTGGACTGAAGGAAACATATCTCCAAGTCATTCTGAGCTGCCGGCAGGAGAGATGGACCCTCAGGAGCCTCCTAGTCTTCAGAATCCACATGAAGGAGAAGTCCAAGAACAAGAAAGGCCTCCGACAGCAGAGCAACCTGTCCGCCAAAAAGTCCCAGAAGAAGAAGCGATGGTCCCGCAGCTCATCTGTGTTTTTCCTAAATGTGGTTTATACTTTTACTGATTGTAATTTTCTTGGTCGATACCAGATAAAGTTTTGGATGACAACTGTCTGGACTTGTGTCTTATTTTACATTTCTCCTTTTTTCTTCTTGCTTCCCCTCCAGTGAGATCTGGCTTAGGTGATAAAAGCCTTTCTCTATCCGGCATTTTTGCAGCAGGCTGGAGAATGACTTTCTGGATGATAACTTGCCTTAGTCTCAGATGCCCATACACTAGTTAGCTTTACACCGGACGCTTGTCCACACAACACATCCCGACTCCCCCATATACATGAATGTGGTTATATGTGTGGGGGAGATGGCCCCATACACAGCACATGGTCGGCTGCTCCAGCAAAAATCCTTGGGTTTGACCTACCTTCCTGTAATATATATGGGGGGCCATTAGTTGGATGTTTGCAGGACCCCTCTTTGTCCGACAGCTTCCCTCCCCCACACATAGCAAGCAGTGTACAGACAAGCTCCCTTCCCGCACATACAGCATATATAGCATATAAAGAAAAAATCTAGAAGTCTGAACTGAAACATAAATTGATGTGCATGCAAAATGTAAATGCATGTTCACACAAGGCCACTAGACAAAGAAAAACCAAAGACAAGCAAAATACCCAAGTAACTGGAAGTAAATGGGTAAATTGCACAGTGCAAAAATAATAAATAATGAAGGGTATTTAGTTAACATAATTTTGATCAAAATAATGTAAAAGCTATCCCGCCACGTCATAGCAACCCTTATGGGACAATCCTAACTCTAATATTAAAACCTTACCATTTGTCAAGTGACGTACATATGGATAAGGGAAGAGAGACTGACCCCCTAGTAGAAGCATAGACCTGAGGCAGAATAAACATTTCAGCTCAGACAAAGGGTGGCCACACCCTAATATGTACTAAAGCACACTGAACTACAAAGAAAAAACTTAGAAGTCTGAACTGAAACATAAATTGATGTGCATGCAAAATGTAAATGCATGTTCACACAAGGCCACTAGACAAAGAAAAACCAAAGACAAGCAAAATACCCAAGTAACCGGAAGTAAATGGGTAAATCGCAAAGTGCAAAAATAATAAATAATGAAGGGTATTTAGTAGTGAAGAGCGAGCACTAAAATGCTCGGGTGCTCGAAGCTCGGGCCGAGCTCGCCATGATACTCGGTTGCTCGACCTGAGCCACGAGCCCAATGTTAGTCTATGGGAGACCCGAGCATTTTCGCGGCGGCATCCCCGGCTGTCTTTTAAAAGCCTAACAAGTGCCCAAAATGTGGCAGTTCTCAAATGACATGGGGACAGCATGGGGATCACCCCAGGAAGCATTTCTGACCCCCAGGTCACTTCTGTCAACAACGTGGTCAGAGGTATTAAGCCATTTTTAAGGGCTCACAATAAAACGTTCAAAAACTAAACTGAAACTGCTTTCCTGTGAAATATGTTAAGGAAGTTCCTTTCCAGGGTAAAGACTTGTGTATAAGGTAAAATAAATAACAGAAAAAAAAAAATACTCCTCCACACCTTGGGCTATGTTCACAAGTAGCATTTTTAATGTGTTTTTGCACTTTTGTATTGCTTCAACCGTGACAAATGCATTCACCGGGAAATGTCATTTTAACATTTTACAACCTTATCTGGCCATGTGCTGTGTGACACATGCATACAGTGCTGAAAAGACATGGGGACAGCATGGGGAAGACCCCTGGAAGCATCTCTGACTCCCCGGTCACTGCCTAAAAGGGTGCCCATCAGAAGTCATCCTTGCCGCATCAGAAGATGCAGACTTGCAACTATCCCCGTGCAAGTTCTTGTCCCAGGGCAGGGTTCAATTGTACCTCCCCCATTCCTTGCAATGCAAGCGCAAATATGCAGCCAACCACCCACCCACCCCCAGGCTGCAATACCATACTGCTTGCTTGCACTTGAAATTGGGCCTTTTAGGCATGTGGAGGCGGAATCTGGCCACCATGTCATGGCAGCGTTGGCGGCCTGGTATCCATACTCAGTCCCCAGCCGCCCGGCGGCGGGGTGTCCACACTCGGTCCCCAACCGCCTGGGGGCGGCCGGGTGTCCATACTTGGTCGCCAGCCGCCTGGGGGCAGCCGGGTGTCCATAAACGGTCCCCAGCCGCCCCTATTTCTCCTTGGAACATCCCCCCACACACTTTTCTTAGCCTGGCCTGTTTTAGGGCAGCATTGGACGAGCCCACCAGAGAACCAGACTCCTCCGGTGGGCCCTGGCTTCTCCATCAGGGGAGTTGAGAGTGCCAAGGTGAGGACCATGATGATGATACAAGTTAGCATCTGCTTTGTTTTGTTGGAATGCAAGCGCATGTATGTAGTAGAGGCAAGGCCTGAGGTGGTCAGCGTTTTGGCGCATATCCTACCTCCTCCGAGGATTGCTGGATGTTTTCCTGCTACTATCCCAGTTCTATGACTCCCGTTAAAACAAAGCTTCAGGTGATGAATGATGGATGAGGTGGTGGCAAAGGAGAGCAGGAGGAACAGGGACCATTCACATCAATATCAGGCCAGTCAACCACATATGTCTTGTAGGATATGTTTCTGTAACAAAAGGAGCGGTTTGGCTACACAGTTATAGGGCATACAGTGAGTGCAATGCCTACCAAAAATTTCGAGGCACTCCAATGTACCTTGGAAATGACATGGAGGTCAGAGGGCCTTAACTAAACAGTTTTTTCCATTTATAGCAACTGGGTCTCCTGTACAATGTTGGCCTAAACAGTGAATGGAAGGCTTTCCAAAAATTATGAGGAACTGCAATGCCCCTTGAAACAGACGTGGATTACAGCGTACTAAAAACCTTCTACCCACTATTGGGGAGTGGGTCTCCCTTAGTATTCGCCTTTGCATTGAAAAGCAAAAGCTGACTAAAATTAGGAGGAAATGCAATGTCCGTTGGAAGAGTTGTGGAGGTTAGAGGTAATTAAAAACAACATTTCAATGCCCCTAGGAAGAGCTGTGGAGTTCAGAGTGGCTTAAGAAGACTGTTTTAATGTCCCTTTGAAGAGACATGGAGGTCACAGTAGCTTAACAAGATGGTTTTAATGCCCTTCGGAAAAGACGTGGAGGTCCCAGTAGCTTAACCAGACGGTTTGAATGCCCCTCGGAAGAGGGGCTTTTAATGCCCCTTCCAAGAGCCATACAGTACAGCATAGTACAAACATTATTCCCATTATTGGGGAGTGTGTATCCCATAGTCATTGCTTATGCCTTCCAAGCAAAAGCTGGCAAAAATTGGGACGGAGGAACTTGCAATGCCCCTTACAAGAGCCATGCAGTACAGCATATTACAAACATTATTCCCACTATTGGGGAGTGGGTCTCCCATAGTATTTGCTTATGCCTTCCAAGAAAAAGCTGCCAAAAATTAAGAGGAACTGCAATGCCCGTTCGAAGAGTCGTGGAGGTTAGAGTTAATTAAAAACAACATATCAATGCCCCTTGGAAGAGCTGTGGAGTTCAGAGTGGTTTAACAAGACGCTATTAATGCCCCTCAAAAGAGATGTGGAGGTCCCAGTAGCTTAACAAGACGGTTTTAATACCCCTTGGAAAAGTGGTGGAGGTCCCAGTAGCTTAACAAGACGGTTTTAATACCCCTCGGAAAAGTGGTGGAGGTCACAGTAGCTTAAGAAGACGCTTTTAATGCCACTCAGAAGAAAAGTGGCGATCCCAGTAGCTTAACAAGACGGTTTTAATGCCCCTTGGAAAAGTGGTGGAGGTCGCAGTAGCTTAACAAGACGCTATTAATGCCCCTCAGAAGAGACGTGGAGGTCCCAGCAGCTTAACAAGACGGTTTGAATGCCCCTTGGAAGAGACGTGGAGGTCACAGTAGCTTAACAAGACGCTATTAATGCCCCTCAGAAGAGACGTGGAGGTTCCAGCAGCTTAACATTACGGTTTTAATACTCCTCAGAAAAGTGGTGGAGGTCCCAGTAGCTTAACAAGATGGTTTTAATGCCCCTCAGAAACGTAGTGGAGGTCCCAGTAGCTTAACAAGACTGTTTGAATGCCCCTTGGAAGAGACGTGGAGATCCCAGTAGCTTAACTGGCCGGTTTAAATGCCCCTTGGAAAAGTGGTGGAGGTCACAGTAGCTTAACAAAACGCTATTAATGCCCCTCAGAAGAGACGTGGAGGTCTCAGTAGCTTAACAAGACGGTTTTAATGCTCCTCAGAAAAGTGGTGGAGGTCCCAGTAGCTTAACAAGACGGTTTTAATGCCCCTTGGAAAAGTGGTGGAGGTCGCAGTAGCTTAACAAGACGGTTTGAATGCCCCTTGGAAGAGACGTGGAGGTCCCAGTAGCTTAACAAGACGGTTTGAATGCCCCTTGGAAGAGACGTGGAGGTCCCAGTAGCTTAACAAGACTGTTTTAATGCCCCTCGGAAAAGTGGTGGAGGTCACAGTAGCTTAACAAGACGCTTTTAATGCCCCTCGGAAGAGACGTGGAGGTCCAAGTAGCTTAATAAGACGGTTTGAATGCCCCTTGGAAGAGACGTGGAGGTCCCAGTAGCTTAACAAGACGGTTTGAATGCACCTTGGAAGAGACGTGGAGGTTCCAGTAGCTTAACAAGACAGTTTTAATGCCCCTCGGAAAAGTTGTAGAGGTCACAGTAGCTTAACAAGATGCTTTTAATGCCTCTCAGAAGAGACGTGGAGGTCCCAGTAGCTTAACAAGATGGTTTGAATGCCCCTTGGAAGAGAAGTGGAGGTCCCAGTAGCTTAACAAGACGGTTTTAATGCTTCTCGGAAAAGTGGTGGAGGTCCCAGTAGCTTAAAAAGACGCTTTTACTGCCCCTCGAAAAAGTGGTGGAGGTCGCCGTAGCTTAACAAGACTGTTTGAATGCCCCTTGGTAGAGACGTGGAGGTCACAGTAGCTTAACAAGATGGTTTTAATGCTCCTCGGAAAAGTGGTGGAGGTCCCAGTAGCTTAACAAGATGCTTTTAATGCCCCTCGGAAAAGTGGTGGAGGTCCCAGTAGCTTAACAAGATGCTTTTAATGCTCCTCGGAAAAGTGGTGGAGGTCCCAGTAGCTTAACAAGATGCTTTTAATGCCCCTCGGAAAAGTGGAGGTCCCAGTAGCTTAACAAGACGGTTTTAATGCCCCTTGGAAAAGTGGTGGAGGTCGTAGTAGCTTAACAAGACTGTTTGAATGCCCCTTGGAAAAGTGGTGCAGGTCCCAGTAGCTTAACAAGATGGTTTGAATGCCCCTTGGAAGAGACGTGGAGGTACCAGTAGCTTAAAAAGACGGTTTTAATGCCCCTCGGAAAAGTGGTGGAGGTCCCAGTAGCTTAACAAGACGGTTTTAATGCCCCTCGGAAAAGTGGTGGAGGTCCCAGTAGCTTAACAATACGCTTTTAATGCCTCTCAGAAGAGACGTGGAGGTCCCAGTAGCTTAACAAGACGGTTTGAATGCCCCTTGGAAGAGACGTGGAGGTCCCAGTAGCTTAAGAAGACGGTTTGAATGCCCCTTGGAAGAGACGTGGAGGTCCCAGTGGCTTAACAAGACGGTTTTAATGCTTCTCGGAAAAGTGGTGGAGGTCCCAGTAGCTTAATAAGACGCTTTTAATGCCCCTCGAAAAAATGGTGGAGGTCGCAGTAGCTTACCAAGACGGTTTGAATGCCCCTTGGAAGAGACGTGGAGGTCCCAGTAGCTTAACAAGACAGTTTGAATGCCCCTTGGAAGAGACATGGAGGTCCCACTAGCTTAACAAGACGTTTTTAATGCCCCTCGGAAAAGTGGTGGACGTACCAGTAGCTTAATAAGACGCTTTTAATGCCCCTCAGAAAAGTGGTGGAGGTCCCAGTAGCTTAACAAGACGGTTTGAATGCCCCTTGGAAGAGATGTGGAAGTCCCAGTAGATTAACAAGACGGTTTTAATGCTCCTCGGATAAGTGGTGGAGGTCGCAATAGCTTAACAAGACGCTTTTAATGCCCCTTACAAGAGCCATACAGTACAGCATTTTAAAAATATTATTCCCATTATTGGGGAGTGGGTCTCCCAGTCTTTGCTTATGCCTTCCAAGCAAAAGCTGACAAAAATAAGGACGGAGGAACTTTCAATAATGGCAACACGGACCACGGTCACCCTGGTGGTATAGTGGTGGTGGAGGCTGAGGATAAGGAGAAGAACATAAAACAGCCGAAATGAGGAAGCGTATACCCATGTGTGGGTGTGAAGCGGTGCATGTGAATACACCTTCCGAAATAACACAGTGGATTTGACTTTATGTTACTCTGCTGTCATTTGGTGGTGATGAGAAGTCTGGCCCAATCTAGCTACTGTTCATTTTGATAAGGGTCAGCTTGTCAGCATTGTCAGTTGACAGGCGAGTGCGCTTATCAGTTATAATTACCCCAGCAGCACTAAAAACACGCACCGATAACACGCTAGCGGCAGGGCAGGCCAGGACCTCCAAGGCGTACAGAGCGATTTCATTCCAAGTGTCCAGCTTGGATACCCAATAATTAAAAGGCACAGAGGAATCAAGGAGGACGCTGGTACGGTCGACAAGGTACTCCCTCACCATCTTTTGAAACTTTCCACTGCTTGTGAGAGTACCCCGCGCCTCAGGGCCTGTAAGCTGGGCAGGTCTCAGAAAACTGTCCCAGAATGTTGACAGTGTTCCCCTGCCTCTGCTGGATTGGAGTTGCCTCTCTCTCGCTTGTACGCCTTGGTTGGTCAACGAACTGTGACCTCTGCCGCTAGCGTGTTCAGATGGGAATTTTTTTTTAACAGTTCTGCAGCAAGGGCCTTCTGGTACTGCCCCATATTCGTAGACCTCTCCACCTCAGGAATAAGAGAGTGAAAGTTTTCCTTGTAGCGGGGGTCTAAAAGTGTCACCAACCAGTAATGACTGTCACCCAACATTTTGACAACGCGAGGGTCACGGTTAAGGCAGAGTAACATAAAGTCAGCCATGCGTGCCAGACTGGTAACGGGCAAGACTTCCGTGTCCTCACCAAGATGACGACTGACCATGCTCTCCTCCTCCTCCTCCCCCCCCCCCCTGTCCTCAGGTCACCCACGCTGAACTGACAGTATGACAGTTGTACAGGTACTACCGTCTACAGCGCATGATACAAGCTCCTGTTCTTCCTCCTCCTCCTCTCCCTCATTGTCCCCCAATGCACGTTGGGATGAGATGAGGCTGGGCTGTGTGTAATCGACCGCTACGGCTTCTTGATCCATTTCATCATACTCTGGCTGCAATGCCTCCTCTTTAATTCTCTGCAGAGAGCATTGCAAAAGACAGACAAGTGGAATGCTGACGCTAATGATGGCGTCATCGCCACTCACCATCTTGGTGGACTCCTCAAAGTTTGTCAAGATGGTACATACAGTACAGACCAAAAGTTTGGACACACCTTCTCATTTAAAGATTTTTCTGTATTTTCATGACTATGAAAATTGTACATTCACACTGAAGGCATCAAAACTATGAATTAACACATGTGGAATTATATACTTAACAAAAAAGTGTGAAACAACTGAAAATATGTCTTATATTCTAGGTTCTTCAAAGTAGCCACCTTTTGCTTTGATGACTGCTTTGCACACTCTTGAGAGACTGCCATAAAGACTGAGAGGAGGGGGCATCTTTGCATGCAGTATGGACAGGGGATTGCCATGCACACACAACAGGTGACACCAGCTGACACTGGTCATGGACCCTGGGGTTCGCCCCACAAAGTCGGGTGCTTTGCTGCCATGTGCCTGATCATGCTGGTGGTGGTCAGGCTGGTAGTTTTGTCACCCCTGCTGATGCTGGCATGGCAGGTGGTACAAATGGCCTTTTTGGGGATATCAGCAGAGTCTTTAAAAAAATTCCTGACTCTGGAAGACCTACAGGTTGTACTGGCAACGTCCCTCGTGTTGGTGTTACGGGGAACTGTTGCCGGCCTTCTGTGTGCGGCCACCACACTGCTTTTTTCTGCCTGTTGGGGTACTCTGCCTCCCTCACCCTGTCTGCTGCTGGCCTCGCTCTGCATGTCCTCCTGCCACATTGGGTCAGTTACTAGATCATCCACCACCTCCTCCTCTTCCACTTGCGCACCACGATCCTCCTCCTCACTTCCTGGCAATTGTGTCTCGTCATCGTCAACCTCTTGTGACAAATTGCCAGCGTTGACTTCCTCTGGCCGTGGCTGTTCAAATATTTGGGCATCTCTACATGGGATCTCCTCTTCCACCACTTCAAGCGGAGCAGGCGAGGGGCACAAATCTGGAAATGGACCAGTGAACAGCTCTTCAGAGTGTCCAAGTGTGGGATCAGTTGCTGTCTGACGACACTCGGCATGGTGGGAGGGAGGAGCATCAGGGTGAGGAGGAGTATGCGGTCGAGACTCATGGCTACTAAGAGTTGACCGTGTGGAAGACAGACCAGAGGTGGTGGTGCCCAGGTAACTGGAAGTATTATCTGCTATCCAATTAATAACCTGTTCACACTGATATGGTGTTGTTCTGTGCTTCCCTAGTAATTCGGTCAAGAAGTGGGAGCGAGAAGATATGGCTGTTGGTTGTGGCACATTTTCACCTTGGCCACGGCCCCGTCCTCTGCATGCACCATCACCAGAACGTCCACTTCCATGTCCATTGCCACGCGCCTTGCCCATTGTAAAGTAAGTAAAATAGCTTACACTCGCACCATCAATGGAAAAAGGGTAATAAAGTAGATTAGAACCGTGGAAGAGGAAAACCACAGTTCTATTTCTCTGGCCTACACCCGACTCTTTTAAACAATCTGAACAATCAGGGAGAAACTATTACTGTTTTTCTTTACGGAAAAAATACCAAAAGGTGAATAATAGAGATTTTTTACCGTGGAATGGCAAAACCACAGTTATTGTTTACTGGGGTATACCAGAAAATTTTAAATACATATATTTGTGTCTGAACAATCAGGAGACACTACTACTGTTTTTCTTTGCGGCAAAAAATGCCAAAAGCAGGATAATAGAGATTTTTTACCGTGGAACAGCAAAACCACAGTTATAATTTACTGGTGTATACCAGACTATTTTCAACAGATATATTTGTGTCTGAACAATCAGGAGACACTATTAGTTTTTTTTTTTTACGGTGACACATATTACTATAACTTGCACCCATAGTGCAAAAAAAAAAAAAACCCTAAAAAAACACAATGGGTTCAACCGTACTCAAATTGTTAACTAGGAGCAATGATTAGTGTGAATAATATAATATTTTGATTGGAGATGATCCAACCTCTGGTTCCACCACTGATCCTGAGAATGAAGGAATGGGGAACCTATCAGCTTTTTTTTTTCCTGCACAGCTGTGCTCCCAACCACCCACAGTGCAAAAAAAAACCCCTAAAAAAACAATAGGTATAACCGTACTCAAATTGATAATTGGGAGCAACGATTAGTGTGAAGGATATAATATTGTGATTGGCGATGTTCCATCCACTGATTCTGAGAATGAAGAAATGGGAAACCTATCAGCTTTTTTTCCTGCACAGCTGTGCTCCCACCCATTGCGCAAAAATACCCTAAAAAAATGCACGTACTCAAATTGTTAATTGGGAGCAATGATGAGTGTGAAGGGATATAATATCTTGATTGGCGATGGTCCGACCTGTGGTTCCGCCACCGATCCCAAGAATGAAGGAATTGAGAACCTGTAAGCTTTTTTTTTCCTGCACAGCTGTGCTCCCAACCACCCACCCACAGTGCAAAAAATAAAAAAAACAATAGATCCAACTGTACTCAAATTGTTAAATTGGGAGCGTGAAAAAAATAATGCATCCACTTCTTTCTAAATTAGGCTGTCAGACCCCCAAGAATGACATCCTAGTAATATGCCATGACTTATACCTCTTTAAATGTATGCAAAGGATAAACCTGGATATCCAGGTATACGTTCTATTGATTGATTTCTATAAGGGCCTATTTACACACGTAAATGTATATCTGCTACGGACATGAATGATCGGCTGCAGCCCTTCCACGTGGCCAGTCAATGGATCCGCAAATCACAACAAGTAATTCAAGGAAATGGAAAAGTAACAAAAAAAAATTCTAGTAACATTGCATAGCGTACCGGCGATTGCGCTATTTAACTTGCCATCAGTGATTGACGGCATATAAATGGTTAAACAGCAGTGATTGACGCTCCGCTCTGGCCGCTGCTGTTACAGCAAGATGTCAGCTGTGTAGGATGGGGGCTCTGCTCCTGAGCCCACCCGAAACAGCAATCCAATGGACGGTTTCACACACCACATTATCCAGTGGTGTTTAATTTGCTTTTCTATTTAGGAAACAAAACCGTTTTAATAACGTTTTCCTTCTCTGGTATCTAGGAGCCATTTCAGCTATTTGTAAAGGGAATCTGTCAGCAGGTTTTTCTTGGCTATTCTGAGAGCAGCATGATGGGGTGAGCGCCACACTAGGAGTAGGACCACCGAGCCCAGAGCTATTGCAAGACGTGCAGACAATATATACCAGGTATGAATGAATCCAATACAACATTATTGTTACTTGGGAATTAACCTACTTGGATATAATACATCCCTTGATATGTATATACCATAAGGTCATTATCTTGGGAATGCCTATATTGGCTTTTATTATTTGGGATTATATCCTTTTACTATGTGACCTAGGATATACTATCAGTATGCATTAGCACAATTGGAGCTACTACTATTTAGCCCTGGTGTCTGCAATTCAAATATTTACATTATACCTCCTCACTATTATATGGTATTACTATATATATGTGTGTGTGCTCTTTTCTTTCCCGCCATGTACCCAAATTGTTATAATAAAGGTCTTTTTTAACACATTGACCCCTTGTCGGATGTACTATATATTGGTTGTTGTTGAGAGCAGCATGATGTAGAGACAAAGACCCTGATTCTAGGGACGTCTCACTTACAGGGCTGCTGGTTGTAGTTTTGATAAAAATCACACTTTTATTAGCAGAAGATTATCACTAGAGGACTAGTAAACCTGCAGCCAGGTAGTCCAACCACGCCCCCCACCACTGATTGGCAGTTTATATACACTGTACACAGAAAGCGGCCAATCAGTGGTGTGGGTGGGGTTATTATACAGAGCTCAGCATTCAGAGATCTGCATGAGAAAAAAAAAACTGCAATTTTATCAAAATAACACCAAGCAGCCCAGTAAGTGATACATCGTTGGAATCAGGGCCTCGGATTATGCTGCTCTCAAATGGGATAGCAAAAACCTGCTGACATATTCCATTTAAAGGGGCAGCTGCTACTAAATCCAGACATGGTGCAAAATGTAAATTCTGCTGCAGATTTACTGCTGTAGATTTTTAATTCCTAAAAATCCCTGTAGATTCAGAGGATCTCAACCTTTTCAATGCAAATTATTTTCAAGACTTATTCACAGATATTATGAAATATTACAGTAGAAATAAAAAAAAAAAAAGCACAATACCTAAACCCCTTCCTTGGGAAAAATATACGGCAAGTATAAGAAAGACAAAAATTTATTCTGGAGTCATATTGAAGTGTAAATAGAATTGTAACCATACAATGTAAACAGCAGCGAATGTAAGTAGGATCCACTGGATCTATATAAGAGGAACGCTTTCCAAAGCTGATCTTCGGAGCCCACCGCTATGCTGGCTGGACCGGCATTGTGATCGTCAGCACCTGGAATATACGTCACGTTTCACTGCAGCTCATAGAACCAAATGATAAGACGCAGAGCAGTGCGAGGCTTGTGACTCGCTATACACAAAATATACGACATGTTTGATGAATGGCATAAAGGAAAGCCGATGCATTCAGATGTCTCTGGGCAACTATATGTTGTGATAGATAAGTTCCTGTCAGGGTGAGGGGCAGCATCCTATCTGCTCACTCATCATGACAGGTTTACAACATGTTGACTCATGGACGTGATCAGTCAGTCAATCGATGACATAGATGCACGTTCTTGATTCCAACAGGTAGGTCAGAGAAGTCCGTCTCAAACAGTTTACTTTCACCCATCTAGGATGGATGGCTGCTGACATTGTTGGCCATTATGTCCATACACAATTATTATCATAGAATCATAGAATGGTAGAGTTGGAAGGGACCTCCTGGGTCATCTGGTCCAACCCCCTGCTCAAAGCAGGATTCACTAGATCATCTCAGACAGATGTCTGTCCAGCCTCTGTTTGAAGACGTCCATTGAAGGGGAACTCACCACCTCTCGTGGCAGCCTGTTCCACTCATTAATCACCCTAACTGTCAAAAAGTTTTTTCTAATATCTAATCTGTGTCTCCTCTCATTTAGTTTCATCCCATTGCTTCTAGTCTTTCCTTGTGCAAATGAGAATAAAGATGATCCTTCTACAATGTGACAGCCCTTGACATATTTGTAGACAGCTATTAAGTCTCCTCTCAGTCTTCTTTTTTGCAAGCTAAACATTCCCAAATCCTGCAACCGTTCCACATAGGACATGGTTTGCAGACCAGTCACCATTCTGGTCGCTCTTCTCTGAACTTGCTCCAGTTTGTCTATGTCTTTTTTAAAATGTGGTGCCCAAAACTGTACACAGTATTCCAGATGAGGTCTGACCAAAGAGGAGTAAAGACCGATAATGACTTCACGTGATCTAGACTGTATGCTTCTGTTAATACATCCCAGAATTGTATTTGCCTTTTTTGCTGCTGCATCACACTGTTGACTCATGTTCAGTCTATGATCTATTAGTATACCTAAGTCTTTTTCACATGTACTGTTGCTTAGCTCTATTCCTCCCATTCTGTATATGCTTTTTTCATTTTTATTGCCCAGATGTAGTACTTTGCATTTTTCCCTGTTAAAAACCATTCTGTTGGTTGCTGCCCACTGCTCCAGTTTATTTAGGTCTTTTTGAATCCTCTCTCTCTCTTCTCTAGTATTAGCTATCCCTCCTAGCTTTGTGTCATCAGCAAATTTAATCAGTTTACCCTCAATTCCTTCATCTAAATCATTGATAAAGATGTTGAACAATACAGGTCCCAGGACGGAGCCCTGTGGTACCCCACTTGAGACATTCATCCAGCTGGATGTGAAGCCATTTACAACCACCCTTTGAGTCCGATCACTAAGCCAGTTATGAATCCACCTAACAGTTGCCTGGTCCATTGCATACTTGGTCATTTTTTCAATAAGGATGGTGTGAGATACTTTGTCAAATGCTTTGCTGAAGTCAAGATATACTATATCTACAGCATTTCCCTGATCCACCCAGTCAGTGATTCTGTCATAGAAGGAAATTAAGTTAGTCTGACATGACTTGTTAGTTACAAACCCATGCTGACTCTGGTTAATCACTTCATTCTTATCCATGTACTTACATACATGTTGTTTAATAATTTGTTCAAAGATCTTTCCTGGTATAGAAGTCAGACTCACCGGCCTATAGTTGCCTGGGTCCACCTTCTTCCCCTTTTTGAAGATAGGAACAACATTTGCTCTTCTCCAGTCTTCTGGGACTTCTCCTGTTCTCCAAGAATTTTCAAAGATTATGGAGAGTGGTTCTAAAATTTCTTCTACGATCTCCTTCAGTACTCTGGGGTGTAATTCATCTGGACCTGGAGACTTGAACTCATTTATGTTAGCTAAATATTCCCTCACAATCTTTCTGTTTACAGATAACTTGGATTCCTCTATTCCTTTAAAAGGACAGTGAAGATCAGTTGATGTTACATTTTGTTTCTGAGAGAAAACAGATGCAAAATAGGAATTAAAAAGTTCGGCCTTCTCAACATCCTCTCTTACCATTTCTCCATTTTCATCCTGTAAAAATCCTATAGCATCTTTGACTTTTCTTTTACTTTTGACATACCCCCAAAATCCTTTTTTATTGCTTTTGACATCTCTTGCAAGCCTTAATTCATTGTCAGCTTTAGCTAACCTGATACGTGCCCTGCAGGATCTGCAGACTGCATTATAATCTTCTTTAGATATGCCTCCCTCTTTCCATTTAATAAACATTTCTTTCTTTCTTTTTAGCATGTGCTTAAGTTCTGTGTTCATCCATCCTGGTTTCCTTAAATGCTTCCCATTCTTCCTACTTTTCGGGATTGTTAACGATTGTGCTTTGAGAATCTCATTTTTAAAAATTTCCCATCCTTCCTGGACATTTTTGTCCTTAAGGACATCCAGCCATTGGATCCCTCCTATTCTCTTTCTGAGTCTCTTAAAATCTGCCTTTCTAAAATCTAACCTTGAAGTTTGAGTCTTCACATGTCTTCCTCCTCTAGTTATCCAAAATTCTATAATAGCATGATCGCTGCCTCCTAGGGTCCCAGCCACCTTTACCTCCTCAACCATTTCCTCCCTGTTTATAAGGATTAGATCCAAAGTAGCAGATCCCCTTGTTTTCTCCCCTACCTTTTGGAAGATAAAGTTGTCAGCAAGAGAGGATAAGAATTTGCTTGACCTGTTAGTTTTACTTGAGAGAGATTCCCAACAAATGTCTGGATAGTTGAAATCTCCCATGACCACTACGTCATATTTTTTGGAGAACTTGGTCATTTGATACATAAAGAGTTCATCCATATCTTCAGCTTGCCCAGGTGGCCTGTAGTAAATGCCTACAATGGTGTCCTTTCCGTTGTTCTCTCCTTGTATTCTTACCCAAACAGTTTCCACAGAACTCCCAGTCTCTGAAGCTTCAATCTCTGTGCAGATATACGCTTTTCTAACATACAACCTAATTGTGATGTACAATACAAATTTATATTGTGGTACCGTGTTAGCCAGAAAATTTGATGGAAATAATTTTATGCCCAAAAATGGCAAAAGTATTCTCGGAGTGATACCTTTATTGGCTAACCAGAAAAAAAAAAATATATATGCAAACTTACAGAGCACACAGGCTCCTTCTTCAGGCAGGATTACAAATGTTAAGAATTCATTTGTAATATTGCCTGAAGAAGGAGCCTCTGTGCTCTGAAAGCTTGCATATATATTTTTTTTTCTGGTTAGCCAATAAAGGTATCACTCCGAGAATACTTTTGCCATTTTTGGGCATAAAAGTATTCACATAGAATTATTCACTAATTAAAACAATTTATTTTTGCTAAATAAATGTATACATTTTTTAAAATTTTATTTTATACATTTTCTCAGAGAACCTCTTTAAGAAGGAGATTTCAGAATGGGCTATAAGACATGTCCAGCTTTGCTTAATTGTCTCACCTTACTGTCCTTGTTGAACTGAGCTCCACTTTGTTCTTGGATGATATTGTAAGGAATGAAGACGTCTAGATGATACAAATCGGGACGTCTGACTATTCTGTCTTCACCCAAGTCCAACACAAGAGATCTAGCAGAAGACTGTAAAGAGAAGACCAGAGAGGTAACAACGCTTATGTCGCTGAATGCTTCTGTACGGGAAAGAAAGTTGTAACCAACAAGTGCACAAAAATCTAAACTTTTATCTTGATACGTGGCCAACTAGAAGTTACTGTGTAGCTCCACACGTCTCATACATTAAATCTGACACGTGGAGGAACTGCTCACAGAAAATGCTGAAAAATATTTTTTAGGATTCACACTGCATTAAAAGGGGTTGTCCACCACTTTAATACTAATGGAATATCCTTAGGATAGGTCATCAATATTAAAGTGCCAGGCAACCCCTTTAAGTGAGGCATAATGAATGGTACCAGAATTTCACATAATGTAGCCTTCATTAGGCAGACGGCCCACTCGGTTATATGAAGAAATCTGGGGTCCCCAAAAGCAAACCCAGTAATCACCAGATTCCCGTGTGGTGACTACTTAATCTGCTTTTTGGGAAGACCAGAACTGACCCCTATATTTAACCAAGTGGGTCCCCTTAAGCTACATTATCCTGTCTGATGAAGGCTACATTAGCTGAAAAATTCTTAATCTTCATTATGCCTCATTTAACGCAATGTGAATCATGGACATGAGAAAAATCAAATTAAAAAATAAATACATTTAAAGCATTTTCTGTGCGATTCCTCCAAATGTCGCATTAATATAGAAAAAATAAAGAGCGGCGTGTTCTACACTATTGCAACAAGCCTCTTTCATCATTTATATCATCATTATAACATCATTTATATGCACCAGCACCATGGAATCAATGGCACTATATAATTAAATAATAATAATAATATATACATCTTCCCACCAGCTTGTTTTCCCTCTATCTCCTCTCTGGATCTATGAAGCCAGAACTGTCAAAGAAGAGGTGATGGTGGAGATGGAGGGGAAACAAGCAGGGGGGGAGGCTTATATAAATGACTGGTCCCGCCGTGAAGCACTGGGCGTCTGTGCTTGGTTTGAACAGTCGTTCTCTGCTGACAGAGTCGTTTACAGAGATCTTCTTTCCCATTCCAACAGCTTGCAAACAACCCACCATGGTATGAAAAAAAAATTAGATCATCATCATCCAGCAAATGTGTCACAGCTGCCAGCAATTGGCTACTGTGGACACATCAAAGCTGTGATGATAAAAGTTGGCAGAGGAGGACCGGTAGCACGAGGTTGGTACAGACTTTTAATAAGGGAAGACTATTGGAAATCACATGAAATACAAAAAGGTCACAATCCTAAACCACATCTGAGGGTCTCACCACTTTAGGTAAAGAGATTTCAGCCACCAGAAAACTTGGGTGTCCTACAGGAGGTTCCGCCACTATCATGTAATCTGGTTTCACGGGTGAACTGATAAAAAAAGGAAGGAAGCAGTATACTGCAAGGGTACACCATCAATTTATGATCTGTTGGGGTCAATCTCTAATATAATAAAGGGGCACTGATGCTGGTAATGAGGAACAGCCCCTTTCACAGTCATTCCCTGCACATCGGCATCATGGCCTCCACTGTGCAGCGGAACGACAGCATAGATCCAGCAAAGTGAATGGGCTTAGCTGCAGTTCTCCTGCATAGTGAATATCCGGGTAGCTGCCCCACACCAGCATATTCTTTAAAAAGGGCAGCGGGGTTACTTCCAGGCTGCAGCCCCCTTATTCTTGGAGTCCAAGAAGTTGGATATCCTATATCTTTTGTAAGATGGGATTCTAAAAAAAGTAAATGCATGCATTAAACCTCAAAGAAACCCAAACCTTTCAACTTCTGAGATTAGGGACTTGCTTGGAGTTAGCTGGGAGGGTCTGTAGGAAAAAAATAAAGAACATAAAGGCATAATAGTTAAAACAAAAACAAAAAAAAACAATGTCCACATTGTTCTTGCACCATAACAAGCCATTCTGCAGCTTCCCCCATCTGTTGGGTTTAACCCATCACCACGAGGAGTGGGGCTCCCCCATCTGTTGGGTATAACCCATCACCACGAGGAGTGGCACTCCCCCATCTGTTGGGTATAACCCATCACCACGAGGAGTGGCGCTCCCCCATCTGTTGGGTATAACCCATCACCTCAAGGAGTGAAGCTCCCCCATCTGTTGGGTGTAACCCATCACCACAAGGAGTGGAGCTCCCCCATCTGTTGGGTGCAGCCCATCACCACGAGAAGTGGCGCTCCCCCATCTGTTGGGTATAACCCATCACCACGAGGAGTGGCGCTCCCCCATCTGTTGGGTATAACCTATCACCTCAAGGAGTGGCGCTCCCCCATCTGTTGGGTATAACCCATCACCAAGAGGAGTGGAGCTCCCCCATCTGTTGGGTGTAACCCATCACCACGAGGAGTGGCGCTCCCCCATCTGTTGGGTGTAACCCATCACCACGAGGAGTGGCGCTGCCCCATCTGTTGAGTATAACCTATCACCAGGAGGAGTGGCGCTCGTCATACTTTGTGTCCCTAGGGGAAATGTGGTATTATAAGATATCCAATCAATTAAATGGCCGACTATGTACTGCATGGATGAGCGAGGAACATCAGAGAAGAAGCCGTCGATGCTCAACAGCACCCTACTCTGTCGTCTTTTACAGACTGTATGCCATAGACTTGTACCTTAGAGTTGGGACTTAACCCTATTATGAATCATCGGTTTTGATTTGGTTCTGATATTCTGTTCAAAAATGGATCCCAGGAACTTCCGATTTTTCAGCATTTTCCACTCTGAAGGGAAACCATAGATGATTAACAGGGTCGGACTGGAACTGAAACTCAGCCCTGGCATGTGAGAGGACGCAGGCCCGCCCGACGCGCGTTGAATGTGAAATATTTTCATGAATGATTTGGGTATATGTCACAATAAAAATTGCTGCAAACTGCACTTTATCATCGATAGACAAAAACTGACATAATGTAAAATATAAACTTCCCTCCAGGAAAATGTTAATTTCTTTCAACTGGAGGGACGGACATATTTGTAATATAGAGCTCCAAGTTCCCAAAAACGCTATGCTTGATAGTACCAGGAAAAGCAGGAAAAGTGAATCCTTGCAGATTTGAAGCAGTTTCATGTCTATTCTTTCAGTATTTTTGCAGCGTTTCTAAAGAAAGGGAAAAAAAAATCTCAAAAAACGCAACATCAACGGGATTTTCCTGCCGAGCGACACGTTTTTTGTGCAGAAATGTTCTTTCCTTTCTTTTTTGTTTATATTTTGTGTTATACACTAGTGGCCAAAATTGAGGCAACACTTTCAGTTTTTCACCATCACCAATATTTAATGGAGGATTTCACTGACCTACTTACTTGTACACACGCCCTCTTCTGCGATATGTATTCTATGTTGGTTTATAGTGACCTGGGTGTGGGTTGTAAGACAGATATTGTGCGATTAAAATGCGGTTTTTATATTTTAAAGCCAGTTTGTCATCAGAAGGTAAGCAATTACATGTTTTCGTTCTCAAAGTGTGTAAGCGGTTTCAAGAGACTGGTTTAATAAAGAATAAACCAGGTAGAGAAAGGAAGAAGGCTACAAGTCCTCAGACTGATAGAAGAATTGTTAGAATCGCCCTAAATAACAGGAAATAAACGGCTGTTAACATCAACAAGGAGCTTGTCAACACCGGAGTGACAGTGTCTGATCGGACGGTTCGACAACGACTGGTAAACGCGGGGTTAAGAGCCAGAATACCAGGTAAAAAGCCATTTCTGAATGCCTCACAGCGTCAGAAACGTCTGCAGGGGCCAAAGAACATTGTAAATGGACCATTGAACAATGGAGAAATGTTATATGGAGCGATGAGACACGCATATCCATCTTTGGCAGCGACGGTGTCCGCTACGTTCGACGACGACCTGGAGAGGACTGGTTGCCAGAGGGTACAGTACCCACCATGAAGCCTCCTCTGAGTGTTATGGTAGGGGGCTGCGTGTCCAGAGATGCAGGTGGTCGGCTGCAGGTAATTGAAGAAACAGTTAATGCTGAAAAGTACATCAAGGAAGTCCTTCAGCCTAAACTCATTCCTTCGGCACGTGATGTATTTAGTGAAGGGACACCGTTTATTTTTCAGCAAGATGGAGCCCCATGCCATACAGCTAAAAAATGTCTCTCTTGGTTCAAGGACAAAAATGTCCAGCTATTGAATTGGCCAGGAAACAGCCCAGATCTCAATCCTATTGAGAATCTCTGGGCTCGGCTCAAAAGAGCGGTGTCAAAACAGCGGGCTTCACACAAGCAGGAACTCATTGCAGCCATCATCAAATCATGGCTTCATATCATCACAACATCTGATTTACACAAACTGGTAGATAGCATGCCAAGTAGATGCCAGGCAGTCATCAAGGCCGAGGGCTGTCCAACTGAGTATTAACATTTAGTGTTAGATATGAAAATAGGACAAATCAATGGCTTTTCTCCCACAGTCATCTGAGTGACAATAGTGTCCAATTTGTTGACAAATGAACAAATTTCCTGCTAATATTGTGTTTCTATATGAGATTTTATTTCTACTTAAAAACTTTACTGTGAAATCAAAAACATTCATGAAATTTGTATTTGTATTGGCAAAATGCTAAAAATTCATAAATCTTGGGGGTGTTGCCTCAATTTTGGCCACTAGTGTATAGAGTTCCTCAGTATATTTATATGTTGTCCCCCATCACCTTTTTCATCTCTCCTTACAAGTATGCCTTGTATCTTAGCTAAAACATGGTAGTAAGTAGCATATTAAACCCTTTTATAATGGGTAGTGTAGAATCGCTGCATATTTCAGGGTTATGCGCTCCTGAGGACTCATTAGTGCTGCCCTCCTCAGGCGAAACCTGGTTGTGACCTTGTATAATATGGGGCTAGCCGGTCTCACCTACCAGTTTGGGTCACAAACCCTTTTTCGTTTGCTTTGATGTTTTACTCATTGTTTATTACGTTTACACCCCAAATCTCTCCTAATCCTGGAGATCAAACCTATGAAAGCAATTTATGAATGATCATAACACCTCTATGAAGGGTAATTATCATCTCCTTCATAAATATACATTTATATGTATAAATACATATGTGGTCAATGCATAGTACTGGCACATGACTTATCACTTTCCAGGACCTTACAAAGCACCAGGAACATTCATAACAAGCGGAGGAGAAGCGATTCTGGCAACTTAATAGGAAAGGATTCTTTACAGTTAGAGCAGTCAGACTGTGGAATGCCAACCACAAGATATAGTAATGGCAGATAGTATAACAGCATTTATAGAAGGGCTGGATACTTTTTTAACAAAACATGACATTGTGGGTTATAAATAATCTAGTAATAGAAAATGTATAACTTTGGAGATAGACCAAGGACATTAAAGTTAAAACTTTTTCAACCTATGTAACTATGCAAGTATGCAGAATGCACATTAGGAAAATGCTTGAAATGCAATTCCCTATAATATTATTTTACAAGTAATTTCCTCTTAATTTTCCGCTTTGTAAAGTGCTAGTTATAAGCCCAATCTATGGATCTAAAAAGTGCAAAACACTCCTGAAACACTTGTACGTATGTTCTATAATCTTTATTTCTTATGGTGCCTAAGGGAAGCCGTAATGATAAGACTCCTGCTTGGTAACAAGTGCAGTTATTTGCCTCCATAATGAAAGTGAATTACCAATGATGAAAGGGTTAATACTTGGACCCTGCATCAGTAATAGCCCTTGTAGTAACCATGACAACTATTGTGAGGGCATAAACAAGTGTCATAAAGAAGATTCCATAAAAGAATGCCGCGCTGCCATGATCAGCGCTATTACTGATGATGCGCCTGAGGACCTTGAGCTTGACCACCCCACGTAATGTGCCAATGTTGGTGTAATTTGGAGGTTCTAGCAGGGAAAGGGGTTGTCTTCTTAGACACCCCGGGGGGAAGGGAAGGTAACAGAGGGGGGGTCCCCAAAACAGGATCCCCTTCTGTTACTATGTACAAAGAGCTGCTCTTCTTTAGGAGTTCATAGATGGATCCTTGACTTTAATGGGTGATAAATTGGGAGGGGGAGGGGATACTCATCCTATTAGGGGTTATCCATAATGAGCAACCCCTGTAACCAAGTACCCAACATCTTGAGAGACGGAGCTGGATCTGTAAGGGAGAAGTGGTAGATCCACCTGGGAAATCAGATCAACTAAATTCGTTCCAGCAATAAATGTGGTGACAGATATCGCAGCCAGATCTCTCCCACATCCAGTTTATCACATTAATAGTCTATATTTGTTATGTCGTTCTCTGTAAATATGTAGAAATTCTAAAACTCCGTCATATATCGGCACTAACTCTCTAAGCCCAAGGGAAGGGCAGCCCTCCAGCCATGGTTCCCTAGAGGTTTCCTCCACAGGGGGTTTTCCTCTCCTGAGAGCTGGAGGGTGACTCTTCGTGAGTCGAGGGTTGTGCCATTTTCGGTGTCATGTAAATTTAAATAAAGTTGAGAACGTTTGACACCTAATTGCAATGATTTGTGTATTTATTTTGTATGTGTCTGATTCATTTTTTTTGGGAGTCGGGGTCCATCACACATCACTGAGTCATACGTCTGGACATCTGCCGCCAGAAGTTTTGCTCCAGGGGTTGCCCCTGCTCTGGGGAGTTTGATGGAGCAGAGAAGACAAGAATTACAGAACTCATCCTCAGAATAAGGACTTCTATTACAGTACTACAAGCAGCTTCCTCGTCTCATTCACACAGTGAGTATTTTGGGCACTAATTTACATCAGTATTTGTAAGCTGAAAACCAGAGGGGAACAAACACAGTGAAAAATAGTAACTGAAACACTTTCACCTCTTCTGTTTTGGATCCACTCCTGGCGTCTGCTAACAAATACTGATGCAAAATATCGCCATGGAAGTTCCCTAAATTCTTACTGACTGATTTGACTGTTTGAGTAGCAGTCAAGCAACAGAGGTTGCAAGCGTTAAAGGAGTTTTCTGGTATCAAAAACCCCTGTCCCCCTTGCCATTTTTCTCTATCCTGAACCTGTGCTTCCTGCCCTGATCTCGGACTGTCTGACCTAGTCCTTGTCTTCGCTCTCCTGAGTCTGGTACCCTGGTACCTCCGGAATGCTGCTGCAGTCCCGGGAACTGCACTGAAGTGGTACCTGGTGTCTACCGGAGGCCCAGTCTATCCTCACCACCAGAGGTTCTAGTGGAGACCCAGTAGACACCTAGTCACAACCCTCCCGTGGGGCAGTGGGTCCATATCCACCAGGGTTACACCCACATAGCAAATGTGGTACCAATATTCAAGAAGGGGATAACATCTGAGCCTGGAATTTATAGGTCGGTAAGTTTAACTTGTACTGTGGGCAACAACTTTGAGGGTTTTCTAAGAGATACTAACCTGGAGCACCTCAATAAGAATAACCTAAACATATGATTATGAGGGATCTGTCCTGCAAACTAATCTGAAAAGATTCTATGGGGAGGTAAGTTCAGGTTGGACCAGGGAAACTTAGTGGATGTTGTCTATCTGGACTTTTCAAAGGCATTTGATACGGTGCCATACAACAGGTTGGTACATAAAAATGTTCAATATATTATATGGTAAACTTGCTCCACGAAAGAACAAGTCCTTGTGTGGTCGATGGAAAAATCAAGGAAAAGATCAGTGATGCGGTCGTTACCTCTTGACAGCTCCATTTCGTACTTGTTCTCTAGTCCCTCCATGGCCACGGTGATAAAAAATTCCCTGAAAAGCTCATTATTCTAATAAAAAAAATACAAAGTAAGGAGCTGACACAAAGGAGAGCAGACAGCTCGTATGTCGGAATAAGCAATTGCAGTTACCGTAATTTTCTCAAAGAAGGTGCCATTAATCACTATGTCGTACGCCGAGCAGCCGCCTCTACCTGTAGGACAAAGTGCACCAGGACTTAGATACTTTGCGGTGCCGACTCAATCCATTGACCTTAGTAGGGCTGCTATGAATAAGTGGTATAAGTTCTTAAAGGGGAATCCAAGTAGTGGACAATCCCTCTAAGTCCCAAATCTAAACCAAAAAAGTTCAAAAGTCAACAACAAGATGTCAAACTTTATTCCGCAGACTGGAAGTGGACCTACCAGAACCTGTGGAGATGGCACCTTTGACCATTGAGGATTAGTAAGTTGTAATACTTGCTATTTTAACCCCTTTAAGGATATCTCTGGACTATCCCTTTAAAAAGAGAAGCGCTGTATTAAAAAAAAACGTACTATTATCAACTTCAACGTGGGGCTCCCAAGGCTCATGGGGACTCGATAGCCGGAGGGATCATCAGATTCCAGGATGCTGACTAACTCCTGCTCCGTCAGGTCCGGGGCCGCTGGGATCTGGTTCGACTTGCAGATGTTAATAAAGATTTTGGTATTTTTGGATGTGCGAGTTTTAATGCAGAAACCTAACACAGAAATAAAAACAAAAAGTGAACAAAAACACAATAAAATCGGCAAAAGCCAAGCAGCATTTACATGTAATCAACTGCATAAGAAATTATGTGACCCCCCACGTTGGTTGCATCATGTGACCGTTGCAGTCAATAAGACCCCACTACCCCACTGTGGTATCTGTCACATAATATGCACAAAGTAATCTGGATAATAATCAGAGGACGCCCATCTCACCCGGCTGGGGTCTGATCTCTCTGCTTTCTGGTAAGTTCGGTATTCTGCTCTCCATCTCCTGTTTGGCCTGAAATGAGGCAACAAGTGTGAATCAGTGAGTAACATGAACAGGATGGGTCTGCAAACTGATTTTTCCTGCACCAAAATAGTACAACTGTGAGGGGTCTAAAGCCAACAATACACATTAGGTAAATTTTGGAGACTGCCGCGCTCCCGGCAGCTGACGGAGGAGACATTCACCCGGTGATTGCTGGCCTCTCCAATTCATCTTCGTACCTTCATCAGCATCTGTTCATACAGCGCTTCCTCCATGTTTGTGTTCATTTCTGCAGACAGCAGCGACTTGTCAGAGGCCATTTTTTCGGTCAAAGACAGAAGCTCAGAGATCTTGTTTTATAAGAGAAAACCTGAAAAATGAAAATATGTATTAATCTTCTCCACAGACAACGACAAGGGGAGAGTGCGGGAGCCCGACGGCCCACGACACGAAGGGGTGCGGGAGCCTGGCAGCCCACGACAAGATGGGGTGCGGGAGCCTGACAGCCGACGACATGAGGGGGTGCGGGAGCCTGACAGCCCTCGACACGAGGGGGTGCGGGAGCCTGGCAGCCCACGACAAGATGGGGTGCGGGAGCCTGGCAGCCCACGACACGAGGGGGTGCGGGAGCCTGACAGCCCACGACACGAAGGGGTGCGGGAGCCTGACAGCCCACGACACGAGGGGGTGCGGGAGCCTGACAGCCCTCGACACGAGGGGGTGCGGGAGCCTGACAGCCCACGACACGAGGGGGTGCGGGAGCCTGACAGCCCACAACACGAGGGGGTGCGGGAGCCTGGCAGCCCACGACACGAGGGGGTGCGGGAGCCTGGCAGCCCACGACACGAGGGGGTGCGGGAGCCTGACAGCCCACGACACGAGGGGGTGCGGGAGCCTGACAGCCCTCGACACGAGGGGGTGCGGGAGCCTGACAATATTGGGAGTGGGATTCTGCACACCTACAGATAGCTACTTATTGTCCTGAATGTAGTAATCACCTTGGCACATTCCCATCTTCTTACCTGTAGTGCAGACACCAAACACCACTACTCTGACTGCAATCACCCAGCTACAGCGTCACCACGCCTCAGCAGCAGCGGAGCGTCTAGATTGGAGTTGATTTCTTGAGGGGGAGGAGTGATTTCATGGAATCATGATGTCACCGGAAGGGGCGGGGCCTTCTCAGTCCAGTGGACACTATTCCACCTGCTGCTGCAGCAGTGCGCACATTGTGCCGGGACAGGAGGACTGGTGGTGAGGAGCTCGTGTTCTGCGTTGTGCTGTGAGGACTGAGGCGGGGAGAACACAATATTAATTATAATAATTTTTTTTAGGCTGTGTGCCCACTATGCGTTTTTTAAGCGTTTCCGCGGTGGCAATTCCGCTGCAGAAACGCTTAAAAACGCTTGATAGAAGGTCGGCCATGTTCCCCAATGATAATCCGCATGTGCTGTGCACATGCTGTGTAAATTTCCGCTGCGAATTATCATTGCGGAAAAATCCGCTGCACTACCAATTATTTTGCGGAAGCACGGCGCTTTCGCCGCCATTGACTTGCATTAGAACACATGGAATCCGCATCACTGCATCTGTACATGCAGAATCCATGCGCTTCAATGTGCGGATGGTACCCGGGTTTGGAGAAGAGGAGACTGTCCTCCGGACCCGGGTACCATAGAACCTGTAAAAAAAGAATAAAATAAAAAATAAATATTATACTTACCTTCTGATGGCCCCCGGTGTCTTTATCCGATGCGTCCTGGCTTGCCAGCAGCTCGCGATGGTCTGAAAAGGACCTGCCGTGACGTCATTTAGTCATGTGACGGGTCACGCGACCGCTGACGTCGGCAGGCCATCAGAAGGTAATTATATATTTATTTTTTACCATTCTTTTATGGTCACACTATATAAATCCATGCCGGTTGCATGTATTTATATAGTGTGACCAAGTTGTCAAGCACTTTTCAAGTGATGCTAAAATCGCTTGGAAAGCGCTTGTCAACCCGCATGCGGAAATGCAAGTGAAGAACGCTTCACATCAGCAAGTCCCAGGCAGGAAAAAAGCATGTACAATCCGCATGTACAATCCACATGCGTTTTTTCTGCCAGGGAGATGCGGAAACGCTCAAAAAAAATCCGGAGCATTTCTGCATCGTGGGCACATAGCCTTACATTAATTGTATGACTCAATATTGAGCACACGTAACCATCTATACACAGCTGGAGGCCGCACGTAGCCATCTATACACAGCAGGAGGCCGCACGTAGCCATCTATACACAGCGGGAGGCCGCACGTAGCCATCTATACACAGCGGGAGGCCGCACGTAGCCATCTATACACAGCGGGAGGCCGCACTAAGCCATCTATACACAGCGAGAGGCCGCACGTAGCCATCTATACACAGCGGGAGGCCGCACGTAGCCATCTATACACAGCGGGAGGCCGCACGTAGCCATCTATACACAGCGGGAGGCCGCACGGCGCCATCTATACACAGCGGGAGGCCACACGGCGCCACCTATACACAGCGGGAGGCCCACAGCGCCCCCCCCCCAGAGAGAGCAGGAGGTCGCACGGCGCAATCTATACATAGCGGGAGGCCGCACAGCGCCCCCCTCACAGAGACAGCAGGAGGCCGCACGGCGCCATCTATACTCAGCAGGAGGCCGCACGGCGCCCCCGACCCCAAAGACAGCAGGAGGCCGCACGGCGCCATCTATACTCAGCAGGAGGCCGCACGGCGTCACCTATACACAGCGGGAGGCCGCACGGCGCCACCTATACACAGCGGGAGGCCGCACGGCGCCACCTATACACAGCGGGAGGCCGCACGGCGCCACCTATACACAGCGGGAGGCAGCACGGCGCCACCTATACACAGCGGGAGGCCGCACGGCGCCACCTATACACAGCGGGAGGCGCCACCTATACACAGCGGGAGGCCGCACGGCGCCACCTATGCACAGCGGGCGGCGCCACCTATACACAGCGGGAGGCCGCACGGCGCCACCTATACACAGCGGGAGGCCCCACGGCGCCACCTATAAACAGCGGAAGGCCGCACGATGCCATCTATACACAGGGGGCCGCACAATGCCATCTATACACAGCGGGAGGCCGCACGGCGCAATCTATACACAGCGGGAGGCTGCACGGCGCCATATATACACAGCGGGAGGCTGCACGGCGCCCCCCCCCAAGAGACAGCAGTAGGCCGCACGGCGCCATCTATACACAGCGGAAGGCCGCACGGCGCCCCCCCCCAGAGACAGCAGGAGGCCGCACAGCGCCATCTATACACAGCGGGAGGCCGCACGGCGCCCCCCCAGAGACAGCAGGAGGCCGCACGGCGCCATCTATACTCAGCAGGAGGCCGCACGCAGTCACGCACACACAAACATATACATATACATACACGCATAAACACATTTGAAACATAAAAATACATATAAACAGACATCACACAATGACATCTGCCTGCACACACACACACATACATACATATACATACACACACACACACTCACCATCCCCCGACTCGGCTCCAGCTCTTTTCCGGTGCAGCACTGCAGGCCGGGTGCGCACTGCGTGACGACACAGCTAGGAGACACGGCCGCGCACAGGGCCGTGTCTCCTAGCAGTGACGCGGCCGGGCCAGCACAGGGAAGTTAACTGCTGCAGTGCTGGCCCGGCCGAAGAAGAAGAAGCAGCGGCTGTGTGCCGCTGCTGGGGGAGCGATCCTGGGCCCCCCCCCACTGTCTGCCGGTATGTGCCGTGGCGCCGCACATATAATGAGGACAATCTGGCCATAGACACCCCGGAGCCCCCTGGAGGTTCGGGGCCCCGGGCGGTAGCCCAGATCGTCCTCATTATAATCCGCCTATGCTTATATACATGTAACACTCACTACCCCCTATTCCTGTGTATTGCTGTAATATGTAACCTATACTCGTTATCCATCATTATAAATTAAGAAGATTTTCCACTTTATCCGATATATCCACACTCAATCAGTAGATTAGATGTGTGCTGAAGAGGCAATACACATGAACGTCTCCACATCATCCTCCCCAACTGTATCTATATGTGCCCCGTGACCCCCGATCAAGTGTCTCCATCACGTGCTGGCAGCATCACAGGTCACATAGTTTCCTCGTAGCGTTGGTGCGCGTTGTGTATCGCGCCACGCCTCCTCAGCACCCATTGGTTGGTGGAGACATACCTCCATCCTGATTGGCTATAGTTGGCCGTTTAACTCTTAGCTCTTTCCGAATGATGCCACCCCCTGACGAAGACAAGAAGCCGAAACATACATCGGGTGGACGCCATTAAGGAGTGGGATCTGCATCTGCTATAGCGTGAGTACAATGCACATGTGGTCACCTTTTTTAAAAATGCTTAAAGTGGATACAAATACATATCTGTCAACAGCACATATGCCCAAGTCAGTGCACTACTCTCTACAGGATTCACACCCACATCCAAATAATAAGGGACCAGCCCTTGTGTATATACATATACAGGTGCATCTCACTAAATTAGAATATCATCAAAAAGTTACTTTATTTCAGTTCTTCAATACAAAAAAGTGAAACTCGTATAGCCATAATCATCAGCATTAACAGAAATAAACAATAACTGTTTGATTATATTCTAATTTAGTGAGAAACACCTGTATTTGTTCACATAGGAGATATATAATTTATGTAGATTTATTCTTTGGAGGCACTTGCACTTTATGTAAAGTTTATGATAATTAAACAATCATATGTACAGATATATCTAACTAATGATATGTATATATATTTTTATATACTGGATTAATTTGTGGCTTGATTCTCTGTATTATCCCTTTGCTGTTCTAATCATGATCCATTCCCACTGGTGTTAATTGTAATTCCTGTCTCGACGTCCCCTTTGCGTATAGTTTTTAATTCCCCCCTTTTTCTGCATTTCCTCCTCTTCCACCTGGTTATCAATATAATAATTATTAGCATCACCCACATGCCTGGACTCTTCTGGTCGATGTCTCCTTTCTGCTATACACTAGAGTGGTATACTATGTGCACAGATACATGGAGTGCCATATACTTCTCAGGAGGTGCGCAGCGTCCACCTCCTCACCGCACAGGCCCACAAGCTCCTCTCCGGCAGGAAGAAGATGCATTCAGGCGGCTCCTACCACTGCAGCAGACGGCAGTGCACAAGTATACAGGGTGCAGTGTGGATGTGTCTGCACCACTGGGATGTGCCCGACCTGCATATATACATATGCCCCTCTGCAGGGGCGGACTGGCCCACCGGAGGATCGGGAAAACCCCCGGGTCCCGATGGCCCCGCCCCCTACCCCCCTGGGCCCTGTACAGAGAACAGAGGGCCCCCCCCGGTTCGCAGCACTGCCGATATGATTAGTGATGGGCCCTCTGCCTCCTCTGCGCAGCGACACTGCCGGCGCGTGCGCAGGAGGTCAGTCTCAGGGTGATGACGTCATCGCCCTGGGACTGCTTCCTGTGCGCGCTGTGGAGTACGGACCCTGCGTCGCTCCAGGCAGCGGCTGCAGCTCATCTCGACGCGTCAGTATGAAACAGGGAGGGGAGGGAGGAAGGGATAGGGGGGAGGGGTGACTGGGAGGACCCCTGGCCGAGGCTGGCAGTAAATACTACTGGACAATGGGCATGGTTCTCATCATGCCCATTGCCCAGCATGTCCTGCTGCCAGCCTCTGGTTACTGGTACTATGCCCAGCAGCATGTACTATTACCAGGGGCTGGCAGGACATAGTGGGTGGGCATGATAGTACCAAGGAGGCTGGCAGGACATACAAGGCATGAATCATGCCCAGCATGTCCTGCCAGCCACTGGTGGTACCATCATGCATGCCCATTGCCCAGCCACTGGTGGTGTGGTACTATCATGCTAGTACTAACACCAGTGGCTGGCTGGCAGGACATGCCATGTGAGCTTGAATGCTAATACCACAGAGGCTGGCAGTACATACTGGGCAATGGGCATGATAGTACCACCAGTAGACTGACTAGGCGGTCTCCAGGGCTCCGTCTCCCCTTCTCGCTGCTGTTAGGCTGGGTTAACATTGCGTTTATGCTGTGCGTTACAACGCATCCGTTGTAAATCAGTGCAGACGCAATGTACTGTAGACTTGCATTGCAAAAATAGGCATGTGTTTGAAAGTATGCATTATTTGCAACGCACAGGAAAACATGGTCGGCGGCTGGAGGCCAGCTGAGCACTTCTCTGACAACTGGGTTCTAGTGTTATTCTGTGCCTGCTCATCTCTGTCAGCCGGCATATTTGTCTGATGCCAAAGATGTAGCAGAGCTGGAGACAGAAGATCCGTGGATTACATCAGAGCGAGGATTTTGTTTTTAATTAAAGATGGAGTCCCTACATGTGTTTTGTGTTTTATTTTTATTAAAAAATTGTGTTGTGTTTTTTTCTGTTTACTGGAAATTCATGGTGGCCATGTGTAGTTTGGCGTGACTCCATGAATTTCAGGCTTAGTGCCAGCTGATAATACAAAGCTGGTATTAACTCCATTATTACCCAGCGTGCCACCCCCCACCAGGGCCGTTGGAAGAGCCGGATAAAGTGCCTGGAAATGGCGCTACGATGAATGCGCCAATTCCAGGGGTGGCTGCAGGCTGCCATTTTCAGCGTGGGGGGCCCAGAATGCTTGGGCCTTACCATGCTGAGAATCCCAGCCCCCAGCCCCCCCGATCAAAATATGGCGGGAGCCCACGCATTTTTTTTTTTTTATTATTTTTTTAAATAATTTAAAAAAAACATTGGGCTTTCCTGACTTTTGATCGCCAGTCAAGGTAAAACCAGGCAGATAAAGCAGACAGCTACGGGCTGCCACCTCTATCTGCGCTGAGAATCAAAATTTCTGCAGAGCGCTATGTCATTTTTGTTTTATTATTTATTTATTTTCACACTTCTATATGTGTGACAGTCCCAACAGCTAATCACAGACGCTGACACAGAGAATGGGCGTCTGTGACTGGCTGCTTGAGTAACCTGAAAGCAGCCCATACATAGTACCATACTAGAATGTATGGGCTGATTGTACATTACTCAAACAGCCAATCACAGAAGCCCATCCTCTTTGACAGCATCTGCGATTGACTGTTGGGTCTGTCACATATAAAAGTGTGAAAAGAAAATTTTAAAAATGAATTTTTGATTCTCACCGCAGATAAAGCAGACAGCTACGTACTGCCACCCCCAGCTGCCTGGCTTTACCTTGGCTGGCGATCAAAAGACAGAGAAGCGGAATATTTGTTTTAAACTTAACTTTTTTTTTTTCCCACCATATGTTGATCGCCAGCCAGATAAAACAAGGCAGCTGGAGGCTGGGATTCGCAGCATGGTAAGGCCCAAGCGTTCTTGGCCCTCCACACTGAAAATCGCAGCCCACAGCCACCCCTGAAAATGGCGCATTCATCATGGCACCATTTCCAAGTGCTTTACCCGGCTCTTCCAGCGGCCCTGGTGGTGAGTGGCAACCTGGGTAATAATAGGGTTAGTACCAGGCCATCTTTGCCTTATCAGCTGGTACTAAGCCCGAAATTCATCGTTTCACGCCAAATTAGACATAGTCACCATCAATTTCTAGTAAACAGAAAAAAAAAAGACAGAATTTTTTTATTATTAAAAATAAAACACATTTAGGGACTCCATCTTTAATAAAGAAAAATCCTCACTCCCAACGGAATCCATAGGTCTTCTGTCTTCATCTCTCTTAGATCTTTGCCATCAGACAAATATGTCTGCTGACAGATGAGCAGGCACAGAATGACACTGGAGCACTGTTACTGTGTAGTGCAGTGCTATGTTTCTTTTTTTGTCATTTCATGCAGTGTAGAAATCTTGGGAAAAGTGTGGATTGTGCTCTGGAAGTGATCAGTTATAGCTAACTATGTTATTTTCTGCAGAAATAAGTCCTGTATAGAAGATGTGATATATCAGTCTGCAGTTAAAGAACTTCACCTAGAGACATCACTGGTGAGTATGTGTATTACCTATACACACACACACTGACACTATATACAGAGCTCCTGTGCATAATGTCACTGGTGATCACTGTATTACCTGTACACTGACACTATATACAGAGCTCCTGTGTATAATGTCACTGGTGATCCCTGTATTTCCTATACACACACACACACTGACACTATATACAGAGTGTAGCGTCGGCGTCCCTGCCTCCTGCTAGGCAGGGACGCTGTTCCCCTCACCTCTCCGCTCCGAGCCCGGCGTCCTCCTCCCGCTCTGCTGGCAGCGCGCGCTCCTTCCCGGCTACGGTGCTTAGGGCGCGTGCGCTCCCCCCCTCTTAAAGTGGCCGCGCGCGCTGTCCTAAGGAGTCCCCGGCCAATGGCCGGAGGACTTCACCATATATAAGGCACCTCCTCCAAAATGGAGGTGCCCGAGCAATGTTGTTGCACTGTTCACTACTCTGCTTCAGCCCTCAGGTCCCGTTTTCAGTTACCTGCCAGTTACCTGCCAGTTTCCTGCCAGTTTGCTGTCTGATTCCTTCCTGTTATCCGCTTACCTGCTTGCTAGCCTGAAGTCCGACGGTCTGCCTTCCGACATCTGTCAGTCTGTCTATGGACCAGCTTGCCCGCTCACCTGGGAGCGCTCACCTGCTACCTGTCTGCTAGCCTACCTGGAGGCTCCGCCGTCACGTGCTGTGACCACCTGCCAGTCCAGAGACTCTTGCCCGCTCACCTGGGAGCGCTCATCTGCTACCTGCCTGTTAGCCTACCTGGAGGCTCTGCCGTCACGTGCTGTGACCACCTGCCAGTCCAGAGACTCTTGCCCGCTCACCTGGGAGCGCTCATGTGCTACCTGCCTGTTAGCCTACCTGGAGGCTCCGCCGTCACGTGCTGTGACCACCTGCCAGTCCAGAGACTCTGGTCCGCTCACCTGGGAGCGCTCATCTGCTACCTGCCTGTTAACCTACCTGGAGGCTCCGCCGTCACATGCTGTGACCACCTGCTTATCCAGAGACTCTCGCCTGCTCACCTGGGAGCACACATCTGCCATCTGCCTGCTAGCCTACCTGGAGGCTCAGCCGTCACAGGTCGTACCTACCCTTTATCCAGAGACTGTCCCGGTCACTTGCCGTGACCTCCTGCCCATTTACCCAGAGACTGTCCCGGTCACTTGCCGTGACCTCCTGCCCGTTCACCCAGAGACTGCCCCGGTCACTTGCTGTGACCTCCTGCCCGTTTACCCAGAGACTGTCCCGGTCACTTGCCGTGACCTCCTGCCCGTTTACCCAGAGACTGTCCCGGTCACCTGCTGTGACTACCTGCCTGTCTTCCCTGGTCGCCACCCGCTTCCTTACAAGGACCGCCCCCTTGTATAAGTTGCTCAGAGGTTCCGCCTCCCAGACCCGTTACACAGAGCTGTGCATAATGTCACTGGTGATCCCTGTATTAGAATCATAGAATCATAGAATGGTAGAGTTGGAAGGGACCTCCTGGGTCATCTGGTCCAACCCCCTGCTCAAAGCAGGATTCACTAAATCATCTCAGACAGATGTCTGTCCAGCCTCTGTTTGAAGACGTCCATTGAAGGGGAACTCACCACCTCTCATGGCAGCCTGTTCCACTCATTAATCACCCTAACTGTCAAAAAGTTTTTTCTAATATCTAATCTGTGTCTCCTCTCATTTAGTTTCATCCCATTGCTTCTAGTCTTTCCTTGTGCAAATGAGAATAAAGATGATCCTTCTACAATGTGACAGCCCTTGACATATTTGTAGACAGCTATTAAGTCTCCTCTCAGTCTTCTTTTTTGCAAGCTAAACATTCCCAAATCCTGCAACCGTTCCTCATAGGACATAGTTTGCAGACCAGTCACCATTCTGGTCGCTCTTCTCTGAACTTGCTCCAGTTTGTCTATGTCTTTTTTAAAATGTGGTGCCCAAAACTGTACACAGTATTCCAGATGAGGTCTGACCAAAGAGGAGTAAAGACCGATAATGACTTCACGTGATCTAGACTGTATGCTTCTGTTAATACATCCCAGAATTGTATTTGCCTTTTTTGCTGCGGCATCACACTGTTGACTCATGTTCAGTCTATGATCTATTAGTATACCTAAGTCTTTTTCACATGTACTGTTGCTTAGCTCTATTCCTCCCATTCTGTATATGCTTTTTTCATTTTTATTGCCCAGATGTAGTACTTTGCATTTTTCCCTGTTAAAAACCATTCTGTTGTTTGCTGCCCACTGCTCCAGTTTATTTAGGTCTTTTTGAATCCTCTCTCTCTCTTCTCTAGTATTAGCTATCCCTCCTAGCTTTGTGTCATCAGCAAATTTAATCAGTTTACCCTCAATTCCTTCATCTAAATCATTGATAAAGATGTTGAACAATACAGGTCCCAGGACGGAGCCCTGTGGTACCCCACTTGAGACATTCATCCAGCTGGATGTGAAGCCATTTACAACCACCCTTTGAGTCCGATCACTAAGCCAGTTATGAATCCACCTAACAGTTGCCTGGTCCATTGCATACTTGGTCATTTTTTCAATAAGGATGGTGTGAGATACTTTGTCAAATGCTTTGCTGAAGTCAAGATATACTATATCTACAGCATTTCCCTGATCCACCCAGTCAGTGATTCTGTCATAGAAGGAAATTAAGTTAGTCTGACATGACTTGTTAGTTACAAACCCATGCTGTCTCTGGTTAATCACTTCATTCTTATCCATGTACTTACATACATGTTGTTTAATAATTTGTTCAAAGATCTTTCCTGGTATAGAAGTCAGACTCACCGGCCTATAGTTGCCTGAGTCCACCTTCTTCCCCTTTTTGAAGATAGGAACAACATTTGCTCTTCTCCAGTCTTCTGGGACTTCTCCTGTTCTCCAAGAATTTTCAAAGATTATGGAGAGTGGTTCTAAAATTTCTTCTACGATCTCCTTCAGTACTCTGGGGTGTAATTCATCTGGACCTGGAGACTTGAACTCATTTATGTTAGCTAAATATTCCCTCACAATCTTTCTGTTTACAGATAACTTGGATTCTTCTATTCCTTTGAAAGGACAGTGAAGATCAGTTGATGTTACATTTTCTTTCTGAGAGAAAACAGATGCAAAATAGGAATTAAAAAGTTCGGCCTTCTCAACATCCTCTCTTACCATTTCTCCATTTTCATCCTGTAAAAATCCTATAGCATCTTTGACTTTTCTTTTACTTTTGACATACCCCCAAAATTCTTTTTTATTGCTTTTGACATCTTTTGCAAGCCTTAATTCATTGTCAGCTTTAGCTAACCTGATACGTGCCCTGCAGGATCTGCAGACTGCATTATAATCTTCTTTAGATATGCCTCCCTCTTTCCATTTAATAAACATTTCTTTCTTTCTTTTTAGCATGTGTTTAAGTTCTGTGTTCATCCATCCTGGTTTCCTTAAATGCTTCCCATTCTTCCTACTTTTCGGGATTGTTAACGATTGTGCTTTGAGAATCTCATTTTTAAAAATTTCCCATCCTTCCTGGACATTTTTGTCCTTAAGGACATCCAGCCATTGGATCCCTCCTATTCTCTTTCTGAGTCTCTTAAAATCTGCCTTTCTAAAATCTAACCTTGAAGTTTGAGTCTTCACATGTCTTCCTCCTCTAGTTATCCAAAATTCTATAATAGCATGATCGCTGCCTCCTAGGGTCCCAGCCACCTTTACCTCCTCAACCATTTCCTCCCTGTTTATAAGGATTAGATCCAAAGTAGCAGATCCCCTTGTTTTCTCCCCTACCTTTTGGAAGATAAAGTTGTCAGCAAGAGAGGATAAGAATTTGCTTGACCTGTTAGTTTTACTTGAGAGAGATTCCCAACAAATGTCTGGATAGTTGAAATCTCCCATGACCACTACGTCATATTTTTTGGAGAACTTGGTCATTTGATACATAAAGAGTTCATCCATATCTTCAGCTTGCCCAGGTGGCCTGTAGTAAATGCCTACAATGGTGTCCTTTCCGTTGTTCTCTCCTTGTATTCTTACCCAAACAGTTTCCACAGAACTCCCAGTCTCTGAAGCTTCAATCTCTGTGCAGATATACGCTTTTCTAACATACAATGCAACACCTCCTCCTCGTTTATCAAGTCTGTTTCTTGCAAATAAGTTGTATCCTTTTAGCCTTTTATTCCAATCATGTGTATCGTCCCACCAAGTTTCAGTGATTCCAATGACATCATATTTCTTTTCCTGCATTAGTAGTTCCAATTCTCCTTGTTTGTTGCCCATGCTTTGTGCATTTGTATAAAAACATTTTAGTTTGTGATTGGTTTCTCTTCTTCCCATATTTTTATTATTTAAATTGTTTTGTCTTTGTTCTTCCTTTCCACTTCCAGTAGCAGAGATCTCAATAGTATTTGTCAGCTGTATGGCTTTTTCTGGCCTTTTGCTTCCCTTCCCACATTGTTCTAGTTTAAAGCTTTCCTGATGAGTGTAGCAAGGCGACTTCCAAATACATGTTTTCCAGTCTTCGTAAGGTGCACCCCATCTCTAGCAAGTAGTCCATCGTATAGGTAATTCATTCCGTGATCCAGAAATCCAAATCCTTGTTGACGGCACCATCGACGTAGCCAGTTGTTCACCTGTAGAATCTTATTCCACCTCATTGTTCCATGGCCATCCACTGGGGGGATGGATGAGAAGACCACCTGCGCTCCCAATTCTTTCACTTTCTTGCCTAAGTCTTCAAAGTCACTGCAGATGGTTTCCAGGTCCTTTCCTGCGGTGTCATTTGTCCCCACATGTATTAGCAGGAATGGGTAGTGATCTGTAGGTCTGAAGAGTCTTGATATCCTGTCAGACACATCTTTAATTTTTGCTCCTGGAAGACAGCACATTTCTCTTGAGGTTATGTCTGGTCTGCAGATAGCGGCCTCTGTTCCTCTTAACAGGGAATCCCCCATGACCACCACTCTCCGTTTTTTCTTCACAACATTCTTCTTTCTCCATCCAGGAGGATTCTGAGGGCTTACAAGGTTATTCATTGCTGGCAAAGTCTTATCTTGCTGTATTTCTTCATGGTTCTCCTGCGTGAGAGCCTGGTACTGGTTCCTGAGCAGTATGGGTGCTGACTGCCTCTCGATCCTCCTGCTTCTGTGGGTCACATGCTTCCATTCCTCTGTTTCCTCAGGTGCAGTTCGAATTTCTTCTCTTTCAGAATCATGAAGAGATAATTCTGCTCTGTCTAAGAACTCTTCACCTTCCTTAATGATTTTCAAGGTAGTTAACCTCTCTTCTAGATTTCGCAACTTTTCCTCCAACAGGGACACAAGCTTGCATTTCTGGCATGTGAAGTTTGGCTTTTCCACTGGCAAGTCTGTGAACATGTAGCAGGATATGCAGCTCACCAAACGGCTCCTGGACTCTTCCATGTTCTTACTGTTAATGTTCTGAAAACAGTGAAAAAAGCTTAAAAAAAAAGCTTCAAAACCGGCGCGCAGTTTACCGATGTCCTCTTTTCAGCTCCAACAGCCAAAATCCAGTGTTCTTTGAGCTCGCGGAGACTCTTCACTTACCCCAAAATGCAGTGGGAATATGCAAATTATCTCCTGTACACTGACACCATACACAGAGCTCCTGTGTATAATGTCACTGGTGATCACTATATTACCTGTACACTGACACTATATACAGAGCTCCTGTGTATAATATCACTGGTGATCACTATATTACCTGTACACTGACACTATATACAGAGCTCCTGTGCATAATGTCACTGGTGATCACTATATTACCTGTACACTGACACTATATACAGGGCTCCTATGCATAATGTCACTGGTGATCACTATATTACCTGTACACTGACACTATATACAGAGCTCCTATGCATAATGTCACTGGTGATCACTATATTACCTGTACACTGACACTATATACAGAGCTCCTGTGTATAATGTCACTGGTGATCCCTGTATTTCCTGTACACTGACACTATATACAGAGCTCCTATGTATAATGTCACTGGTGATCACTGTATTACCTGTACACTGACACTATATACAGAGCTCCTGTGTATAATGTCACTGATGATCACTGTATTACCTCTACACTGACACTATACACAGAGCTCCTGTGTATAATGTCACTGATAATCTCTACATTATCTGTACACTGACTCTATATACAGAGCTTTTTTACATTTTCATTATCAGTCACTATCTGGTGCCATTATGAGCCATGGTCATGGCGTGGCGGTATTTGTCCCTTGTATGTGGTATTATTCAGACAGTCACTATGTTGTGCTAATATGTGGTCTTCTCATGGTGTGGCAGTATATATACCTTGTACTTGGTAGTATTTGATCACTATGTGGTGGTATGTGTTCTGGTCATGGTGTGGCGGTATTTCTCTCTTCTATATGGTATTATTAGTCTAGGTAAAGTGGATAGTTGTCAGTCATTTGTTTTTTCGGATATTAAGAATGGGAACATTCTTTATTTGCAATACATATTAAATACTTGGATGTTTAACCTCTCCCTGTGTTGTGACTACTACACAGCAGCAGAGATTTATTGGTTAATAAAGTTGATTCATTTTGAAAGAGTTTGTGGACTTATGTTATTCCTATATACGGTAACTGCATGGTGCTGGTGGGCCCCAAGATTGATTTTTCCTGGTGGGCCCCAGGTACTCCAGTCCAGCGCTGGTCCCAGACAGTTACCTCCTCATCTGTCCTGCTGCCGGCTGGGAGTCCTGTACAGTGCAGCATGTAGTATGATGTGAATGCCACACTATGGAGATGCTGCTCCTACTACTGCCAAGTGAGGATCTCACCTCGCCAGTATGGTGCCCTCAGGAGCTCCCACAGGGCATCACAGGCCTTAGTATGAAGCAATTCCACAAGTCTTCTAGTATTGCTTCATACTAAGGCCTGTGATGCCCTGTGAGAGCTCCCTGAGGAGGTGAGAGCCTCACCTCATAGGGCCCCATGATCTCTATGTACGATCCCTGACTGGGCCCCATGATCTCTATGTACGCCGCTGACTGGGCCCCATGATCTCTATGTACGCCGCTGACTGGGCCCCATGATCTCTATGTACTCCGCTGACTGGGCCCCATGATCTCTATGTACGCCGCTGAGGGGGCCCCATGATCTCTATGTACACCCCTAACCTGATTGGCCCCATGATCTCTATGTACGCCGCTGACTGGGCCCCATGATCTCTATGTACGATCCCTGACTGGGCCCCATAATCTCTATGTACGCCGCTGACTGGGCCCCATGATCTCTATGTACTCCGCTGACTGGGCCCCATGATCTCTATGTACGCCGCTGAGGGGGCCCCATGATCTCTATGTACACCCCTAACCTGATTGGCCCCATGATCTCTATGTACGCCGCTGACTGGGCCCCATGATCTCTATGTACACCCCTAACCTGATTGGCCCCATGATTTCTGTATACTCCCCTGACTGGGCCACATGATTTCTATGTACGATCCCTGACTGGGCCCCATAAACTCTGATCTCTCATGATGTTTTTTTTTTATTAAAGATGGAGTCCCTAAATGTATTTTGTGTTTTATTTTTACTGTGTAGTGCGGCACTATGTTGCATTTTGTCATTTCATGCAGTGTAGAAATCTTGGGAAAAGTGTGGCTTGTGCTCTGGAAGTGATCAGTTATAGCTAACTATGTTATTTTCTGCAGAGATAAGTCCTGCATAGAAGATGTGATATATCGGTCTGCAAATAAAGAACTTCACCTAGAGACATCACTGGTGAGTATGTGTATTACCTATACACACACACACTGACACTATATACAGAGCTCCTGTGCATAATGTCACTGGTGATCACTGTATTACCTGTACACTGACACTATATACAGAGCTCCTGTGTATAATGTCACTGGTGATCACTGTATTACCTGTACACTATATACAGAGCTCCTGTGTATAATATCAATGGTGATCATTGCATTACCTGTACACTGACACTATATACAGAGCTTCTGTGTATAATGTCACTGGTGATGACTGTATAACCTGTACACTATATACAGAGCTCCTGTGCATAATGTCACTGGTGATCACTGTATAACCTGTACACTGACCCAATATACTGAGCTTTTTTACATTTTTATTATTTTAGCATTATTTGTCAATATGTGGTGGCATTATGTGCTTTGGTCATGACATGACGATATTTGTCCCTTCTATGTGGTATTATTCAGTCACTATGTGGTGGTAATATGTGGTCTCATGGTGTGTCAGTATTTATACCTTGTATCTGGTAGCATTTGATCACTATGTGGTGATATTATGTGCTTTGGTCATGGTGTGGCGGTATTTGTGCCTTGTATGTGGCATTATTTGGGCACTATGTGGTGGTAATATGTGATCTGGTCACGGTGTGGTGGTATTTCTGCCTTCTATCTGGTAATATTGGTCTTGGTAGAGTGGATTGTGGTTGGTCATTTGTTTTATCTGATATCAATAAGGGGAAACCTCTTTATTTCCAATAGATATTAAATACTTAGATGTTTAACCCCTCCCTGCCCTGTGACTATTACACAGCAGCAGAGGTGCAGTTACGGAGGTTCACCAGAGAAAGCAAGTTGGCATTTGGTGAGATTTTCACCTCTGTATTTATAAGACAAAACCAGGAGTGGGTGAGAAATGCATAAAACATGACCTCGGATTGCTCCACTCCTGGTTTTGTCTTATAAATACAGAGGTAAAAATCTCACCAAATACTCAAAGTGCCACAATCTTCAGACAGTACGGATTCCACCAATAAATAAGTGATCACCTTCCCAACCTGTGCATCGCTGATAACTTGTTTTCACCAATAAAAACCCTTTAATGCAAACTACAGTAATTGTACATCGCAGTTCTGGTGAGCGCACAGTGATGGGCAGGAGCCGCCAGTATAATGGGTATAACGGCTAACAGGTATTTGCAAATAGCTGAAGGGTGGGTGGGCCCGGGTGGGCCCCTGGAGTCAATGTCCCTGGTGGGCCCCAGACACCCCAGTCCGGCTCTGCCCCCGACCCAGTCCGCCCCTGATTTGTCACGCACGGACCCGAAGCGACTGTGCACTGCGATACACACATCCTGTTGAAATTTCTGCTGCCGTTTACAAGCCCCAACCCCCCCTGGGCCCGGTCGCAGTGACTGCCACTGCGACCGCGGACATTACGCCCCTGGCTACGTGAATCATATGTCCCATTTTGGTGCTCCTCACCATTTGCATGGCACAGTCATGCATGCTTCTCTATCACCATAGCATGCTGCAAACAATCAGGATGGCTTCTGCTTCATCTCTATATAAAAAGATAGTATATCTGTATTTCTATGATACGTAGAGTGGATGGAAATCATACATCTTGCTAATATTTATTATATTACATTCATCTGATGCTCTGTAGTAACAATGTAAATTAAATTGGCGACTTAGTGCAGTTCTATTACTATTAGTAAATGTGGCACCTTGTGTTCCACAGAATATCTGAATATTACCTGAATATTTAATCTCAGCTAATGTTCATTTATCTCTTAAATATCATTGGTCAGATGCTGATCACATGACCAGTGGTGGTGCATGCATGATGATTCCATATGAAATGCACTGAGTGACAGTTGGAAGTGACAGTTGGAATTGACCAACAACAGTGGAGGAGATGTCGGCTAACTCTAAGCAAAGCAATAATATGGATATAAAAGAGGAGGAGATTGTGGTGAGCAGAGAAAGAGTGAAGACACGAAGACCTTCCCATGACACATCTGATGATGAGAGGAAGTCTTCAGTCAACAGGACAAAACCACCAGTCCAGAAGAAAGAAGTAAAGGAGAACGTGGTGAGGAGGGAAGGAGCGAAGAGACTAAGACCTTCCCATGACACATCTGATGATGAGAGGAAGTCTTCAGTCAACAGGACAAAACAACCAGTCCAGAAGAAAGAAGAAGTGGAAGAAAAGGAGAAGGTAGAAAGTCAGAAGATGGGAGCCAAGAAGAGAGGAGCCATCTTCATCTCATCAGGGGACAAAAAGGAGAAGAAAAGAAGAAGGATTACATTAGGACAGAAACCCATGGATCTAAAGCAGAAGGCTGAAGAAGCTGAAGGAAGCAGCGGTGTTCGGCCAACCGGCTCCAAAAGCACAGTCTCTGATGCCATCAAGAGGAGATTATTATTCCATCAAGTGCTTGGCCGGGGATGCTATGGAATGGTCCTGCTGGCGGAAGATTCTTCTACCCGCAAACATTTTGCTGTTAAGATCATCGGCAAAAGAGCCCTGCTTGCTGACGGTGATGAGCGTGTGATGGTGGAGCGACGGGTTTTACAGCTGGCATCTGGGAGCCCCTTCCTTGTCCACGCAGACTTTGCATTCCAGACCAAGGTACAGTATTGATTGCTCGATATTAGGAAATGTCACACGTACCACACACTGCTCTGCCTCATGGACCCCACTGATATCATCTTACATTTCAATATAGCATGTCCCAAGGTAACCGCAGACAATAAGATGAATGTGATGACTATACACATGGAATATTGTGGCCCCTACTGTAATCAATAACATTTATGGCGGGGCTTGGTACATTGGGAATCATTTATTAAAACAGCCTTTTTACTTATCCCAGCCAATCACAGAACAGCTTTTACTTTTCCAGGTCCGTTAAAACAACCTTAGCTGAGCTCTAATTGGTTAGGATGGGCAACTAGTTTTCTAGTGAGCAGATTTATTAATGAGGCCCAATGTACCCCGCTCTATAAATGATTGAAAATATTAGATGTCATCATAGAGGTCAATGAACTGTAGAAAATCACTTGCCCGGACCTCATGTGTCTAATTGGGTGACTGGTAATATCTGTATAATTTACAGCATTAGCTGGGCATTATCTTGTTTGGAGGCATCATCGCCATGTAGTAGTCTCTAGCTCATTTCTTTGACACTGTAGAATTTTACATATTATTATCTTGTATAGACATGGGATTTCAGAATAGATTAAATGTATTTGTTATTCTTTGTTATTTCCTGGATGACATTGTATTTTGTGTATACCATGTGGGGGGACCGGACCCTGTGTACACTATATGTCAGGGCTATTGACTTTTGTGCACTTTATATACAATTTGAGAATGTGTTAATATTTTTGTATACAAGTATTATCTGTATCTTAAAGGTTTTTTTTTAATTAATGTTGGGACATTTTTATGCACGTGCATCTACTTGTTTTTCATTGCCATGTTTTCTATGTATAAATATACTGGAATAAAGTACAAAATCCACTGTCTTGGAGTGAAATTTCTTCTAACCTCACCAACTAATGAAAAAGATGGTATCATATTGACCAGGGGCGAGGTGGGCCAGAGGGGCACATGCCCTCCAAGCCGGTGGCCAAGCAGCTGCTTCTTTACAGACTGCAGGGCGGCCCTGTATCTTTCATTGTGTACATGTGCCAGCTGGGCATCTGCAGCCCAGAACAGCCGGCACAGGCCACGTTCTTATGCCTGCCGGAGAGAAGCTTCAGCCGCTGAGCAGTACGAGAGGGCAGACATCTTTGATTCTTGTAAGGCCACGACCCCACTATCAGTATTTGGTCAGTATTCGGTCAGTATTTTTTCTCAGGAGTTGGAGACAAAACCAGGAGTTGGTGATAAATGCAGAATTGGTGACTTGTTTCTATTATACCTTTTCTCTGATTGTTACTGACCTGGTTTTGGCTCCCACTCCTGAGAAAATATACTGACCAAATACTGATAGTGGGGCCGGATAGTGGTCAGGACAGGAGATTTATACTTTTTGTAGAGTGTGGAAGTGGCAGGATGCTGCTCACCTCCTGACAAGTCCAGGGCCAGATCCTGAATGTTATCTATGGTCGCTCTGCTGAGGATCAGAAAGATTTATTGTAGCAGATGGACCCTTCAAGCAGGTTGGGGTCGTGCTGTCAGTGTGAGATCATCGGCTCTCGATCTGTATGAATGTTCAAATCACATCGGACCTGAGATAGAGACACTTCAGACCTTACTATACAGACCCCTGCCCCAGACTGATCCTGCACCAGCTACAGGGCCAGAGCCGGCATAACCACCTATTGCACCAGGGCAAGTGCCAGGGCCCTGGGCAAGAGGGGGGCCCCACTCACAGTTGGGGACACTGGAACGCTATTGGGCCTGTGAGTTGGGGGGGCCCGGTGTAACCCCCCCCCCCCCCGTGCTTTACGGTGTTTGAAATATTCACCTCTCGTCATACCCTGCTGGCCGCAGGTCCAGTCTCCTCTGCGTCTTCTGACTCTGTCACGTCTCAGTGTTGAAGAGACAGGACCTGTAGCCAGCAGGGTATGAGGACAGTATCACACAGGAGAGGATTAGATACACGGCTCAGCAGACAGTATCACACAGGAGAGGATTAGATACACGGCTCAGCAGACAGTATCACACAGGAGAGGATTAGATACACGGCTCAGCAGATGGTATCACACAGGAGAGGATTAGAGATACAGCTCAGCAGACAGTATCACACAGGAGAGGATTAGATACACGGCTCAGCAGACAGTATGACACAGGAGAGGATTAGATACACGGCTCAGCAGACAGTATCACACAGGAGAGGATTAGATACATAGCTCAGCAGACAGTATCACACAGGAGAGGATTAGATACACGGCTCAGCAGACAGTATCATACAGGGTAGGATTAGATACACAGCTCAGCAGACAGTATCACACAGGAGAGGATTAGATACACGGCTCAGCAGATAGTATCACACAGGATAGGATTAGATACACAGCTCAGCAGACGGTATCACACAGGACAGGATTAGATACACAGCTCAGCAGACATTATCACACAGGAGAGGATTAGATACACAGCTCAGCAGACATTATCACACAGGAGGGGATTAGATACATACACAGCTCAGCAGACAGTATCACACAGGACAGGATTAGATACATAGCTCAGCAGACGGTATCACACAGGAGAGGATTAGATACACGGCTCAGCAGACAGTATCACACAGGAGGGGATTAGATACACAGCTCAGCAGACAGTACCACACAGTATAAGATTAGATACACTGCTCAGCAGACAGTATCACACAGGAGAGGATTAGATACACAGCTCAGTAGACAGTATCAAACAGGAGGGGATTAGATACACAGCTCAGAAGACAGTATCACACAGTATAAGATTAGATACACTGCTCAGCAGATTATCACAGCATAGGATTAGATATACGGCTCAGCAGACAGTATCACACAGGAGAGGATTAGATACACAGCTCAGCAGACAGTATCACACAGGAGAGGATTAGATACACAGCTCAGCAGACAGTATCACACAGTATAAGATTAGATACACTGCTCAGCAGACAGTATCACACAGGAGAGGATTAGATACACAGCTCAGCAGACAGTATCGCACAGGAGAGGATTAGATACACAGCTCAGCAGACGGTATCGCACAGGAGAGGATTAGATACACGGCTCCACAGACAGTATCACACAGGAGAGGATTAGATACACAGCTCAGCAGATGGTATCACACAGGAAAGGATTAGATACATAGCTCAGCAGACGGTATCACACAGGACAGGATTAGATGCACAGCTCAGCAGACAGTATCACACAGGAGAGGATTAGATACACGGCTCAGCAGACAGTATCACGAAAGATAGGATTAGATACACAGTTCATCAGACAGTATCACACAGGAGACGATTAGATACACAGCTCAGCAGACAGTATCACACATTACATGACTAGATACACAGCTCAGCAGACAGTATCACACAGGATGGGATTAGATACACGGCTCAGCAGACAGTATCACACAGGAGAGGATTAGATACACAGCTCAGCAGACAGTAACGCACAGGAGAGGATTAGATACACAGCTCAGCACACAGTATCACACAGGAGAGGATTAGATACACGGCTCAGCAGACAGTATCACACAGGAGAGGATTAGATACACAGCTCAGCAGACAGTATCACACAGGATAGGATTAGATACACTGCTCTGCAGATAGTATCACACAGGATAGGATTAGATACACGGCTTAGCAGACAGTATCACACAGGAGAGGATTAGATACACGGCTCAGCAGACAGTATCACACAGGATAGGATTAGACACACAGCTCAGCAGACAGTATCACACAGGAGAGGATTAGATACATAGCTCAGCAGACGGTATCACACAGGACAGGTTTAGATATACAGCTCAGCAGACAGTATCACACAGTAGGGGATTAGATACACAGCTCAGCAGACAGTACCACACAGTATAAGATTAGATACACTGCTCAGCAGACAGTATCACACAGGAGAGGATTAGATACACAGCTCAGCAGACAGTATCACACAGGAGGGGATTAGATACACAGCTCAGCAGACAGTATCACACAGTATAAGATTAGATACACTGCTCAGCAGACTATCACACAGCATAGGATTAGATACACGGCTCAGCAGACAGTATCACACAGGGGAGGATTAGATACACAGCTCAGCAGACAGTATCACACAGGAGGGGATTAGATACACAGCTCAGGAGACAGTATCACACAGTATAAGATTAGATACACTGATCAGCAGACAGTATCACACAGGAGAGGATTAGATACACAGCTCAGCAGACAGTATCACACAGGAAAGGATTAGACACACTGCTCAGCAGACGGTATCGCACAGGAGAGGATTAGATACACGGCTCAGCAGACAGTATCGCACAGGAGAGGATTAGATACACAGCTCAGCAGACAGTATCACACAGGAAAGGATTAGATACATAGCTCAGCAGACGGTATCACACAGGACAGGATTAGATGCACAGCTCAGCAGACAGTATCACACAGGAGAGGATTAGATACACAGCTCAGCTGACAGTATCACATAGGACAGGATTAGATACACAGTTCATCAGACAGTATCACACAGGAGTGGATTAGATACACGGCTCAGCAGACAGTATCGCACAGGGCGGGATTAGATATATGACACAGCAGACAGTATCACACAGGAGAGGATTAGATACACAGCTCAGCTGACAGTATCACATAGGACAGGATTAGATACACAGTTCATCAGACAGTATCACACAGGAGAGGATTAGATACACAGCTCAGCAGACAGTAACGCACAGGAGAGGATTAGATACACAGCTCAGCACACAGTATCACACAGGAGAGGATTAGATACACGGCTCAGCAGACAGTATCACACAGGAGAGGATTAGATACACAGCTCAGCAGACAGTATCACACAGGATAGGATTAGATACACTGCTCAGCAGATGGTATTACACAGGATAGGATTAGATACACAGCTCAGCTGACAGTATCACACAGGATAGGATTAGATACACGGCTCAGCAGACATTATCACACAGGATAGGATTAGATACACGGCTCAGCAGACATTATCACACAGGAGATGATTAGATACACAGCATAGGATTAGATACACAGCTCAGCAGACAGTATCACACAGCATAGGATTAGATACACTTCTCAGCAGACAGAATCACACAGGAGGGGATTAGATACACAGCTCAGCAGACAGTATCACAGGATAAGATTAGATACACTGCTCAGCAGACAGTATCACAAAGGAGAGGATTAGATAGACAGCTCAGCAGACAGTATCACACAGGAGTGGATTAGATACACGGCTCAGCAGACAGTATCGCACAGGGCGGGATTAGATACACGACTCAGCAGATGGTATCACACAAGATAGGATTAGATACACAGTTCATCAGACAGTATCACACAGGATAGGATAAGATACACATCTCAGCACACAGTATCACACAGGGGAGGATTAGATACACGGCTCAGCAGACAGAGTCACACAGGAGAGGATTAGATACACAGCTCATCAGACAGTATCACACAGGAGAGGATTAGATACACAGCTCAGCAGACAGTATCACACAGGAGAGGATTAGATACACAGCTCAGCAGACAGTATCACACAGGAGAGGAGTAGATACACAGCTCAGCTGACAGTATCACACAGGAGAGGATTAGATACACAGCTCAGCAGACAGTATCACACAGGAGAGGATTAGATACACAGCTCAGCAGACAGTATCACACAGGAGAGGATTAGATACACAGCTCAGCAGACAGTATCACACAGGAGAGGATTAGATACCCAGCTCAGCAGACAGTATCACACAGCATAGGATTAGATACACAGCTCAGCAGACTGTAACACACGGGTGGATTAGATACACGGCTCAGCAGACAGTATCGCACAGGGCGGGATTAGATACACGGCTCAGCAGACAGTATCACACAGGATAGGATTAGATACACAGTTCATCAGACAGTATCACACAGGAGAGGATTAGCTACACAGCTCAGCAGACAGTATCACACAGGAGAGGATTAGATACACAGCTCATCAGACAGTATCACACAGAGGATTACATACACAGCTCAGCACACAGTATCACACAGGAAAGGATTAGATACACAGCTCAGCAGAGAGTATCGCACAGGAGAGGATTAGATACACAGCTCAGCAGCCGGTATCACACAGGAGAGGATTAGATACACTGCTCAGCAGACGGTATCACACAGGAGAGGATTAGATACACGGTTGAGCAGACAGTATCACACAGGAGAGGATTAGATACACGGCTCAGCAGACAGTATCACACAGCATAGGATTAGATACACAGCACAGCAGTCAGTATCACACAGGAGAGGATTTGATACACAGCTCAGCAGACAGTATCACACAGGAGAGGATTAGATACACGGATCAGCAGATGGTATCAAACAGGATGGAATTAGATACACTGCTCAGCAGACAGTATCACACAGGACAGGATTAGATACACAGCTCAGCTGACAATATCACACAGGAGAGGATTAGATACACAGCTCACCTGACAGTATCACACAGTAGAGGATTATATACATGGCTCAGCAGACAGTATCACACAGGATAGGCTTAGATACACAGCTCAGCAGGCAGTATCACACAGGAAAGGATTAGATACACAGCTCAGCAAACAGTATCACACAGGAGAGGATTAGATACATAGCTCAGCAGACAGTATCACACAGGAGAGGATTAGATACACGGCTCAGCAGACGGTATCACACAGGAGAGGATTAGATACACAGCTCAGCAGACAGTATCACACAGGAAAGGATTAGATACACAGCTCAGCAGATGGTATCACACAGGATAGGATTAGATACACAACTCAGCTGACAGTATCACACAGCACAGGATTAGATACAAAGCTCAGCAGATAGTATCACACAGGAGTGGATTAGATACACGGCTCAGCAGACAGTATCGCACAGGGCGGGATTAGATACACGGCTCAGCAGACAGTATCACACAGGATAGGATTAGATACACAGTTCATCAGACAGTATCACACAGGAGTGGATTAGATACACGGCTCAGCAGACAGTATCGCACAGGGCGGGATTAGATACACAGCTCAGCAGACAGTATCACACAGGAGTGGATTAGATCCACGGCTCAGCAGACAGTATCACACAGGATAGGATTAGATACACTGCTCAGCAGATAGTATCACACAGGATAGGATTAGATGCACAGCTCAGCAGACAGTATCACACAGGAGAGGATTAGATACACAGCTCAGCAGACAATATCGCACAGGAGAGGATTAGATACATAGCTCAGCGGACTGTATCACACAGGACAGGATTAGATACACAGCTCAGCAGACAGTATCACACAGGAGAGGATTAGATACACGGCTCAGCAGACATTATCACACAGGAGAGGATTAGATACACAGCTCAGCAGATGGTATCACACAAGATAGGACTAGATACACTGCTCAGCAGATAGTATCACACAGTAGAGGATTAGATACACGGCTCAGCAGACAGTATCACACAGGAGAGGATTAGATACATGGCTCAGCAGACAGTATCACACAGGAGAGGATTAGATACACTGCTCAGCAGATAGTATCACACAGGAGAGGATTAGATACACAGCTCAGCAGACAGTATCACAAAGGATAGGATTAGATACACAGCTCAGCAGCTGGTATCACACAGGATAGGTTTAGATACACTGCTCAGCAGATGGTATCACACAGGATATGATTAGATACAGGGCTCAGCAGACAGTATCACACAGGAGAGGATTAGTTACACGGCTCAGCAGATGGTATCACACAGGATAGGATTAGATACACAGCTCAGCAGACAGTATCACACAGGGCAGGATTAGATACACGGTTCAGCAGACAGTATCACACAGGGTAGGATTAGATACACGGCTCAGCAGACAGTATCACACAGGAGAGGATATGATACACAGCTCAGCAGACAGTATCACACAGGAGAGGATTAGATACACTGCTCAGCAGATGGTATCACACAGGATAGGATTAGATACACTGCTCAGCAGACAGTATCACACAGGGCAGGATTAGATACACGGTTCAGCAGACAGTATCACACAGGGTAGGATTAGATACACGGCTCAGCAGACAGTATCACACAGGAGAGGATTTGATACACAGCTCAGCAGACAGTATCACACAGGAGAGGATTAGATACACAGCTCAGCAGATGGTATCACACAGGATAGAATTAGATACACTGCTCAGCAGACAGTATCACACAGGGCAGGATTAGATACACGGCTCAGCAGACAGTATCACACAGGAGAGGATTAGATACACAGCTCAGCAGACAGTATCACACAGGAGAGGATTAGATACACGGCTCAGCAGACAGTATTACACAGGAGAGGATTAGATACCCTGCTCAGCAGATAGTATCACACAGGAGAGGATTAGATGCACAGCTCAGCAGACAGTATCACACAGGAGAGGATTAGATACACGGCTCATCAGACAGTATCGCACAGGAGAGGATTAGATACATAGCTCATCACACAGTATCACACAGGACAGGATTAGATACACAGCTCAGCAGACAGAATCACACAGGAGAGGATTAGATACATAGCTCATCAGACAGTATCACACAGGACAGGATTAGATACACGGCTCAGCAGACAGTATCACACAGGAGAGGATTAGATACACAGCTCAGCTGACAGTATCACACAGGAGAGGATTAGATACACAGCTCAGCAGACAGTATCGCACAGGAGAGGATTAGATACATAGCTCATCAGACAGTATCACACAGGACAGGATTAGATACACAGCTCAGCAGACAGTATCACACAGGAGAGGATTAGATACACAGCTCAGCTGACAGTATCACACAGGAGAGGATTAGATACACAGCTCAGCAGACAGTATCGCACAGGAGAGGATTAGATACACAGCTCAGCAGACAGTATCACACAGGAGAGGATTAGATACACGGCTCAGCAGACAGTATCACACAGGAGAGGATTAGATACCCTGCTCAGCAGATAGTATCACACAGGAGAGGATTAGATGCACAGCTCAGCAGACAGTATCACACAGGAGAGGATTAGATACACGGCTCATCAGACAGTATTGCACAGGAGAGGATTAGATACATAGCTCATCACACAGTATCACACAGGACAGGATTAGATACACAGCTCAGCAGACAGAATCACACAGGAGAGGATTAGATACATAGCTCATCAGACAGTATCACACAGGACAGGATTAGATACACGGCTCAGCAGACAGTATCACACAGGAGAGGATTAGATACACAGCTCAGCTGACAGTATCACACAGGAGAGGATTAGATACACAGCTCAGCAGACAGTATCGCACAGGAGAGGATTAGATACATAGCTCATCAGACAGTATCACACAGGACAGGATTAGATACACAGCTCAGCAGACAGTATCACACAGGAGAGGATTAGATACACAGCTCAGCTGACAGTATCACACAGGAGAGGATTAGATACACAGCTCAGCAGACAGTATCGCACAGGAGAGGATTAGATACACAGCTCAGCAGCCGGTATCACACAGGAGAGGATTAGATACACTGCTCAGCAGACGGTATCACACAGGAGAGGATTAGATACACGGTTGAGCAGACAGTATCACACAGGGTAGGATTAGAGATACAGCTCAGCAGACAGTATCACACAGCATAGGATTAGATACACAGCTCAGCAGACAGTATCACACAGCATAGGATTAGATACACAGCACAGCAGTCAGTATCACACAGGAGAGGATTTGATACACAGCTCAGCAGACAGTATCACACAGGAGAGGATTAGATACACAGATCAGCTGACAATATCACACAGGAGAGGATTAGATACACGGCTCAACACACAGTATTACACAGGATAGGATTAGATATATGGCTCAGCAGACAGTATCACACAGGACAGGATTAGATACACAGCTCAGCAGACAGTATCACACAGGAGAGGATTAGATACATGGCTCAGCAGACAGTATCACACAGGAGAGGATTAGATACACAGCTCAGCAGACAGTATCACACAAGATAGGATTATATACATGGCTCAGCAGACAGTATCACACAGGATAGGCTTAGATACACAGCTCACCTGACAGTATCACACAGTAGAGGATTATATACATGGCTCAGCAGACAGTATCACACAGGATAGGCTTAGATACACAGCTCAGCAGGCAGTATCACACAGGAAAGGATTAGATACACAGCTCAGCAAACAGTATCACACAGGAGAGGATTAGATACATAGCTCAGCAGACAGTATCACACAGGAGAGGATTAGATACACAGCTCAGCAGACAGTATCACACAGGAAAGGATTAGATACACAGCTCAGCAGATGGTATCACACAGGATAGGATTAGATACACAACTCAGCTGACAGTATCACACAGCACAGGATTAGATACAAAGCTCAGCAGATAGTATCACACAGGAGTGGATTAGATTCACGGCTCAGCAGACAGTATCGCACAGGGCGGGATTAGATACATGGCTCAGCAGACAGTATCACACAGGATAGGATTAGATACACTGCTCAGCAGATAGTATCACACAGGATAGGATTAGATGCACAGCTCAGCAGACAGTATCACACAGGAGAGGATTAGATACACAGCTCAGCAGAGAATATCGCACAGGAGAGGATTAGATACATAGCTCAGCGGACTGTATCACACAGGACAGGATTAGATACACAGCTAAGCAGACAGTATCACACAGGAGAGGATTAGATACACGGCTCAGCAGACATTATCACACAGGAGAGGATTAGATACACAGCTCAGCAGATGGTATCACACAGGAAAGGATTAGATACACAGCTCAGCAGACAGTATCACAAAGGATAGGATTAGATACACAGCTCAGCAGCTGGTATCACACAGGATAGGTTTAGATACACTGCTCAGCAGATGGTATCACACAGGATATGATTAGATACAGGGCTCAGCAGACAGTATCACACAGGAGAGGATTAGTTACACGGCTCAGCAGATGGTATCACACAGGATAGGATTAGATACACAGCTCAGCAGACAGTATCACACAGGGCAGGATTAGATACACGGTTCAGCAGACAGTATCACACAGGGTAGGATTAGATACACGGCTCAGCAGACAGTATCACACAGGAGAGGATTTGATACACAGCTCAGCAGACAGTATCACACAGGAGAGGATTAGATACACAGCTCAGCAGATGGTATCACACAGGATAGGATTAGATACACTGCTCAGCAGACAGTATCACACAGGGCAGGATTAGATACACGGTTCAGCAGACAGTATCACACAGGGTAGGATTAGATACACGGCTCAGCAGAGAGTATCACACAGGAGAGGATTTGATACACAGCTCAGCAGACAGTATCACACAGGAGAGGATTAGATACACAGCTCAGCAGATGGTATCACACAGGATAGAATTAGATACACTGCTCAGCAGACAGTATCACACAGGGCAGGATTAGATACACGGTTCAGCAGACAGTATCACACAGGGTAGGACTAGATACAAGGCTCAGCAGACAGTATCACACAGGAGAGGATTAGATACACAGCTCAGCAGACAGTATCACACAGGAGAGGATTAGATACACGGCTCAGCAGACAGTATCACACAGGAGAGGATTAGATACACTGCTCAGCAGATAGTATCACACAGGATAGGATTAGATGCACAGCTCAGCAGACAGTATCACACAGGAGAGGATTAGATACACGGCTCATCAGACAGTATCGCACAGGAGAGGATTAGATACATAGCTCATCAGACAGTATCACACAGGACAGGATTAGATACACAGCTCAGCAGACAGTATCACACAGGAGAGGATTAGATACATAGCTCATCAGACAGTATCACACAGGACAGGATTAGATACACAGCTCAGCAGATAGTATCACATGGGATAGGATTAGATACACAGCTCAGCAGACAGTATCACAAAGGATAGGATTAGATACACAGCTCAGCAGATGGTATCACACAGGAGTGGATTAGATACACAGCTCAGCAGACAGTATCACACAGGAGAGGATTAGATACACGGCTCAGCAGACAGTATCACACAGGAGAGGATCAGATACACAGCTCAGCTGACAGTATCACACAGGAGTGGATTAGATACACGGCTCAGCAGACAGTATCGCACAGGGTGGGATTAGATACACGACTCAGCAGACAGTATCACACAGGATAGGATTAGATACACAGCTCAGTAGGCAGTATCACACAGGAGAGGATTAGATACACAGCTCAGCAGACAGTATCACACAGGAGAGGATTAGATACACAGTTCAGCAGACAGTATCACACAGCATAGGATTAGATACACGGTTCAGCAGACAGTATCACACAGGAGAGGATTAGATACATAGCTCAGAAGACAGTATCACACAGGAGAGGATTAGATACACAGCTCAGCAGACAGTATCACACAGGATAGGATTAGACACACAGCTCAGCAGACAGTATCACACAGGAGAGGATTAGATACATGGCTCAGCAGACAGCATCACACAGCATAGGATTAGATACACGGTTCAGAAGACAGTATCACACAGGAGGGGATTAGATACACAGCTCAGCAGACAGTACCACACAGGAGGGGATTAGATACACAGCTCAGCAGACAGTATCACACAGGATAAGATTAGATACACTGCTCTGCGGATAGTATCACACAGGATAGAATTAAATGCACAGCTCAGCAGACAGTATCACAAAGGATTAGATACATAGCTCAGCAGACAGTATCACACAGGAGAGGATTAGATACACAGCTCAGCAGACAGTATCACACAGGAGAGGATGAGATACACAGCTCAGCAGACAGTATCACACCGAATAGGATTAGATACACAGCTCAGCAGACAGTATCACACAGCATAGGATTAGATACACGGCTCAACAGACAGTATCACACAGGAGAGGATTAGATACGCAGCTCAGCAGACAGTATCTCACAGGAGAGGATTAGATACATGGCTCAGCAGACAGTATCACACAGCATAGGATTAGATACACGGCTCAGCAGACAGTATCACACAGGAGGGGATTAGATACACAGCTGAGGAGACAGTATCACACAGGAGAGGATTAGATACACTGCTTAGCATACAGTATCACACAGCATAGGATTAGATACACAGCTCAGCAGGCAGTATCACACAGTGTAAGATTAGATACACAGCTCAGCAGACAGTATCGCACAGGGCGGGATTAGATACACGGCTCAGCAGACAGTATCACACAGGAGGGGATTAGATACACAGCTCAGCAGACAGTATCACACAGGATAGGATTAGATGCACAGCTCAGCAGACAGTATCACACAGGATTAGATACATAGCTCAGCAGACAGTATCACACAGGAGAGGATTAGATACACAGCTCAGCAGACAGTATCACACAGGAGAGGATGAGATACACAGCATAGGTTTAGATACACAGCTCAGCAGACAGTATCACACAGCATAGGATTAGATACACGGTTCAACAGACAGTATCACACAGGAGGGGATTAGATACACAGCTCAGCAGACAGTATCACACAGGATAAGCTTAGATACACAGCTCAGCAGACAGTATCACACAGGATAAGATTAGATACACAGCTCAGCAGACAGTATTACACAGGAGAGGATTAGATGCACAGCTCAGCAGACAGTAACACACAGGACAGGATTAGATACACAGCTCAGCAGACAGTATCACACAGGAGAGGATTAGATACGCAGCTCAGCAGACAGTATCTCACAGGAGAGGATTAGATACATGGCTCAGCAGACAGTATCACACAGCATAGGATTAGATACACGGCTCAGCAGACAGTATCACACAGGAGGGGATTAGATACACAGCTGAGGAGACAGTACCACACAGGAGAGGATTAGATACACTGCTCAGCATACAGTATCACACAGCATAGGATTAGATACACAGCTCAGCAGGCAGTATCACACAGTATAAGATTAGATACACAGCTCAGCAGACAGTATCACACAGCATAGGATTAGATACACGGCTCAGCAGACAGTATCACACAGGACAGGATTAGATACACAGCTCAGCAGACAGTATCACACAGGAGAGGATTAGATACACAGCTCAGCAGACAGTATCACACAGCGTAGGATTAGATACACAGCTCAGCAGACAGTATCACACAGGAGAGGATTAGATACACAGATCAGCAGACAGTATCACACAGCATAGGATTAGATACACAGCTCAGCAGACAGTATCACACAGGAGTGGATTAGATACACGGCTCAGCAGACAGTATCGCACAGGGCGGGATTAGATACACGGTTCATCAGACAGTATCACACAGGAGAGTATTAGATACACTGCTCAGCAGACAGTATCACACAGGAGAGTATTAGATACACAGCTTAGCAGACGGTATCACACAGGAGAGAATTAGATACACAGCTCAGCAGACAGTATCACACAGGATTAGATACATAGCTCAGCAGACAGTATCACACAGGAGAGGATTAGATACACAGCTCAGCAGACAGTATCACACAGGAGAGGATGAGATACACAGCATAGGTTTAGATACACAGCTCAGCAGGCAGTATCACACAGCATAGGATTAGATACACGGCTCAACAGACAGTATCACACAGGAGGGGATTAGATACACAGCTCAGCAGACAGTATCACACAGGAGGGGATTAGATACACAGCTCAGCAGACAGTATCACACAGGATAAGATTAGATACACAGCTCAGCAGACAGTATCACACAGGATAAGATTAGATACACAGCTCAGCAGACAGTATTACACAGGAGAGGGATAGATGCACAGCTCAGCAGACAGTATCGCACAGGAGAGGATTAGATACATGGCTCAGCAGACAGTATCACACAGCATAGGTTTAGATACACGGCTCAGCAGACAGTATCACACAGGAGAGGATCAGATACACAGCTCAGCTGACAGTATCACACAGGAGTGGATTAGATACACGGCTCAGCAGACAGTATCGCACAGGGTGGGATTAGATACACGACTCAGCAGACAGTATCACACAGGATAGGATTAGATACACAGCTCAGTAGGCAGTATCACACAGGAGAGGATTAGATACACAGCTCAGCAGACAGTATCACACAGGAGAGGATTAGATACACAGTTCAGCAGACAGTATCACACAGCATAGGATTAGATACACGGTTCAGCAGACAGTATCACACAGGAGAGGATTAGATACATAGCTCAGAAGACAGTATCACACAGGAGAGGATTAGATACACAGCTCAGCAGACAGTATCACACAGGATAGGATTAGACACACAGCTCAGCAGACAGTATCACACAGGAGAGGATTAGATACATGGCTCAGCAGACAGCATCACACAGCATAGGATTAGATACACGGTTCAGAAGACAGTATCACACAGGAGGGGATTAGATACACAGCTCAGCAGACAGTACCACACAGGAGGGGATTAGATACACAGCTCAGCAGACAGTATCACACAGGATAAGATTAGATACACTGCTCTGCGGATAGTATCACACAGGATAGAATTAAATGCACAGCTCAGCAGACAGTATCACAAAGGATTAGATACATAGCTCAGCAGACAGTATCACACAGGAGAGGATTAGATACACAGCTCAGCAGACAGTATCACACAGGAGAGGATGAGATACACAGCTCAGCAGACAGTATCACACCGAATAGGATTAGATACACAGCTCAGCAGACAGTATCACACAGCATAGGATTAGATACACGGCTCAACAGACAGTATCACACAGGAGAGGATTAGATACGCAGCTCAGCAGACAGTATCTCACAGGAGAGGATTAGATACATGGCTCAGCAGACAGTATCACACAGCATAGGATTAGATACACGGCTCAGCAGACAGTATCACACAGGAGGGGATTAGATACACAGCTGAGGAGACAGTATCACACAGGAGAGGATTAGATACACTGCTTAGCATACAGTATCACACAGCATAGGATTAGATACACAGCTCAGCAGGCAGTATCACACAGTGTAAGATTAGATACACAGCTCAGCAGACAGTATCGCACAGGGCGGGATTAGATACACGGCTCAGCAGACAGTATCACACAGGAGGGGATTAGATACACAGCTCAGCAGACTGTATCACACAGGATAAGATTAGATACACTGCTCTGCGGATAGTATCACACAGGATAGGATTAGATGCACAGCTCAGCAGACAGTATCACACAGGATTAGATACATAGCTCAGCAGACAGTATCACACAGGAGAGGATTAGATACACAGCTCAGCAGACAGTATCACACAGGAGAGGATGAGATACACAGCATAGGTTTAGATACACAGCTCAGCAGACAGTATCACACAGCATAGGATTAGATACACGGCTCAACAGACAGTATCACACAGGAGGGGATTAGATACACAGCTCAGCAGACAGTATCACACAGGATAAGCTTAGATACACAGCTCAGCAGACAGTATCACACAGGATAAGATTAGATACACAGCTCAGCAGACAGTATTACACAGGAGAGGATTAGATGCACAGCTCAGCAGACAGTAACACACAGGACAGGATTAGATACACAGCTCAGCAGACAGTATCACACAGGAGAGGATTAGATACACAGCTCAGCAGACAGTATCACACAGGAGGGGATTAGATACACAGCTGAGGAGACAGTACCACACAGGAGAGGATTAGATACACTGCTCAGCATACAGTATCACACAGCATATGATTAGATACACAGCTCAGCAGGCAGTATCACACAGTATAAGATTAGATACACAGCTCAGCAGACAGTATCACACAGCATAGGATTAGATACACGGCTCAGCAGACAGTATCACACAGGACAGGATTAGATACACAGCTCAGCAGACAGTATCACACAGGAGAGGATTAGATACACAGCTCAGCAGACAGTATCACACAGGACAGGATTAGATACACAGCTCAGCAGACAGTATCACACAGCGTAGGATTAGATACACAGCTCAGCAGACAGTATCACACAGGAGAGGATTAGATACACAGATCAGCAGACAGTATCACACAGCATAGGATTAGATACACAGCTCAGCAGACAGTATCACACAGGAGTGGATTAGATACACGGCTCAGCAGACAGTATCGCACAGGGCGGGATTAGATACACGGTTCATCAGACAGTATCACACAGGAGAGTATTAGATACACTGCTCAGCAGACAGTATCACACAGGAGAGTATTAGATACACAGCTTAGCAGACGGTATCACACAGGAGAGAATTAGATACACAGCTCAGCAGACAGTATCACACAGGATTAGATACATAGCTCAGCAGACAGTATCACACAGGAGAGGATTAGATACACAGCTCAGCAGACAGTATCACACAGGAGAGGATGAGATACACAGCATAGGTTTAGATACACAGCTCAGCAGGCAGTATCACACAGCATAGGATTAGATACACGGCTCAACAGACAGTATCACACAGGAGGGGATTAGATACACAGCTCAGCAGACAGTATCACACAGGAGGGGATTAGATACACAGCTCAGCAGACAGTATCACACAGGATAAGATTAGATACACAGCTCAGCAGACAGTATCACACAGGATAAGATTAGATACACAGCTCAGCAGACAGTATCACACAGGACAGGATTAGATACACGGCTCAGCAGACAGTATCACACCGGATAGGATTAGATACATGGCTCAGCAGACAGTATCACACAGGAGGGGATTAGATACACAGCTGAGGAGACAGTATTACACAGCATAGGATTAGATACACAGCTCAGCAGGCAGTATCACACAGCATAGGATTAGATACACAGCTCAGCAGACAGTATCACACAGCATAGGATTAGATACACAGCTCAGCAGACAGTATCACACAGCATAGGATTAGATACACGGCTCAGCAGACAGTATCACACAGGACAGTATTAGATACACAGCTCAGCAGACAGTATCACACAGGAGAGGATTAGATACACAGCTCAGCAGACAGTATCACACAGCGTAGGATTAGATACACAGCTCAGCAGACAGTATCACACAGGAGAGGATTAGATACACAGATCAGCAGACAGTATCACACAGCATAGGATTAGATACACAGCTCAGCAGACAGTATCACACAGGAGTGGATTAGATACACGGCTCAGCAGACAGTATCACACAGGAGAGGATTAGATACATAGCTCAGCAGACAGTATCACACAGGAGAGGATTAGATACATAGCTCAGCAGACAGTATCACACAGGAAAGGATTAGATACACAGCTCAGCAGATGGTATCACAAAGGATAGGATTAGATACACAACTCAGCTGACAGTATCACACAGCACAGGATTAGATACAAAGCTCAGCAGATAGTATCACACAGGAGTGGATTAGATACACGGCTCAGCAGACAGTATCGCACAGGGCGGGATTAGATACACGGCTCAGCAGACAGTATCACACAGGAGGGGATTAGATACACAGCTCAGCAGACTGTATCACACAGGATAAGATTAGATACACTGCTCTGCGGATAGTATCACACAGGATAGGATTAGATGCACAGCTCAGCAGACAGTATCACACAGGATTAGATACATAGCTCAGCAGACAGTATCACACAGGAGAGGATTAGATACACAGCTCAGCAGACAGTATCACACAGGAGAGGATGAGATACACAGCATAGGTTTAGATACACAGCTCAGCAGACAGTATCACACAGCATAGGATTAGATACACGGCTCAACAGACAGTATCACACAGGAGGGGATTAGATACACAGCTCAGCAGACAGTATCACACAGGATAAGCTTAGATACACAGCTCAGCAGACAGTATCACACAGGATAAGATTAGATACACAGCTCAGCAGACAGTATCACACAGGACAGGATTAGATACACAGCTCAGCAGACAGTATCACACAGGAGAGGATTAGATACGCAGCTCAGCAGACAGTATCTCACAGGAGAGGATTAGATACATGGCTCAGCAGACAGTATCACACAGCATAGGATTAGATACACGGCTCAGCAGACATTATCACACAGGAGGGGATTAGATACACAGCTGAGGAGACAGTATCACACAGGAGAGGATTAGATACACTGCTCAGCAGACAGTATCACACAGCATAGGATTAGATACACAGCTCAGCAGGCAGTATCACACAGTATAAGATTAGATACACAGCTCAGCAGACAGTATCACACAGCATAGGATTAGATACACGGCTCAGCAGACAGTATCACACAGGACAGGATTAGATACACAGCTCAGCAGACAGTATCACACAGGAGAGGATTAGATACACAGCTCAGCAGACAGTATCACACAGCGTAGGATTAGATACACAGCTCAGCAGACAGTATCACACAGGAGAGGATTAGATACACAGATCAGCAGACAGTATCACACAGCATAGGATTAGATACACAGCTCAGCAGACAGTATCACACAGGAGTGGATTAGATACACGGCTCAGCAGACAGTATCACACAGGAGAGGATTAGATACATAGCTCAGCAGACAGTATCACACAGGAGAGGATTAGATACATAGCTCAGCAGACAGTATCACACAGGAAAGGATTAGATACACAGCTCAGCAGATGGTATCACAAAGGATAGGATTAGATACACAACTCAGCTGACAGTATCACACAGCACAGGATTAGATACAAAGCTCAGCAGATAGTATCACACAGGAGTGGATTAGATACACGGCTCAGCAGACAGTATCGCACAGGGCGGGATTAGATACACGGCTCAGCAGACAGTATCACACAGGAGGGGATTAGATACACAGCTCAGCAGACTGTATCACACAGGATAAGATTAGATACACTGCTCTGCGGATAGTATCACACAGGATAGGATTAGATGCACAGCTCAGCAGACAGTATCACACAGGATTAGATACATAGCTCAGCAGAGAGTATCACACAGGAGAGGATTAGATACACAGCTCAGCAGACAGTATCACACAGGAGAGGATGAGATACACAGCATAGGTTTAGATACACAGCTCAGCAGACAGTATCACACAGCATAGGATTAGATACACGGCTCAACAGACAGTATCACACAGGAGGGGATTAGATACACAGCTCAGCAGACAGTATCACACAGGATAAGCTTAGATACACAGCTCAGCAGACAGTATCACACAGGATAAGATTAGATACACAGCTCAGCAGACAGTATTACACAGGAGAGGATTAGATGCACAGCTCAGCAGACAGTAACACACAGGACAGGATTAGATACACAGCTCAGCAGACAGTATCACACAGGAGAGGATTAGATACGCAGCTCAGCAGACAGTATCTCACAGGAGAGGATTAGATACATGGCTCAGCAGACAGTATCACACAGCATAGGATTAGATACACGGCTCAGCAGACAGTATCACACAGGAGGGGATTAGATACACAGCTGAGGAGACAGTATCACACAGGAGAGGATTAGATACACTGCTCAGCAGACAGTATCACACAGCATAGGATTAGATACACAGCTCAGCAGGCAGTATCACACAGTATAAGATTAGATACACAGCTCAGCAGACAGTATCACACAGCATAGGATTAGATACACGGCTCAGCAGACAGTATCACACAGGACAGGATTAGATACACAGCTCAGCAGACAGTATCACACAGGAGAGGATTAGATACACAGCTCAGCAGACAGTATCACACAGCGTAGGATTAGATACACAGCTCAGCAGACAGTATCACACAGGAGAGGATTAGATACACAGATCAGCAGACAGTATCACACAGCATAGGATTAGATACACAGCTCAGCAGACAGTATCACACAGGAGTGGATTAGATACACGGCTCAGCAGACAGTATCGCACAGGGCGGGATTAGATACACGGTTCATCAGACAGTATCACACAGGAGAGTATTAGATACACTGCTCAGCAGACAGTATCACACAGGAGAGTATTAGATACACAGCTTAGCAGACGGTATCACACAGGAGAGAATTAGATACACAGCTCAGCAGACAGTATCACACAGGATTAGATACATAGCTCAGCAGACAGTATCACACAGGAGAGGATTAGATACACAGCTCAGCAGACAGTATCACACAGGAGAGGATGAGATACACAGCATAGGTTTAGATACACAGCTCAGCAGGCAGTATCACACAGCATAGGATTAGATACACGGCTCAACAGACAGTATCACACAGGAGGGGATTAGATACACAGCTCAGGAGACAGTATCAAACAGGAGGGGATTAGATACACAGCTCAGCAGACAGTATCACACAGGATAAGATTAGATACACAGCTCAGCAGACAGTATCACACAGGATAAGATTAGATACACAGCTCAGCAGACAGTATCGCACAGGAGAGGATTAGATTCATGGCTCAGCAGACAGTATCACACAGCATAGGATTAGATACACGGCTCAGCAGACAGTATCACACAGGAGGGGATTAGATACACAGCTGAGGAGACAGTATCACACAGCATAGGATTAGATACACAGCTCAGCAGGCAGTATCACACAGCATAGGATTAGATACACAGCTCAGCAGACAGTATCACACAGCATAGGATTAGATACACAGCTCAGCAGACAGTATCACACAGCATAGGATTACATACACGGCTCAGCAGACAGTATCACACAGGACAGGATTAGATACACAGCTCAGCAGACAGTATCACACAGGAGAGGATTAGATACACAGCTCAGCAGACAGTATCACACAGCGTAGGATTAGATACACAGCTCAGCAGACAGTATCACACAGGAGAGGATTAGATACACAGATCAGCAGACAGTATCACACAGCATAGGATTAGATACACAGCTCAGCAGACAGTATCACACAGGAGTGGATTAGATACACGGCTGAGCAGACAGAATCGCACAGGGCGGGATTAGATACACGGTTCAGCAGACAGTATCACACAGGAGAGTATTAGATACACAGCTCAGCAGACAGTATTACACAGGAGAGGATGAGATACACTGCTCAGCAGACAGTATCACACAGGAGAGGATTAGATACACAGCTCAGCAGACGGTATCACACAGGAGAGGATTAGATACACGGCTCAGCAGACAGTGTCACACAGGGTAGGATTAGAGATACACGGCTCAGCAGACAGTATCACACAGGGTAGGATTAGAGATACAGCTCAGCAGACAGTATCACACAGGAGAGGATTAGATACACGGCTCAGCAGACAGTATCACACAGGATAGGATTAGATAAACGGCTCAGCAGACAGTGTCACACAGGACAGGATTAGATACACAGCTCAGCAGACAGTATCATACAGGAGAGGATTAGATACACAGCTCAGCAGACAGTATCACACAGGGGATGATTAGATACACTGTTTAGCAGATAGTATCACACAGGATAGGATTAGATGCACAGCTCAGCAGACAGTATCACACAGGACAGGATTAGATACACAGCTCAGCAGACAGTATCACACAGGATAGGATTAGATACACTGCTCAGCAGACAGTATCACTGTACAGGATTAGATACACAGCTCACCAGACAGTATCACACAGCATAGGATTAGATACACAGGTCAGCAAACAGTATCACACAGGATAGGATTAGATACACTGCTCAGCAGATGGTATCACACAGGATAGGATTAGATACACAGCTCAGCAGACAGTATCACACAGAATAGGATTAGATACACGGCTCAGCAGACAGTATCACAGGAGGGGATTAGATACACGGCTCAGTAGACAGTATCACACAGGAGAGGATTAGATACACATCATAGGATTAGATACACAGCTCAGCAGACAGTATCACACAGGATAAGATTAGATACTCTGCTCAGCAGACAGTATCACACAGGAGAGGATTAGATACACGGCTCAACACACAGTATTACACAGAGGATTAGATACACGGCTCAGCAGACAGTATCACACAGGAGAGGATTAGATACACGGCTCAGCAGACAGTATCACACAGCATAGGATTAGATACACAGCTCAGCAGACAGTATCACACAGGAGTGGATTAGATACACAGTTCATCAGACAGTATCACACAGGAGACGATTAGATACACAGCTCAGCAGACAGTATCACACATTAGAGGATTAGATACACAGCTCAGCAGACAGTATCACACAGGAGAGGATTAGATACACAGCTCAGCAGACAGTATCACACAGGATGGCATTAGATACACAGCTCAGCACACAGTTTCACCAGGAGAGGATTAGATACACGGCTCAGCAGACAGTATCACACAGGAGAGGATTAGATACACGGCTCAGCTGACAGTATCACACAGCATAGGATTAGATACACAGCTCAGCAGACAGTATCACACAGGAGTGGATTAGATACACAGTTCATCAGATAGTATCACACAGGAGACGATTAGATACACAGCTCATCAGACAGTATCACACATTAGAGGATTAGATACACAGCTCAGCAGACAGTATCACACAGGAGAGGATTAGATACACAGCTCAGCAGACAGTATCACACAGGATGTCATTAGATACACAGCTCAGCACACAGTTTCACCAGGAGAGGATTAGATACACGGCTCAGCAGACAGTATCGCACAGGAGAGGATTAGATACACTGCTCACCAGACAGTGTCACACAGCATAGGATTAGAAACACAGCTCAGCAGACAGTATCACACAGGAGTGGATTAGATACACGGCTCAGCAGACAGTATCGCACAGGGCGGGATTAGATACATGGCTCAGCAAACAGTATCACACAGGATAGGATTAGATACACAGTTCACCATCACTGCGTCATAATAGCACTGCAGTATGTGGTAAGGGACTACAACTCCCAGCAAGTGACAGTGCAGGCACCGATCATGTAACTAAACCATCACTGCGTCATAATAGCACTGCAGTATGTGGTGAGGGACTACAATTCCCAGCAAGTGACAGCGCAGGCACCGGTCATGTAACTAAACCATCACTGCGTTATAATAGCACTGCAGTATGTGGTGAGGGACTACAACTCCCAGCAAGTGACAGCGCAGGCACCGATCATGTAACTAAACCATCACTGCGTCATAATAGCACTGCAGTATGTGGTGAGGGACTACAACTCCCAGCAAGTTTATTTCTTTTTATTTTACACGCTGCTGTTTTCCACAGTGAATTACCAGAAAGATCTGCACCAAAATCATGGAGTGCAAATTTGCTGTTGTGGATTTTCTTGCGGATTTTTGCTAATTTGCTCTGATTTTCTATGGAAATCCTCCAGGAACAATCTGCCACATTTGAACAGATCTTCAGGCCTCATTCAGACATCTGTAGTTTTCTGGTACATTAAAAAAAAGCAAAAAAAAACAAAACTGATTTTCATCAAAGGGATCGATCCGAATTGTATCAATGTTTGTTACTATATGCAAATAAAAATATATATATATATATGGATATGTGAGCTGCCCCATAGATGATAAAGGTGCGTATTATGTCTGTCAATAACATGGATGTAAAAAAACAGACGTCTGAATGAGACGTTCACCCACAAGATCATCCAGCAATAGTGCAGCTCTGACCTGACACATCGCATTCACAGAAAGGCTCCTGATCAGCACATATGATGTCTGTGATCTATAAAGAGTCCTCCACATTGTACCCACTACATATACATTCACAATAAAGCTGCCCCCGTAACATCAACTGCCCCACACCTACCACATATAGCCAGGTCCCCGCTCCCCCACACACAGTATATAGCCAGGTCCCCGCTCCCCCACACACAGTATATAGCCAAGCTCCCCCACACAAAGTATATAGCCAGGTCCCCGCTCCCCCACACACAGTATATAGCCAGGTCCCCGCTCCCCCACACACAGTATATAGCCAAGCTCCCCCACACAAAGTATATAGCCAGGTCCCCGCTCCCCCACACACAGTATATAGCCAGGTCCCCGCTCCCCCACACACAGTATATAGCCAAGATCCCCGCTCCCCCACACAAAGTATTTAGCCAAGATCCCCTCTCCCCCACACAAAGTATATAGCCAGGTCCCCGCTCCCCCACACACAGTATATAGCCAGGTCCCCGCTCCCCCACACAAAGTATATAGCCAGGTCCCCGCTCCCCCACACAAAGTATATAGCCAGGTCCCCGCTCCCCCACACAAAGTATATAGCCAGGTCCCCGCTCCCCCACACAAAGTATATAGCCAGGTCCCCGCTCCCCCACACAAAGTATATAGCCAGGTCCCCGCTCCCCCACACAAAGTATATAGCCAAGGTCCCCGCTCCCCCACACAAAGTATATAGCCAGGTCCCCGCTCCCCCACACATAGTATATAGCCAGGTCCCCGCTCCCCCACACAAAGTATATAGCCAGGTCCCCGCTCCCCCACACAAAGTATATAGCCAGGTCCCCGCTCCCCCACACAAAGTATATAGCCAGGTCCCCGCTCCCCCACACAAAGTATATAGCCAGGTCCCCGCTCCCCCACACAAAGTATATAGCCAGGTCCCCGCTCCCCCACACAAAGTATATAGCCAGGTCCCCGCTCCCCCACACAAAGTATATAGCCAGGTCGCCGCTCCCCCACACAAAGTATATAGCCAGGTCCCCGCTCCCCCACACAAAGTATATAGCCAGGTCCCCGCTCCCCCACACAAAGTATATAGCCAGGTCCCCGCTCCCCCACACAAAGTATATAGCCAGGTCCCCGCTCCCCCACACAAAGTATATAGCCAGGCCCCCTCCTCCATGTATAGCATATTTATCCAGGTCTCCCTCCCCCACATATAGCAAAGAGAACCAAGTCCAGCACCCCCTCCCCCACCACACAGCATACGGTATATAGACAAGACCCCCACACACAGCATACGGTATATAGACAAGTCCCCCACACACAGCATACGGTATATAGACAAGTCCCCCACACACAGCATACGGTATATAGACAAGTCCCCACACACAGCATACAGTATATAGACAAGTCCCCCATACACAGCATACAGTATATAGACAAGTCCCCCACACACAGCATACGGTATATAGACAAGTCCCCCACACACAGCATACAGTATATAGACAAGTCCCCACACACAGCATACGGTATATAGACAAGCCCCCCACACAGCATACGGTATATAGACAAGTCCCCCACACACAGCATACAGTATATAGACAAGTCCCCCCACACAGCATACAGTATATAGACAAGTCCCCCACACACAGAATACAGTATATAGACAAGTCCCCCCACACAGCATACAGTATATAGACAAGTCCCCCACACACAGCATACAGTATATAGACAAGTCCCCCCCACACAGCATACGGTATATAGACAAGTCCCCCCCACACAGCATACGGTATATAGACAAGTCCCCCCCACACAGCATACAGTATATAGACAAGTCCCCCACACAGCATACAGTATATAGACAAGTCCTCCACATAGCATACGGTATATAGACAAGTCCCCCACACACAGCATACGGTATATAGACAAGTCCCCCAGACAGCATACAGTATATAGACAAGTCCTCCACATAGCATACGGTATATAGACAAGTCCCCCACATAGCATACAGTATATAGACAAGTCCCCCACACAGCATACAGTATATAGACAAGTCCTCCACACAGCATACAGTATATAGACAAGTCCCCCACACAGCATACGGTATATAGACAAGTCCCCCATACACAGCATACAGTATATAGACAAGTCCCCCACACACAGCATACGGTATATAGACAAGTCCCCCACACACAGCATACAGTATATAGACAAGTCCCCCACACACAGCATACGGTATATAGACAAGTCCCCCACACACATCATACAGTATATAGACAAGTCCCCCACACACAGCATACGGTATATAGACAAGTCCCCCACACACAGCATACAGTATATAGACAAGTCCCCCACACACAGCATACGGTATATAGACAAGTCCCCCCCACACATCATACGGTATATAGACAAGTCCCCCCCACACAGCATACGGTATATAGACAAGTACCCCACACACAGCATACGGTATATAGACAAGTCCCCCCAACACAGCATACGGTATATAGACAAGTCCCCCACACACAGCATACGGTATATAGACAAGTCCCCCACACACAGCATACTGTATATAGACAAGTCCCCCACACACAGCATACGGTATATAGACAAGTCCCCCACACACAGCATACGGTATATAGACAAGTCCCCCCACACAGCATACAGTATATAGACAAGTCCCCCACACACAGCATACAGTATATAGACAAGTTCCCCACACACAGCATACGGTATATAGACAAGTCCCCCATACACAGCATACGGTATATAGACAAGTCCCCCACACACAGCATACGTTATATAGACAAGTCCCCCACACACAGCATACGGTACATAGACAAGTCCCCCACACACAGCATACAGTATATAGACAAGTTCCCCACACACAGCATACGGTATATAGACAAGTCCCCCATACACAGCATACAGTATATAGACAAGTTCCCCACACACAGCATACGTTATATAGACAAGTCCCCCACACAGCATACGGTATATAGACAAGCCCCCCACACACAGCATACGGTATATAGACAAGTCCCCCCAACACAGCATACGGTATATAGACAAGTCCCCCACACACAGCATACGGTATATAGACAAGTCCCCCACACACAGCATACTGTATATAGACAAGTCCCCCACACACAGCATACGGTATATAGACAAGTCCCCCACACACAGCATACGGTATATAGACAAGTCCCCCCCACACATCATACGGTATATAGACAAGTCCCCCCCACACAGCATACGGTATATAGACAAGTACCCCACACACATCATACGGTATATAGACAAGTCCCCCCCACACAGCATACGGTATATAGACAAGTCCCCCCCACACAGCATACGGTATATAGACAAGTCCCCCCCACACAGCATACGGTATATAGACAAGTCCCCCCCACACATCATACGGTATATAGACAAGTCCCCCCCACACAGCATACGGTATATAGACAAGTACCCCACACACAGCATACGGTATATAGACAAGTCCCCCCAACACAGCATACGGTATATAGACAAGTCCCCCACACACAGCATACGGTATATAGACAAGTCCCCCACACACAGCATACTGTATATAGACAAGTCCCCCACACACAGCATACGGTATATAGACAAGTCCCCCACACACAGCATACGGTATATAGACAAGTCCCCCCACACAGCATACAGTATATAGACAAGTCCCCCACACACAGCATACAGTATATAGACAAGTTCCCCACACACAGCATACGGTATATAGACAAGTCCCCCATACACAGCATACGGTATATAGACAAGTCCCCCACACACAGCATACGTTATATAGACAAGTCCCCCACACACAGCATACGGTACATAGACAAGTCCCCCACACACAGCATACAGTATATAGACAAGTTCCCCACACACAGCATACGGTATATAGACAAGTCCCCCATACACAGCATACAGTATATAGACAAGTTCCCCACACACAGCATACGTTATATAGACAAGTCCCCCACACACAGCATACGGTACATAGACAAGTTCCCCACACACAGCATACGGTATATAGACAAGTCCCCCATACACAGCATACGGTATATAGACAAGTCCCCCACACACAGCATACGGTATATAGACAAGTCCCCCCCACACAGCATACGGTTTATAGACAAGTCCCCCACACACAGAATACGGTATATAGACAAGCCCCCCACACACAGCATACGGTATATAGACAAGTCCCCCACACACAGCATACGGTATATAGACAAGTCCCCCCACACAGCATACAGTATATAGACAAGTCCCCCACACACAGAATACAGTATATAGACAAGTCCCCCCACACAGCATACAGTATATAGACAAGTCCCCCACACACAGCATACAGTATATAGACAAGTCCCCCACACACAGCATACGGTATATAGACAAGTCCCCCATACACAGCATACAGTATATAGACAAGTCCCCCACACACAGCTTACGGTATATAGACAAGTCCCCCACACACAGCATACAGTATATAGACAAGTCCCCCCACACAGCATACAGTATATAGACAAGTCCCCCACACACAGCATACGGTATATAGACAAGTTCCCCACACACAGCATACGGTATATAGACAAGTCCCCCACACAGCATACGGTATATAGACAAGTCCCCCACACACAGCATACGGTATATAGACAAGTCCCCCACACACAGCATACGGTATATAGACAAGTCCCCCCCACACACAGCATACAGTATATAGACAAGTCCCCCACACACAGCATACAGTATATAGACAAGTCCCCCCCACAGCATACGGTATATAGACAAGTCCCCCACACACAGCATACAGTATATAGACAAGTCCCCCACACACAGCATACGGTATATAGACAAGTCCCCCCCACAGCATACGGTATATAGACAAGTCCCCCACACACAGCATACAGTATATAGACAAGTCCCCCACACACAGCATACGGTATATAGACAAGTCCCCCACACACAGCATACGGTATATAGACAAGTCCCCCACACACAGCATACGGTATATAGACAAGTTCCCCACACACAGCATACGGTATAAAGACAAGTTCCCCACACACAGCATACAGTATATAGACAAGTCCCCCCACACAGCATACAGTATATAGACAAGTCCCCCCACACAGCATACGGTATATAGACAAGTCCCCCACACACAGCATACAGTATATAGACAAGTCCCCCCACACAGCATACGGTATATAGACAAGTCCCCCACACACAGCATACAGTATATAGACAAGTCCCCCACACGCAGCATACGGTATATAGACAAGTCCCCCACACACAGCATACAGTATATAGACGAGTCCCCCACACGCAGCATACAGTATATAGACAAGTACCCCACACACAGCATACAGTATATAGACAAGTCCCCCACACGCAGCATACTGTATATAGACAAGTCCCCCACACACAGCATACAGTATATAGACAAGTCCCCCACACAGCATACAGTATATAGACAAGTCCCCCCCACACAGCATACAGTATATAGACAAGTCCCCCACACACAGCATACGGTATATAGACAAGTCCCCCACATACAGCATACAATATATAGACAAGTCCCCCCCACACAGCATACGGTATATAGACAAGTCCCCCACACACAGCATACGGTATATAGACAAGTCCCCCACATACAGCATACAGTATATAGACAAGTCCCCCCCACACAGCATACGGTATATAGACAAGTCCCCCACACACACCATACAGTATATAGATAAGTCCCCCACACACAGCATACGGTATATAGACAAGTCCCCCACACACAACATATGGTATATAGACAAGTCCCCCACACACAGCATACGGTATATAGACAAGTCCCCCACACACAGCATACAGTATATAGATAAGTCCCCCACACACAGCATACGGTATATAGACAAGTCCCCCACACACAGCATACGGTATATAGACAAGTCCCCCCCCACACACAGCATACGGTATATAGAAAAGTCAAACCACACCCCCCCACACACACAGCATACGATGTATAGACAAGTGCATAGCTGTGCTAGGGTAGGAGTGGGAGGAGCCTTCCTTCTCTTGTCAGTGCTGGCCCTGCAGTGGGGCCCACCGGGGAATTCCCCAGCAGGCCAGTCCGAGCCTGGTCACATGCTGACTAGAGTCTCAGACACCTCTCTGAGGAGCCCACTGATAGAAGTGGATGAGAATCTAGTCGGCATTTGACCTCAACTATTACATCATAACACCGGCTTTATCTTTTTAAAGCTTTGTAACCTTTACTCACTTTATGAATCAGCCACAGATAAAACTCAGTAAGGATGGGTTGCTACTGTGTGCAATTTGCCAGCCAGCCCAGAACAGCGGTGACCTGAGCCGACAGCAGCGACTTGAGTAGACTGTGGCCACCTGAGCCAACAGCGGCATTTATATTGCGCTATCGCCAGGAAATGGATGACAATGGCAGTCAGGGGAATGGTGAAGGCCTGCATGGCTGCCATCTTGGTACTCCTGTGAAGTTCATCCACAGTCTGGACTTAATCTTATAAACTGTATACTGCATTACTAGAGGATTACTGTATATAGAATAAGCAGTCAAGAGATCGCAGGTTCAAGTGCCCTAAGGGGACATAAAAAAATAAAGTAAAAATGGAAAAAAAAGATAATAGTTTTACAAAGGAAAAAAAATAAACAAAAATGTTAAATCACCCCTATTTTCCGAGGTAAAAAAAAAGAAATTAAAAAAAAAACATTTTATATTGTCGTGTCTGTAAAAGTCCGACCTATCAAAGCCCAAATTATTTAAACCGCACGTTAAATAGCGGAAAAATAAATTAAGAAGCCAGAATTGCCGTATTATGGTGTCACCAAACAGTAATAAATAACCCGGTATTGTGTCACCATTTTGTGAGACCCTGCATTTGTTCCATGTTTCTGCTGATGAATCTGGGCGAGGTTCGCTTTCTGCTCGGCGACCTGCGGGGGTTATTGATGCCATTCTCTGCTGTCTACAAACTTTTCATCTCTTTTTGATGCATTTTTGGGAGGTAAAATTACCCAAAAAGAAAAAAAAATTGGGTGTTTAGATTATCTTTGCTGTTGGGCATTTGCTGTAGGGGTTAATATATTTATGATTTGATAGATCGGACTTTTTGTCAGTGTGTCAATACTAAATAAATAAATATATATATATAATCTTTTAGTCTTGCTTTGTATTGACAAATGGAGGTAGGAAATTTCAAAGGATTTTTTTTATATATATAAATTTCAATTTTAATCCTTTTCTATCACATTATTTTTTGGTCCCGTTGGGCAACTTGAACCAAAAATCCACAACTCATTGGAATTGCGACACTTAAATTCTGCGGATGTCGGGAAGGGGATAAAGAGAATAAAGTAACTTTGCAGAAGGCTTCCGTTTTGTGTACACAGCTCCTGTGCTGACTTAGTGTTCTCTTTGGGTACACCACACACCCATTCTGTGTCCGGCCCCCACAGATCGCCATCACCTATATATGGGGGGATTTCCTCATGTGACGACCCCTCTGCCGATGTATACAGATCACATGTGGCTTCACCTTCAGCTTTGATCTCCGCAGTCTTCAGTTCCGGATCCTCCAGGATGAGGATAAATCTTTCTTGCTCTTCATTCCCCTCCGTGGCTGATACAGCAGCTCCACCGCGCCGACGTTCCCCTCATAGGGAGGAATCGCTCCGCAAAGACTGTTCTCAGCCACAGGACGATCCGCCGGATACAGGAGGAAAGTTCTCCTCTCTTCAATGAAGGATTATTCAACTTTTCTGCCATTTGTAAGATCTCTGCTTGTTGTCTGAGAATAAAATCATTCTTGTTAATATCCAGAACCTGAAAAATATCTAATCCTGACAGCAGCGGAGCATTTATTACAATGGTATTCAGTCTAGACGATCCCCCTCCTGTCCTGACCGTTTGCTACAATGTATCAGTGCAGGGAAAATCTATCAGTTCGGACTTGGTTTCCCTTACAGAGGATTGTCCAGGCCAGACACCATTGTACCCAGTGGCGTCCCGCCAAGGGCGGCAGGCCACGCGACTGCTATGGGGCCCGTGAGCTGGGGGGGCCCCATAGCAGTCGCCTGCACTGTGTACCCCCGCATCGGGTCCCCCTCCTGCACCCAGGCAAGCGGCGGGGCCCTGAGCAGGCGGGGGGCTTACTCGCCGTCGGGCATCCCGGCGCACTATGGGCCCCCCCGCCTGCTCAGGGCCCCGGCCGGCACAATACTTACCTCTTCCCGTGCCCTAGACGCTAGAATGTATGGGATCCTTCCAGGTGTGATGTCATTTCCGGGGGCGTGTTCTAGTTCAGCACCAGACGCCAGAGTCTCATGCAGAGACAGAGCTGCCGGTGAAGCTGCAGGAGGAGGTCAGTATCCTAAGCTGAGAAACAGGAGATTGTTCTATTAATTGCTGGTCTGATGTCTTTTCTTCTTGTTGTTTTTGGGGTGAGGGGGCTTGATACTTGCGAGTGAGGGATTTGGGGGGGTTAATGCTGGAGGGCAGTCTGGTGGGGTTAATTAATGCTTGTGGAGATCTTAGGGGGCTCTGGGGAATAATGCAGGGATAATGCGTGCTTGTGGGGGCCCTAAGGGAATGCTGCGGGCTTATGAGGGCTCTGGGGGGGATGCTGTGGGCTTGTGGGGGCCCTGGGAGGGGGATGCTGCGAGCTTGTGGGGCCCTGGGGTGGGGGGATGCTGCGGGCTTGTGGGGGCTCTGGGGGCGAAATGCTGTGGGCTTGTGAGGCCCTGGGGGGGATGCTGTGGGCTTGTGGGGCCCTGGGGGGGATGCTGTGGGTTTGTGGGTGCTCTAAGGGGGATGGTGTGGGCTTGTGGGGCCCTGGGGGGGATGCTGTGGGCTTGTGGGGGCCCTAGGGGGGATGCTGTGGGCTTGTGGGGGCCCTTGGTGGGATACTGCGGGCTTGTGGGTGCTCTGGGGGGGATGCAGTGGGCTTGTGGGACCCTGGGGGGGATGCTGCGGGCTTGTGGGGCCCTGGGAGGGATGCTGTGGGCTTGTGGGTGCTCTGGGGGGGGATGCTGCGGGCTTGTGGGTGCTCTGGGGGGATACTGCGGGCTTGTGGGGGCTCTGGGGGGGATGCTGTGGGCTTGTGGGAGCTCTGGGGGGGATGCTGCAGGCTTGTGGGAGCTCTGGGGGGGTGCTGCAGGCTTGTGGGGGCTCCAGGGGGATGCAGCAGGCTTGTGGGGGCCCCGGGGGGGATGCAGCGGGCTTGTGGGGCCTCTGTATGGGGTCCAGCCTGCATATGGCATTACATGGGGACCAGGCAGTATTCTCTATAGTGAATTATATGGGGTCCAGCATTTTGTATGGAGCATTATATGGGGCTCATAATACTGTATGGAGGACTATGTTGTGCCCATAATATTGTATGGAGGACTTAGTGGTGCCATAACACTGTATGGAGGACTATACTGTCCGGTCTGCACTGTGCGCTGTGAGGATTCACCGGTTTCTGAGCTATTGTAGAATTTACAAAAGATATCACTCATGAAATGTAAGAAGTCAGTGAAATGTTTGGCATTGTACTATATCTATATCTATAATTTCTCTGCTGTATCTGTGCATCATGAATGGTTGGATGTGTTAAAGGGGCCACTGAGACTCTTTCGCCCGGGGCCCACGAAAACCTGGAGGAGGGAGCATCATGTGACACTCCCTCTCCCATCATTCCTCCTCTGCGTCTGACGCAGCGGCATGATGACGCGCCACACTGTGTCAGACAGTGGAGCTGGCAGCTGCTGAGGTGATCAGCTGCAGAGACTGAAGCAGCGGGGAACGAGGAGCGGTAAGTATGTATTTATTTATAAATCAGTGTGTACTCATAATACTGGAGGACTGGGGCTGCATTTTACCCTACGGGTGGGGGGGCAGCATTTTACCCTATGGGGGGCTGCATTATACTGCGTACAGGACCATGGGGTAATGCATTATACTGAGTGGAGAACCATGGCGAGTGTCTTATACTCTGTGGAGGACCATGGGGGAGTGCACTGTACTGTGTGGAGGACCATGGGGGAGTGCATTGTACTGTGTGGAGGACCATGGGGGAGTGCATTATACTGTGTGGAGGACCATGGGGGAGTGCATTGTACTGTGTGGAGGACCATGGGGGAATGCATTATACTGAGTGAGGAGCCATGGCGAGTGTCTTATACTGTGTGGAGGACCATGGGGGAGTGCATTATACTGTGTGGAGGACCATGGGGGAGTGCATTGTACTGTGTGGAGGACCATGGGGGAGTGCATGGTACTGTGTGGAGGACCATGGGGGAGTGCATTATACTGTGTGGAGGACCACGGGGAGTGCATTGTACTGTGTGGAGGACCACGTGGGAGTGCATTATACTGCGTGGAGGACCACGAGGGAGTGCATTATACTGCGTGGAGGACCATGGCGAGTGCCTTATACTGTGTGGAGAACCATGGCGAGAGTCTTATACTGAGTGCATTATACTCTATGGAGTGTGGAGAGGTGTGGGGCAGTTGGGGGATCATACTTTACCCTGGGAGTTGAGGTCGGGTACAGTAGGGTCATTATACTGCGCATATGGAGGAATTCACCATGGGGGTATCATACCGTGTTTGGGGGGCACTTTTGTTGGCACCACACTTTATGGGCAATGAAAAAGGGATCTAGGACTTCAGCAGGAGGAAAATTACTATGTAAAGGCTGGAAGGTTGTGAGATCTGATCTTCTGCGACCCCGACAATTATTTACATTTTTGTTGCTGGGGGGGGGGCCCAATTAGAACTTCTGCGTCCTATGTACGCCCCTGATTATACCAAATCCTCAGCTGTGCTGGTACTAAGGATATGGACACTCAGACATTTTGGGCTAAATATATACATACAAATATTTTTTCAATAACATTTCATAAACAATTTGGCTTTTTTATTTCCTTTGCATTGCTAGTTGCAGAATGAGCTCACTGAGAATTTATCAGTGAGCTCATTCTGACCTTCTCTGTGCTGATTATGTTCACAGACCAGCATGAAAGTTGGGCTGATCTCTGATGCAGTCATAAATCATCGCAGAAATAAAAGCGCTGGAAACTCCACATCATAAGGAGCTTACTGACTGAATCTCAAGTTAACTCATTCTGAAGCCATCAATGTGCTGCTGGGAAACAAAAAGCTGGTAAAGGCCGAACAGAGCAAATGTTACATGAAGCAAAATAGTAAAAAGTCTTTTTAGACCAATATACATGTATTTAAAGGGATTGTCCGGTGTGAAGCTGAAGGCTGCAGTCATCTGTGTGACTCTCTGTGACTGCAGACTTGTAATCCTCACATCATGTAGACTGCGCGCTGCCAGCATTATTCTCAGCCCAGAGAGGGCAGAAGCCCCTGTATCATGTGTACAGGAATTGTGCCCCCTCTCCCCGAGGAGCAGCAGTGCCTCGTCCTCCAGATACATGAGGGTCCCATCGGGGAGATCCGCATGTACCGGCCATGATGTCATCTCCATGGATACGGCATCAATGTGCAGAGCAGAAGACCCCTGTAAGGGAGAGCTCAGACGTGGGGGGATTGATGTGGATGTGAGGAGCAGATCCCCCCCATATTCACAGATTATCGCACAATACATGTGGCCTTGCACAGGAAAAACTGTGAGGAAAGAAGAAATCAGATTTCTTACAATATAGAATAATGTCCTCCTGCCCTCGTTCATGTCCAGTATTATTTATTCCCTGACCTTTTGGGTGGGGAACCCCTCCTGAGCCCCCTCCATTATATAGGAGCCATATATCTGCTCCATTACTAGCAGAAGGTAAGGAGCCAATCACTCTGCACGGCTTCTACTTCCTGCTCTAAGCCCCGCCCTCCTGCCTTCCCTTGAGATCTCCATGACAACCCTTGTGTGACTACAGTGACAGGCCACGTCCCCGAGGATTCTGATCAGTGCGGATGTCTCCATATTGCTGAGGACTGTGAGCGGCTGATGGGCGGAGCCAGCAGCGATGTGAGGGGCGGAGCCAGCAGCGATATGAGGGGCGGAGCCAACAGCGACATGAGGGGCGGAGCCAGCAGCGATGTGAGGGGCGGAGCCAGCAGCGATATGAGGGGCGGAGCCAGCAGCGATATGAGAGGCGGAGCCAGCTGAGCCAGCAGCGATATGAGGGGCGGAGCCAGCAGCGATATGAGGAGCGCTCTCAGCACTGACAGGAGCAGGTGTGTGTGCAGCCCATTCCTCTGCTGTGGGTGTTGTGTTGTGTGAGCTTCGCCGTGTATATATTATACATATATATATATATATATATATATATATATATACACAGTTGAAATCAGAAGTTTCCATACACTGTATAAATAGACACATCTGCATGTTTTTCTCAATATCTGACATGAAATCATAATAAATCTTTCCCATTTTAGGTCAATTAGGATTACCATCATTTTTAATATTTGCCGAATGCCAGAATAATGAGCGTCTCTTGTAAGGGGCATTAAAAGAGTCTTGTTATACCACTCTGACCTCCACGTGTCTTGTAAGGGGCATTAAAACCGTCTTGTTATACCACTCTGACCTCCACGTCTCTTCTGAGGGGCATTAAAAGCGTCTTGTTAAGCTACTGGGACCTCCACGACTCTTCGAACGGGCATTGCATTTCCTCATAATTTTTGGAAGCTTTTGCTTGGAAGGCATAAGCAAATACTATGGGAGACCCACTCCCCAATAATGGGAATAATGTTTTTAAGATGCTGTACTGCATGGCTCTTGTAAGAGACATTAAAACCGTCTTGTTAAGCTACTGTGACCTCCACGTCTCTTCAAAGGGGCATTAAAAGCGTCTTCTTAAGCCACTCTGAACTCCACAGCTCTTCCAAGGGGCATTGAAATGTTGTTTTTAATTACCTTACCTCTAATCTTCACGACTCTTCCAACGGGCATTGCATTTCCTCCTAATTTTAGTCAGCTTTTGCTTTTCAATGCAAAGGTGAAAACTAAGGGAGACACACTCCCCAATAATGGGTAGAAGGTTTTTAGTACGCTGTAATCCACGTCTGTTTCCAGGGGCATTGCAGTTCCTCACAATTTTTGGAAAGCCTTCCATTCACTCCTTAGGCCAACAGTGCACAGGAGACCCAGTTGCCATAAATGGAAAAAAAGGTTTAGTTAAGGCCCTCTGACCTCCATGTCATTTCCAAGGGGCATTGGAGTGCCTCAAAAGTTTTGGTAGGCATTGCACTCACTGTATGCCCTATAACTGTGTAGCCAAACCGCTCCTTTTGTTACAGAAACATACCCTACAAGACATATGTGGTTGACTGACCTGATATTGATGTGAATGGTCCCTGTTCCTCCTGCTCTTTCTCCTTTGCCACTACCTCATCCATCATTTATCACTTGAAGCTTTGTTTTAACGAGAGTCATAGAACTTGGATAGTAGCAGGAAAACATCCAGCAATCTTCGGAGGAGGTAGGATATGCGCCAAAACGCTGACCACCTCAGGCCTAGCCACTACTACATACATGCGCTTGCATTCCTTGAAAACAAAGCAGATGCTAACTTCTATCATCCTCATCATGCTCCTCACCTTGGCACTCTCAACTCCCCTGATAGAGAAGCCAGGGCCCACCGGAGAAGTCGGGTTCTTTGGTGGGCTCGTCCAATGCTGCCCTAAAGCAGGCCAGTCTAAGAAAAGTGTGTGGGGATGTTCCGCGGAGAAATCGGGGCGGCTTGGAACCGTTTATGGACACCTGGCCGCGGGGCGGCTGGGGACCGAGTGTGGACACCCGGCCGCCCCCTGGTGGCTGGGGACCGAGCATGGACACCCGGCCGCCGGGCGGCTGGGGACTGAGTATCGATACCTTGCTGCCGAAGCAGCCATGAGGTAGTGGCCAGCTCTGGCCTCCACATGCCTAAAAGGCCCAATTTCAAGTGCACGCATGCTAGCAGTATGGTATTGCAGCCTCGGGGTGGGTTGGTGGCAGGTTGCACACTTATGCTTGCATTCCAACAAAACAAAGCAGATGCTAACTTCTATCATCATCATGCTCCTCACCTTGGCATTCTCACCTCCCCTGATGGAGTCGGGTTCTCTAGTGGGCTCGTCCAATGCTGCCCTAAAGCAGGCCAGTCTAAGAAAAGTGTGTGGGGATGTTCCGCGGAGAAATCGGGGTGGCTGGGGACCGTCTATGGACACCCCGCCGCCCCCAGGCGGCTGGGGACCAGGTGTGGACACCCGGCCGCCGGGCGGCTGGGGACTGAGTATGGATGCCTCGCTGCCGAAGCAGCCATTAGGTAGTGGCCAGCTTCGGCCTCCTCAAAACTAAAAGGCCCAATTTCAAGTGCAAGCTAGCAGTATGGTATTGCAGCCTGGGGGTGGGTGGGTGGTTGGCTGCATATTTGCTCTTGCATTGCAAGGAATGGGGGAGGTACAATTGAACACTGCCTTGTGACAAGGACTTGCACGGGGATAGTTGCAAGTCTGCATCTTCTGATGCGGCAAGGATCACTTCTGATGGGCACACTTTTAGGCAGTGACCTGGGAGTCAGAGATCCTTCCAGGGGTCTTCCCCATGCTGTTCCCATGTCTTTTCAGCACTGTATGCATGTGTCACACAGCACATGGTCAGATAAGGTTGTAAAATGTTAAAATGACATTTCCCGGTGAATGCATTTGTCACAGTTGAAAGCAATACAAAAGTGCAAAAACGCATAAAAAATGCTACTTGTGAACATAGCCCAAGGTGTGGAGGAGTATTTTTGTTTTTGGTTATTTATTTTACCTTATACACAAGTCTTTACCCTGGAAAAGAAATTCCTTAACATATTTCACAGGAAAAAAGTTTCACTTTCGTTTTTAAACATTTTCTTATGAGCCTGTAAAAGTGGCTTAATACCTCTGACCACGTTGTTGACAACAGTGACCTGGGGGTCATAAATGCTTCCTGGGGCGATCCCCATGCTGTCCCCATGTCATCTGAGCACTGTCACTATCATTTTGGGCACTTTTTAGGCTTTCTACAGACTGCCGGGGGTGCCTCCGCAAAAATGCTCGGGTCTCCCATAGACTAACATGGGCTCGTTGCTCAGGTCGAGCACCCGAGTATCACGGCGAGCTCGGGCCGAGCTTCGAGCACCCGAGCATTTTAGTGCTCGCTCAACACTATTTATAACGGGGGCACAAGCTAGTGACTGATTTATATTCTCAGTGGAGCAGGATTCATTGCGGTGAATGATATACTCATGGGCACAGTGTGGCACATATTTGCATTTGGTGGCACAGTGGGCGGCATTATTTATTTAAGTCGCTTATATTTGTAACATTTTTGTTTTTCAGGAGTGCGGTGATCTGCTGAAAAGTGCGGAGCAGCCGAAACCTGGACAGCAAACTGCAAAGACGAATCATGGCGGGAAGTCGTCACGAAAGACTGGACTAGGTAAAGAAGAGAAGAAAGAGAGCGACTGCAGTGTATAAACTGGAGGGTTAGGTGGGGCCCATTATATTATAATAAATCTATGTGGGGCCCATTATATTATAATAAATCTATGTGGGGCCCATTATATTATAATAAATCTATGTGGGGTCCATAATATTATAATAAATCTATGTGGGGCCCATTATATTATAATAAATCTATGTGGGGCCCATTATAATATAATAAATCTATGTGGGGCCCATTATATTATAATAAATCTATGTGGGGCCCATTATATTATAATAAATCTATGTGGGGCCCATTATATTATAATAAATCTATGTGGGGCCCATTATATTATAATAAATCTATGTGGGGCCCATTATATTATAATAAATCTATGTGGGGCCCATTATAATATAATAAATCTATGTGGGGCCCATTATATTATAATAAAATCTATGTGGGGTCCATAATATTATAATAAATCTATGTGGTGCCCATTATATTAAAGGGAAAGCTATGTGGGGCCAATTATATTAAAGGGAAAGCTATGTGGGGCCAATTATATTAAAGAGAAAGCTATGTGGGGCCAATTATATTAAGGGGAAAGCTATGTGGGGCCCATTATATTAAAGGGAAAGCTATGTGGGGCCCATTATATTAAAGAGAAAGCTATGTGGGGCCCATTATATTAAAGAGAAAGCTATGTGGGGCCTATTATATTAAAGGGAAAGCTATGTGGGGCCCATTATATTAAAGAGAAAGCTATGTGGGGCCCATTATATTAAAGAGAAAGCTATGTGGGGCCCATTATGTTAAAGAGAAAGCTATGTGGGGCCCATTATATTAAAGGGAAAGCTATGTGGGGCCCATTATATTAAAGAGAAAGCTATGTGGGGCCCATTATATTAAAGAGAAAGCTAAGTGGGGCCCATTATATTAAAGAAAAAGCTATGTGGGGCCCATTATATTAAAGAGAAAGCTATGTGGGGCCCATTATATTAAAGAGAAAGCTATGTGGGGCCCATTATATTAAAGAGAAAGCTATGTGGGGCCCATTATATTAAAGAGAAAGCTATGTGGGGCCCATTATATTAAAGAGAAAGCTATGTGGGGCCCATTATATTAAAGAGAAAGCTATGTGGGGCCCATTATATTAAAGAGAAAGCTATGTGGGGCCCATTATATTAAAGAGAAAGCTATGTGGGGCCCATTATATTAAAGGGAAAGCTATGTGGGGCCCATTATGTTAAAGAGAAAGCTATGTGGGGCCCATTATATTAAAGAGAAAGCTATGTGGGCCCATTATATTAAAGAGAAAGCTATGTGCGGCCCATTATATTAAAGAGAAAGCTATGTGGGGCCCATTATATTAAAGAGAAAGCTATGTGGGGCCCATTATATTAAAGAAAAAGCTATGTGGTGCCCATTATATTAAAGAAAAAGCTATGTGGGGCCCATTATATTAAAGGGAAAGCTATGTGGGGCCCATTATATTAAAGGGAAAGCTATGTGGGGCCCATTATATTAAAGGGAAAGCTATGTGCGGCCCATTATATTAAAGAGAAAGCTATGTGGGGCCCATTTTATTAAAGAGAAAGCTATGTGGGGCCCATTATATTAAAGAGAAAGCTATGTGGGGCCCATTATATTAAAGGGAAAGCTATGTGGGGCCCATTATATAATAATAAAATCTATGTGGTGCCCATTATATTAAAGGGAAAGCTATGTGGGGCCCATTATATTAAAGAGAAAGCTATGTGGGGCCCATTATATTAAAGGGAAAGCTATGTGGGGCCCATTATATTAAAGGGAAAGCTATGTGGGGCCCGTTATCTTAAAGGGACATCTACGTAGGGCCCATTATATTAAATGGATGGCTATGTGGGGCCCATTATATTAAAGAGAGAGCTATGTGGGGCCCATTATATTAAAGAGAAAGCTATGTGGGGCCCATTATATTAAATAGAAAGCTATGTGGGGCCCATTATATTAAAGGGAAAGCTATGTGGGGCCCATTATATTAAAGAGAAAGCTATGTGGGGCCCATTATATTAAAGGGAAAGCTATGTGGGGCCCATTATACAATAATAAAATCTATGTGGGGCCCATTATATTAAAGGGAAAGCTATGTGGGGCCCTTAAAGGGACATCTACGTATATGATAAATTCTATATGGGGCCCATGATATTTAATGGAAGGCTATGTGAGGCCCATTATATTAAATAGAGGGCTAGTGGGGACCAATACATTAAAAAGAAAGCTATATTGGGGCCCACTATGTTATCTGGAAGGTTTTGTGGGGCCCTCTGTATTAAATTGAGGGCTATGTGAGGCCTATTAAATTAAATGGAAAGCGTTGCGGGGCCCATAATATTATATGGAGGGCTATGTGAGGCGCATTTATCAAATAAAGGGCTATGTAGTGCCAATTATATTAAATGGAAGCCTGTGTTTTGTCCATTATATTAAATAGAGATGTATCTTGGCTCCATTATAATAAATGGAAGGCAATGTGGGGACCATTATATTAAATGGAGGGTTATGTGGGGCCCATTATATTAAATGGAAGCCTATATGGAGCCCAGTAAATTAAATGTAAAGCTATGTGGGGCCCAATATTTTAAATGGAAGGTTAAGTGGGGCCAATTGTATTAAATAGAGGGCTATGTGGTGCCCAATATAAAACATGGAAGGCTTTTTGGTGCCCATTATATTAAATAGAGGGATATTTTGGCCCCATTTTATTAAATGGAAGGCTATGTCAGGTCCAATATATTAAATGGAGTCCAGTGTGGCCTATTATATTAAATTGACGGTTATGTGGGGTTCAATAAATTAAATGAAAAGCTATGTGGAGCCCAATAAATTAAATTATAGTACATGGAAGGCAATGTGCGGCTCATTATACTATATAGAGGGCTATGTGGGGGCCATTATACTTTATAGAATTCTATGTGGGGGTCCATTATACTTTTGCCAATGGCAAATTGTGTGTTCCGGTGGCACTCGAAAGGTAAAGGGTGTGCTCCGGTGGCACTCCAACGTCATAGGGTGTGCTCTGGTGGCACACCAATGGCAAAAAGGCCAAAGAGTAGACTCTGGTGGCAGACTGAGCAGCCCTAGAGTGCGCCCCAGTGATAAGCAATAAGGCCAAAGAATGTACCCTGGTGGTAGGCTAAAAAGCCCTAGAGTGCGCCCCAGTGGTAAGCAATAAGGCCAAAAAGTGCACCCCGGTGGCAGGCTAAAAAAGCCTAAAATGAGTGCCCCGGTGGTAAGCAAAATGGTCAGAGTGTACCCCGGTCGCAGTTAAAAAGCCCAAGTTGGGTGCCCCGGTGGTAAGCTAAAAGGCCAGAGAGTGCACCCCGGTGGAAGCTAAAAAGCCCAAGATGGGTGCCCCGGTGGTAAGCAAAAAAGGTCACATATTGGGCCCCTCTGGTAGGCCTACGGGAAATAGAGTTCTCCGATGGCACACCAACGGTAAAGGGTGTGCCCGATGGTACTCCAATGGTAAAGGGTGTGCTTCAGTGGCATGCCAGTGGCAAAAAGTGTACTCCGGTGGCATGCTAATGGTGAAAGGTGTGCTCTGTTGGCACCCCAACTGTAAAGAGTGTGTTCCAGTGGCACCCCAGCAGCCAATGGTGTACTTCGGTGGCAGACCATCGGGAAATGGTGTGATATGTAAGGCTCATCATAACAAAAGGGAGGGCTATGTGGGACCCATTATTTTATATGGAAAGCAAGGTGGGGCCCATTATATTAATTAGGGGCTTATGTGGGGCTCTTTATATTAAATAAAAACATATGTGGGTCCCATTAAATAAAATGGAAGTCTATGTGGACCCCATTAAATTAAATGGAAGGCTATGTGGACCCCATTAAATTAAATGGAAGGCTATGTGGGGCCCATTATATTAAATGGAAGCCTATATGGGGCCCAATAAATTAAATGAAAAGCTACAGTATGTACAGCAATAATAAAAATGGTAATAATACAGGGTGGACTATTTATATGGATACACCTAAATTAAATGGGAATGGTTGGTGATGTCAACTTCCTGTTTATGGCACATTAGTATATGGGAGGGGGAAACTTTTCCAGATGGGTGGTGACTATGGCGGCCATTTTGAAGTCGGCCATTTTGGATCTAACTTTATTTTTTTCAATGGGAAGAGGGTGATGTGACACATCAAACTCATTGAGAATTTCATAAGAAAATACAATGGTGTGCTTGGTTTTAACATAACTTTATTCTTTCATGAATTTTTTACAAGTTTATGACCACTTATAAAATGTGTTTAAAGTGCTGCCCATTGTGTTGGATTGTCAATGCAACCCTCTTCTCCCACTCTTGACACACTGATAGCAACACCGCAGAAGAAATGCTAGCACAGGCTTTCAGTATCCGTTGTTTCAGATGCTGAAAGGTTATATGGGGCCTATTAAAATAAATGGAAGACTATGCAGGACCTCTTGTAATAACTAGAAGGCAATTTGTGGCCCATTATATTAAACTAGATGGTGGCCCGATTCTAACTCATCGGGTATTCTAGAATATGTATGCGGCCGGCCGCGACCAATCAGCGAACCGTGTTAGTGAGGACCGGAGAGCATGTTTAAATTTGGCGCCAAAACCGGTGATTGGTCACGGCTGGCGGCCGCGACCAATCAGCGAATCGTATTAGTGAGAACCGGGGAGCGGATACTTCCACTGTGAGCAGCCGGGAGATGACCGGCTGCTCGCAGCAGAAGTATCCCAACCGGCGGCGCCGCTCCCCGGTCCTCCCTTCACACTTGCCGTCGGGAGATCAGCGGCCCTAGCCGCTGATCTAGCGACGGTAGCCGCATGGAGGTCAGCGGCGCCGCAGGTCGGGGTACTTCTGCTGCGAGCAGCTGGGAGATGACCGGCTGCATCGCCACTGACCTCTGTGCAGAGCGGTGTTTAAATTTGGAGCCAATATCGCTGATTGGTCGTGGCCGCCGAATCGTATTAGTGAGGACAGGGGAGCGGCGCTGCCTGTGCGGGTACTTCCACTGCGAGCAGCCGGGAAATGACCGGCTACTCGCAGCAGAAGTATCCCGACCGGTGGCGCCGCTCCCCGGTCCTCCCTTCACACTTTCCGTCGGAAGATCAGCGGCCCTAACCGCTGATCTCCCGACGGTAGCCGCATGGAGGTCAGCGGCGCCGCTGGTCGGGGTACTTCTGCTGCGAGCAACTGGGAGTTGACCGGCTGCATCGCCACTGACCTCTGTGCAGAGCGGTGTTTAAATTTGGAGCCAATATCGCTGATTGGTCGTGGCCGCCGAATCGTATTAGTGAGGACAGGGGAGCGGCGCTACCTGTGCGGGTACTTCCACTGCGAGCAGCCGGGAAATGACCGGCTGCTCGCAGCAGAAGTATCCCGACCGGTGGCGCCGCTCCCCGGTCCTCCCTTCACACTTTCCGTCGGAAGATCAGCGGCCCTAACCGCTGATCTCCCGACGGTAGCCGCATGGAGGTCAGCGGCGCCGCTGGTCGGGGTACTTCTGCTGCGAGCAATGTGGGTTGACCGGCTAGCGCCGGTCATCTCCCGGCTACATCGCCGCTGACCTCCGTGCGGCAGATGAGCTGCTAATGGCCGCCATCTTTTTCTGAAATCCCACGTCGCTGATTGACCACGGTCGGACCAATCAGCGACGCAGAACTTCCTGGACAGAAGGACAGACAGACAGACATGATAAGACGATTATATATATTAAATGTAAGGTTATGTAGGGCCCAATATATTCAATGAAAAACTATATGGGCCCATTATATAAAAGAAAAAGCTAAGTGTGGCCCATTTTATTAAATGGATGATGGCGTGCTCCCTTGGCAAGCCAGCGGGAAAGTGGCGTGCTTCCGGTGGCAAGCCAGCGGGACAGTGGCGTGCTCCGGTGGCAAGCCAGCGGGAAAGTGGCGTGCTCCGGTGGCAAGCCAGCGGGAAAGTGGCGTGCTGCGGTGGCAAGCCAGCGGGAAAGTGGCGTGCTCTGGTGGCAAGCCAGCGGGAAAGTGGCGTGCTCCGGTGGCAAGCCAGCGGGAAAGTGGCGTGCTCCGGTGGCAAGCCAACGGGACTGTGGCGTGCTCCGGTGGCAAGCCAGCGGGAAAGTGGCGTGCTCCGGTGGCAAGCCAGCGGGAAAGTGGCGTTCTCCGGTGGCAAGCCAGCGGGAAAGTGGCGTGCTCCGGTGGCAAGCCAACGGGACTGTGGCATGCTCCAGTGGCAAGCCAGCGGGAAAGTGGTGTGCTCCAGTGGCAAGCCAGCAGGAAAGTGGCGTGCTCCGGTGGTAAGCCAACGGGAAAGTGGCGTCCTCCGGTGGCAAGCCAACGGGAAAGTGGCGTGCTCCGGTGGCAAGCCAACGGGAAAGTGGCGTGCTCCGGTGGCAAGCCAACGGGAAAGTGGCGTGCTCCGGTGGCAAGCCAACGGGAAAGTGGCGTGCTCCGGTGGCAAGCCAACGGGAAAGTGGCGTGCTCCGGTGGCAAGCCAACGGGAAAATGGCGTGCTCCGGTGGCAAGCCAACGGGAAAGTGGCGTGCTCCGGTGGCAAGCCAACGGGAAAGTGGCGTGCTCCGGTGGCAAGCCAACGGGAAAGTGGCGTGCTCCGGTGGCAAGCCAACGGGACAGTGGCGTGCTCCGGTGGCAAGCCAACGGGAGAGAGGCGTGCTCCGGTGGCAAGCCAACGGGACAGTGGCGTGCTCCGGTGGCAAGCCAACGGGAAAGCGGCGTGCTCCGGTGGCAAGCCAACGGGACAGTGGCGTGCTCCGGTGGCAAGCCAACGGGACAGTGGCGTGCTCCGGTGGCAAGCCAACGGGAAAGTGGCGTGCTCCGGTGGCAAGCCAAAGGGACAGTGGCGTGCTCCGGTGGCAAGCCAACGGGAAAATGGCGTGCTCCGGTGGCAAGCCAACGGGACTGTGGCGTGCTCCGGTGGCAAGCCAACGGGACTGTGGCGTGCTCCGGTGGCAAGCCAACGGGACTGTGGCGTGCTCCGGTGGCAAGTCAACGGGACAGTGGCGTGCTCCGGTGGCAAGCCAACGGGAAAGTGGCGTGCTCCGGTGGCAAGCCAACGGGAAAGTGGCGTGCTCCGGTGGCAAGCCAAAGGGACAGTGGCGTGCTCCGGTGGCAAGCCAAAGGGACAGTGGCGTGCTCCGGTGGCAAGCCAACGGGACAGTGGCGTGCTCCGGTGGCAAGCCAACGGGACAGTGGCGTGCTCCGGTGGCAAGCCAACGGGACAGTGGCGTGCTCCGGTGGCAAGCCAACGGGACAGTGGCGTGCTCCGGTGGCAAGCCAACGGGACAGTGGCGTGCTCCGGTGGCAAGCCAACGGGAAAGTGGCGTGCTCCGGTGGCAAGCCAACGGGAAAGTGGCGTGCTCCGGTGGCAAGCCAACGGGAAAGTGGCGTGCTCCGGTGGCAAGCCAACGGGAAGGTGGCGTGCTCCGGTGGCAAGCCAACGGGATGGTGGCGTGCTCCGGTGGCAAGCCAACGGGACGGTGGCGTGCTCCGGTGGCAAGCCAACGGGACGGTGGCGTGCTCCGGTGGCAAGCCAACGGGAAGGTGGCGTGCTCCGGTGGCAAGCCAACGGGACAGTGGCGTGCTCCGGTGGCAAGCCAACGGGACAGTGGCGTGCTCCGGTGGCAAGCCAACGGGACAGTGGCGTGCTCCGGTGGCAAGCCAACGGGACAGTGGCGTGCTCCGGTGGCAAGCCAACGGGACAGTGGCGTGCTCCGGTGGCAAGCCAAAGGGACAGTGGCGTGCTCCGGTGGCAAGCCAACGGGAAAGTGGCGTGCTCCGGTGGCAAGCCAACGGGACTGTGGCGTGCTCCGGTGGCAAGCCAACGGGACTGTGGCGTGCTCCGGTGGCAAGCCAACGGGAAAGTGGCGTGCTCCGGTGGCAAGCCAACGGGACTGTGGCGTGCTCCGGTGGCAAGCCAACGGGAAAGTGGCGTGCTCCGGTGGCAAGCCAACGGGAAAGTGGCGTGCTCCGGTGGCAAGCCAACGGGAAAGTGGCGTGCTCCGGTGGCAAGCCAACGGGACAGTGGCGTGCTCCGGTGGCAAGCCAACGGGACAGTGGCGTGCTCCGGTGGCAAGCCAACGGGAAAGTGGCGTGCTCCGGTGGCAAGCCAACGGGAAAGTGGCGTGCTCCGGTGGCAAGCCAACGGGACTGTGGCGTGCTCCGGTGGCAAGCCAACGGGAAAGTGGCGTGCTCCGGTGGCAAGCCAACGGGAAAGTGGCGTGCTCCGGTGGCAAGCCAACGGGAAAGTGACGTGCTCCGGTGGCAAGCCAACGGGAAAGTGACGTGCTCCGGTGGCAAGCCAACGGGAAAGTGGCGTGCTCCGGTGGCAAGCCAACGGGAAAGTGGCGTGCTCCGGTGGCAAGCCAACGGGAAAGTGGCGTGCTCCGGTGGCAAGCCAACGGGAAAGTGGCGTGCTCCGGTGGCAAGCCAACGGGACTGTGGCGTGCTCCGGTGGCAAGCCAACGGGACTGTGGCGTGCTCCGGTGGCAAGGCAACGGGACAGTGGCGTGCTCCGGTGGCAAGCCAACGGGAAAGTGGCGTGCTCCGGTGGCAAGCCAACGGGAAACTGGCGTGCTCCGGTGGCAAGCCAACGGGAAGGTGGCGTGCTCCGGTGGCAAGCCAACGGGACGGTGGCGTGCTCCGGTGGCAAGCCAACGGGACGGTGGCGTGCTCCGGTGGCAAGCCAACGGGACGGTGGCGTGCTCCGGTGGCAAGCCAACGGGAAAGTGGCGTGCTCCGGTGGCAAGCCAACGGGACAGTGGCGTGCTCCGGTGGCAAGCCAACGGGACAGTGGCGTGCTCCGGTGGCAAGCCAATGGGACAGTGGCGTGCTCCGGTGGCAAGCCAACGGGACAGTGGCGTGCTCCGGTGGCAAGCCAAAGGGACAGTGGCGTGCTCCGGTGGCAAGCCAACGGGAAAGTGGCGTGCTCCGGTGGCAAGCCAACGGGACTGTGGCGTGCTCCGGTGGCAAGCCAACGGGACTGTGGCGTGCTCCGGTGGCAAGCCAACGGGAAAGTGGCGTGCTCCGGTGGCAAGCCAACGGGACTGTGGCGTGCTCCGGTGGCAAGCCAACGGGAAAGTGGCGTGCTCCGGTGGCAAGCCAACGGGAAAGTGGCGTGCTCCGGTGGCAAGCCAACGGGAAAGTGGCGTGTGCTCCGGTGGCAAGTCAACGGGAAAGTGGCGTGCTCCGGTGGCAAGCCAACGGGAAAGTGGCGTGCTCCGGTGGCAAGCCAACGGGAAAGTGGCGTGCTCCGGTGGCAAGCCAACGGGAAAGTGTCGTGCTCCGGTGGCAAGCCAACGGGACTGTGGCGTGCTCCGGTGGCAAGGCAACGGGACAGTGGCGTGCTCCGGTGGCAAGGCAACGGGACAGTGGCGTGCTCCGGTGGCAAGCCAACGGGAAAGTGGCGTGCTCCGGTGGCAAGCCAACGGGAAAGTGGCGTGCTCCGGTGGCAAGCCAACGGGACTGTGGCGTGCTCCGGTGGCAAGCCAACGGGACTGTGCCATGCTCCGGTGGCAAGCCAATGGGACAGTGGCGTGCTCCGGTGGCAAGCCAACGGGACAGTGGCGTGCTCCGGTGGCAAGCCAACGGGACAGTGGCGTGCTCCGGTGGCAAGCCAACGGGACAGTGGCGTGCTCCGGTGGCAAGCCAACGGGACTGTGGCGTGCTCCGGTGGCAAGCCAACGGGACTGTGGCGTGCTTCGGTGGCAAGCCAGCGGGAAAGTGGCGTGCTCCGGTGGCAAGCCAGCGGGAAAGTGGCGTGCTCCGGTGGCAAGCCAACGGTAAAGTGGCGTCCTCCGGTGGCAAGCCAACGGGAAAGTGGCGTGCTCCGGTGGCAAACCAAAGGGACAGTGGCGTGCTCCGGTGGCAAGCCAACGGGACAGTGGCGTGCTCCGGTGGCAAGCCAACGGGACAGTGGCGTGCTCCGGTGGCAAGCCAACGGGACAGTGGCGTGCTCCGGTGGCAAGCCAACGGGAAAGTGGCGTGCTCCGGTGGCAAGCCAACGGGAAAGTGGCGTGCTCCGGTGGCAAGCCAACGGGAACGTGGCGTGCTCCGGTGGCAAGCCAACGGGAACGTGGCGTGCTCCGGTGGCAAGCCAACGGGAACGTGGCGTGCTCCGGTGGCAAGCCAACGGGAAAGTGGCGTGCTCCGGTGGCAAGCCAACGGGAAAGTGGCATCCTCCGGAGGCAAGCCAAAGGGAAAGTGGCGTCCTCCGGGGGCAAGCCAACGGGAAAGTGGCGTGCTCCGGTGGCAAGCCAACGGGAAAGTGGCGTGCTCCGGTGGCAAGCCAACGGGAAAGTGGCGTGCTCCGGTGGCAAGCCAACGGGAAAGGGGCGTGCTCCGGTGGCAAGCCAACGGGAAAGGGGCGTGCTCCGGTGGCAAGCCAACGGGAAAGAGGCGTGCTCCGGTGGCAAGCCAACGGGACAGTGGCGTGCTCCGGTGGCAAGCCAACGGGACAGTGGCGTGCTCCCGTGGCAAGCCAACGGGACAGTGGCGTGCTCCGGTGGCAAGCCAACGGGAAAGTGGCGTGCTCCGGTGGCAAGCCAACGGGAAAGTGGCGTGCTCCGGTGGCAAGCCAACGGGAAAGTGGCGTGCTCCGGTGGCAAGCCAACGGGACAGTGGCGTGCTCCGGTGGCAAGCCAACGGGAAAGTGGCGTGCTCCGGTGGCAAGCCAACGGGAAAGTGGCGTGCTCCGGTGGCAAGCCAACGGGAAAGTGGCGTGCTCCGGGGGCAAGCCAACGGGAAAGTGGCGTGCTCCGGGGGCAAGCCAACGGGAAAGTGGCGTGCTCCGGGGGCAAGCCAACGGGAAAGTGTCGTGCTCCGGGGGCAAGCCAACGGGACTGTGGCGTGCTCCGGTGGCAAGCCAAAGGGACTGTGGCGTGCTCCGGTGGCAAGCCAACGGGACTGTGGCGTGCTCCGGTGGCAAGCCAACGGGACAGTGGCGTGCTCCGGTGGCAAGCCAACGGGAAAGTGGCGTGCTCCGGTGGCAAGCCAACGGGAAAGTGGCGTGCTCCGGTGGCAAGCCAACGGGAAAGGGGCGTGCTCCGGTGGCAAGCCAACGGGACTGTGGCGTGCTCCGGTGGCAAGCCAACGGGAAAGTGGCGTGCTCCGGTGGCAAGCCAACGGGAAAGGGGCGTGCTCCGGTGGCAAGCCAACGGGAAAGTGGCGTGCTCCGGTGGCAAGCCAACGGGAAAGTGGCGTGCTCCGGTGGCAAGCCAACGGGACAGTGGCGTGCTCCGGTGGCAAGCCAACGGGACTGTGGCGTGCTCCGGTGGCAAGCCAACGGGACTGTGGCGTGCTCCGGTGGCAAGCCAGCGGGAAAGTGGCGTGCTCCGGTGGCAAGCCAACGGGAAAGTGGCGTGCTCCGGTGGCAAGCCAACGGGACAGTGGCGTACTCCGGTGGCAAGCCAACGGGACAGTGGCGTGCTCCGGTGGCAAGCCAACGGGAAAGTGGCGTGCTCCGGTGGCAAGCCAACGGGACAGTGGCGTGCTCCGGTGGCAAGCCAACGGGACAGTGGCGTGCTCCGGTGGCAAGCCAACGGAAAAGTGGCTTGCTCCGGTGGCAAGCCAACGGGACAGTGGCGTGCTCCGGTGGCAAGCCAACGGGACAGTGGCGTGCTCCGGTGGCAAGCCAACGGGACAGTGGCGTGCTCCGGTGGCAAGCCAACGGGACAGTGGCGTGCTCCGGTGGCAATCCAAAGGGACAGTGGCGTGCTCCGGTGGCAAGCCAACGGGAAAGTGGCGTGCTCCGGTGGCAAGCCAACGGGACTGTGGCGTGCTCCGGTGGCAAGCCAACGGGACTGTGGCGTGCTCCGGTGGCAAGCCAACGGGACTGTGGCGTGCTCCGGTGGCAAGCCAACGGGAAAGTGGCGTGCTCCGGTGGCAAGCCAACGGGACAGTGGCGTGCTCCGGTGGCAAGCCAACGGGACAGTGGCGTGCTCCGGTGGCAAGCCAACGGGAAAGTGGCGTGCTCCGGTGGCAAGCCAACGGGAAAGTGGCGTGCTCCGGTGGCAAGCCAACGGGACTGTGGCGTGCTCCGGTGGCAAGCCAACGGGAAAGTGGCGTGCTCCGGTGGCAAGCCAACGGGAAAGTGGCGTGCTCCGGTGGCAAGCCAACGGGAAAGTGACGTGCTCCGGTGGCAAGCCAACGGGAAAGTGACGTGCTCCGGTGGCAAGCCAACGGGAAAGTGGCGTGCTCCGGTGGCAAGCCAACGGGAAAGTGGCGTGCTCCGGTGGCAAGCCAACGGGAAAGTGGCGTGCTCCGGTGGCAAGCCAACGGGAAAGTGGCGTGCTCCGGTGGCAAGCCAACGGGACTGTGGCGTGCTCCGGTGGCAAGCCAACGGGACTGTGGCGTGCTCCGGTGGCAAGGCAACGGGACAGTGGCGTGCTCCGGTGGCAAGCCAACGGGAAAGTGGCGTGCTCCGGTGGCAAGCCAACGGGAAACTGGCGTGCTCCGGTGGCAAGCCAACGGGAAGGTGGCGTGCTCCGGTGGCAAGCCAACGGGACGGTGGCGTGCTCCGGTGGCAAGCCAACGGGACGGTGGCGTGCTCCGGTGGCAAGCCAACGGGACGGTGGCGTGCTCCGGTGGCAAGCCAACGGGAAAGTGGCGTGCTCCGGTGGCAAGCCAACGGGACAGTGGCGTGCTCCGGTGGCAAGCCAACGGGACAGTGGCGTGCTCCGGTGGCAAGCCAACGGGACAGTGGCGTGCTCCGGTGGCAAGCCAACGGGACAGTGGCGTGCTCCGGTGGCAAGCCAAAGGGACAGTGGCGTGCTCCGGTGGCAAGCCAACGGGAAAGTGGCGTGCTCCGGTGGCAAGCCAACGGGACTGTGGCGTGCTCCGGTGGCAAGCCAACGGGACTGTGGCGTGCTCCGGTGGCAAGCCAACGGGAAAGTGGCGTGCTCCGGTGGCAAGCCAACGGGACTGTGGCGTGCTCCGGTGGCAAGCCAACGGGAAAGTGGCGTGCTCCGGTGGCAAGCCAACGGGAAAGTGGCGTGCTCCGGTGGCAAGCCAACGGGAAAGTGGCGTGCTCCGGTGGCAAGCCAACGGGAAAGTGGCGTGTGCTCCGGTGGCAAGCCAACGGGAAAGTGGCGTGCTCCGGTGGCAAGCCAACGGGAAAGTGGCGTGCTCCGGTGGCAAGCCAACGGGAAAGTGGCGTGCTCCGGTGGCAAGCCAACGGGAAAGTGTCGTGCTCCGGTGGCAAGCCAACGGGACTGTGGCGTGCTCCGGTGGCAAGGCAACGGGACAGTGGCGTGCTCCGGTGGCAAGGCAACGGGACAGTGGCGTGCTCCGGTGGCAAGCCAACGGGAAAGTGGCGTGCTCCGGTGGCAAGGCAACGGGAAAGTGGCGTGCTCCGGTGGCAAGCCAACGGGACTGTGGCGTGCTCCGGTGGCAAGCCAACGGGACTGTGCCGTGCTCCGGTGGCAAGCCAACGGGACAGTGGCGTGCTCCGGTGGCAAGCCAACGGGACAGTGGCGTGCTCCGGTGGCAAGCCAACGGGACAGTGGCGTGCTCCGGTGGCAAGCCAACGGGACAGTGGCGTGCTCCGGTGGCAAGCCAACGGGACTGTGGCGTGCTCCGGTGGCAAGCCAACGGGACTGTGGCGTGCTTCGGTGGCAAGCCAGCGGGAAAGTGGCGTGCTCCGGTGGCAAGCCAGCGGGAAAGTGGCGTGCTCCGGTGGCAAGCCAACGGTAAAGTGGCGTCCTCCGGTGGCAAGCCAACGGGAAAGTGGCGTGCTCCGGTGGCAAACCAAAGGGACAGTGGCGTGCTCCGGTGGCAAGCCAACGGGACAGTGGCGTGCTCCGGTGGCAAGCCAACGGGACAGTGGCGTGCTCCGGTGGCAAGCCAACGGGACAGTGGCGTGCTCCGGTGGCAAGCCAACGGGAAAGTGGCGTGCTCCGGTGGCAAGCCAACGGGAAAGTGGCGTGCTCCGGTGGCAAGCCAACGGGAACGTGGCGTGCTCCGGTGGCAAGCCAACGGGAACGTGGCGTGCTCCGGTGGCAAGCCAACGGGAACGTGGCATGCTCCGGTGGCAAGCCAACGGGAAAGTGGCGTGCTCCGGTGGCAAGCAAACGGGAAAGTGGCATCCTCCGGAGGCAAGCCAAAGGGAAAGTGGCGTCCTCCGGGGGCAAGCCAACGGGAAAGTGGCGTGCTCCGGTGGCAAGCCAACGGGAAAGTGGCGTGCTCCGGTGGCAAGCCAACGGGAAAGTGGCGTGCTCCGGTGGCAAGCCAACGGGAAAGGGGCGTGCTCCGGTGGCAAGCCAACGGGAAAGGGGCGTGCTCCGGTGGCAAGCCAATGGGAAAGTGGCGTGCTCCGGTGGCAAGCCAACGGGACAGTGGCGTGCTCCGGTGGCAAGCCAACGGGAAAGTGGCGTGCTCCGGTGGCAAGCCAACGGGAAAGTGGCGTGCTCCGGTGGCAAGCCAACGGGAAAGTGGCGTGCTCCGGGGGCAAGCCAACGGGAAAGTGGCGTGCTCCGGGGGCAAGCCAACGGGAAAGTGGCGTGCTCCGGGGGCAAGCCAACGGGAAAGTGTCGTGCTCCGGGGGCAAGCCAACGGGACTGTGGCGTGCTCCGGTGGCAAGCCAACGGGACTGTGGCGTGCTCCGGTGGCAAGCCAACGGGACTGTGGCGTGCTCCGGTGGCAAGCCAACGGGACAGTGGCGTGCTCCGGTGGCAAGCCAACGGGAAAGTGGCGTGCTCCGGTGGCAAGCCAACGGGAAAGTGGCGTGCTCCGGTGGCAAGCCAACGGGAAAGGGGCGTGCTCCGGTGGCAAGCCAACGGGACTGTGGCGTGCTCCGGTGGCAAGCCAACGGGAAAGTGGCGTGCTCCGGTGGCAAGCCAACGGGAAAGGGGCGTGCTCCGGTGGCAAGCCAACGGGAAAGTGGCGTGCTCCGGTGGCAAGCCAACGGGAAAGTGGCGTGCTCCGGTGACAAGCCAACGGGACAGTGGCGTGCTCCGGTGGCAAGCCAACGGGACTGTGGCGTGCTCCGGTGGCAAGCCAACGGGACTGTGGCGTGCTCCGGTGGCAAGCCAGCGGGAAAGTGGCGTGCTCCGCTGGCAAGCCAACGGGAAAGTGGCGTGCTCCGGTGGCAAGCCAACGGGACAGTGGCGTACTCCGGTGGCAAGCCAACGGGACAGTGGCGTGCTCCGGTGGCAAGCCAACGGGAAAGTGGCGTGCTCCGGTGGCAAGCCAACGGGACAGTGGCGTGCTCCGGTGGCAAGCCAACGGGACAGTGGCGTGCTCCGGTGGCAAGCCAACGGAAAAGTGGCTTGCTCCGGTGGCAAGCCAACGGGACAGTGGCGTGCTCCGGTGGCAAGCCAACGGGACAGTGGCGTGCTCCGGTGGCAAGCCAACGGGACAGTGGCGTGCTCCGGTGGCAAGCCAACGGGACAGTGGCGTGCTCCGGTGGCAATCCAAAGGGACAGTGGCGTGCTCCGGTGGCAAGCCAACGGGAAAGTGGCGTGCTCCGGTGGCAAGCCAACGGGACTGTGGCGTGCTCCGGTGGCAAGCCAACGGGACTGTGGCGTGCTCCGGTGGCAAGCCAACGGGACTGTGGCGTGCTCCGGTGGCAAGCCAACGGGACTGTGGCGTGCTCCGGTGGCAAGCCAACGGGAAAGTGGCGTGCTCCGGTGGCAAGCCAACGGGAAAGCGGCGTGCTCCGGTGGCAAGCCAACGGGAAAGCGGCGTGCTCCGGTGGCAAGCCAACGGGAAAGCGGCGTGCTCCGGTGGCAAGCCAACGGGACAGCGGCGTGCTCCGGTGGCAAGCCAAAGGGACAGCGGCGTGCTCCGGTGGCAAGCCAACGGGACAGCGGCGTGCTCCGGTGGCAAGCAGACGGGACAGCTGCGTGCTCCGGTGGCAAGCCAACGGGACAGCTGCGTGCTCCGGTGGCAAGCCAACGGGACAGCGGCGTGCTCCGGTGGCAAGCCAACGGGAAAGCGGCGTGCTCCGGTGGCAAGCCAACGGGAAAGCGGCGTGCTCCGGTGGCAAGCCAACGGGAAAGTGGCGTGCTCCGGTGGCAAGCCAAGGGGACGGTGGCGTGCTCCGGTGGCAAGCCAACGGGACGGTGGCGTGCTCCGGTGGCAAGCCAACGGGACGGTGGCGTGCTCCGGTGGCAAGCCAACGGGACGGTGGCGTGCTCCGGTGGCAAGCCAACGGGACGGTGGCGTGCTCCGGTGGCAAGCCAACGGGACGGTGGCGTGCTCCGGTGGCAAGCCAACGGGACGGTGGCGTGCTCCGGTGGCAAGCCAAAGGGACGGTGGCGTGCTCCGGTGGCAAGCCAACGGGAAAGTGGCGTGCTCCGGTGGCAAGCCAACGGGAAAGTGGCGTGCTCCGGTGGCAAGCCAACGGGACTGTGGCGTGCTCCGGTGGCAAGCCAACGGGACTGTGGCGTGCTCCGGTGGCAAGCCAACGGGAAAGTGGCGTGCTCCGGTGGCAAGCCAACGGGACTGTGGCGTGCTCAGGTGGCAAGCCAACGGGAAAGTGGCGTGCTCCGGTGGCAACCCAACGGGAAAGTGGCGTGCTCCGGTGGCAAGCCAACGGGAAAGTGGCGTGCTCCGGTGGCAAGCCAACGGGACAGTGGCGTGCTCCGGTGGCAAGCCAACGGGACAGTGGCGTGCTCCGGTGGCAAGCCAACGGGACAGTGGCGTGCTCCGGTGGCAAGCCAACGGAAAAGTGGCGTGCTCCGGTGGCAAGCCAACGGGAAAGTGGCGTGCTCCGGTGGCAAGCCAACGGGACTGTGGCGTGCTCCGGTGGCAAGCCAACGGGAAAGTGGCGTGCTCCGGTGGCAAGCCAACGGGAAAGTGGCGTGCTCCGGTGGCAAGCCAACGGGAAAGTGACGTGCTCCGGTGGCAAGCCAACGGGAAAGTGGCGTGCTCCGGTGGCAAGCCAACGGGACAGTGGCGTGCTCCGGTGGCAAGCCAACGGGACAGTGGCGTGCTCCGGTGGCAAGCCAACGGGAAAGTGGAGTGCTCCGGTGGCAAGCCAACGGGAAAGTGGCGTGCTCCGGTGGTAAGCCAACGGGACAGTGGCGTGCTCCGGTGGCAAGCCAACGGGACAGTGGCGTGCTCCGGTGGCAAGCCAACGGGACAGTGGCGTGCTCCGGTGGCAAGCCAACAGGAAAGTGGAGTGCTCCGGTGGCAAGCCAACGGGAAAGTGGCGTGCTCCGGTGGCAAGCCAACGGGAAAGTGGCGTGCTCCGGTGGCAAGCCAACGGGAAAGTGGCGTGCTCCGGTGGCAAGCCAAAGGGACGGTGGCGTGCTCCGGTGGCAAGCCAACGGGACGGTGGCGTGCTCCGGTGGCAAGCCAAAGGGACGGTGGCGTGCTCCGGTGGCAAGCCAACGGGAAAGTGGCGTGCTCCGGTGGCAAGTCAACGGGAAAGTGGCGTGCTCCGGTGGCAAGCCAACGGGACTGTGGCGTGCTCCGGTGGCAAGCCAACGGGACTGTGGCGTGCTCCGGTGGCAAGCCAACGGGAAAGTGGCGTGCTCCGGTGGCAAGCCAACGGGACTGTGGCGTGCTCAGGTGGCAAGCCAACGGGAAAGTGGCGTGCTCCGGTGGCAAGCCAACGGGAAAGTGGCTTGCTCCGGTGGCAAGCCAACGGGAAAGTGGCGTGCTCCGGTGGCAAGCCAACGGGACAGTGGCGTGCTCCGGTGGCAAGCCAACGGGAAAGTGGCGTGCTCCGGTGGCAAGCCAACGGGAGAGTGGCGTGCTCCGGTGGCAAGCCAACGGAAAAGTGGCGTGCTCCGGTGGCAAGCCAACGGGAAAGTGGCGTGCTCCGGTGGCAAGCCAACGGGACTGTGGCGTGCTCCGGTGGCAAGCCAACAGGAAAGTGGCGTGCTCCGGTGGCAAGCCAACGGGAAAGTGGCGTGCTCCGGTGGCAAGCCAACGGGAAAGTGACGTGCTCCGGTGGCAAGCCAACGGGAAAGTGACGTGCTCCGGTGGCAAGCCAACGGGAAAGTGGCGTGCTCCGGTGGCAAGCCAACGGGAAAGTGGCGTGCTCCGGTGGCAAGCCAACGGGAAAGTGGCGTGCTCCGGTGGCAAGCCAACGGGAAAGTGGCGTGCTCCGGTGGCAAGCCAACGGGAAAGTGGCGTGCTCCGGTGGCAAGCCAACGGGACAGTGGCGTGCTCCGGTGGCAAGCCAACGGGACAGTGGCGTGCTCCGGTGGCAAGCCAACGGGAAAGTGGCGTGCTCCGGTGGCAAGCCAACGGGACTGTGGCGTGCTCCGGTGGCAAGCCAACGGGACTGTGGCGTGCTCTGGTGGCAAGCCAACGGGACTGTGGCGTGCTCCGGTGGCAAGCCAACGGGACTGTGGCGTGCTCCGGTGGCAAGCCAACGGGACAGTGGCGTGCTCCGGTGGCAAGCCAACGGGACAGTGGCGTGCTCCGGTGGCAAGCCAACGGGACTGTGGCGTGCTCCGGTGGCAAGCCAACGGGACTGTGGCGTGCTTCGGTGGCAAGCCAACGGGACAGTGGCGTGCTCCGGTGGCAAGCCAACGGGACAGTGGCGTGCTCCGGTGGCAAGCCAACGGGACAGTGGCGTGCTCCGGTGGCAAGCCAACGGGAAAGTGGCGTGCTCCGGTGGCAAGCCAACGGGAAAGTGGCGTGCTCCGGTGGCAAGCCAACGGGAACGTGGCGTGCTCCGGTGGCAAGCCAACGGGAACGTGGCGTGCTCCGGTGGCAAGCCAACGGGAACGTGGCGTGCTCCGGTGGCAAGCCAACGGGAAAGTGGCGTGCTCCGGAGGCAAGCCAACGGGAAAGTGGCGTCCTCCGGGGGCAAGCCAACGGGAAAGTGGCGTGCTCCGGTGGCATGCCAACGGGAAAGTGGCGTGCTCCGGTGGCAAGCCAACGGGAAAGGGGCGTGCTCCGGTGGCAAGCCAACGGGAAAGGGGCGTGCTCCGGTGGCAAGCCAACGGGAAAGGGGCGTGCTCCGGTCGCAAGCCAACGGGAAAGGGGCGTGCTCCGGTGGCAAGCCAACGGGACAGTGGCGTGCTCCGGTGGCAAGCCAACGGGACAGTGGCGTGCTCCGGTGGCAAGCCAACGGGACAGTGGCGTGCTCCGGTGGCAAGCCAACGGGAAAGTGGAGTGCTCCGGTGGCAAGCCAACGGGAAAGTGGCGTGCTCCGGTGGCAAGCCAACGGGACAGTGGCGTGCTCCGGTGGCAAGCCAAAGGGACAGTGGCGTGCTCCGGTGGCAAGCCAACGGGACAGTGGCGTGCTCCGGTGGCAAGCCAACGGGAAAGTGGAGTGCTCCGGTGGCAAGCCAACGGGAAAGTGGCGTGCTCCGGTGGCAAGCCAACGGGAAAGTGGCGTGCTCCGGTGGCAAGCCAACGGGACAGTGGCGTGCTCCGGTGGCAAGCCAACGGGAAAGTGGCGTGCTCCGGTGGCAAGCCAACGGGAAAGTGGCGTGCTCCGGGGGCAAGCCAACGGGAAAGTGGCGTGCTCCGGGGGCAAGCCAACGGGAAAGTGGCGTGCTCCGGGGGCAAGCCAACGGGAAAGTGGCGTGCTCCGGGGGCAAGCCAACGGGAAAGTGGCGTGCTCCGGTGGCAAGCCAACGGGAAAGTGGCGTGCTCCGGTGGCAAGCCAACGGGAAAGTGTCGTGCTCCGGTGGCAAGCCAACGGGAAAGTGGCGTGCTCCGGTGGCAAGCCAACGGGACTGTGGCGTGCTCCGGTGGCAAGCCAACGGGACTGTGGCGTGCTCCGGTGGCAAGCCAACGGGACTGTGGCGTGCTCCGGTGGCAAGCCAACGGGACAGTGGCGTGCTCCGGTGGCAAGACAACGGGACAGTGGCGTGCTCCGTTGGCAAGCCAACGGGAAAGTGGCGTGCTCCGTTGGCAAGCCAACGGGAAAGTGGCGTGCTCCGGTGGCAAGCCAACGGGAAAGTGGCGTGCTCCGGTGGCAAGCCAACGGGACTGTGGCGTGCTCCGGTGGCAAGCCAACGGGACAGTGGCGTGCTCCGGTGGCAAGCCAACGGGAAAGTGGCGTGCTCCGGTGGCAAGCCAACGGGAAAGTGGCGTGCTCCGGTGGCAAGCCAACGGGAAAGTGGCGTGCTCCGGTGGCAAGCCAACGGGAAAGTGGCGTGCTCCGGTGGCAAGCCAACGGGAAAGTGGCGTGCTCCGGTGGCAAGCCAACGGGACTGTGGCGTGCTCCGGTGGCAAGCCAACGGGACAGTGGCGTGCTCCGGTGGCAAGCTAACGGGACAGTGGCGTGCTCCGGTGGCAAGCCAACGGGAAAGTGGCGTGCTCCGGTGGCAAGCCAACGGGACTGTGGCGTGCTCCGGTGGCAAGCCAACGGGACTGTGGCGTGCTCCGGTGGCAAGCCAACGGGACTGTGGCGTGCTCCGGTGGCAAGCCAACGGGACTGTGGCGTGCTTCGGTGGCAAGCCAGCGGGAAAGTGGCGTGCTCCGGTGGCAAGCCAGCGGGAAAGTGGCGTGCTCCGGTGGCAAGCCAACGGTAAAGTGGCGTCCTCCGGTGGCAAGCCAACGGGAAAGTGGCGTGCTCCGGTGGCAAGCCAACGGGACAGTGGCGTGCTCCGGTGGCAAGCCAACGGGACAGTGGCGTGCTCCGGTGGCAAGCCAACGGGACAGTGGCGTGCTCCGGTGGCAAGCCAACGGGAAAGTGGCGTGCTCCGGTGGCAAGCCAACGGGAAAGTGGCGTGCTCCGGTGGCAAGCCAACGGGAAAGTGGCGTGCTCCGGTGGCAAGCCAACGGGAACGTGGCGTGCTCCGGTGGCAAGCCAACGGGAACGTGGCGTGCTCCGGTGGCAAGCCAACGGGAAAGTGGCGTGCTCCGGAGGCAAGCCAACGGGAAAGTGGCGTCCTCCGGGGGCAAGCCAACGGGAAAGTGGCGTGCTCCGGTGGCAAGCCAACGGGAAAGTGGCGTGCTCCGGTGGCAAGCCAACGGGAAAGTGGCGTGCTCCGGTGGCAAGCCAACGGGAAAGGGGCGTGCTCCGGTGGCAAGCCAACGGGAAAGGGGCGTGCTCCGGTGGCAAGCCAACGGGAAAGAGGCGTGCTCCGGTGGCAAGCCAACGGGACAGTGGCGTGCTCCGGTGGCAAGCCAACGGGACAGTGGCGTGCTCCGGTGGCAAGCCAACGGGACAGTGGCGTGCTCCGGTGGCAAGCCAACGGGAAAGTGGAGTGCTCCGGTGGCAAGCCAACGGGAAAGTGGCGTGCTCCGGTGGTAAGCCAACGGGACAGTGGCGTGCTCCGGTGGCAAGCCAAAGGGACAGTGGCGTGCTCCGGTGGCAAGCCAACGGGACAGTGGCGTGCTCCGGTGGCAAGCCAACGGGAAAGTGGAATGCTCCGGTGGCAAGCCAACGGGAAAGTGGCGTGCTCCGGTGGCAAGCCAATGGGAAAGTGGCGTGCTCCGGTGGCAAGCCAACGGGAAAGTGGCGTGCTCCGGTGGCAAGCCAAAGGGACGGTGGCGTGCTCCGGTGGCAAGCCAACGGGACGGTGGCGTGCTCCGGTGGCAAGCCAAAGGGACGGTGGCGTGCTCCGGTGGCAAGCCAACGGGAAAGTGGCGTGCTCCGGTGGCAAGCCAACGGGAAAGTGGCGTGCTCCGGTGGCAAGCCAACGGGACTGTGGCGTGCTCCGGTGGCAAGCCAACGGGACTGTGGCGTGCTCCGGTGGCAAGCCAACGGGAAAGTGGCGTGCTCCGGTGGCAAGCCAACGGGACTGTGGCGTGCTCAGTTGGCAAGCCAACGGGAAAGTGGCGTGCTCCGGTGGCAAGCCAACGGGAAAGTGGCTTGCTCCGGTGGCAAGCCAACGGGAAAGTGGCGTGCTCCGGTGGCAAGCCAACGGGACAGTGGCGTGCTCCGGTGGCAAGCCAACGGGACAGTGGCGTGCTCCGGTGGCAAGCCAACGGGACAGTGGCGTGCTCCGGTGGCAAGCCAACGGAAAAGTGGCGTGCTCCGGTGGCAAGCCAACGGGAAAGTGGCGTGCTCCGGTGGCAAGCCAACGGGACTGTGGCGTGCTCCGGTGGCAAGCCAACAGGAAAGTGGCGTGCTCCGGTGGCAAGCCAACGGGAAAGTGGCGTGCTCCGGTGGCAAGCCAACGGGAAAGTGACGTGCTCCGGTGGCAAGCCAACGGGAAAGTGACGTGCTCCGGTGGCAAGCCAACGGGAAAGTGGCGTGCTCCGGTGGCAAGCCAACGGGAAAGTGGCGTGCTCCGGTGGCAAGCCAACGGGAAAGTGGCGTGCTCCGGTGGCAAGCCAACGGGAAAGTGGCGTGCTCCGGTGGCAAGCCAACGGGACTGTGGCGTGCTCCGGTGGCAAGCCAACGGGACAGTGGCGTGCTCCGGTGGCAAGCCAACGGGACAGTGGCGTGCTCCGGTGGCAAGCCAACGGGAAAGTGGCGTGCTCCGATGGCAAGCCAACGGGACTGTGGCGTGCTCCGGTGGCAAGCCAACGGGACTGTGGCGTGCTCCGGTGGCAAGCCAACGGGACTGTGGCGTGCTCCGGTGGCAAGCCAACGGGACAGTGGCGTGCTCCGGTGGCAAGCCAACGGGACAGTGGCGTGCTCCGGTGGCAAGCCAACGGGACTGTGGCGTGCTCCGGTGGCAAGCCAACGGGACTGTGGCGTGCTCCGGTGGCAAGCCAACGGGACAGTGGCGTGCTCCGGTGGCAAGCCAACGGGACAGTGGCGTGCTCCGGTGGCAAGCCAACGGGAAAGTGGCGTGCTCCGGTGGCAAGCCAACGGGAAAGTGGCGTGCTCCGGTGGCAAGCCAACGGGAACGTGGCGTGCTCCGGTGGCAAGCCAACGGGAACGTGGCGTGCTCCGGTGGCAAGCCAACGGGAACGTGGCGTGCTCCGGTGGCAAGCCAACGGGAAAGTGGCGTGCTCCGGAGGCAAGCCAACGGGAAAGTGGCGTCCTCCGGGGGCAAGCCAACGGGAAAGTGGCGTGCTCCGGTGGCATGCCAACGGGAAAGTGGCGTGCTCCGGTGGCAAGCCAACGGGAAAGGGGCGTGCTCCGGTGGCAAGCCAACGGGAAAGGGGCGTGCTCCGGTGGCAAGCCAACGGGAAAGGGGCGTGCTCCGGTGGCAAGCCAACGGGAAAGAGGCGTGCTCCGGTGGCAAGCCAACGGGACAGTGGCGTGCTCCGGTGGCAAGCCAACGGGACAGTGGCGTGCTCCGGTGGCAAGCCAACGGGACAGTGGCGTGCTCCGGTGGCAAGCCAACGGGAAAGTGGAGTGCTCCGGTGGCAAGCCAACGGGAAAGTGGCGTGCTCCGGTGGCAAGCCAACGGGACAGTGGCGTGCTCCGGTGGCAAGCCAAAGGGACAGTGGCGTGCTCCGGTGGCAAGCCAACGGGACAGTGGCGTCCTCCGGTGGCAAGCCAACGGGAAAGTGGAGTGCTCCGGTGGCAAGCCAACGGGAAAGTGGCGTGCTCCGGTGGCAAGCCAACGGGAAAGTGGCGTGCTCCGGTGGCAAGCCAACGGGAAAGTGACGTGCTCCGGTGGCAAGCCAACGGGACAGTGGCGTGCTCCGGTGGCAAGCCAACGGGAAAGTGGCGTGCTCCGGTGGCAAGCCAACGGGAAAGTGGCGTGCTCCGGGGGCAAGCCAACGGGAAAGTGGCGTGCTCCGGGGGCAAGCCAACGGGAAAGTGGCGTGCTCCGGGGGCAAGCCAACGGGAAAGTGGCGTGCTCCGGGGGCAAGCCAACGGGAAAGTGGCGTGCTCCGGTGGCAAGCCAACGGGAAAGTGGCGTGCTCCGGTGGCAAGCCAACGGGAAAGTGGCGTGCTCCGGTGGCAAGCCAACGGGAAAGTGGCGTGCTCCGGTGGCAAGCCAACGGGACTGTGGCGTGCTCCGGTGGCAAGCCAACGGGACTGTGGCGTGCTCCGGTGGCAAGCCAACGGGACTGTGGCGTGCTCCGGTGGAAAGCCAACGGGACAGTGGCGTGCTCCGGTGGCAAGACAACGGGACAGTGGCGTGCTCCGGTGGCAAGCCAACGGGAAAGTGGCGTGCTCCGTTGGCAAGCCAACGGGAAAGTGGCGTGCTCCGTTGGCAAGCCAACGGGAAAGTGGCGTGCTCCGGTGGCAAGCCAACGGGAAAGTGGCGTGCTCCGGTGGCAAGCCAACGGGACTGTGGCGTGCTCCGGTGGCAAGCCAACGGGACAGTGGCGTGCTCCGGTGGCAAGCCAACGGGAAAGTGGCGTGCTCCGGTGGCAAGCCAACGGGAAAGTGGCGTGCTCCGGTGGCAAGCCAACGGGAAAGTGGCGTGCTCCGGTGGCAAGCCAACGGGAAAGTGGCGTGCTCCGGTGGGAAGCCAACGGGAAAGTGGCGTGCTCCGGTGGCAAGCCAACGGGAAAGTGGCGTGCTCCGGTGGCAAGCCAACGGGAAAGTGGCGTGCTCCGGTGGCAAGCCAACGGGAAAGTGGCGTGCTCCGGTGGCAAGCCAACGGGAAAGTGGCGTGCTCCGGTGGCAAGCCAACGGGACAGTGGCGTGCTCCGGTGACAGGTGACAAGCCAACGGGACTGTGGCGTGCTCCGGTGGCAAGCCAACGGGAAAGTGGCGTGCTCCGGTGGGAAGCCAACGGGAAAGTGGCGTGCTCCGGTGGCAAGCCAACGGGAAAGTGGCGTGCTCCGGTGGCAAGCCAACGGGAAAGTGGCTTGCTCCGGTGGCAAGCCAACGGGAAAGTGGCGTGCTCCGGTGGCAAGCCAACGGGAAAGTGGCGTGCTCCGGTGGCAAGCCAACGGGAAAGTGGCGTGCTCCGGTGGCAAGCCAACGGGACGGTGGCGTGCTCCGGTGGCAAGCCAACGGGACGGTGGCGTGCTCCGGTGGCAAGCCAACGGGACGGTGGCGTGCTCCGGTGGCAAGCCAACGGGACGGTGGCGTGCTCCGGTGGCAAGCCAACGGGACGGTGGCGTGCTCCGGTGGCAAGCCAACGGGACGGTGGCGTGCTCCGGTGGCAAGCCAAAGGGACGGTGGCGTGCTCCGGTGGCAAGCCAACGGGAAAGTGGCGTGCTCCGGTGGCAAGCCAACGGGAAAGTGGCGTGCTCCGGTGGCAAGCCAACGGGACTGTGGCGTGCTCCGGTGGCAAGCCAACGGGACTGTGGCGTGCTCCGGTGGCAAGCCAACGGGAAAGTGGCGTGCTCCGGTGTCAAGCCAACGGGACTGTGGCGTGCTCAGGTGGCAAGCCAACGGGAAAGTGGCGTGCTCCGGTGGCAAACCAACGGGAAAGTGGCGTGCTCCGGTGGCAAGCCAACGGGAAAGTGGCGTGCTCCGGTGGCAAGCCAACGGGACAGTGGCGTGCTCCGGTGGCAAGCCAACGGGACAGTGGCGTGCTCCGGTGGCAAGCCAACGGGACAGTGGCGTGCTCCGGTGGCAAGCCAACGGAAAAGTGGCGTGCTCCGGTGGCAAGCCAACGGGAAAGTGGCGTGCTCCGGTGGCAAGCCAACGGGACTGTGGCGTGCTCCGGTGGCAAGCCAACGGGAAAGTGGCGTGCTCCGGTGGCAAGCCAACGGGAAAGTGGCGTGCTCCGGTGGCAAGCCAACGGGAAAGTGACGTGCTCCGGTGGCAAGCCAACGGGAAAGTGACGTGCTCCGGTGGCAAGCCAACGGGAAAGTGGCGTGCTCCGGTGGCAAGCCAACGGGAAAGTGGCGTGCTCCGGTGGCAAGCCAACGGGAAAGTGGCGTGCTCCGGTGGCAAGCCAACGGGAAACTGGCGTGCTCCGGTGGCAAGCCAACGGGAAAGTGGCGTGCTCCGGTGGCAAGCCAACGGGACTGTGGCGTGCTCCGGTGGCAAGCCAACGGGAAAGTGGCGTGCTCCGGTGGCAAGCCAACGGGACAGTGGCGTGCTCCGGTGGCAAGCCAACGGGAAAGTGGCGTGCTCCGGTGGCAAGCCAACGGGACTGTGGCGTGCTCCGGTGGCAAGCCAACGGGACTGTGGCGTGCTCCGGTGGCAAGCCAACGGGACTGTGGCGTGCTCCGGTGGCAAGCCAACGGGACTGTGGCGTGCTCCGGTGGCAAGCCAACGGGACAGTGGCGTGCTCCGGTGGCAAGCCAACGGGACAGTGGCGTGCTCCGGTGGCAAGCCAACGGGACTGTGGCGTGCTCCGGTGGCAAGCCAACGGGACTGTGGCGTGCTTCGGTGGCAAGCCAGCGGGAAAGTGGCGTGCTCCGGTGGCAAGCCAGCGGGAAACTGGCGTGCTCCGGTGGCAAGCCAACGGTAAAGTGGCGTCCTCCGGTGGCAAGCCAACGGGACAGTGGCATGCTCCGGTGGCAAGCCAACGGGACAGTGGCGTGCTCCGGTGGCAAGCCAACGGGACAGTGGCGTGCTCCGGTGGCAAGCCAACGGGACAGTGGCGTGCTCCGGTGGCAAGCCAACGGGACAGTGGCGTGCTCCGGTGGCAAGCCAACGGGAAAGTGGCGTGCTCCGGTGGCAAGCCAACGGGAACGTGGCGTGCTCCGGTGGCAAGCCAACGGGAACGTGGCGTGCTCCGGTGGCAAGCCAACGGGAACGTGGCGTGCTCCGGTGGCAAGCCAACGGGAACGTGGCGTGCTCCGGTGGCAAGCCAACGGGAAAGTGGCGTGCTCCGGAGGCAAGCCAACGGGAAAGTGGCGTGCTCCGGAGGCAAGCCAACGGGAAAGTGGCGTCCTCCGGGGGCAAGCCAACGGGAAAGTGGCGTGCTCCGGTGGCAAGCCAACGGGAAAGTGGCGTGCTCCGGTGGCAAGCCAACGGGAAAGTGGCGTGCTCCGGTGGCAAGCCAACGGGAAAGGGGCGTGCTCCGGTGGCAAGCCAACGGGAAAGGGGCGTGCTCCGGTGGCAAGCCAACGGGAAAGAGGCGTGCTCCGATGGCAAGCCAACGGGACAGTGGCGTGCTCCGGTGGCAAGCCAACGGGACAGTGGCGTGCTCCGGTGGCAAGCCAACGGGACAGTGGCGTGCTCCGGTGGCAAGCCAACGGGACAGTGGCGTGCTCCGGTGGCAAGCCAACGGGAAAGTGGAGTGCTCCGGTGGCAAGCCAACGGGAAAGTGGCGTGCTCCGGTGGTAAGCCAACGGGACAGTGGCGTGCTCCGGTGGCAAGCCAAAGGGACAGTGGCGTGCTCCGGTGGCAAGCCAACGGGACAGTGGCGTGCTCCGGTGGCAAGCCAACGGGAAAGTGGAATGCTCCGGTGGCAAGCCAACGGGAAAGTGGCGTGCTCCGGTGGCAAGCCAATGGGAAAGTGGCGTGCTCCGGTGGCAAGCCAACGGGAAAGTGGCGTGCTCCGGTGGCAAGCCAAAGGGACGGTGGCGTGCTCCGGTGGCAAGCCAACGGGACGGTGGCGTGCTCCGGTGGCAAGCCAAAGGGACGGTGGCGTGCTCCGGTGGCAAGCCAACGGGAAAGTGGCGTGCTCCGGTGGCAAGCCAACGGGAAAGTGGCGTGCTCCGGTGGCAAGCCAACGGGACTGTGGCGTGCTCCGGTGGCAAGCCAACGGGACTGTGGCGTGCTCCGGTGGCAAGCCAACGGGAAAGTGGCGTGCTCCGGTGGCAAGCCAACGGGACTGTGGCGTGCTCAGTTGGCAAGCCAACGGGAAAGTGGCGTGCTCCGGTGGCAAGCCAACGGGAAAGTGGCTTGCTCCGGTGGCAAGCCAACGGGAAAGTGGCGTGCTCCGGTGGCAAGCCAACGGGACAGTGGCGTGCTCCGGTGGCAAGCCAACGGGACAGTGGCGTGCTCCGGTGGCAAGCCAACGGGACAGTGGCGTGCTCCGGTGGCAAGCCAACGGAAAAGTGGCGTGCTCCGGTGGCAAGCCAACGGGAAAGTGGCGTGCTCCGGTGGCAAGCCAACGGGACTGTGGCGTGCTCCGGTGGCAAGCCAACAGGAAAGTGGCGTGCTCCGGTGGCAAGCCAACGGGAAAGTGGCGTGCTCCGGTGGCAAGCCAACGGGAAAGTGACGTGCTCCGGTGGCAAGCCAACGGGAAAGTGACGTGCTCCGGTGGCAAGCCAACGGGAAAGTGGCGTGCTCCGGTGGCAAGCCAACGGGAAAGTGGCGTGCTCCGGTGGCAAGCCAACGGGAAAGTGGCGTGCTCCGGTGGCAAGCCAACGGGAAAGTGGCGTGCTCCGGTGGCAAGCCAACGGGACTGTGGCGTGCTCCGGTGGCAAGCCAACGGGACAGTGGCGTGCTCCGGTGGCAAGCCAACGGGACAGTGGCGTGCTCCGGTGGCAAGCCAACGGGAAAGTGGCGTGCTCCGGTGGCAAGCCAACGGGACTGTGGCGTGCTCCGGTGGCAAGCCAACGGGACTGTGGCGTGCTCCGGTGGCAAGCCAACGGGACTGTGGCGTGCTCCGGTGGCAAGCCAACGGGACAGTGGCGTGCTCCGGTGGCAAGCCAACGGGACAGTGGCGTGCTCCGGTGGCAAGCCAACGGGACTGTGGCGTGCTCCGGTGGCAAGCCAACGGGACTGTGGCGTGCTTCGGTGGCAAGCCAACGGGACAGTGGCGTGCTCCGGTGGCAAGCCAACGGGACAGTGGCGTGCTCCGGTGGCAAGCCAACGGGACAGTGGCGTGCTCCGGTGGCAAGCCAACGGGAAAGTGGCGTGCTCCGGTGGCAAGCCAACGGGAAAGTGGCGTGCTCCGGTGGCAAGCCAACGGGAACGTGGCGTGCTCCGGTGGCAAGCCAACGGGAACGTGGCGTGCTCCGGTGGCAAGCCAACGGGAACGTGGCGTGCTCCGGTGGCAAGCCAACGGGAAAGTGGCGTGCTCCGGAGGCAAGCCAACGGGAAAGTGGCGTCCTCCGGGGGCAAGCCAACGGGAAAGTGGCGTGCTCCGGTGGCATGCCAACGGGAAAGTGGCGTGCTCCGGTGGCAAGCCAACGGGAAAGGGGCGTGCTCCGGTGGCAAGCCAACGGGAAAGGGGCGTGCTCCGGTGGCAAGCCAACGGGAAAGGGGCGTGCTCCGGTGGCAAGCCAACGGGAAAGAGGCGTGCTCCGGTGGCAAGCCAACGGGACAGTGGCGTGCTCCGGTGGCAAGCCAACGGGACAGTGGCGTGCTCCGGTGGCAAGCCAACGGGACAGTGGCGTGCTCCGGTGGCAAGCCAACGGGAAAGTGGAGTGCTCCGGTGGCAAGCCAACGGGAAAGTGGCGTGCTCCGGTGGCAAGCCAACGGGACAGTGGCGTGCTCCGGTGGCAAGCCAAAGGGACAGTGGCGTGCTCCGGTGGCAAGCCAACGGGACAGTGGCGTCCTCCGGTGGCAAGCCAACGGGAAAGTGGAGTGCTCCGGTGGCAAGCCAACGGGAAAGTGGCGTGCTCCGGTGGCAAGCCAACGGGAAAGTGGCGTGCTCCGGTGGCAAGCCAACGGGAAAGTGACGTGCTCCGGTGGCAAGCCAACGGGACAGTGGCGTGCTCCGGTGGCAAGCCAACGGGAAAGTGGCGTGCTCCGGTGGCAAGCCAACGGGAAAGTGGCGTGCTCCGGGGGCAAGCCAACGGGAAAGTGGCGTGCTCCGGGGGCAAGCCAACGGGAAAGTGGCGTGCTCCGGGGGCAAGCCAACGGGAAAGTGGCGTGCTCCGGGGGCAAGCCAACGGGAAAGTGGCGTGCTCCGGTGGCAAGCCAACGGGAAAGTGGCGTGCTCCGGTGGCAAGCCAACGGGAAAGTGTCGTGCTCCGGTGGCAAGCCAACGGGAAAGTGGCGTGCTCCGGTGGCAAGCCAACGGGACTGTGGCGTGCTCCGGTGGCAAGCCAACGGGACTGTGGCGTGCTCCGGTGGCAAGCCAACGGGACTGTGGCGTGCTCCGGTGGAAAGCCAACGGGACAGTGGCGTGCTCCGGTGGCAAGACAACGGGACAGTGGCGTGCTCCGGTGGCAAGCCAACGGGAAAGTGGCGTGCTCCGTTGGCAAGCCAACGGGAAAGTGGCGTGCTCCGTTGGCAAGCCAACGGGAAAGTGGCGTGCTCCGGTGGCAAGCCAACGGGAAAGTGGCGTGCTCCGGTGGCAAGCCAACGGGACTGTGGCGTGCTCCGGTGGCAAGCCAACGGGACAGTGGCGTGCTCCGGTGGCAAGCCAACGGGAAAGTGGCGTGCTCCGGTGGCAAGCCAACGGGAAAGTGGCGTGCTCCGGTGGCAAGCCAACGGGAAAGTGGCGTGCTCCGGTGGCAAGCCAACGGGAAAGTGGCGTGCTCCGGTGGGAAGCCAACGGGAAAGTGGCGTGCTCCGGTGGCAAGCCAACGGGAAAGTGGCGTGCTCCGGTGGCAAGCCAACGGGAAAGTGGCGTGCTCCGGTGGCAAGCCAACGGGAAAGTGGCGTGCTCCGGTGGCAAGCCAACGGGAAAGTGGCGTGCTCCGGTGGCAAGCCAACGGGACAGTGGCGTGCTCCGGTGACAGGTGACAAGCCAACGGGACTGTGGCGTGCTCCGGTGGCAAGCCAACGGGAAAGTGGCGTGCTCCGGTGGGAAGCCAACGGGAAAGTGGCGTGCTCCGGTGGCAAGCCAACGGGAAAGTGGCGTGCTCCGGTGGCAAGCCAACGGGAAAGTGGCTTGCTCCGGTGGCAAGCCAACGGGAAAGTGGCGTGCTCCGGTGGCAAGCCAACGGGAAAGTGGCGTGCTCCGGTGGCAAGCCAACGGGAAAGTGGCGTGCTCCGGTGGCAAGCCAACGGGACGGTGGCGTGCTCCGGTGGCAAGCCAACGGGACGGTGGCGTGCTCCGGTGGCAAGCCAACGGGACGGTGGCGTGCTCCGGTGGCAAGCCAACGGGACGGTGGCGTGCTCCGGTGGCAAGCCAACGGGACGGTGGCGTGCTCCGGTGGCAAGCCAACGGGACGGTGGCGTGCTCCGGTGGCAAGCCAAAGGGACGGTGGCGTGCTCCGGTGGCAAGCCAACGGGAAAGTGGCGTGCTCCGGTGGCAAGCCAACGGGAAAGTGGCGTGCTCCGGTGGCAAGCCAACGGGACTGTGGCGTGCTCCGGTGGCAAGCCAACGGGACTGTGGCGTGCTCCGGTGGCAAGCCAACGGGAAAGTGGCGTGCTCCGGTGTCAAGCCAACGGGACTGTGGCGTGCTCAGGTGGCAAGCCAACGGGAAAGTGGCGTGCTCCGGTGGCAAACCAACGGGAAAGTGGCGTGCTCCGGTGGCAAGCCAACGGGAAAGTGGCGTGCTCCGGTGGCAAGCCAACGGGACAGTGGCGTGCTCCGGTGGCAAGCCAACGGGACAGTGGCGTGCTCCGGTGGCAAGCCAACGGGACAGTGGCGTGCTCCGGTGGCAAGCCAACGGAAAAGTGGCGTGCTCCGGTGGCAAGCCAACGGGAAAGTGGCGTGCTCCGGTGGCAAGCCAACGGGACTGTGGCGTGCTCCGGTGGCAAGCCAACGGGAAAGTGGCGTGCTCCGGTGGCAAGCCAACGGGAAAGTGACGTGCTCCGGTGGCAAGCCAACGGGAAAGTGACGTGCTCCGGTGGCAAGCCAACGGGAAAGTGGCGTGCTCCGGTGGCAAGCCAACGGGAAAGTGGCGTGCTCCGGTGGCAAGCCAACGGGAAAGTGGCGTGCTCCGGTGGCAAGCCAACGGGAAACTGGCGTGCTCCGGTGGCAAGCCAACGGGAAAGTGGCGTGCTCCGGTGGCAAGCCAACGGGACTGTGGCGTGCTCCGGTGGCAAGCCAACGGGAAAGTGGCGTGCTCCGGTGGCAAGCCAACGGGACAGTGGCGTGCTCCGGTGGCAAGCCAACGGGAAAGTGGCGTGCTCCGGTGGCAAGCCAACGGGACTGTGGCGTGCTCCGGTGGCAAGCCAACGGGACTGTGGCGTGCTCCGGTGGCAAGCCAACGGGACTGTGGCGTGCTCCGGTGGCAAGCCAACGGGACTGTGGCGTGCTCCGGTGGCAAGCCAACGGGACAGTGGCGTGCTCCGGTGGCAAGCCAACGGGACAGTGGCGTGCTCCGGTGGCAAGCCAACGGGACTGTGGCGTGCTCCGGTGGCAAGCCAACGGGACTGTGGCGTGCTTCGGTGGCAAGCCAGCGGGAAAGTGGCGTGCTCCGGTGGCAAGCCAGCGGGAAACTGGCGTGCTCCGGTGGCAAGCCAACGGTAAAGTGGCGTCCTCCGGTGGCAAGCCAACGGGACAGTGGCATGCTCCGGTGGCAAGCCAACGGGACAGTGGCGTGCTCCGGTGGCAAGCCAACGGGACAGTGGCGTGCTCCGGTGGCAAGCCAACGGGACAGTGGCGTGCTCCGGTGGCAAGCCAACGGGACAGTGGCGTGCTCCGGTGGCAAGCCAACGGGAAAGTGGCGTGCTCCGGTGGCAAGCCAACGGGAACGTGGCGTGCTCCGGTGGCAAGCCAACGGGAACGTGGCGTGCTCCGGTGGCAAGCCAACGGGAACGTGGCGTGCTCCGGTGGCAAGCCAACGGGAAAGTGGCGTGCTCCGGAGGCAAGCCAACGGGAAAGTGGCGTGCTCCGGAGGCAAGCCAACGGGAAAGTGGCGTCCTCCGGGGGCAAGCCAACGGGAAAGTGGCGTGCTCCGGTGGCAAGCCAACGGGAAAGTGGCGTGCTCCGGTGGCAAGCCAACGGGAAAGTGGCGTGCTCCGGTGGCAAGCCAACGGGAAAGGGGCGTGCTCCGGTGGCAAGCCAACGGGAAAGGGGCGTGCTCCGGTGGCAAGCCAATGGGAAAGAGGCGTGCTCCGATGGCAAGCCAACGGGACAGTGGCGTGCTCCGGTGGCAAGCCAACGGGACAGTGGCGTGCTCCGGTGGCAAGCCAACGGGACAGTGGCGTGCTCCGGTGGCAAGCCAACGGGAAAGTGGCGTGCTCCGGTGGCAAGCCAACGGGAAAGTGGCGTGCTCCGGTGGCAAGCCAACGGGAAAGTGGAGTGCTCCGGTGGCAAGCCAACGGGAAAGTGGCGTGCTCCGGTGGCAAGCCAACGGGAAAGTGACGTGCTCCGGTGGCAAGCCAACGGGACAGTGGCGTGCTCCGGTGGCAAGCCAACGGGAAAGTGGCGTGCTCCGGTGGCAAGCCAACGGGAAAGTGGCGTGCTCCGGGGGCAAGCCAACGGGAAAGTGGCGTGCTCCGGGGGCAAGCCAACGGGAAAGTGGCGTGCTCCGGTGGCAAGCCAACGGGAAAGTGGCGTGCTCCGGTGGCAAGCCAACGGGAAAGTGTCGTGCTCCGGTGGCAAGCCAACGGGAAAATGTCGTGCTCCGGTGGCAAGCCAACGGGACTGTGGCGTGCTCCGGTGGCAAGCCAACGGGACTGTGGCGTGCTCCGGTGGCAAGCCAACGGGACTGTGGCGTGCTCCGGTGGCAAGCCAACGGGACTGTGGCGTGCTCCGGTGGCAAGCCAACGGGACAGTGGCGTGCTCCGGTGGCAAGCCAACGGGAAAGTGGCGTGCTCCGGTGGCAAGCCAACGGGAAAGTGGCGTGCTCCGTTGGCAAGCCAACGGGAAAGTGGCGTGCTCCGGTGGCAAGCCAACGGGAAAGTGGCGTGCTCCGGTGGCAAGCCAACGGGAAAGTGGCGTGCTCCGGTGGCAAGCCAACGGGACTGTGGCGTGCTCCGGTGGCAAGCCAACGGGACAGTGGCGTGCTCCGGTGGCAAGCCAACGGGAAAGTGGCGTGCTCCGGTGGCAAGCCAACGGGAAAGTGGCGTGCTCCGGTGGCAAGCCAACGGGAAAGTGGCGTGCTCCGGTGGCAAGCCAACGGGAAAGTGGCGTGCTCCGGTGGGAAGCCAACGGGAAAGTGGCGTGCTCCGGTGGCAAGCCAACGGGAAAGTGGCGTGCTCCGGTGGCAAGCCAACGGGAAAGTGGCGTGCTCCGGTGGCAAGCCAACGGGAAAGTGGCGTGCTCCGGTGGCAAGCCAACGGGAAAGTGGCGTGCTCCGGTGGCAAGCCAACGGGACAGTGGCGTGCTCCGGTGACAGGTGACAAGCCAACGGGACTGTGGCGTGCTCCGGTGGCAAGCCAACGGGAAAGTGGCGTGCTCCGGTGGGAAGCCAACGGGAAAGTGGCGTGCTCCGGTGGCAAGCCAACGGGAAAGTGGCGTGCTCCGGTGGCAACCAACGGGAAAGTGGCGTGCTCCGGTGGCAAGCCAACGGGAAAGTGGCGTGCTCCGGTGGCAAGCCAACGGGAAAGTGGCGTGCTCCGGTGGCAAGCCAACGGGAAAGTGGCGTGCTCCGGTGGCAAGCCAACGGGACGGTGGCGTGCTCCGGTGGCAAGCCAACGGGACGGTGGCGTGCTCCGGTGGCAAGCCAACGGGACGGTGGCGTGCTCCGGTGGCAAGCCAACGGGACGGTGGCGTGCTCCGGTGGCAAGCCAACGGGACGGTGGCGTACTCCGGTGGCAAGCCAACGGGACGGTGGCGTGCTCCGGTGGCAAGCCAAAGGGACGGTGGCGTGCTCCGGTGGCAAGCCAACGGGAATGTGGCGTGCTCCGGTGGCAAGCCAACGGGAAAGTGGCGTGCTCCGGTGGCAAGCCAACGGGACTGTGGCGTGCTCCGGTGGCAAGCCAACGGGACTGTGGCGTGCTCCGGTGGCAAGCCAACGGGAAAGTGGCGTGCTCCGGTGGCAAGCCAACGGGACTGTGGCGTGCTCCGGTGGCAAGCCAACGGGAAAGTGGCGTGCTCCCGTGGCAAACCAACGGGAAAGTGGCGTGCTCCGGTGGCAAGCCAACGGGAAAGTGGCGTGCTCCGGTGGCAAGCCAACGGGACAGTGGCGTGCTCCGGTGGCAAGCCAACGGGACAGTGGCGTGCTCCGGTGGCAAGCCAACGGGACAGTGGCGTGCTCCGGTGGCAAGCCAACGGAAAAGTGGCGTGCTCCGGTGGCAAGCCAACGGGAAAGTGGCGTGCTCCGGTGGCAAGCCAACGGGACTGTGGCGTGCTCCGGTGGCAAGCCAACGGGAAAGTGGCGTGCTCCGGTGGCAAGCCAACGGGAAAGTGGCGTGCTCCGGTGGCAAGCCAACGGGAAAGTGACGTGCTCCGGTGGCAAGCCAACGGGAAAGTGACGTGCTCCGGTGGCAAGCCAACGGGAAAGTGGCGTGCTCCGGTGGCAAGCCAACGGGAAAGTGGCGTGCTCCGGTGGCAAGCCAACGGGAAAGTGGCGTGCTCCGGTGGCAAGCCAACGGGAAACTGGCGTGCTCCGGTGGCAAGCCAACGGGAAAGTGGCGTGCTCCGGTGGCAAGCCAACGGGACTGTGGCGTGCTCCGGTGGCAAGCCAACGGGACAGTGGCGTGCTCCGGTGGCAAGCCAACGGGACAGTGGCGTGCTCCGGTGGCAAGCCAACGGGAAAGTGGCGTGCTCCGGTGGCAAGCCAACGGGACTGTGGCGTGCTCCGGTGGCAAGCCAACGGGACTGTGGCGTGCTCCGGTGGCAAGCCAACGGGACTGTGGCGTGCTCCGGTGGCAAGCCAACGGGACTGGCGTGCTCCGGTGGCAAGCCAACGGGACAGTGGCGTGCTCCGGTGGCAAGCCAACGGGACAGTGGCGTGCTCCGGTGGCAAGCCAACGGGACTGTGGCGTGCTCCGGTGGCAAGCCAACGGGACTGTGGCGTGCTCCGGTGGCAAGCCAGCGGGAAAGTGGCGTGCTCCGGTGGCAAGCCAGCGGGAAAGTGGCGTGCTCCGGTGGCAAGCCAACGGTAAAGTGGCGTCCTCCGGTGGCAAGCCAACGGGAAAGTGGCGTGCTCCGGTGGCAAGCCAACGGGACAGTGGCGTGCTCCGGTGGCAAGCCAACGGGACAGTGGCGTGCTCCGGTGGCAAGCCAACGGGACAGTGGCGTGCTCCGGTGGCAAGCCAACGGGACAGTGGCGTGCTCCGGTGGCAAGCCAACGGGACAGTGGCGTGCTCCGGTGGCAAGCCAACGGGAAAGTGGCGTGCTCCGGTGGCAAGCCAACGGGAACGTGGCGTGCTCCGGTGGCAAGCCAACGGGAACGTGGCGTGCTCCGGTGGCAAGCCAACGGGAAAGTGGCGTGCTCCGGTGGCAAGCCAACGGGAAAGTGGCGTGCTCCGGAGGCAAGCCAACGGGAAAGTGGCGTCCTCCGGAGGCAAGCCAACGGGAAAGTGGCGTCCTCCGGGGGCAAGCCAACGGGAAAGTGGCGTGCTCCGGTGGCAAGCCAACGGGAAAGTGGCGTGCTCCGGTGGCAAGCCAACGGGAAAGTGGCGTGCTCCGGTGGCAAGCCAACGGGAAAGGGGCGTGCTCCGGTGGCAAGCCAACGGGAAAGGGGCGTGCTCCGGTGGCAAGCCAACGGGAAAGAGGCGTGCTCCGGTGGCAAGCCAACGGGACAGTGGCGTGCTCCGGTGGCAAGCCAACGGGACAGTGGCGTGCTCCGGTGGCAAGCCAACGGGAAAGTGGCGTGCTCCGTTGGCAAGCCAACGGGAAAGTGGCGTGCTCCGGTGGCAAGCCAACGGGACAGTGGCGTGCTCCGGTGGCAAGCCAAAGGGACAGTGGCGTGCTCCGGTGGCAAGCCAACGGGACAGTGGCGTGCTCCGGTGGCAAGCCAACGGGAAAGTGGCGTGCTCCGGTGGCAAGCCAACGGGAAAGTGGCGTGCTCCGGTGGCAAGCCAACGGGAAAGTGGCGTGCTCCGGTGGCAAGCCAACGGGAAAGTGGCGTGCTCCGGTGGCAAGCCAACGGGACAGTGCCGTGCTCCGGTGGCAAGCCAACGGGACGGTGGCGTGCTCCGGTGGCAAGCCAAAGGGACGGTGGCGTGCTCCGGTGGCAAGCCAACGGGAAAGTGGCGTGCTCCGGTGGCAAGCCAACGGGACTGTGGCGTGCTCCGGTGGCAAGCCAACGGGAAAGTGGCGTGCTCCGGTGGCAAGCCAACGGGACTGTGGCGTGCTCCGGTGGCAAGCCAACGGGAAAGTGGCGTGCTCCGGTGGCAAGCCAACGGGAAAGTGGCGTGCTCCGGTGGCAAGCCAACGGGAAAGTGGCGTGCTCCGGTGGCAAGCCAACGGGACAGTGGCGTGCTCCGGTGGCAAGCCAACGGGACAGTGGCGTGCTCCGGTGGCAAGCCAACGGGAAAGTGTCGTGCTCCGGTGGCAAGCCAACGGGAACGTGGCGTGCTCCGGTGGCAAGCCAACGGGAAAGTGGCGTGCTCCGGTGGCAAGCCAACGGGAAAGTGGCGTGCTCCGGAGGCAAGCCAACGGGAAAGTGGCGTGCTCCGGAGGCAAGCCAACGGGAAAGTGGCGTCCTCCGGGGGCAAGCCAACGGGAAAGTGGCGTGCTCCGGTGGCAAGCCAACGGGAAAGTGGCGTGCTCCGGTGGCAAGCCAACGGGAAAGTGGCGTGCTCCGGTGGCAAGCCAACGGGAAAGGGGCGTGCTCCGGTGGCAAGCCAACGGGAAAGGGGCGTGCTCCGGTGGCAAGCCAACAGGAAAGAGGCGTGCTCCGGTGGCAAGCCAACGGGACAGTGGCGTGCTCCGGTGGCAAGCCAACGGGACAGTGGCGTGCTCCGGTGGCAAGCCAACGGGAAAGTGGAGTGCTCCGTTGGCAAGCCAACGGGAAAGTGGCGTGCTCCGGTGGCAAGCCAACGGGACAGTGGCGTGCTCCGGTGGCAAGCCAAAGGGACAGTGGCGTGCTCCGGTGGCAAGCCAACGGGACAGTGGCGTGCTCCGGTGGCAAGCCAACGGGAAAGTGGAGTGCTCCGGTGGCAAGCCAACGGGAAAGTGGCGTGCTCCGGTGGCAAGCCAACGGGAAAGTGGCGTGCTCCGGTGGCAAGCCAACGGGAAAGTGGCGTGCTCCGGTGGCAAGCCAACGGGACGGTGCCGTGCTCCGGTGGCAAGCCAACGGGACGGTGGCGTGCTCCGGTGGCAAGCCAAAGGGACGGTGGCGTGCTCCGGTGGCAAGCCAACGGGAAAGTGGCGTGCTCTGGTGGCAAGCCAACGGGACTGTGGCGTGCTCCGGTGGCAAGCCAACGGGACTGTGGCGTGCTCCGGTGGCAAGCCAACGGGAAAGTGGCGTGCTCCGGTGGCAAGCCAACGGGACTGTGGCGTGCTCCGGTGGCAAGCCAACGGGAAAGTGGCGTGCTCCGGTGGCAAGCCAACGGGAAAGTGGCGTGCTCCGGTGGCAAGCCAACGGGAAAGTGGCGTGCTCCGGTGGCAAGCCAACGGGACAGTGGCGTGCTCCGGTGGCAAGCCAACGGGACAGTGGCGTGCTCCGGTGGCAAGCCAACGGGACAGTGGCGTGCTCCGGTGGCAAGCCAACGGAAAAGTGGCGTGCTCCGGTGGCAAGCCAACGGGAAAGTGGCGTGCTCCGGTGGCAAGCCAACGGGACTGTGGCGTGCTCCGGTGGCAAGCCAACGGGAAAGTGGCGTGCTCCGGTGGCAAGCCAACGGGAAAGTGGCGTGCTCCGGTGGCAAGCCAACGGGAAAGTGACGTGCTCCGGTGGCAAGCCAACGGGAAAGTGACGTGCTCCGGTGGCAAGCCAACAGGAAAGTGGCGTGCTCCGGTGGCAAGCCAACGGGAAAGTGGCGTGCTCCGGTGGCAAGCCAACGGGAAAGTGGCGTGCTCCGGTGGCAAGCCAACGGGAAAGTGGCGTGCTCCGGTGGCAAGCCAACGGGACTGTGGCGTGCTCCGGTGGCAAGCCAACGGGACAGTGGCGTGCTCCGGTGGCAAGCCAACGGGACAGTGGCGTGCTCCGGTGGCAAGCCAACGGGAAAGTGGCGTGCTCCGGTGGCAAGCCAACGGGACTGTGGCGTGCTCCGGTGGCAAGCCAACGGGACTGTGGCGTGCTCCGGTGGCAAGCCAACGGGACTGTGGCGTGCTCCGGTGGCAAGCCAACGGGACAGTGGCGTGCTCCGGTGGCAAGCCAACGGGACAGTGGCGTGCTCCGGTGGCAAGCCAACGGGACAGTGGCGTGCTCCGGTGGCAAGCCAACGGGACAGTGGCGTGCTCCGGTGGCAAGCCAACGGGACTGTGGCGTGCTCCGGTGGCAAGCCAACGGGACTGTGGCGTGCTTCGGTGGCAAGCCAGCGGGAAAGTGGCGTGCTCCGGTGGCAAGCCAGCGGGAAAGTGGCGTGCTCCGGTGGCAAGCCAACGGTAAAGTGGCGTCCTCCGGTGGCAAGCCAACGGGAAAGTGGCATGCTCCGGTGGCAAGCCAACGGGACAGTGGCGTGCTCCGGTGGCAAGCCAACGGGACAGTGGCGTGCTCCGGTGGCAAGCCAACGGGACAGTGGCGTGCTCCGGTGGCAAGCCAACGGGACAGTGGCGTGCTCCGGTGGCAAGCCAACGGGAAAGTGGCGTGCTCCGGTGGCAAGCCAACGGGATAGTGGAATGCTCCGGTGGCAAGCCAACGGGAAAGTGGCGTGCTCCGGTGGCAAGCCAACGGGAACGTGGCGTGCTCCGGTGGCAAGCCAACGGGAAAGTGGCGTGCTCCGGTGGCAAGCCAACGGGAAAGTGGCGTGCTCCGGAGGCAAGCCAACGGGAAAGTGGCGTCCTCCGGGGGCAAGCCAACGGGAAAGTGGCGTGCTCCGGTGGCAAGCCAACGGGAAAGTGGCGTGCTCCGGTGGCAAGCCAACGGGAAAGTGTCGTGCTCCGGTGGCAAGCCAACGGGAAAGGGGCGTGCTCCGGTGGCAAGCCAACGGGAAAGGGGCGTGCTCCGGTGGCAAGCCAACGGGAAAGAGGCGTGCTCCGGTGGCAAGCCAACGGGACAGTGGCGTGCTCCGGTGGCAAGCCAACGGGACAGTGGCGTGCTCCGGTGGCAAGCCAACGGGACAGTGGCGTGCTCCGGTGGCAAGCCAACGGGAAAGTGGAGTGCTCCGGTGGCAAGCCAACGGGAAAGTGGCGTGCTCCGGTGGCAAGCCAACGGGACAGTGGCGTGCTCCGGTGGCAAGCCAAAGGGACAGTGGCGTGCTCCGGTGGCAAGCCAACGGGACAGTGGCGTGCTCCGGTGGCAAGCCAACGGGAAAGTGGAGTGCTCCGGTGGCAAGCCAACGGGAAAGTGGCGTGCTCCGGTGGCAAGCCAACGGGAAAGTGGCGTGCTCCGGTGGCAAGCCAACGGGACAGTGGCGTGCTCCGGTGGCAAGCCAACGGGACAGTGGCGTGCTCCGGTGGCAAGCCAACGGGAAAGTGGCGTGCTCCGGTGGCAAGCCAACGGGAAAGTGGCGTGCTCCGGTGGCAAGCCAACGGGAAAGTGGCGTGCTCCGGGGGCAAGCCAACGGGAAAGTGGCGTGCTCCGGTGGCAAGCCAACGGGAAAGTGGCGTGCTCCGGTGGCAAGCCAACGGGAAAGTGTCGTGCTCCGGTGGGAAGCCAACGGGACTGTGGCGTGCTCCGGTGGCAAGCCAACGGGACTGTGGCGTGCTCCGGTGGCAAGCCAACGGGACTGTGGCGTGCTCCGGTGGCAAGCCAACGGGACTGTGGCGTGCTCCGGTGGCAAGCCAACGGGACAGTGGCGTGCTCCGGTGGCAAGCCAACGGAAAGTGGCGTGCTCCGGTGGCAAGCCAACGGGAAAGTGGCGTGCTCCGTTGGCAAGCCAACGGGAAAGTGGCGTGCTCCGGTGGCAAGCCAACGGGAAAGTGGCGTGCTCCGGTGGCAAGCCAACGGGAAAGTGGCGTGCTCCGGTGGCAAGCCAACGGGAAAGTGGCGTACTCCGGTGGCAAGCCAACGGGACTGTGGCGTGCTCCGGTGGCAAGCCAACGGGACAGTGGCGTGCTCCGGTGGCAAGCCAACGGGAAAGTGGCGTGCTCCGGTGGCAAGCCAACGGGAAAGTGGCGTGCTCCGGTGGCAAGCCAACGGGAAAGTGGCGTGCTCCGGTGGCAAGCCAACGGGAAAGTGGCGTGCTCCGGTGGGAAGCCAACGGGAAAGTGGCGTGCTCCGGTGGGAAGCCAACGGGAAAGTGGCGTGCTCCGGTGGCAAGCCAACGGGAAAGTGGCGTGCTCCGGTGGCAAGCCAACGGGAAAGTGGCGTGCTCCGGTGGCAAGCCAACGGGAAAGTGGCGTGCTCCGGTGGCAAGCCAACGGGAAAGTGGCGTGCTCCGGTGGCAAGCCAACGGGACAGTGGCGTGCTCCGGTGACAGGTGACAAGCCAACGGGACTGTGGCGTGCTCTGGTGGCAAGCCAGCGGGAAAGTGGCGTGCTCCGGTGGCAAGCCAACGGGAAAGTGGCGTGCTCCGGTGGCAAGCCAACGGGACTGTGGCGTGCTCCGGTGGCAAGGCAACGGGACAGTGGCGTGCTCCGGTGGCAAGCCAACGGGACAGTGCCGTGCTCCGGTGGCAAGCCAACGGGAAAGTGGCGTGCTCCGGTGGCAAGCCAACGGGACAGTGGCGTGCTCCGGTGGCAAGCCAACGGGACAGTGGCGTGCTCCGGTGGCAAGCCAACGGAACAGTGGCTTGCTCCGGAGGCAAGCCAACGGGACAGTGGCGTGCTCCGGTGGCAAGCCAACGGGATAGTGGCGTGCTCCGGTGGCAAGCCAACGGGACAGTGGCGTGCTCCGGTGGCAAGCCAACGGGACAGTGGCGTGCTCCGGTGGCAAGCCAACGGGAAAGTGGCGTGCTCCGGTGGCAAGCCAACGGGAAAGTGGCGTGCTCCGGTGGCAAGCCAACGGGAAAGTGGCGTGCTCCGGTGGCAAGCCAACGGGAAAGTGGCGTGCTCCGGTGGCAAGCCAACGGGAAAGTGGCGTGCTCCGGTCGCAAGCCAACGGGAAAGTGGCGTGCTCCGGTGGCAAGCCAAGGGGAAAGTGGCGTGCTCCGGTGGCAAGCCAACGGGAAAGTGGCGTGCTCCGGTGGCAAGCCAACGGGAAAGTGGCGTGCTCCGGTGGCAAGCCAACGGGACTGTGGCGTGCTCCGGTGGCAAGCCAACGGGAAAGTGGCGTGCTCCGGTGGCAAGCCAACGGGAAAGTGGCGTGCTCCGCTGGCAAGCCAATGCAAAAGTGGCGTGCTCCGGTGGCAAGCCAACGGGACTGTGGCGTGCTCCGGTGGCAAGCCAGAGGGAAAGTGGCGTGCTCCGGTGGCAAGCCAACGGGAAAGTGGCGTGCTCCGATGGCAAGCCAACGGGAAAGTGGCGTGCTCCGGTGGCAAGCCAACGGGAAAGTGGCGTGCTCCGGTGGCAAGCCAACGGGAAAGTGGCGTGCTCCGCTGGCAAGCCAACGGGACTGTGGCGTGCTCCGGTGGCAAGCCAACGGGACTGTGGCTTGCTCCGGTGGCAAGCCAACGGGACAGTGGCGTGCTCCGGTGGCAAGCCAACGGGAAAGTGGCGTGCTCCGGTGGCAAGCCAACGGGAAAGTGGCGTGCTCCGGTGGCAAACCAACGGGAAAGTGGCGTGCTCCGGTGGCAAGCCAACGGGAAAGTGGCGTGCTCCGGTGGCAAGCCAACGGGAAAGTGGCGTGCTCCGGTGGCAAGCCAACGGGACAGTGGCGTGCTCCGGTGGCAAGCCAACGGGACAGTGGCGTGCTCCGTTGGCAAGCCAACGGGACTGTGGCGTGCTCCGGTGGCAAGCCAACGGGACTGTGGCGTGCCTCGGTGGCAAGCCAGCGGGACTGTGGCGTGCTCCGGTGGCAAGCCAGCGGGAAAGTGGCGTGCTCCGGTGGCAAGCCAACGGGACTGTGGCGTGCTCCGGTGGCAAGCCAACGGGACTGGCGTGCTCCGGTGGCAAGCCAACGGGACAGTGGCGTGCTCCGGTGGCAAGCCAACGGGAAAGTGGCGTGCTCCGGTGGCAAGCCAACGGGAAAGTGGCGTGCTCCGTTGGCAAGCCAACGGGAAAGTGGCGTGCTCCGGTGGCAAGCCAACGGGAAAGTGGCGTGCTCCGGTGGCAAGCCAACGGGAAAGTGGCGTGCTCCGGTGGCAAGCCAACGGGAAAGTGGCGTGCTCCGGTGGCAAGCCAACGGGACTGTGGCGTGCTCCGGTGGCAAGCCAACGGGACTGTGGCGTACTCCGGTGGCAAGCCAACGGGACATTGGCGTGCTCCGGTGGCAAGCCAACGGGAAAGTGGCGTGCTCCGGTGGCAAGCCAACGGGAAAGTGGCGTGCTCCGGTGGCAAGCCAACGGGAAAGTGGCGTGCTCCGGTGGCAAGCCAACGGGAAAGTGGCGTGCTCCGGTGGCAAGCCAACGGGAAAGTGGCGTGCTCCGGTGGCAAGCCAACGGGAAAGTGGCGTGCTCCGGTGGCAAGCCAACGGGACAGTGGCGTGCTCCGGTGACAAGCCAACGGGACTGTGGCGTGCTCCGGTGGCAAGCCAGCGGAAAAGTGGCGTGCTCCGGTGGCAAGCCAACGGGAAAGTGGCGTGCTCCGGTGGCAAGCCAACGGGAAAGTGGCGTGCTCCGGTGGCAAGCCAACGGGACAGTGGCGTGCTCCGGTGGCAAGCCAACGGGACAGTGGCGTGCTCCGGTGGCAAGCCAACGGGAAAGTGGCGTGCTCCGGTGGCAAGCCAACGGGACAGTGGCGTGCTCCGGTGGCAAGCCAGCGAGACAGTGGCGTGCTCCGGTGGCAAGCCAACGGAACAGTGGCTTGCTCCGGTGGCAAGCCAACGGGACAGTGGCGTGCTCCGGTGGCAAGCCAACGGTAAAGTGGCGTGCTCCGGTGGCAAGCCAACGGGAAAGTGGCGTGCTCCGGTGGTAAGCCAACGGGAAAGTGGCGTGCTCCGGTGGCAAGCCAACGGGAAAGTGGCGTGCTCCGGTGGCAAGCCAACGGGAAAGTGGCGTGCTCCGGTGGCAAGCCAACGGGAAAGTGGCGTGCTCCGGTGGCAAGCCAACGGGAAAGTGGCGTGCTCCGGTGGCAAGCCAACGGGAAAGTGGCGTGCTCCGGTGGCAAGCCAACGGGAAAGTGGCGTTCTCCGGTGGCAAGCCAACGGGACTGTGGCGTGCTCCGGTGGCAAGCCAACGGGACTGTGGCTTGCTCCGGTGGCAAGCCAACGGGACAGTGGCGTGCTCCGGTGGCAAGCCAACGGGAAAGTGGCGTGCTCCGGTGGCAAGCCAACGGGAAAGTGGCGTGTTCCGGTGGCAAGCCAACGGGAAAGTGGAGTGCTCCGGTGGCAAGCCAACGGGAAAGTGGCGTGCTCCGGTGGCAAGCCAACGGGAAAGTGGCGTGCTCCGGTGGCAAGCCAATGGCACAGTGGCGTGCTCCGGTGGCAAGCCAATGGCACAGTGGCGTGCTCCGGTGGCAAGCCAACGGGACAGTGGCGTGCTCCGGTGGCAAGCCAACGGGACAGTGGCGTGCTCCGGTGGCAAGCCAACGGGACAGTGGCGTGCTCCGGTGGCAAGCCAACGGGACAGTGACGTGCTCCGGTGGCAAGCCAACGGGACAGTGGCGTGCTCCGGTGGCAAGCCAACGGGACAGTGGCGTGCTCCGGTGGCAAGCAAACGGGACAGTGTCGTTCTCCGGTGGCAAGTCAACGGGAAAGTGGCGTGCTCCGGTGGCAAGCCAACGCGAAAGTGGCGTGCTCCGGTGGCAAGCCAACGGGACTGTGGCGTGCTTCGGTGGCAAGTCAGCGGGAAAGTGGTGTGCTCCGGTGGCAAGCCAACGGGAAAGTGGCGTGCTCCGGTGGCAAGCCAACGGGAAAGTGGCGTTCTCCGGTGGCAAGCCAACGGGACTGTGGCGTGCTCCGGTGGCAAGCCAACGGGACTGTGGCTTGCTCCGGTGGCAAGCCAACGGGACAGTGGCGTGCTCCGGTGGCAAGCCAACGGGAAAGTGGCGTGCTCCGGTGGCAAGCCAACGGGAAAGTGGCGTGTTCCGGTGGCAAGCCAACGGGAAAGTGGAGTGCTCCGGTGGCAAGCCAACGGGAAAGTGGCGTGCTCCGGTGGCAAGCCAACGGGAAAGTGGCGTGCTCCGGTGGCAAGCCAATGGCACAGTGGCGTGCTCCGGTGGCAAGCCAATGGCACAGTGGCGTGCTCCGGTGGCAAGCCAACGGGACAGTGGCGTGCTCCGGTGGCAAGCCAACGGGACAGTGGCGTGCTCCGGTGGCAAGCCAACGGGAAAGTGGCGTGCTCCGGTGGCAAGGCAACAGGAAAGTGGCGTGCTCCGGTGGCAAGCCAACGGGAAAGTGGCGTGCTCCGGTGGCAAGGCAACGGGAAAGTGGCGTGCTCCGGTGGCAAGCCAACGGGAAAGTGGCGTGCTCCGGTGGCAAGCCAACGGGAAAGTGCCGTGCTCCGGTGGCAAGCCAACGGGAAAGTGGCGTGCTCCGGTGGCAAGCCAACGGGAAAGTGGCATGCTCCGGTGGCAAGCCAACGGGAAAGTGGCGTGCTCCGGTGGCAAGCCAACGGGAAAGTGGCGTGCTCCGGTGGCAAGCCAACGGGACAGTGGCGTGCTCCGGTGGCAAGCCAACGGGACAGTGGCGTGCTCTGGTGACAAGCCAACGGGACTGTGGCGTGCTCCGGTGGCAAGCCAGCGGGAAAGTGGCGTGCTCCGGTGGCAAGCCAACGGGAAAGTGGCGTGCTCCGGTGGCAAGCCAACGGGAAAGTGGCTTGCTTCGGTGGCAAGCCAACGGGAAAGTGGCGTGCTCCGGTGGCAAGCCAACGGGAAAGTGGCGTGCTCCAGTGGCAAGCCAACGGGAAAGTGGCGTGCTCCGGTGGCAAGCCAACGGGAAAGTGGCGTGCTCCGGTGGCAAGCCAACGGGAAAGTGGCGTGCTCCTGTGGCAAGCCAACGGGAAAGTGGCGTGCTCCGGTGGCAAGCCAACGGGAAAGTGGCGTGCTCCGGTGGCAAGCCAACGGGAAAGTGCCGTGCTTCGGTGGCAAGCCAACGGGAAAGTGGCGTGCTCCGGTGGCAAGCCAACGGGAAAGTGGCGTGCTCCGGTGGCAAGCCAACGGGACAGTGGCGTGCTACGGTGACAAGCCAACGGGACTGTGGCGTGCTTCGGTGGCAAGCCAGCGGGAAAGTGGCATTCTCCGGTGGCAAGCCAACGGGAAAGTGGCGTGCTCCGGTGGCAAGCCAACGGGAAAGTGGCGTGCTTCGGTGGCAAGCCAACGGGAAAGTGGCCTGCTCCGGTGGCAAGCCAATGGGAAAGTGGCGTGCTCCGGTGGCAAGCCAACGGGAAAGTGGCGTGCTCCGGTGGCAAGCCAACGGGAAAAGGTGTGCTCCGGTGGCATGCTAATGGTAAAGGTGTGCTCCAGTGGCATTCTAACGGTAAAGGTGTGCTGCGGTCACATGCTAATGGTAAAGGTGTGCTCCGGTGTCATGCTAACGGGAATAGGTGTGCTCCGATGGCATGCTAACGGGAATAGGTGTGCCCGTTGGCATACTAACGGGAAAAGGTGTGCTACGGTGGCATGCTAGCGGGAAATGGTGTGCTTCGGTGGCATGATAACGAGAAAAGGGGTACTCCATTGGCACCACAATGGTCAAGGGACTTGGAAATGTCACATGTGAAGTCATACTCGCATAGTGTCTGTTGTTGCAGGGATCAAAAGAGCGACCCGGTGGAACAAGATGTGGACACTGTGCGGCAGATGGTGGTTTAAGGACAGCAAACAGCAAAATAAGACCAAGCAACAGCAAGAAAACAATCCAAGAATTACCGCAGCAGACAAGTAAGTGATTGTGATTCTTTTAAACGGTGATGTATGATCAGATGAAGTGGAATGCAGTAAGTTTGGAAATATGATTAACATGTTAATAAAGTGTCTGAAATGTATGAGCGAGTAAGAGAAAAAGGTGGATTGTTACAGGGGGACAGCTGAGAGTAGGGAGTTGCAGAGAAAGTCCTTGTGACAGGTTTAGGATGTATACGGCTGTTTATTGCCTCCTCCACATACAAAGGCAGGAGATGAGACTATCAAACTATTGAACTTGGAGTTGTCAGTAATGTTGGAGGTGAAATTAATAAAGCAAGTAAAATGGGAAAGAAAAAAAGGGGTTGTATGTTTGCCTGGTCAGAGGGATGTTTGCCTGGTCATGGGGATGTTTGCCTGGTCAGGGGGATGTTTGCCTGGTCAGGGGGATGTTTGTCTGGTCAGGGGGATGTTTGCCTGGTCAGGGGGATGTTTGTCTGGTCAGGGGGATGTTTGTCTGGTCAGAGGGATGTTTGCTTCACGTTGGGGAAGAGGGAAAGGACTGAATGATCCGGCACCTGTCCTATCCACAGGATGGTCAGCTAGTGCCGCCATAGGGAAAGAGCTGACCTAGTGTCACTATCAATCATCAGAGTCTGCAGTACAACTGATTAGGGGTCCAGCAGGGGGCGCTGATGACACAGGTGGACCTTGGGGCGGTTTTCCGGTTGCGGACGCTGCACCTAGAGGGTTTTCTTCATGTAATTATCCTCCTCACATTGCAGACTTGTGAACTTTATAAATATTCTTCATTTGCTTATTTTCTTCCTTCTCTCCCAAACACGTTGCTGAAGTGCTGTCTCACCCCCACTGCCCCCATCCAGAAGCTTCTTGTGGCTGCTGTTCAGTGAGATTTGTCCTCTATATACCAGCAGTCTGTGTATGGGCCTGTCCCTGTCTGATCCTCTCTGCTCTCCACCCCTGCACTCAGACATGGGAAACCCTGTACTCGGATTACTTCACATCTTGGTGAACAACAGCTGAAAGGACCCTATAAAGGAGCCTGTACCAGGCAGGTGACAGCGGTGCAGCATTGTGCTTGTGGGGGCAATCGGGCGGTGGAGTCAGAAATTGGGGAATACTTGGGTGCTCTCTGGACGGACAATATTAGTGCTGCAGTAATTTCCCACAAGTTTTTGCACAGAGCGGCCACTAATATAGAATAAAGTAAAACAATTGTGCTCTGTAAATAATGGCTGTGCTTTGCTACAAATGCTTCATGTTTGCAGGAGGTTTTTTTTTCTTTAATAAATTTTATTTAGTTTATAATTGATTTTTTCTCTTTCTGCTAGATATCAGGACATGATAGAGGCCGTACGGGACTGGTATAAGAAGTTCTTGGCTGAGAAGGAAAGAAGCTTCATTCCTCCATGAGCTGCAGTTCTTTGTGTCCAGTCGGGAACTCTATTAGTAAGTAGATTTTATCACCGGCGCAGACATTTCCGGGAAGGTTCCAATTGGCCAAATACAAGACGTTCATTAAACTCTTCATTAGAAATAAACGTCTGGTTATCATCCACAATACTTAATACCGGTCACTTGTCACAAATTTGTATATTTTTTACCTGTTATAAAATGCTGCTGATCCCTTGAATCTTTTCTTTTTTTTTGTCATTTTAGACAAAACATTTCATATTTCTGACAAGTCCCAGGTCTTTTCACACCACTCGTTTTGCAGGTTCTTTAATACTACAGCACTTACGTTATTGGGGTCATTTTTGTGCAGTTTGCAGTTACATGATTTTTTATACATGTTTTTTTTTAGCTTTGTCTTGTTATTACATCACATTCATCTTTTTCCTCTCTTGCTTTCCTGGACTGAAGTAAACATATCTCCAAGTCACTCTGAGCTGCCGGCAGGAGAGATGGACCCTCAGGAGCCTCCTAGTCTTCAGAATCCACATGAAGGAGAAGTCCAAGAACAAGAAAGGCCTCCGACAGCAGAGCAACCTGTCCGCCAAAAAGTCCCAGAAGAAGAAGCGATGGTCCCGCAGCTCATCTGTTTTTCCTAAATGTAGTTTATACTTTTACTGATTGTAATTTTCTTGGTCGATAACAGATAAAGTTTTGGATGACAACTGTCTGGACTTGTGTCTTATTTTACATTTCTCCTTTTTTCTTCTTGATTCCCCTCCTGTGAGATCTGGCTTAGGTGATAAAAGCCTTTCTCTATCCGGCATTTTTTCAGCAGGCTGGAGAAAGACTTTCTGGATGATAACTTGCCTTAGTCTCAGGTGCCCATACACTAGTTAGCTTTAGACCGGACGCTTGTCCACACAACACATCCCGACTCCCCCATATACATGAATGTGGTTATATGTGTGGGGGAGATGGCCCCATACACAGCACATGGTCGGCTGCTCCAGCAAAAATCCTTGGGTTTGACCTACCTTCCTGTAATATATATGGGGGGCAATTAGTTGGATGTTTGCAGGACCCCTCTTTGTAAGACAGCTTCCCTCCCCCACACATAGCAAGCAGTGTACATACAAGCTCCCTTCCCGCACATACAGCATATAAAGAAAAAACCTAGAAGTCTGAACTGAAACATAAATTGATGTGCATGCAAAATGTAAATGCATGTTCACACACGGCCACTAGACAAAGAAAAACCAAAGACAAGCAAAATACCCAAGTAACTGGAAGTAAATGGGTAAATCGCACAGTGCAAAAATAATAAATAATGAAGGGTATTTAGTTAACATAATTTTGATCAAAATAATGTAAAAGCTATCCCGCCACATCATAGCAACCCTTATGGGACAATCCTAACTCTAATATTAAAACCTTACCATTTGTCAAGTGACGTACATATGGATAAGGGCAGAGAGACTGACCCCCTAGTAGAAGCATAGACCTGAGGCAGAATAAACATTTCAGCTCAGACAAAGGGTGGCCACACCCTTATATGTACTAAAGCACACTGAACTACAAAGAAAAAACCTAGAAGTCTGAACTGAAACATAAATTGATGTGCATGCAAAATGTAAATGCATGTTCACACAAGGACACTAGACAAAGAAAAACCAAAGGCAAGCAAAATACCCAAGTAACTAGAAGTAAATGGGTAAATCGCAAAGTGCAAAAATAATAAATAATGAAGGGTATTTAGTAGTGAAGAGCGAGCACTAAAATGCTCGGGTGCTCAAAGCTCGGGCCGAGCTCGCCATGATACTCGGTTGCTCGACCTGAGCCACGAGCCCAATGTTAGTCTATGGGAGACCCGAGCATTTTCGCGGCGGCATCCCCGGCTGTCTTTTAAAAGCCTAACAAGCGGCCAAAACGTTAGTGACAGTGCTCAAATGACATGGGGACAGCATGGGGATCGCCCCAGGAAGCATTTCTGACCCCCAGGTCACTTCCGTCAACAACGTGGTCAGAGGTATTAAGCCACTTTTAAGGGCTCACAATAAAACGTTCAAAAACTAAACTGAAACTGCTTTCCTGTGAAATATGTTAAGGAAGTTCCTTTCCAGGGTAAAGACTTGTGTATAAGGTAAAATAAATAACAAAAAAAAAAAAATACTCCTCCACACCTTGGGCTATGTTCACAAGTAGCATTTTTAATGCGTTTTTGCACTTTAGTATTGCTTCAACCGTGACAAATGCATTCACCGGGAAATGTCATTTTAACATTTTACAACCTTATCTGGCCATGTGCTGTGTGACACATGCATACAGTGCTGAAAAGACATGGGGACAGCATGGGGAAGAACCCTGGAAGCATCTCTGACTCCCCGGTCACTGCCTAAAAGTGTGCCCATCAGAAGTCATCCTTGCCACATCAGAAGATGCAGACTTGCAACTATCCCCGTGCAAGTTCTTGTCCCAGGGCAGGGTTCAATTGTACCTCCCCCATTCCTTGCAATGCAAGGGCAAATATGCAGCCAACCACCCACCCACCCCCAGGCTGCAATACCATACTGCTTGCTTGCACTTGAAATTGGGCCTTTTAGGCATGTGGAGGCGGAATCTGGCCACCATGTCATGGCAGCGTTGGCGATCTGGTATCCATACTCAGTCCCCAGCCGCCCGGCGGCGGGGTGTCCACACTCGGTCCCCAAACGCCTGGGGGCAGCCGGGTGTCCATACTCGGTCGCCAGCCGCCTGGGGGCAGCCGGGTGTCCATGAACGGTCCCCAGCCACCCCTATTTCTCCTTGGAACATCCCCACACACACTTTTCTTAGCCTGGCCTGCTTTAGGGCAGCATTGGATGAGCCCACCAGAGAACCAGACTCCTCCGGTGGGCCCTGGCTTCTCCATCAGGGGAGTTGAGAGTGACAAGGTGAGGACCATGATGATAATGATACAAGTTAGCATCTGCTTTGTTTTGTTGGAATGCAAGCGCATGTATGTAGTAGCGGCTAGGCCTGAGGTGGTCAGCGTTTTCGCGCATATCCTACCTCCTCCGAGGATTGCTGGATGTTTTCCTGCTACTATCCCAGTTCTATGACTCCCGTTAAAACAAAGCTTCAGGTGATGAATGATGGATGAGGTGGTGGCAAAGGAGAGCAGGAGGAACAGGGACCATTCACATCAATATCAGGCCAGTCAACCACATATGTCTTGTAGGATATGTTTCTGTAACAAAAGGAGCGGTTTGGCTACACATTTATAGGGCATACAGTGAGTGCAATGCCTACCAAAAATTTCGAGGCACTCCAATGTACCTTGGAAATGACATGGAGGTCAGAGGGCCTTAACTAAACAGTTTTTTCCATTTATAGCAACTGGGTCTCCTGTACACTGTTGGCCTAAACAGTGAATGGAAGGCTTTCCAAAAATTATGAGGAACTGCAATGCCCCTTGAAACAGACGTGGATTACAGCATACTAAAAACCTTCTACCCACTATTGGGGAGTGGGTCTCCCTTAGTATTCGCCTTTGCATTGAAAAGCAAAAGCTGACTAAAATTAGGAGGAAATGCAATGTCCGTTGGAAGAGTTGTGGAGGTTAGAGGTAATTAAAAACAATATTTCAATGCCCCTAGGAAGAGCTGTGGAGTTCAGAGTGGCTTAAGAAGACTGTTTTAATGTCCCTTTGAAGAGACATGGAGGTCCCAGTAGCTTAACAAGATGGTTTTAATGCCCCTCGGAAAAGACGTGGAGGTCCCAGTAGCTTAACCAGACGTTTTGAATGCCCCTCGGAAGAGGGGCTTTTAATGCCCCTTCCAAGAGCCATACAGTACAGCATAGTACAAACATTATTCCCATTATTGGGGAGTGTGTATCCCATAGTCATTGCTTATGCCTTCCAAGCAAAAGCTGCCAAAAATTGGGACGGAGGAACTTGCAATGCCCCTTACAAGAGCCATGCAGTGCAGCATATTCCAAACATTATTCCCATTATTGGGGAGTGGGTCTCCCATAGTCTTTGCTTATGCCTTCCAAGCAAAAGCTGCCAAAAATTAGGACGAAGGAGCTTGCAATGCCCCTTACAAGAGCCATGCAGTACAGCATATTACAAACATTATTCCCATTATTGGGGAGTGGGTCTCCCATAGTATTTGCTTATGCCTTCCAAGAAAAAGCTGCCAAAAATTAAGAGGAACTGCAATGCCCGTTCGAAGAGTCGTGGAGGTTAGAGTTAATTAAAAACAACATATCAATGCCCCTTGGAAGAGCTGTGGAGTTCAGAGTGGTTTAACAAGACGCTATTAATGCCCCTCAAAAGAGATGTGGAGGTCCCAGTAGCTTAACAAGACGGTTTTAATACCCCTTGGAAAAGTGGTGGAGGTCCCAGTAGCTTAACAAGACGGTTTTAATACCCCTCGGAAAAGTGGTGGAGGTCACAGTAGCTTAAGAAGACGCTTTTAATGCCCCACAGAAGAAACGTGGAGATCCCAGTAGCTTAACAAAACGGTTTTAATGCCCCTTGGAAAAGTGGTGGAGGTTGCAGTAGCTTAACAAGACGCTATTAATGCCCCTCAGAAGAGACGTGGAGGTCCCAGCAGCTTAACAAGACGGTTTGAATGCCCCTTGGAAGAGACGTGGAGGTCACAGTAGCTTAACAAGACGCTATTAATGCCCCTCAGAAGAGACGTGGAGGTTCCAGCAGCTTAACATGACGGTTTTAATGCTCCTCAGAAAAGTGGTGGAGGTCCCAGTAGCTTAACAAGATGGTTTTAATGCCCCTCAGAAACGTAGTGGAGGTCCCAGTATCTTAACAAGACTGTTTGAATGCCCCTTGGAAGAGACGTGGAGGTCCCAGTAGCTTAACTGGCCGGTTTAAATGCCCCTTGGAAAAGTGGTGGAGGTCGCAGTAGCTTAACAAGATGGTTTGAATGCCCCTTGGAAGAGACGTGGAGGTCCCAGTAGCTTAACAAGACGGTTTGAATGCCCCTTGGAAGAGACGTGGAGGTCCCAGTAGCTTAACAAGACTGTTTTAATGCCCCTCGGAAAAGTGGTGGAGGTCACAGTAGCTTAACAAGACGCTTTTAATGCCCCTCGGAAGAGACGTGGAGGTCCAAGTAGCTTAACAAGACGGTTTGAATGCCCCTTGGAAGAGACGTGGAGGTCCCAGTAGTTTAACAAGACGGTTTGAATGCCCCTTGGAAGAGACGTGGAGGTCCCAGTAGCTTAACAAGACAGTTTTAATGCCCCTCGGAAAAGTTGTGGAGGTCACAGTAGCTTAACAAGATGCTTTTAATGCCTCTCAGAAGAGAAGTGGAGATCCCAGTAGCTTAACAAGACGGTTTGAATGCCCCTTGGAAGAGACGTGGAGGTCACAGTAGCTTAACAACACGGTTAGAATGCCCCTTGGAAGAGACGTGGAGGTCACAGTAGCTTAACAAGATGGTTTTAATGCTCCTCGGAAAAGTGGTGGAGGTCCCAGTAGCTTAACAAGATGCTTTTAATGCCCCTCGGAAAAGTGGTGGAGGTCCCAGTAGCTTAACAAGACGCTTTGAATGCCCCTTGGAAGAGACGTGGAGGTCACAGTAGCTTAACAAGATGGTTTTAATGCTCCTTGGAAAAGTGGTGGAGGTCCCAGTAGCTTAACAAGATGCTTTTAATGCCCCTCGGAAAAGTGGAGGTCCCAGTAGCTTAACAAGACGGTTTTAATGCCCCTTGGAAAAGTGGTGGAGGTCGTAGTAGCTTAACAAGACTGTTTGAATGCCCCTTGGAAAAGTGGTGCAGGTCCCAGTAGCTTAACAAGATGGTTTGAATGCCCCTTAGAAGAGACGTGGAGGTACCAGTAGCTTAAAAAGACGGTTTTAATGCCCCTCGGAAAAGTGGTGGAGGTCCCAGTAGCTTAACAAGACGGTTTTAATGCCCCTCGGAAAAGTGGTGGAGGTCCCAGTAGCTTAACAATACGCTTTTAATGCCTCTCAGAAGAGACGTGGAGGTCCCAGTAGCTTAACAAGACGGTTTGAATGCCCCTTGGAAGAGACGTGGAGGTCCCAGTAGCTTAAGAAGACGGTTTGAATGCCCCTTGGAAGAGACGTGGAGGTCCCAGTAGCTTAACAAGACGGTTTTAATGCTTCTCGGAAAAGTGGTGGAGGTCCCAGTAGCTTAATAAGACGCTTTTAATGCCCCTCGAAAAAGTGGTGGAGGTCGCAGTAGCTTACCAAGACGGTTTGAATGCCCCTTGGAAGAGACGTGGAGGTCCCAGTAGCTTAACAAGACAGTTTGAATGCCCCTTGGAAGAGACGTGGAGGTCCCACTAGCTTAACAAGACGTTTTTAATGCCCCTCGGAAAAGTGGTGGACGTACCAGTAGCTTAATAAGACGCTTTTAATGCCCCTCAGAAAAGTGGTGGAGGTCCCAGTAGCTTAACAAGACGGTTTGAATGCCCCTTGGAAGAGATGTGGAAGTCCCAGTAGATTAACAAGACGGTTTTAATGCTCCTCGGAAAAGTGGTGGAGGTCGCAGTAGCTTAACAAGACGCTTTTAATGCCCCTTACAAGAGCCATACAGTACAGCATTTTAAAAATATTATTCCCATTATTGGGGAGTGGGTCTCCCACAGTCTTTGCTTATGCCTTCCAAGCAAAAGCTGACAAAAATAAGGACGGAGGAACTTTCAATAATGGCAACACGGACTACGGTCACCCTGGTGGTATATTGGTGGTGGAGGCTGAGGATAAGGAGAAGAACATAAAACAGCCGAAATGAGGAAGCGTATACCCATGTGTGGGTGTGAAGCGGTGCATGTGAATACACCTTCCGAAATAACACAGTGGATTTGACTTTATGTTACTCTGCTGTCATTTGGTGGTGATGAGAAGTCTGGCCCAATCCAGCTACTGTTCATTTTGATAAGGGTCAGCTTGTCAGCATTGTCAGTTGACAGGCGAGTGCGCTTATCAGTTATAATTACCCCAGCAGCACTAAAAACACGCACCGATAACACGCTAGCGGCAGGGCAGGCCAGGACCTCCAAGGCGTACAGAGCGATTTCATTCCAAGTGTCCAGCTTGGATACCCAATAACTAAAAGGCACAGAGGAATCACGGAGGACGCTGGTACTGTCGGCAAAGTACTCCCTCACCATCTTTTGAAACTTTCCACTGCTTGTGAGAGTACCCCGCGCCTCAGGGCCTGTAAGCTGGGCAGGTCTCAGAAAACTGTTCCAGAATGTTGACAGTGTTCCCCTGCCTCTGCTGGATTGGAGTTGCCTCTCTCTCGCTTGTACGCCTTGGTTGGTCAACGAACTGTGACCTCTGCCGCTAGCGTGTTCAGATGGGAATTTTTTTTTAACAGTTCTGCAGCAAGGGCCTTCTGGTATTGCCCCATTTTCGTAGACCTCTCCACCTCAGGAATAAGAGAGTGAAAGTTCTCCTTGTAGCGGGGGTCTAAAAGTGTCACCAACCAGTAATAACTGTCACCCAACATTTTGACAACGCGAGGGTCACGGTTAAGGCAGAGTAACATAAAGTCAGCCATGCGTGCCAGACTGGTAACGGGCAAGACTTCCGTGTCCTCACCAAGATGACGACTGACCATGCTCTCCTCCTCCTCCTCCTCCCCCCCCCTGTCCTCAGGCCACCCACGCTGAACTGACAGTATGACAGTTGTACAGGTACTACCGTCTACAGCGCATGATACAAGCTCCTGTTCTTCCTCCTCCTCCTCTCCCTCATTGTCCCCCAATGCACGTTGGGATGAGATGAGGCTGGGCTGTGTGTAATCGACCGCTACGGCTTCTTGATCCATTTCATCATACTCTGGCTGCAATGCCTCCTCTTTAATTCTCTGCAGAGAGCATTGCAAAAGACAGACAAGTGGAATGCTGACGCTAATGATGGCGTCATCGCCACTCACCATCTTGGTGGACTCCTCAAAGTTTGTCAAGATGGTACATACAGTACAGACCAAAAGTTTGGGCACACCTTCTCATTTAAAGATTTTTCTGTATTTTCATGACTATGAAAATTGTACATTCACACTGAAGGCATCAAAACTATGAATTAACACATGTGGAATTATATACTTAACAAAAAAGTGTGAAACAACTGAAAATATGTCTTATATTCTAGGTTCTTCAAAGTAGCCACCTTTTGCTTTGATGACTGCTTTGCACACTCTTGAGAGACTGCCATAAAGACTGAGAGGAGGGGGCATCTTTGCATGCAGTATGGACAGGGGATTGCCATGCACACACAACAGGTGACACCCGCTGACACTGGTCATGGACCCTGGGGTTCGCCCCACAAAGTCGGGTGCTTTGCTGCCATGTGCCTGATCATGCTGGTGGTGGTCAGGCTGGTAGTTTTGTCACCCCTGCTGATGCTGGCATGGCAGGTGGTACAAATGGCCTTTTTGGGGATATCAGCAGAGTCTTTAAAAAAATTCCAGACTCTGGAAGACCTACAGGTTGTACTGGCAACGTCCCTCGTGTTGGTGTTACGGGGAACTGTTGCCGGCCTTCTGTGTGCGGCCACCACACTGCTTTTTTCTGCCTGTTGGGGTACTCTGCCTCCCTCACCCTGTCTGCTGCTGGCCTCGCTCTGCATGTCCTCCTGCCACATTGGGTCAGTTACTAGATCATCCACCACCTCCTCCTCTTCCACTTGCGCACCACGATCCTCCTCACTTCCTGGCAATTGTGTCTCGTCATCGTCAACCTCTTGTGACAAATTGCCAGCGTTGACTTCCTCTGGCCGTGGCTGTTCAAATATTTGGGCATCTCTACATGGGATCTCCTCTTCCACCACTTCAAGCGGAGCAGGCGAGGGGCACAAATCTGGAAATGGACCAGTGAACAGCTCTTCAGAGTGTCCAAGTGTGGGATCAGTTGCTGTCTGACGACACTCGGCATGGTGGGAGGGAGGAGCATCAGGGTGAGGAGGAGTATGCGGTCGAGACTCATGGCTACTAAGAGTTGACCGTGTGGAAGACAGACCGGAGGTGGTGGTGCCCAGGTAACTGGAAGTATTATCTGCTATCCAATTAATAACCTGTTCACACTGATCTGGTGTTGTTCTGTGCTTCCCTAGTAATTCGGTCAAGAAGTGGGAGCGAGAAGATATGGCTGTTGGTTGTGGCACATTTTCACCTTGGCCACGGCCCCGTCCTCTGCATGCACCATCACCAGAACGTCCACTTCCATGTCCCTTGCCACGCGCCTTGCCCATTGTAAAGTAAGTAAAATAGCTTACACTCGCACCATCAATGGAAAAAGGGTAATAAAGTAGATTAGAACCGTGGAAGAGGAAAACCACAGTTCTATTTCTCTGGCCTACACCCGACTCTTTTAAACAATCTGAACAATCAGGGAGAAACTATTACTGTTTTTCTTTACGGAAAAAATACCAAAAGGTGAATAATAGAGATTTTTTACCGTGGAATGGCAAAACCACAGTTATTGTTTACTGGGGTATACCAGAAAATTTTAAATAGATATATTTGTGTCTGAACAATCAGGAGACAGTACTGTTTTTCTTTACAGCAAAAAATGCAAAAAAGCAGGATAATACAGAGATTTGACCCGTGGAACTGCAAAACCACACTTGTATTTCTCGGGCCTACACCAGACTATTTTCAACAGATATATTTGTGTCTGAACAATCAGGAGACACTACTACTGTTTTTCTTTGCGGCAAAAAATGCCAAAAGCAGGATAATAGAGATTTTTTACCGTGGAACAGCAAAACCACAGTTATAATTTACTGGTGTATATCAGACTATTTTCAACAGATATATTTGTGTCTGAACAATCAGGAGACACTATTAGTTTTTTTTTTACGGTGACACATATTGCACCCATAGTGCAAAAAAAAACAAAAACCCCAAAAAAACACAATGGGTTCAACCGTACTCAAATTGTTAACTAGGCGCAATGATTAGTGTGAATAATATAATATTTTGATTGGAGATGATCCAACCTCTGGTTCCACCACTGATCCTGAGAATGAAGGAATGGGGAACCTATCAGCTTTTTTTTTTTCCTGCACAGCTGTGCTCCCAACCGCCCACAGTGCAAAAAAAACCCCTAAAAAAACAATAGGTATAACCGTACTCAAATTGATAATTGGGAGCAACGATTAGTGTGAAGGATATAATATTGTGATTGGCAATGTTCCATCCACTGATTCTGAGAATGAAGGAATGGGGAACCTATCAGCTTTTTTTCCTGCACAGCTGTGCTCCCACCCATTGCGCAAAAATACCCTAAAAAAATGCACGTACTCAAATTGTTAATTGGGAGCAATGATGAGTGTGAAGGGATATAATATCTTGATTGGCGATGGTCCGACCTGTGGTTCCGCCACCGATCCCAAGAATGAAGGAATTGAGAACCTGTAAGCTTTTTTTTTCCTGCACAGCTGTGCTCCCAACCACCCACCCATAGTGCAAAAAATAAAAAAAACAATAGATCCAACTGTACTCAAATTGTTAAATTGGGAGCGTGAAAAAAATAATGCATCCACTTCTTTCTAAATTAGGCTGTCAGACCCCAAGAATGACATCCTAGTAATATGCCATGACTTATACCTCTTTAAATGTATGCAAAGGATAAACCTGGATATCCAGGTATACGTTCTATTGATTGATTTCTATAAGGGCCTATTTACACATGTAAATGTGTATCTGCTACGGACATGAATGATCGGCTGCAGCCCTTCCACTTGGCCAGTCAATGGATCCGCAAATCACAACAAGTAATTCAAGGAAATGGAAAAGTAACAAAAAAAATTTCTAGTAACATTGCATAGCGTACCGGTGATTGCGCTATTTAACTTGCCATCAGTGATTGACGGCATATAAATGGTTAAACAGCAGTGATTGACGCTCCGCTCTGGCCGCTGCTGTTACAGCAAGATGTCAGCTGTGTAGGCTGGGGGCTCTGCTCCTGAGCCCACCCGAAACAGCAATCCAATGGACGGTTTCACACACCACATTATCCAGTGGTGTTTAATTTGCTTTTCTATTTAGGAAACAAAACCGTTTTAATAACGTTTTCCTTCTCTGGTATCTAGGAGCCATTTCAGCTATTTGTAAAGGGAATCTGTCAGCAGGTTTTTCTTGGCTATTCTGAGAGCAGCATGATGGGGTGAGCGCCACACTAGGAGTAGGACCACCGAGCCCAGAGCTATTGCAAGACGTGCAGACAATATATACCAGGTATGAATGAATCCAATACAACATTATTGTTACTTGGGAATTAACCTACTTGGATATAATACATCCCTTAAAATATGTATATACCAAAAGGTCATTATCTTGGGAATGCCTATATTGGCTTTTATTATTTAGGATTATATCCTTTTACAATGTGACCTAGGATATACTATCAGTATGCATTAGCACAATTGGAGCTACTACTATTTAGCCCTGGTGTCTGCAATTTAAATATTTACATTATACCTCCTCACTATTATATGGTATTACTATATATATGTGTGCGTGCTCTTTTCTTTGCCGCCATGTACCCAAATTATTATAATAAAGGTCTTTTGACACATTGACCCCTTGTCGGATGTACTATATATTGGTTGTTGTTGAGAGCAGCATGATGTAGAGACAAAGACCCTGATTCTAGGGACGTCTCACTTACAGGGCTGCTGGTTGTAGTTTTGATAAAAATCACACTTTTATTAGCAGAAGATTATCACTAGAGGACTAGTAAACCTGCAGCCAGGTAGTCCAACCACGCCCCCCACCACTGATTGGCAGTTAAATACAGTGTACACAGAAAGCTGCCAATCAGAGGTGTGGGTGGGGTTATTATACAGAGCTCAGCATTCAGAGATCTGCATGAGAAAAAAAACCCTGCAATTTTATCAAAATAACACCAAGCAGCCCCGTAAGTGATACATCGTTGGAATCAGGGCCTCGGATTATGCTGCTCTCAAATGGGATAGCAAAAAGCTGCTGACATATTCCATTTAAAGGGGCAGCTGCTACTAAATCCAGACATGGTGCAAAATGTAAATTCTGCTGCAGATTTACTGCTGTAGATTTTTAATTCCTAAAAATCCCTGTAGATTCAGAGGATCTCAACCTTTTCAATGCAAATTATTTTCAAGACTTATTCACAGATATTATGAAATATTACAGTAGAAATAAAAAAAAAAAAAGCACAATACCTAAACCCCCTCCTTGGGAAAAATATACGGCAAGTATAAGAAAGACAAAAATTTATTCTGGAGTCATATTGAAGTGTAAATAGAATTGTAACCATACAATGTAAACAGCAGCAAATGTAAGTAGGATCCACTGGATCTATATAAGAGGAACGTTTTCCAAAGCCGATCTTCTGAGCCCACCGCTATGCTGGCTGCACCGGCATTGTGATCGTCAGCACCTGGAATATACGTCACGTTTTACTGCAGCTCATAGAACCAAATGATAAGACGCAGAGCAGTGCGAGGCTTGTGACTCGCTATACACAAAATATACGACATGTTTGATGAATGGCATAAAGGAAAGCCGATGCATTCAGATGTCTCTGGGCAACTATATGTTGTGATAGATAAGTTCCTGTCAGGGTGAGGGGCAGCATCCTATCTGCTCACTCATCATGACAGGTTTACAACATGTTGACTCATGGACGTGATCAGTCAGTCAATCGATGACATAGATGCACGTTCTTGATTCCGACAGGTAGGTCAGAGATGTCCGTCTCAATCAGTTTACCTTCACCCATCTAGGATGGATGGCTGCTGACATCGTTGGCCATTATGTTCATACGCAATTATTATCCCCTAATTGTGATGTACAATACAAATTTATATTGTGGTACCGTGTTAGCCAGAAAATTTGATGGAAATAATTTTATGCCCAAAAATGGCAAAAGTATTCTCGGAGTGATACCTTTATTGGCTAACCAGAAAAAAATATATATATGCAAACTTACAGAGCACAGAGGCTTCTTCTTCAGGCAGGATTACAAATGTTAAGAATTCATTTGTAATATTGCCTGAAGAAGGAGCCTCTGTGCTCTGAAAGCTTGCATATATATATTTTTTTTCTGGTTAGCCAATAAAGGTATCACTCCGACAATACTTTTGCCATTTTTGGGCATAAAAGTATTCACATAGAATTATCCACTAATTAAAAGAATTTATTTTTGCTAAATAAATGTATACATTTTTTAAAATTTTATTTTATACATTTTCTCAGAGAACCTCTTTAAGAAGGAGATTTCAGAATGGGCTATAAGACATGTCCAGCTTTGCTTAATTGTCTCACCTTACTGTCCTTGTTGAACTGAGCTCCACTTTGTTCTTGGATGATATTGTAAGGAATGAAGACGTCTAGATGATACAAATCGGGACGTCTGACTATTCTGTCTTCACCCAAGTCCAACACAAGAGATCTAGCAGAAGACTGTAAAGAGAAGACCAGCGTGGTAACAACGCTTATGTCGCTGAATGCTTCTGTACGGGAAAGAAAGTTGTAACCAACAAGTGCACAAAAATCTAAACTTTTATCTTGATACGTGGCCAACTAGAAGTTACTGTGTAGCTCCACACGTCTCCTACATTAAATCTGACACGTGGAGGAACTGCTCACAGAAAAGGCTTCAAATATTTTTTAGGATTCACACTGCATTAAAAGGGGTTGTCCACCACTTTAATACTAATGGAATATCCTTAGGATAGGTCATCAATATTAAAGTGCCAGACAACCCCTTTAAGTGAGGCATAATGAATGGTACCAGAATTTCACATAATGTAGCCTTCATTAGGCAGAAGGCCCACTCGGTTATATGAAGAAATCTGGGGTCCCCAAAAGCAAACCCAGTAATCACCAGATTCCCGTGTGGTGACTACTTAATCTGCTTTTTGGGAAGACCAGAACTGACCCCTATATTTAACCAAGTGGGTCCCCTTAAGCTACATTATCCTGTCTGATGAAGGCTACATTAGCTGAAACATTCTTCATCTTCATTATGCCTCATTTAACGCAATGTGAATCATGGACATGAGAAAAATCAAATTAAAAAATAAATACATTTAAAGCATTTTCTGTGCGATTCCTCCAAATGTCGCATTAATATAGAAAAAATAAAGAGCGGCGTGTTCTACACTATTGCAACAAGCCTCTTTCATCATTTATATCATCATTATAACATCATTTATATGCACCAGCACCATGGAATCAATGGCACTATATAATTAAATAACAATAATAATATATACATCTTCCCACCAGCTTGTTTTCCCTCTATCTCCTCTCTGGATCTATGAAGCCAGAACTGTCAAAGAAGAGGTGATGGTGGAGATGGAGGGGAAACAAGCAGGGGGGAAGGCTTATATAAATGACTGGTCCCGCCGTGAAGCACTGGGCGTCTGTGCTTGGTTTGAACAGTCGTTCTCTGCTGACAGAGTCGTTTACAGAGATCTTCTTTCCCATTCCAACAGCTTGCAAACAACCCACCATGGTATGAAAAAAAAAATGATATCATCATCATCCAGTAAATGTCTCACAGCTGCCAGCGATTGGCTACTGTGGACACATCAAAGCTGTGATGATAAAAGTTGGCAGAGGAGGACCGGTAGCACGAGGTTGGCACAGACTTTTAATAAGGAAAGACTATTGGAAATCACATGAAATGCGAAAAGGTCACAATCCTAAACCACATCTGAGGGTCTCACCACTTTAGGTAAAGAGATTTCAGCCACCAGAAAACTTGGGTGTCCTACAGGAGGTTCCGCCACAATCATGTAATCTGGTTTCACGGGTGAACTGATAAAAAAAGGAAGGAAGCAGTATATTGCAAGGGTACACCATCAATTTATGATCTGTTGGGGTCGATCTCTAATATAATAAAGGGGCACTGATGCTGGTAATGAGGAACAGCCCCTTTCACAGTCATTCCCTGCACATTGGCATCATGGCCTCCACTGTGCAGCGGAACGACAGCATAGATCCAGCAAAGTGAATGGGCTTAGCTGCAGTTCTCCTGCACAGTGAAAATCCGGGTAGCTGCCCCACACCAGCATATTCTTTAAAAAGGGCAGCGGGGTTACTTCCAGGCTGCCGCCCCCTTATTCTTGGAGTCCAAGAAGTTGGATATCCTATATCGTTTGTAAGATGGGATTCTAAAAAAATTAAATGCATGCATTAAACCTCAAAGTAACCCAAACCTTTCAACTTCTGAGATGAGGGACTTGCTTGGAGTTAGCTGGGAGGGTCTGTAGGAAAAAAATAAAGAACATAAAGGCATAATAGTTAAAACAAAAAAAAAAAAAACCATGTCCACATTGTTCTTGCACCATAACAAGCCATTCTGCAACTTCCCCCATCTGTTGGGTATAACCCATCACCACGAGGAGTGGCGCTCCCCCATCTGTTGGGTATAACCCATCACCTCAAGGAGTGGCGCTCCCCCATCTGTTGGGTGTAACCCATCACCACAAGGAGTGGAGCTCCCCCATCTGTTGGGTGTAACCCATCACCACGAGGAGTGGCGCTCCCCCATCTGTTGGGTATAACCCATCACCACGAGGAGTGGAACTCCCCCATCTGTTGGGTATAACCTATCACCTCAAGGAGTGGCGCTCCCCCATCTGTTGGGTATAACCCATCACCACGAGGAGTGGAGCTCCCCCATCTGTTGCGTGTAACCTATCACCACGAGGAGTGGCGCTCCCCCATCTGTTGGGTGTAACCCATCACCACGAGGAGCGGCGTTCACCCATCTGTTGGGTGTAACCCATCACCACGAGTAGTGGCGCTGCTCCATCTGTTGGGTATAACCTATCACCAGGAGGAGTGGCGTCGTCATACTTTGCGTCCCTAGGGGAAATGTGGTATTATAAGACATTCAATCAATTGAATGGCCGACCATGTACTGCATGGATGAGCGAGGAACATCAGAGAAGAAGCCGCCGATGCTCAACAGCAGCCTACTCTGTCGTCTTTTACAGACTGTATGCCATAGACTTGTACCTTAGAGTTGGGACTTACCCCATTATGTCCATTTCCTGAATCATCGGTTTTGATTTGGTTCTGATATTCTGTTCAAAAATGGATCCCAGGAACTTCCGATTTTTCAGCATTTTCACTCTGAAGGGAAACCATAGATGATACAGGGTCGGACTGGAACTGAAACTCAGCCCTGGCATGTGAGAACACGCAGGCCCGCCCGACGCGCGTTGAATGTAAAATATTTTCGTGAATGATTTGGGTATAGGTCACAATAAAAATTGCTGCAAACTGCACTTTATCATCGATAGACAAAAACTGACATAATGTAAAATATAAACTTCCCTCCAGGAAAATGTTAATTTCTTTCAACTGGGGGGGCGGACATATTTGTAATATAGAGCTCCAAGTTCCCAAAAACGCTATGTTTGATAGTACCAGGAAAAGTGAATCCTTGCAGATTTGAAGCAGTTTCATGTCTATTCTTTCAGTATTTTTGCAGCGTTTCTAAAGAACGGGAAAAAAAAATCTCAAAAAACGCAATATAAAGGGGATTTTCCTGCCGAGCGACATTTTTTGTGCAGAAATGTTCTTCCCTTTCTTTTTTGTTTATATTTTGTGTTATACACTAGTGGCCAAAATTGAGGCAACACCTTCACTTTTTCACCATCACCAATATTTAATGGAGGATTTCACTGACCTACTTACTTGTACACACGCCCTCTTCTGCGATATGTATTCTATGTTGGTTTATAGTGACCTGGGTGTGGGTTGTAAGACAGATATTGTGCGATTAAAATGCGGTTTTTAGATTTTAAAGCCAGTTTGTCATCAGAAGGTAAGCAATTAGATGTTTTCGTTCTCAAAGTGTGTAAGCGGTTTCAAGAGACTGGTTCGATAAAGAATAAACCAGGTAGAGAAAGGAAGAAGGCTACAACTCCTCAGACTGATAGAAGAATTGTTAGAATCGCCCTAAATAACAGGAAATAAACTGCTGTTAACATCAACAAGGAGCTTGTCAACACCGGAGTGACAGTGTCTGATCGGACGGTTCGACGACGACTGGTAAACGCGGGGTTAAGAGCCAGAATACCAGGTAAAAAGCCATTTTTGAATGCCTCAGTGTCAGAAACGTCTGCAGGGGCCAAAGAACATTGTAAATGGACCATTGAACAATGGAGAAATGTTATATGGAGCGATGAGACACGCATATCCATCTTTGGCAGCGACGGTGTCCGCTACGTTCGACGACGACCTGGAGAGGACTGGTTGCCAGAGGGTACAGTACCCACCATGAAGCCTCCTCTGAGTGTTATGGTAGGGGGCTGCGTGTCCAGAGATGCAGGTGGTCGGCTGCAGGTAATTGAAGGAACAGTTAATGCTGAAAAGTACATCAAGGACGTCCTTCAGCCTAAACTCATTCCTTCGGCACATGATGTATTTGGTGAAGTGACACCGTTTATTTTAAGATGGAGCCCCATGCCATACAGCTAAAAAATGTCTCTCTTGGTTCAAGGACAAAAATGTCCAGCTATTGAATTGGCCAGGAAACAGCCCAGATCTCAATCCTATTGAGAATCTCTGGGCTCGGCTCAAAAGACCGGTGTCAAAACAGCGGGCTTCACACAAGCAGGAACTCATTGCAGCCATCATCAAATCATGGCTTCATATCATCACACCATCTGATTTACACAAACTGGTAGATAGCATGCCAAGTAGATGCCAGGCCGTCATCAAGGCCGAGGGCTATCCAACTGAGTATTAACATTTAGTGTTAGATATGGAAATAGGACAAATCAATGGCTTTTCTCCCACAGTCATCTGTGTCCAATTTGTTGACAAATGAACAAATTTCCTGCTAATATTGTGTTTCTATATGAGATTTTATTTCTGCTTAAAAACTTTACTGTGAAATCAAAAACATTCATGAAATTTGTATTTGTATTGGCAAAATGCTAAAAATTCATAAATCTTGGGGGTGTTGCCTCAATTTTGGCCACTAGTGTATAGGGTTCCTCAGTATATTTATATGTTGTCCCCCATCACCTTTTTCATCTCTCCTTACAAGTATGTCTTGTATCTTAGCTAAAACATGGTAGTAAGTAGCATATTAAACCCTTTTATAATGGGTAGTGTAGAATCGCTGCATATTTCAGGGTTATGCGCTCCTGAGGACTCATTAGTGCTGCCCTCCTCAGGCGAAACCTGGTTGTGACCTCGTATAATATGGGGCTAGCCGGTCTCGCCTACCAGTTTGGGTCACAAACCCTTTTTCGTTTGCTTTGATGTTTTACTCATTGTTTATTACGTTTACACCCCAAATCTCTCCTAATCCTGGAGATCAAACCTATGAAAGCAATTTATGAATGATCATAACACCTCTATGAAGGGTAATTATCACATCCTTCATAAATATACATTTATATGTATAAATACATATGTGGTCAATGCATAGTACTGGCACATGACTTATCACTTTCCAGGACCTTACAAAGCACCAGGAACATTCATAAGAAGCGGAGGTGAAGCGATTCTGGCAACTTAATAGGAAAGGATTCTTTACAGTTAGAGCAGTCAGACTGTGGAATGCCAACCACAAGATATAGTAATGGCAGATAGTATAACAGCATTTATAGAAGGGCTGGATACTTTTTTAACAAAACATGACATTGTGGGTTATAAATAATCTAGTAATAGAAAATGTATAACTTTGGAGATAGACCAAGGACATTAAAGTTAAAACTTTTTCAACCTATGTAACTATGCAAGTATGCAGAATGCACATTAGGAAAATGCTTGAAATGCAATTCCCTATAATATTATTTTACAAGTAATTTCCTCTTAATTTTCCGCTTTGTAAAGTGCTAGTTATAAGCCCAATCTATGGATCTAAAAAGTGCAAAACACTCCTGAAACACTTGTACGTATGTTCTATAATCTTTATTTCTTATGGTGCCTAAGGGAAGCCGTAATGATAAGACTCCTGCTTGGTAACAAGTGCAGTTATTTGCCTCCATAATGAAAGTGAATTACCAATGATGAAAGGGTTAATACTTGGACCCTGCATCAGTAATAGCCCTTGTAGTAACCATGACAACTATTGTGAGGGCATAAACAAGTGTCATAAAGAAGATTCCATAAAAGAATGCCGCGCTGCCATGATCAGCGCCATTACTGATGATGCGCCTGAGGACCTTGAGCTTGACCACCCCACGTAATGTGCCAATGTTGGTGTAATTTGGAAGTTCTAGCAGGGAAAGGGGTTGTCTTCTTAGACACCCCGGGGGGAAGGGAAGGTAACAGAGGGGGGGTCCCCAAAACAGGATCCCCTTCTGTTACTATGTACAAAGAGCTGCTCTTCTTTGGGAGTTCATGGATGGATCCTTGACTTTAATGGGTGATAAATTGGGAGGGGAAGGGGATACTCATCCTATTAGGGGTTATCCATAATGAGCAACCCCTGTAACCAAGTACCCAACATCTTGAGAGACGGAGCTGGATCTGTAAGGGAGAAGTGGTAGATCCACCTGGGAAATCAGATCAACTAAATTCGTTCCAGCAATAAATGTGGTGACAGATATCGCAGCCAGATCTCTCCCACATCCAGTTTATCACATTAATAGTCTATATTTGTTATGTCGTTCTCTGTAAATATGTAGAAATTCTAAAACTCCATCATATATCGGCACTAACTCTCTAAGCCCAAGGGAAGGGCAGCCCTCCAGCCATGGTTCCCTAGAGGTTTCCTCCACAGGGGGTTTTCCTCTCCTGAGCGCTGGAGGGTGACTCTTCGTGAGTCGAGGGTTGTGCCATTTTCGGTGTCATGTAAATTTAAATAAAGTTGAGAACGTTTGACACCTAATTGCAATGATTTGTGTATTTATTTTGTATGTGTCTGATTCATTTTGTTTGGGAGTCGGGGTCCATCACACATCACTGAGTCATACGTCTGGACATCTGCCGCCAGAAGTTTTGCTCCAGGGGTTGCCCCTGCTCTGGGGAGTTTGATGGAGCAGAGAAGACAAGAATTACAGAACTCATCCTCAGAATAAGGACTTCTATTACAGTACTACAAGCAGCTTCCTCGCCTCATTCACACAGTGAGTATTTTGGGCACTAATTTACATCAGTATTTGTAAGCTGAAAACCAGAGGGGAACAAACACAGTGAAAAATAGTAACTGAAACACTTTCACCTCTTCTGTTTTGGATCCACTCCTGGCGTCTGCTAACAAATACTGATGCAAAATATCGCCATGGAAGTTCCCTAAATTCTTACTGACTGATTTGACTGTTTGAGTAGCAGTCAAGCAACAGAGGTTGCAAGCGTTAAAGGAGTTTTCTGGTATCAAAAACCCCTGTCCCCCTTGCCATTTTTCTCTATCCTGAACCTGTGCTTCCTGCCCTGATCTCAGACTGTCTGACCTAGTCCTTGTCTTCGCTCTCCTGAGTCTGGTACCCTGGTACCTCCGGAATGCTGCTGCAGTCCCGGGAACTGCACTGAAGTGGTACCTGGTGTCTACCGGCGGCCCAGTCTATCCTCACCACCAGAGGTTCTAGTGGAGACCCAGTAGACGCCTAGTCACAACCCTCCCGTGGGGCAGTGGGTCCATATCCACCAGGGTTACACCCACATAGCAAATGTGGTACCAATATTCAAGAAGGGGATAACATCTGAGCCTGGAATTTATAGGTCGGTAAGTTTAACTTGTACTGTGGGCAACAACTTTGAGGGTTTTCTAAGAGATACTAACCTGGAGCACCCCAATAAGAATAACCTAAACATATGATTATGAGGGATCTGTCCTGCAAACTAATCTGAAAAGATTCTATGGGGAGGTAAGTTCAGGTTGGACCAGGGAAACTTAGTGGATGTTGTCTATCTGGACTTTTCAAAGGCATTTGATACGGTGCCATACAACAGGTTGGTACATAAAAATGTTCAATATATTATATGGTAAACTTGCTCCACGAAAGAACAAGTCCTTGTGTGGTCGATGGAAAAATCAAGGAAAAGATCAGTGATGCGGTCGTTACCTCTTGACAGCTCCATTTCGTACTTGTTCTCTAGTCCCTCCATGGCCACGGTGATAAAAAATTCCCTGAAAAGCTCATTATTCTAATAAAAAAAATACAAAGTAAGGAGCTGACACAAAGGAGAGCAGACAGCTCGTATGTCGGAATAAGCAATTGCAGTTACCGTAATTTTCTCAAAGAAGGTGCCATTAATCACTATGTCGTACGCCGAGCAGCCGCCTCTACCTGTAGGACAAAGTGCACCAGGACTTAGATACTTTGCGGTGCCGACTCAATCCATTGACCTTAGTAGGGCTGCTATGAATAAGTGGTATAAGTTCTTAAAGGGGAATCCAAGTAGTGGACAATCCCTCTAAGTCCCAAATCTAAACCAAAAAAGTTCAAAAGTGAACAACAAGATGTCAAACTTTTGTCCGCAGACTGGAAGTGGACCTACCAGAACCTGTGGAGATGGCACCTTTGACCATTGAGGATTAGTAAGTTGTAATACTTGCTATTTTAACCCCTTTAAGGATATCTCTGGACTATCCCTTTAAAAAGAGAAGCACTGTATTAAAAAAAAACGTACTATTATCAACTTCAACGTGGGGCTCTCCAAGGCTCATGGGGACTCGATAGCCGGAGGGATCATCAGATTCCAGGATGCTGACTAACTCCTGCTCCGTCAGGTCCGGGGCCGCTGGGATCTGGTTCGACTTGCAGATGTTAATAAAGATTTTGGTATTTTTGGATGTGCGAGTTTTAATGCTGAAACCTAACACAGAAATAAAAACAAAAAGTGAACAAAATCACAATAAAATCGGCAAAAGCCAAGCAGCATTTACATGTAATCAACTGCATAAGAAATTATGTGACCCCCCACGTTGGTTGCATCATGTGACCGTTGCAGTCAATAAGACCCCACTGCCCCACTGTGGTATCTGTCACATAATATGCACAAAGTAATCTGGATAATAATCAGAGGACGCCCATCTCACCCGGCTGGGGTCTGATCTCTCTGCTTTCTGGTAAGTTCGGTATTCTGCTCTGCATCTCCTGTTTGGCCTGAAATGAGGCAACAAGTGAGAATCAGTGAGTAACATGAACAGGATGGTTCTGCAAACTGATTTTTCCTGCACCAAAATAGTACAACTGTGAGGGGTCTAAAGCCAACAATACACATTAGGTAAATGTTGGAGACTGCCGCGCCCCCGGAGGCTGACGGAGGAGACATTCACCCGGTGATTGCTGGCCTCTCCAATTCATCTTTCACACCTTCATCAGCATCTGTTCATACAGCGCTTCCTCCATGTTTGTGTTCATTTCTGCAGACAGCAGCGACTTGTCAGACGCCATTTTTTCGGTCAAAGACAGAAGCTCAGGGATCTTGTTTTATAAGAGAAAACCTGAAAAATGAAAATATGTATTAATCTTCTCCACAGACAACGACAAGGGGAGAGTGCGGGAGCCTGACAGCCGACGACATGAGGGGGGGGCGCGGGAGCCCGACAGCCCACGGCACGAGGGGGTGCGGGAGCCTGGCAGCCCACGACAAGAGGGGGTGCGGGAGCCTGACAGCCCACGACAAGAGGGGGTGCGGGAGCCTGGCAGCCCACGACAAGAGGGGGTGCGGGAGCCTGACAGCCCACGACACGAGGGGGTGCGGGAGCCTGACAGCCCACGACACGAGGGGGTGCGGGAGCCTGACAGCCCACGACAAGACGGGGGGCGGGAGCCTGACAGCCCTTGACGCGAGGGGGTGCGGGAGCCTGGCAGCCCACGACACGAGGGGGTGCGGGAGCATGGCAGCCCACGACACGAGGGGGTGCGGGAGCCTGACAGCCCACGACACGAGGGGGTGCGGGAGCCTGACAGCCCACGACACGAGGGGTGCGGGAGCCCGATAGCCCACGGCACGAGGGGGTGCGGGAGCCTGACAGCCGACGACATGAGAGGGTGCGGGAGCCCGACAGCCCACGACAGGAGGGGGTGCGGGAGCCTGGCAGCCCACGACACGAGGGGGTGCGGGAGCCTGACAATATTGGGAGTGGGATTCTGCACACCTACAGCTAGCTACTTATTGTCCTGAATGTAGTAATCACCTTGGCACATTCCCATCTTCTTACCTGTAGTACAGACGCCAAACACCACTACTCTGACTGCAATCACCCAGCTACAGCGTCACCACGCCTCAGCAACAGGGGAGCGTCTAGATTGGAGTTGATTTCTTGAGGGGGAGGAGTGATTTCATGGAATCATGACGTCACCGGAAGGGGCGGGGCCTTCTCAGTCCAGTGGACACTATTCCACCTGCTGCTGCAGCAGTGCGCACATTGTGCCGGGACAGGAGGACTGGTGATGAGGAGCTCGTGTTCTGCGTTGTGCTGTGAGGACTGAGGCGGGGAGAACACAATATTAATTATAATAATTTTTTTTAGGCTGTGTGCCCACTATGCGTTTTTTAAGCGTTTCCGCGGTGGCAATTCCGCTGCAGAAACGCTTAAAAACGCTTGATAGAAGGTCGGCCATGTTCCCCAATGATAATCCGCATGTGCTGTGCACATGCTGTGTAAATTTCCGCTGCGGATTATCATTGCGGAAAAATCCGCTGCACTACCAATTATTTTGCGGAAGCGCCGCCATTGACTTGCATTAGAACACATGGAATCCACATCACTGCATCTGTACATGCAGAATCCATGCGCTTCAATGTGCGGATGGTACCCGGGTTTGAAGAAGAGGAGACTGTCCTCCGGACCCGGGTACCATAGAACCTGTAAAAAAAGAATAAAATAAAAAATAAATATTATACTTACCTTCTGATGGCCCCGTTGTCTTTATCCGATGCGTCCTGGCTTGCCGGCAGCTCGCGATGGTCTGAAAAGGACCTGCCGTGACGTCATTTAGTCATGTGACGGGTCACGCGACCGCTGACGTCGGCAGGCCATCAGAATGTAATTATATATTTATTTTTTACCATTCTTTTATGGTCACCCTATATAAATCCATGCCGGTTGCATGTATTTATATAGTGTGACCAAGTTGTCAAGCACTTTCCAAGTGATGCTAAAATCGCTTGGAAAGCGCTTGTCAACCCGCATGCGGAAATGCAAGTGAAGAACGCTTCACATCAGCAAATCCCAGGCAGGAAAAAAGCATGTACAATTCGCATGCGTTTTTTCTGCCAGGTAGATGCGGAAACGCTCAAAAAAAATCCGGAGCATTTCTGCATCGTGGGCACATAGCCTTACATTAATTGTATGACTCAATATTGAGCACACGTAACCATCTATACACAGCAGGAGGCCGCACGTAGCCATCTATACACAGCAGGAGGCCGCACGTAGCCATCTATACACAGCAGGAGGCCGCACGTAGCCATCTATACACAGCGGGAGGCCGCACGTAGCCATCTATACACAGCGGGAGGCCGCACGTAGCCATCTATACACAGCGGGAGGCCGCACGTAGCCATCTATACACAGCGGGAGGCCGCACGGCGCCATCTATACACAGCGGGAGGCCGCACGGCGCCATCTATACACAGCGGGAGGCCACACGGCGCCACCTATACACAGCGGGAGGCCCACAGCGCCCCCCCCCAGAGAGAGCAGGAGGCCGCACGGCGCAATCTATACACAGCAGGAGGCCGCACAGCGCCCCCCCCACAGAGACAGCAGGAGGCCGCACGGCACCATCTATACTCAGCAGGAGGCCGCACGGCGCCCCCGACCCCAAAGACAGCAGGAGGCCGCACGGCGCCATCTATACTCAGCAGGAGGCCGTACGGCGTCACCTATACACAGCGGGAGGCCGCACGGCGCAACCTATACACAGCGGGAGGCCGCACGGCGCCACCTATACACAGCGGGAGGCCGCACGGCGCCACCTATACACAGCGGGAGGCAGCACGGCGCCACCTATACACAGCGGGAGGCCGCACGGCGCCACCTATACACAGCGGGAGGCGCCACCTATACACAGCGGGAGGCCGCACGGCGCCACCTATACACAGCGGGAGGCCCCACGGCGCCACCTATAAACAGCGGAAGGGCGCACGATGCCATCTATACACAGGGGGCCGCACAATGCCATCTATACACAGCGGGAGGCCGCACGGCGCCATCTATACACAGCGGGAGGCTGCACGGCGCCATATATACACAGCGGGAGACTGCACGGCGCGCCCCCCCCCCCAGAGACAGCAGTAGGCCGCACGGCGCCATCTATACACAGCGGGAGGCCGCACGGCTCCCCCCCCCCCCGAGACAGCAGGAGGCCGCACGGCGCCATCTATACACAGCGGGAGGCCGCACGGCGCCCCCCCAGAGACAGCAGGAGGCCGCACGGCGCCATCTATACTCAGCAGGAAGCCGCACGCAGTCACGCACACACAAACATATACAGATATATACATACACGCATAAACACATTTGAAGCACAAAAATACATATAAACAGACATCACACAATGACATCTGCCTGCACACACACACACATACATACATATACATACACACACACACACTCACCATCCCCCGACTCGGCTCCAGCTCTTTTCCGGTGCAGCACTGCAGGCCGGGTGCGCACTGCGTGACGTCACAGCTAGGAGACACGGCCGCGCACAGGGCCGTGTCTCCTAGCAGTGACGCGGCCGGGCCAGCACAGGGAAGTTAACTGCTGCAGTGCTGGCCCGGCCGAAGAAGAAGCAGCCGCTGTGTGCCGCTGCTGGGGGAGCGATCCTGGGCCCCCCCCCACTGTCTGCCGGTATGTGCCGTGGCGCAGCACATATAATGAGGACAATCTGGCCATAGACACCCCGGAGCCCCGGGCCCCCTGGAGGTTCGGGGCCCCGGGCGGTAGCCCAGATCGTCCTCATTATAATCCGCCTATGCTTATATACATGTAACACTCACTACCCCCTATTCCTGTGTATTGCTGTAATATATAACCTATACTCGTTATCCATCATTATAAATTAAGAAGATTTTCCACTTTATCCGATATATCCACACTCAATCAGTAGATTAGATGTCTGCTGAAGAGGCAATACACATGAACGTCTCCACATCATCCTCCCCGACTGTATCTATATGTGCCCCGTGACCCCCGATCAAGTGTCTCCATCATGTGCTCGCAGCATCACAGGTCACATAGTTTCCTCGTAGCGTTGGTGCGCGTTGTGTATCGCGCCGCGCCTCCTCAGCACCCATTGGTTGGTGGAGACATACCTCCATCCTGATTGGCTATAGTTGGCTGTTTAACTCTTAGCTCTTTCCGAATGATGCCACCCCCTGACGAAGACAAGAAGCAGAAACATACATCGGGTGGACGCCAATCAGGAGTGGGATCTGCATCTGCTATAGCGTGAGTACAATGCACATGTGGTCACCTTTTTTAAAAACGCTTAAAGTGGATACAAATACATATCTGTCAACAGCACATATGCCCAAGTCAGTGCACTACTCTCTACAGGATTCACACCCACATCCAAATAATAAGGGACCAGCCCTTGTATATATACATATACAGGTGCATCTCACTAAAATAGAATATCATCAAAAAGTTACTTTATTTCAGTTCTTCAATACAAAAAAGTGAAACTCGTATAGCCATAATCATCAGCATTAACAGAAATAAACAATAACTGTTTAATTATATTCTAATTTAGTGAGAAACACCTGTATTTGTTCACATATGAGATATATAATTTATGTAGATTTATTCTTTGGAGGCACTTGCACTTTATGTAAAGTTTATGATAATTAAACAATCATATGTACAGATATATCTAGCTAATGATATGTATATATATTTTTATATACTGGATTAATTTGTGGCTTGATTCTCTGTATTATCCCTTTGCTGTTCTAATCATGATCCATTCCCACTGGTGTTAATTGTAATTCCTGTCTCGACGTCCCCTTTGCGTATAGTTTTTAATTCCCCCTTTTTCTGCATTTCCTCCTCTTCCACCTGGTTATCAATATAATAATTATTAGCATCACCCACATGCCTGGACTCTTCTGGTCGATGTCTCCTTTCTGCTATACACTAGAGTGGTATACTATGTGCACAGATACATGGAGTGCCATATACTTCTCAGGAGGTGCGCAGCGTCCACCTCCTCACCGCACAGGCCCACAAGCTCCTCTCCGGCAGGAAGAAGATGCATTCAGGCGGCTCCTACCACTGCAGCAGACGGCAGTGCACAAGTATACAGGGTGCAGTGTGGATGTGTCTGCACCACTGGGATGTGCCCGACCTGCATATATACATATGCCCCTCTACAGGGGCGGACTGGCCCACCGGAGGATCGGGAAAACCCCCGGGTCCCGATGGCCCCGCCCCCTACCCCCCTGGGCCCTGTACAGAGAACAGAGGGCCCCCCCCGGTTCGCAGCACTGCCGATATGATTAGTGATGGGCCCTCTGCCTCCTCTGCGCAGCGCGACACTGCCGGCGCGTGCGCAGGAGGTCAGTCTCAGGGTGATGACGTCATTGCCCTGGGACTGCTTCCTGTGCGCGCTGTGGAGTACGGACCCTGCGTCGCTCCAGGCAGCGGCTGCAGCTCATCTCGACGAGTTAGTATGAAACGGGGAGGGGAGGGGAGGAAGGGATAGGGGGGAGGGGTGACTGGGAGGACCCCTGGCCGAGGCTGGCAGTAAATACTACTGGACAATGGGCATGGTTCTCATCATGCCCATTGCCCAGCATGTCCTGCTGCCAGCCTCTGGTTACTGGTACTATGCCCAGCAGCATGTACTACCACCAGGGGCTGGCAGGACATAGTGGGTGGGCATGATAGTACCAAGGAGGCTGGCAGGACATACTAGGCATGAATCATGCCCAGCATGTCCTGCCAGCCACTGGTGGTACCATCATGCATGCCCATTGCCCAGCCACTGGTGGTGTGGTACTATCATGCTAGTACTAACACCAGTGGCTGGCTGGCAGGACATGCCATGTGAGCTTGAATGCTAATACCACAGAGGCTGGCAGTACATACTGGGCAATGGGCATGATAGTACCAGCAGTAGACTGACTAGGCGGTCTCCAGGGCTCCGTCTCCCCTTCTCGCTGCTGTTAGGCTGGGTTATCATTGCGTTTATGCTGTGCGTTACAACGCATCCGTTGTAAATCAGTGCAGACGCAATGTACCGTAGACTTGCATAGCAAAAATAGGCATGTGTTTGAAAGTATGCATTATTTGCAACGCACAGGAAAACATGGTCGGCGGCTGGAGGCCAGCTGAGCACTTCTCTGACAACTGGGTTCTAGTGTCATTCTGTGCCTGCTCATCTCTGTCAGCAGGCATATTTGTCTGATGGCAAAGATGTAGCAGAGCTGGAGACAGAAGATCCGTGGATTACATCAGAGCGAGGATTTTGTTTTTAATTAAAGATGGAGTCCCTACATGTGTTTTGTGTTTTATTTTTATTAAAAAATTGTGTTGTGTTTTTTTCTGTTTACTGGAAATTCATGGTGGCCATGTGTAGTTTGGCGTGACTCCATGAATTTCAGGCTTAGTGCCAGCTGATAATACAAAGCTGGTATTAACTCCATTATTACCCAGCGTGCCACCCCCCACCAGGGCCGTTGGAAGAGCCGGATAAAGTGCCTGGAAATGGCGCTACGATGAATGCGCCAATTCCAGGGGTGGCTGCAGGCTGCCATTTTCAGCGTGGAGGGCCCAGAATGCTTGGGCCTTACCATGCTGAGAATCCCAGCCCCCAGCCCCCCCGATCAAAATATGGCGGGAGCCCACGCATTTTTTTTTTTATTATTTTTTTAAATAATTTAAAAAAAACATTGGGCTTTCCTGACTTTTGATCGCCAGTCAAGGTAAAACCAGGCAGATAAAGCAGACAGCTACGGGCTGCCACCTCTATCTGCGCTGAGAATCAAAAATTCTGCAGAGCGCTATGTCATTTTTGTTTTATTATTTATTTATTTTCACACTTCTATATGTGTGACAGTCCCAACAGCTAATCACAGACGCTGACACAGAGAATGGGCGTCTGTGACTGGCTGCTTGAGTAACCTGAAAGCAGCCCATACATAGTACCATACTAGAATGTATGGGCTGATTGTACATTACTCAAACAGCCAATCACAGAAGCCCATCCTCTTTGACAGCATCTGCGATTGACTGTTGGGTCTGTCACATATAAAAGTGTGAAAAGAAAATTTTAAAAATGAATTTTTGATTCTCACCGCAGATAAAGCAGACAGCTACGTACTGCCACCCCCAGCTGCCTGGCTTTACCTTGGCTGGCGATCAAAAGACAGAGAAGCGGAATATTTGTTTTAAACTTAACTTTTTTTTTTCCCACCATATGTTGATCGCCAGCCAGATAAAACCAGGCAACTGGGGGCTGGGATTCGCAGCATGGTAAGGCCCAAGCGTTCTTGGCCCTCCACGCTGAAAATCGCAGCCCACAGGCACCCCTGAAAATGGCGCATTCATCATGGCACCATTTCCAAGTGCTTTACCCGGCTCTTCCAGCGGCCCTGGTGGTGAGTGGCAACCTGGGTAATAATAGGGTTAGTACCAGGCCATCTTTGCCTTATCAGCTGGTACTAAGCCCGAAATTCATGGTTTCACGCCAAATTAGACATAGCCACCATCAATTTCTAGTAAACAGAAAAAAAAAAGACAGAATTTTTTTTTTTTATTATTAAAAATAAAACACATTTAGGGACTCCATCTTTAATAAAGAAAAATCCTCACTCCCAACGGAATCCATAGGTCTTCTGTCTTCATCTCTCTTAGATCTTTGCCATCAGACAAATATGTCTGCTGACAGATGAGCAGGCACAGAATGACACTGGAGCACTGTTACTGTGTAGTGCAGTGCTATGTTTCTTTTTTTGTCATTTCATGCAGTGTAGAAATCTTGGGAAAAGTGTGGATTGTGCTCTGGAAGTGATCAGTTATATCTAACTAGTTTATTTTCTGCAGAAATAAGTCCTGTATAGAAGATGTGATATATCAGTCTGCAGTTAAAGAACTTCACCTAGAGACATCACTGGTGAGTATGTGTATTACCTATACACACACACACTGACACTATATACAGAGCTCCTGTGCATAATGTCACTGGTGATCACTGTATTACCTGTACACTGACACTATATACAGAGCTCCTGTGTATAATGTCACTGGTGATCCCTGTATTTCCTATACACACACACACTGACACTATATACAGAGTGTAGCGTCGGCGTCCCTGCCTCCTGCTAGGCAGGGACGCTGTTCCCCTCACCTCTCCGCTCCGAGCCCGGCGTCCTCCTCCCGCTCTGCTGGCAGCGCGCGCTCCTTCCCGGCCACGGTGCTTAGGGCGCGCGCGTTCCCCCCCTCTTAAAGGGGCCGCGCACGCCGTCCTAAGGAGTCCCCGGCCAATGGCCGGAGGACTTCACCATGTATAAGGCACCTCCTCCAAAATGGAGGTGCCCGAGCAATGTTGTTGCACTGTTCACTACTCTGCTTCAGCCCTCAGGTCCCGTTTTCAGTTACCTGCCAGTTTCCTGCCAGTTTGCTGTCTGATTCCTGCCTGTTATCCGCTTACCTGCTTGCTAGCCTGAGGTCCGACGGTCTGCCTTCCGACATCTGTCAGTCTGTCTATGGACCAGTTTGCCCGCTCACCTGGGAGCGCTCACCTGCTACCTGTCTGCTAGCCTACCTGGAGGCTCCGCCGTCACGTGCTGTGACCACCTGCCAGTCCAGAGACTCTTGCCCGCTCACCTGGGAGCGCTCATCTGCTACCTGCCTGTTAGCCTACCTGGAGGCTCCGCCGTCACGTGCTGTGACCACCTGCCAGTCCAGAGACTCTTGCCCGCTCACCTGGGAGCGCTCATGTGCTACCTGCCTGTTAGCCTACCTGGAGGCTCCGCCGTCACGTGCTGTGACCACCTGCCAGTCCAGAGACTCTGGTCTGCTCACCTGGGAGCGCTCATCTGCTACCTGCCTGTTAACCTACCTGGAGACTCCGCCGTCACATGCTGTGACCACCTGCTTATCCAGAGACTCTCGCCTGCTCACCTGGGAGCACACATCTGCCATCTGCCTGCTAGCCTACCTGGAGGCTCAGCCGTCACAGGTCGTACCTACCCTTTATCCAGAGACTGTCCCGGTCACTTGCCGTGACCTCCTGCCCGTTTACCCAGAGACTGTCCCGGTCACTTGCCGTGACCTCCTGCCCGTTCACCCAGAGACTGCCCCGGTCACTTGCTGTGACCTCCTGCCCGTTTACCCAGAGACTGTCCCGGTCACTTGCCGTGACCTCCTGCCCGTTCACCCAGAGACTGCCCCGGTCACTTGCTGTGACCTCCTGCCCGTTTACCCAGAGACTGTTCCGGTCACTTGCCGTGACCTCCTGCCCGTTTACCCAGAGACTGTCCCGGTCACCTGCTGTGACTACCTGCCTGTCTTCCCTGGTCGCCACCCGCTTCCTTACAAGGACCGCCCCCTTGTATAAGTTGCTCAGAGGTTCCGCCTCCCAGACCCGTTACACAGAGCTGTGCATAATGTCACTGGTGATCCCTGTATTAGAATCATAGAATCATAGAATGGTAGAGTTGGAAGGGACCTCCTGGGTCATCTGGTCCAACCCCCTGCTCAAAGCAGGATTCACTAAATCATCTCAGACAGATGTCTGTCCAGCCTCTGTTTGAAGACGTCCATTGAAGGGGAACTCACCACCTCTCATGGCAGCCTGTTCCACTCATTAATCACCCTAACTGTCAAAAAGTTTTTTCTAATATCTAATCTGTGTCTCCTCTCATTTAGTTTCATCCCATTGCTTCTAGTCTTTCCTTGTGCAAATGAGAATAAAGATGATCCTTCTACAATGTGACAGCCCTTGACATATTTGTAGACAGCTATTAAGTCTCCTCTCAGTCTTCTTTTTTGCAAGCTAAACATTCCCAAATCCTGCAGCCGTTCCTCATAGGACATAGTTTGCAGACCAGTCACCATTCTGGTCGCTCTTCTCTGAACTTGCTCCAGTTTGTCTATGTCTTTTTTAAAATGTGGTGCCCAAAACTGTACACAGTATTCCAGATGAGGTCTGACCAAAGAGGAGTAAAGACCGATAATGACTTCACGTGATCTAGACTGTATGCTTCTGTTAATACATCCCAGAATTGTATTTGCCTTTTTTGCTGCGGCATCACACTGTTGACTCATGTTCAGTCTATGATCTATTAGTATACCTAAGTCTTTTTCACATGTACTGTTGCTCAGCTCTATTCCTCCCATTCTGTATATGCTTTTTTCATTTTTATTGCCCAGATGTAGTACTTTGCATTTTTCCCTGTTAAAAACCATTCTGTTGTTTGCTGCCCACTGCTCCAGTTTATTTAGGTCTTTTTGAATCCTCTCTCTCTCTTCTCTAGTATTAGCTATCCCTCCTAGCTTTGTGTCATCAGCAAATTTAATCAGTTTACCCTCAATTCCTTCATCTAAATCATTGATAAAGATGTTGAACAATACAGGTCCCAGGACGGAGCCCTGTGGTACCCCACTTGAGACATTCATCCAGCTGGATGTGAAGCCATTTACAACCACCCTTTGAGTCCGATCACTAAGCCAGTTATGAATCCACCTAACAGTTGCCTGGTCCATTGCATACTTGGTCATTTTTTCAATAAGGATGGTGTGAGATACTTTGTCAAATGCTTTGCTGAAGTCAAGATATACTATATCTACAGCATTTCCCTGATCCACCCAGTCAGTGATTCTGTCATAGAAGGAAATTAAGTTAGTCTGACATGACTTGTTAGTTACAAACCCATGCTGACTCTGGTTAATCACTTCATTCTTATCCATGTACTTACATACATGTTGTTTAATAATTTGTTCAAAGATCTTTCCTGGTATAGAAGTCAGACTCACCGGCCTATAGTTGCCTGAGTCCAACTTCTTCCCCTTTTTGAAGATAGGAACAACATTTGCTCTTCTCCAGTCTTCTGGGACTTCTCCTGTTCTCCAAGAATTTTCAAAGATTATGGAGAGTGGTTCTAAAATTTCTTCTACGATCTCCTTCAGTACTCTGGGGTGTAATTCATCTGGACCTGGAGACTTGAACTCATTTATGTTAGCTAAATATTCCCTCACAATCTTTCTGTTTACAGATAACTTGGATTCTTCTATTCCTTTGAAAGGACAGTGAAGATCAGTTGATGTTACATTTTCTTTCTGAGAGAAAACAGATGCAAAATAGGAATTAAAAAGTTCGGCCTTCTCAACATCCTCTCTTACCATTTCTCCATTTTCATCCTGTAAAAATCCTATAGCATCTTTGACTTTTCTTTTACTTTTGACATACCCCCAAAATTCTTTTTTTATTGCTTTTGACATCTCTTGCAAGCCTTAATTCATTGTCAGCTTTAGCTAACCTGATACGTGCCCTGCAGGATCTGCAGACTGCATTATAATCTTCTTTAGATATGCCTCCCTCTTTCCATTTAATAAACATTTCTTTCTTTCTTTTTAGCATGTGTTTAAGTTCTGTGTTCATCCATCCTGGTTTCCTTAAATGCTTCCCATTCTTCCTACTTTTCGGGATTGTTAACGATTGTGCTTTGAGAATCTCATTTTTAAAAATTTCCCATCCTTCCTGGACATTTTTGTGCTTAAGGACATCCAGCCATTGGATCCCTCCTATTCTCTTTCTGAGTCTCTTAAAATCTGCCTTTCTAAAATCTAACCTTGAAGTTTGAGTCTTCACATGTCTTCCTCCTCTAGTTATCCAAAATACTATAATAGCATGATCGCTGCATCCTAGGGTCCCAGCCACCTTTACCTCCTCAACCATTTCCTCCCTGTTTATAAGGATTAGATCCAAAGTAGCAGATCCCCTTGTTTTCTCCCCTACCTTTTGGAAGATAAAGTTGTCAGCAAGAGAGGATAAGAATTTGCTTGACCTGTTAGTTTTACTTGAGAGAGATTCCCAACAAATGTCTGGATAGTTGAAATCTCCCATGACCACTACGTCATATTTTTTGGAGAACTTGGTCATTTGATACATAAAGAGTTCATCCATATCTTCAGCTTGCCCAGGTGGCCTGTAGTAAATGCCTACAATGGTGTCCTTTCCGTTGTTCTCTCCTTGTATTCTTACCCAAACAGTTTCCACAGAACTCCCAGTCTCTGAAGCTTCAGTCTCTGTGCAGATATACGCTTTTCTAACATACAATGCAACACCTCCTCCTCGTTTATCAAGTCTGTTTCTTGCAAATAAGTTGTATCCTTTTAGCCTTTTATTCCAATCATGTGTATCGTCCCACCAAGTTTCAGTGATTCCAATGACATCATATTCCTTTTCCTGCATTAGTAGTTCCAATTCTCCTTGTTTGTTGCCCATGCTTTGTGCATTTGTATAAAAACATTTTAGTTTGTGATTGGTTTCTCTTCCTCCCATATTTTTATTTATTAGATTTTTTTGTCTTTGTTCTTCCTTTCCACTTCCAGTAGCAGAGATCTCAATAGTATTTGTCAGCTGTATGGCTTTTTCTGGCCTTTTGCTTCCCTTCCCACATTGTTCTAGTTTAAAGCTTTTCTGATGAGTGTAGCAAGGCGACTTCCAAATACATGTTTTCCAGTCTTCGTAAGGTGCACCCCATCTCTAGCAAGTAGTCCATCGTATAGGTAATTCATTCCGTGATCCAGAAATCCAAATCCTTGTTGACGGCACCATCGACGTAGCCAGTTGTTCACCTGTAGAATCTTATTCCACCTCATTGTTCCATGGCCATCCACTGGGAGGATGGATGAGAAGACCACCTGCGCTCCCAATTCTTTCACTTTCTTGCCTAAGTCTTCAAAGTCACTGCAGATGGTTTCCAGGTCCTTTCCTGCGGTGTCATTTGTCCCCACATGTATTAGCAGGAATGGGTAGTGATCTGTAGGTCTGAAGAGTCTTGATATCCTGTCAGACACATCTTTAATTTTTGCTCCTGGAAGACAGCACATTTCTCTTGAGGTTATGTCTGGTCTGCAGATAGCGGCCTCAGTTCCTCTTAACAGGGAATCCCCCATGACCACCACTCTCCATTTTTTCTTCACAACATTCTTCTTTCTCCATCCAGGAGGATTCTGAGGGCTTACAAGGTTATTCATTGCTGGCAAAGTCTTATCTTGCTGTATTTCTTCATGGTTCTCCTGCGTGAGAGCCTGGTACTGGTTCCTGAGCAGTATGGGTGCTGACTGCCTCTCGATCCTCCTGCTTCTGTGGGTCACATGCTTCCATTCCTCTGTTTCCTCAGGTGCAGTTCGAATTTCTTCTCTTTCTGAATCATGAAGAGATAATTCTGCTCTGTCTAAGAACTCTTCACCTTCCTTAATGATTTTCAAGGTAGTTAACCTCTCTTCTAGATTTCGCAACTTTTCCTCCAACAGGGACACAAGCTTGCATTTCTGGCATGTGAAGTTTGGCTTTTCCACTGGCAAGTCTGTGAACATGTAGCAGGATATGCAGCTCACCAAATGGCTCCTGGACTCTTCCATGTTCTTACTGTTAATGTTCTGAAAACAGTGAAAAAAGCTTAAAAAAAAAGCTTCAAAACCGGCGCGCGGTTTACCGATATCCTCTTTTCAGCTCCAACAGCCAAAATCCAGTGTTCTTTGAGCTCGTGGAGACTCTTCACTTACCCCAAAATGCAGTGGGAATATGCAAATTATCTCCTGTACACTGACACCATACACAGAGCTCCTGTGTATAATGTCACTGGTGATCACTATATTACCTGTACACTGACACTATATACAGAGCTCCTGTGTATAATGTCACTGGTGATCACTATATTACCTGTACACTGACACTATATACAGAGCTCCTGTGCATAATGTCACTGGTGATCACTATATTACCTGTACACTGACACTATATACAGAGCTCCTATGCATAATGTCACTGGTGATCACTATATTACCTGTACACTGACACTATATACAGAGCTCCTATGCATAATGTCACTGGTGATCACTATATTATCTGTACACTGACACTATATACAGAGCTCCTGTGTATAATGTCACTGGTGATCCCTGTATTTCCTGTACACTGACACTATATACAGAGCTCCTATGTATAATGTCACTGGTGATAACTGTATTACCTGTACACTGACACTATATACAGAGCTCCTGTGTATAATGTCACTGATGATCACTGTATTACCTCTACACTGACACTATACACAGAGCTCCTGTGTATAATGTCACTGATAATCTCTACATTATCTGTACACTGACTCTATATACAGAGCTTTTTTACATTTTCATTATCAGTCACTATCTGGTGCCATTATGAGCCATGGTCATGGCGTGGCGGTATTTGTCCCTTGTATGTGGTATTATTCAGACAGTCACTATGTTGTGCTAATATGTGGTCTTCTCATGGTGTGGCAGTATATATACCTTGTACTTGGTAGTATTTGATCACTATGTGGTGGTATGTGTTCTGGTCATGGTGTGGCGGTATTTCTCTCTTCTATATGGTATTATTAGTCTAGGTAAAGTGGATAGTTGTCAGTCATTTGTTTTTTCGGATGTTAAGAATGGGAACATTCTTTATTTGCAATACATATTAAATACTTGGATGTTTAACCTCTCCCTGTGTTGTGACTACTACACAGCAGCAGAGATTTATTGGTTAATAAAGTTGATTCATTTTGAAAGAGTTTGTGGACTTATGTTATTCCTATATACGGTAACTGCATGGTGCTGGTGGGCCCCAAGATTGATTTTTTCCTGGTGGGCCCCAGGTACTCCAGTCCGGCGCTGGTCCCAGACAGTTACCTCCTCATCTGTCCTGCTGCCGGCTGGGAGTCCTGTACAGTGCAGCATGTAGTGTGATGTGAATGCCACACTATGGAGATGCTGCTCCTACTACTGCCAAGTGAGGATCTCACCTCCGCAGTATGGTGCCCTCAGGAGCTCTCACAGGGCATCACAGGCCTTAGTATGAAGCAATTCCACAAGTCTTCTAGTATTGCTTCATACTAAGGCCTTTGATGCCCTGTGAGAGCTCCCTGAGGAGGTGAGAGCCTCACCTCATACGGCCCCATGATCTCTATGTACGATCCCTGACTGGGCCCCATGATCTCTATGTACGCCGCTGACTGGGCCCCATGATCTCTATGTACGATCCCTGACTGGGCCCCATGATCTCTATGTACGCCGCTGACTGGGCCCCATGATCTCTATGTACGCCGCTGACTGGGCCCCATGATCTCTATGTACGCCGCTGACTGGGCCCCATGATCTCTATGTACACCCCTAACCTGATTGGCCCCATGATCTCTATGTACGCCTCTGACTCGGCCCCATGATCTCTATGTACGCCGCTGACTGGGCCCCATGATCTCTATGTACACCGCTGACTGGGCCCCATGATCTCTATGTACTCCGCTGACTGGGCCCCATGATCTCTATGTACGCCGCTGAGGGGGCCCCATGATCTCTATGTACACCCCTAACCTGATTGGCCCCATGATCTCTATGTACGCCGCTGACTGGGCCCCATGATCTCTATGTACACCGCTGACTGGGCCCCATGATCTCTATGTACGCCGCTGACTGGGCCCCATGATCTCTATGTACTCCGCTGACTGGGCCCCATGATCTCTATGTACGCCGCTGAGGGGGCCCCATGATCTCTATGTACACCCCTAACCTGATTGGCCCCATGATCTCTATGTACGCCGCTGACTGGGCCCCATGATCTCTATGTACACCGCTGACTGGGCCCCATGATCTCTATGTACTCCGCTGACTGGGCCCCATGATCTCTATGTACGCCGCTGAGGGGGCCCCATGATCTCTATGTACACCCCTAACCTGATTGGCCCCATGATCTCTATGTACACCGCTGACTGGGCCCCATGATCTCTATGTACACCGCTGACTGGGCCCCATGATCTCTATGTACTCCGCTGACTGGGCCCCATGATCTCTATGTACGCCGCTGAGGGGGCCCCATGATCTCTATGTACACCCCTAACCTGATTGGCCCCATGATCTCTATGTACGCCGCTGACTGGGCCCCATGATCTCTATGTACGATCCCTGACTGGGCCCCATAATCTCTATGTACGCCGCTGACTGGGCCCCATGATCTCTATGTACTCCGCTGACTGGGCCCCATGATCTCTATGTACGCCGCTGAGGGGGCCCCATGATCTCTATGTACACCCCTAACCTGATTGGCCCCATGATCTCTATGTACGCCGCTGACTGGGCCCCATGATCTCTATGTACACCCCTAACCTGATTGGCCCCATGATTTCTGTATACTCCCCTGACTGGGCCACATGATTTCTATGTACGATCCCTGACTGGGCCCCATAATCTCTGATCTCTCATGATGTTTTTTTTTTATTAAAGATGGAGTCCCTAAATGTATTTTGTGTTTTATTTTTACTGTGTAGTGCGGCACTATGTTGCATTTTGTCATTTCATGCAGTGTAGAAATCTTGGGAAAAGTGTGGCTTGTGCTCTGGAAGTGATCAGTTATAGCTAACTATGTTATTTTCTGCAGAGATAAGTCCTGCATAGAAGATGTGATATATCGGTCTGCAAATAAAGAACTTCACCTAGAGACATCACTGGTGAGTATGTGTATTACCTATACACACACACACTGACACTATATACAGAGCTCCTGTGCATAATGTCACTGGTGATCACTGTATTACCTGTACACTGACACTATATGCAGAGCTCCTGTGTATAATGTCACTGGTGATCACTGTATTACCTGTACACTATATACAGAGCTCCTGTGTATAATATCAATGGTGATCATTGCATTACCTGTACACTGACACTATATACAGAGCTTCTGTGTATAATGTCACTGGTGATGACTGTATAACCTGTACACTATATACAGAGCTCCTGTGCATAATGTCACTGGTGATCACTGTATAACCTGTACACTGACCCAATATACTGAGCTTTTTTACATTTTTATTATTTTAGCATTATTTGTCACTATGTGGTGGCATTATGTGCTTTGGTCATGACATGACGATATTTGTCCCTTCTATGTGGTATTATTCAGTCACTATGTGGTGGTAATATGTGGTCTCATGGTGTGTCAGTATTTATACCTTGTATCTGGTAGCATTTGATCACTATGTGGTGATATTATGTGCTTTGGTCATGGTGTGGCGGTATTTGTGCCTTGTATGTGGCATTATTTGGGCACTATGTGGTGGTAATATGTGATCTGGTCACGGTGTGGTGGTATTTCTGCCTTCTATCTGGTAATATTGGTCTTGGTAGAGTGGATTGTGGTTGGTCATTTGTTTTATCTGATATCAATAAGGGGAAACCTCTTTATTTCCAATAGATATTAAATACTTAGATGTTTAACCCCTCCCTGCCCTGTGACTATTATACAGCAGCAGAGATGCAGTTACGGAGGTTCACCAGAGAAAGCAAGTTGGCATTTGGTGAGATTTTCACCTCTGTATTTATAAGACAAAACCAGGAGTGGGTGAGAAATGCATAAAACATGACCTCGGATTGCTCCACTCCTGGTTTTGTCTTATAAATACAGAGGTAAAAATCTCACCAAATAGTCAAAGTGCCACAATCTTCTGACAGTGCGGATTCCACCAATAAATAAGTGATCACCTTCCCAACCTGTGCATCGCTGAGAACTTGTTTTCACCAATAAAAACCCTTTAATGCAAACTACAGTAATTGTACATCGCAGTTCTGGTGAGCGCACAGTGATGGGCAGGAGCCGCCAGTATAATGGGTATAACGGCTAACAGGTATTTGCAAATAGCTGAAGGGTGGGTGGGCCCCTGGAGTCAATGTCCCTGGTGGGCCCCAGACACCCCAGTCCGGCTCTGCCCCCGACCCAGTCCGCTCCTGATTTGTCACGCACGGACCCGAAGCGACTGTGCACTGCGATACACACATCCTGTTGAAATTTCTGCTGGCGTTTACAAGCCCCAACCCCCCTGGGCCCGGTCGCAGTGACTGCCACTGCGACCGCGGACATTACGCCCCTGGCTACGTGAATCATATGTCCCATTTTGGTGCTCCTCACCTCATCAGGGGACAAAAAGGAGAAGAAAAGAAGAAGGATTACATTAGGACAGAAACCCATGGATCTAAAGCAGAAGGCTGAAGAAGCTGAAGGAAGCAGCGGTGTTCGGCCAACCGGCTCCAAAAGCACAGTCTCTGATACCATCAAGAGGAGATTATTATTCCATCAAGTGCTTGGCCGGGGATGCTATGGAACGGTCCTGCTGGCGGAAGATTCATCTACCCGCAAACATTTTGCTGTTAAGATCATCGGCAAAAGAGCCCTGCTTGCTGACGGTGATGAGCGTGTGATGGTGGAGCGACGGGTTTTACAGCTGGCATCTGGGAGCCCCTTCCTTGTCCACGCAGACTTTGCATTCCAGACCAAGGTACAGTATTGATTGCTCGATATTAGGAAATGTCACACGTACCACACACTGCTCTGCCTCATGGACCCCACTGATATCATCTTACATTTCAATATAGCATGTCCCAAGGTAACCGCAGACAATAAGATGAATGTGATGACTATACACATGGGATATTGTGGCCCCTACTGTAATCAATAACATTTATGGCGGGGCTTGGTACATTGGGAATCATTTATTAAAACAGCCTTTTTACTTATCCCAGCCAATCACAGAACAGCTTTTACTTTTCCAGGTCAGTTAAAACAACCTTAGCTGAGCTCTAATTGGTTAGTATGGGCAACTAGTTTTCTAGTGAGCAGATTTATTAATGAGGCCCAATGTACCCCGCTCTATAAATGATTGAAAATATTAGATGTCATCATAGAGGTCAATGAACTGTAGAAAATCACTTGTTTCTAATTGGGTGACTGGTAATATTTGTATCATTTACAGCATTAGCTGGGCATTATCTTGTTCGTAGGCATCATCGCCATGTAGTAGTCTCTAGCTCATTTCTTTGACACTGTAGAATTTTACATATTATTATCTTGTATAGACATGGGATTTCAGAATAGATTAAATGTATTTGTTATTCTTTGTTATTTCCTGGATGACATTGTATTTTGTGTATACCATATGGGGGGGACGGGACCCTGTGTACACTATATGTCAGGGCTATTGACTTTTGTGCACTTTATATACAATTTGAGAATGTGTTAATATTTTTGTATACAAGTATTATCTGTATCTTAAAGGCTTTTTTTAATTAATGTTGGGACATTTTTATGCACGTGCATCTACTTGTTTTTCATTGCCATGTTTTCTATGTATAAATATACTGGAATAAAGTACAAAATCCACTGTCTTGGAGTGAAATTTCTTCTAACCTCACCAGCTAATGAAAAAGATGGTATCATATTGACCAGGGGCGAGGTGGGCCAGAGGGGCACATGCCCTCCAGGCCGGTCGCCAAGCAGCTGCTTCTTTACAGACTGCAGGGCGGCCCTGTATCTTTCATTGTGTACATGTGCCAGCTGGGCATCTGCAGCCCAGAACAGCAGGCACAGGCCACGTTCTTATGCCTGCCGGAGAGAAGCTTCAGCCGCTGAGCAGTACGAGAGGGCAGACATCTTTGATTCTTGTAAGGCCACGACCCCACTATCAGTATTCGGTCAGTATTCGGTCAGTATTTTATCACAGGAGTGGGAGACAAAACCAGGAGTTGGTGATAAATGCAGAATTGGTGACTTGTTTCTATTATACCTTTTCTCTGATTGTTACTGACCTGGTTTTGGCTCCCACTCCTGAGAAAATATACTGACCAAATACTGATAGTGGGGCCGTGGCCTTAGCCTGAGCTCCGGATAGTGGTCAGGACAGGAGATTTATACTTTTTGTAGAGTGTGGAAGTGGCAGGACGCTGCTCACCTCCTGACAAGTCCAGGGCCAGATCCTGAATGTTATCTATGGTCGCTCTGCTGAGGATCAGAAAGATTTATTGTAGCAGATGGACCCTTCAAGCAGGTTGGGGTCGTGCTGTCAGTGTGAGATCATCGGCTCTCGATCTGTATGAATGTTCAAATCACATCAGACCTGAGATCGAGACACTTCAGACCTTACTATACAGACCCCTGCCCCAGACTGATCCTGCACCAGCTACAGGGCCAGAGCCGGCATAACCACCCATTGCACCAGGGCAAGTGCCAGGGCCCTGGGCAAGAGGGGGGCCCCACTCACAGTTGGGGACACTGGAACGCTATTGGGCCTGTGAGTTGGGGGGGCCCGGTGTAACCCCCCCCGTGCTTTACGGTGTTTGAAATATTCACCTCTCGTCATACTCTGCTGGCCGCAGGTCCAGTCTCCTCTGCGTCTTCTGACTCTGTCACGTCTCAGTGTTGAAGAGACAGGACCTGTAGCCAGCAGGGTATGAGGAGAGGTGAGTATTTTATTATTTATTTTTTATGTATGGAGCCCATTCTCTATGGAGCATTATATGGGGCCCATTCTCTATGGAGCATTATATGGGGCCCATTCTCTATGGTGCATTATATGGGGCCCATTCTCTATGGTGCATTATATGGGGCCCATTCTCTATGGAGCATTATATGGGGCCCATTCTCTATGGAGCATTATATGGGGCCCATTATTCTGTATGGCATATTACATGACGCCCATTATTCTTCATGGAGTAATATATGGGGTCAATTATGGTGTAATGAGCATTATATGGGGTTCATTATTCTGTATAGAGCATTATATGGGGCCTATTATTCTGTATGGAACATTATATGGGGTCCATTATTCAGTATGGAGCCCATTCTGTATAGAGGACTATGTGGTGCCCATAATACTGTATGGAGTGCTATGTAGTGCCCATAATACTGTATGGAGGACTATGTGGTGTCCACAATACTGTATGGAGGACTATGTGGTGCTCATACTACTGTATGGAGGACTATAATGTACAGTCTAAAATGAAAACTTTTGAATCCCCCCATGACACGCCCCATGCACTGTGAGGATTCGCCGGTTTCTGAGCTATTATAGAATTTACAATAGATATCACTCATGTAATGTAAGAAGTACCGTATTTTTCGGACTATAAGATGCACCGGACCATAAGACGCACCTAGGTTTTAGAGGAGGAAAATAAAAATAAAAAAATTTAAGCCAAAAATGTGTTCCTGATGCACTTTTAAGGGGGAGGGGGACTTCTGCTGACACTGGTATAGGGGTAATGTCCCCCAATTCTGACAATATCCCCCATCCTGGTATATATGCCCCCCCCCCTTCCTTTTATACGTGGTCCCCATCCCCATCCTGGTATGCATGGCACCCCTCATCCCTATCCCGGTATGCATGGCACCCCTCATCCCTATCCCGGTATGCATGGCACCCCTCATCCCTGTCCCGGTATGCATGGCACCCCTCATCCCTGTCCCGGTATGCATGGCACCCCTCATCCCTGTCCCGGTATGCATGGCACCCCTCATCCCTGTCCCGGTATGCATGGCACCCCTCATCCCTGTCCCGGTATGCATGGCACCCCTCATCCCTGTCCCGGTATGCATGAGACCCCTCATCCTTATCCTGGTATAGTGGTATGCATGGCACCCCTCATCCCTGTCCTGGTATAGTGGTATGCATGGCACCCCTCATCCCTGTCCTGGTATGTATGGCACCTCTAATCCCCATCATGCTGCACATGGCCCCCTCAGCGTTACCCTGGTATGTATGGCCTCCTCATCCCCCATCCTGGTATGCATGGTTCCCTCATCCCCCAATCCTGGTATGCATGGTTCCCTCATCCCCCAATCCTGGTATGCATGGTCCCCTCATCCCCCAATCCAGGTATGCATGGTCCCCTCATCCCCCAATCCAGGTGTGCATGGTACCCCTCATCCCTATTCTGGTATGCATAGAACCCCACTTTCCTATCCTTGTATGCATGGTACCCCTCACCCCCCAATCCTTGTATGTATGGCACCACTCACCCCCCAATCCTGGTATGTATGGCACCCCTCACCCCCAATCCTGGTTTTCATGGTTCAGTCACCCCCCAAATCCTGGTATGTATGGCACCCCTCACCCCCCAATCCTGGTATGTATGGCATCCCTCACCCCCCAATCCTGGTTTTCATGGTTCAGTCACCCCCCAAATCCTGGTATGCATTGTACCCCTCATCCCCCAATCCTGGTATGCATGGTCCCCTCACACCCCTTTCCTGGTATGTATGGTACCCCTCACCCCCCATTCCTGGTATGTATGGCACCACTCACCCCCCAATCCTGGTATGTATGGCACCCCTCACCCCCAATCCTGGTTTTCATGGTTCAGTCACCCCCCAAATCCTGGTATGTATGGCACCCCTCACCCCCCAATCCTGGTATATATGGCACCCCTCACCCCCCAATCCTGGTATGTATGGCACCCCTCACCCCCCAATCCTGGTTTTCATGGTTCAGTCAGCCCCCAAATCCTGGTATGCATTGTACCCCTCACACCCCTTTCCTGGTATGTATGGTACCCCTCACACCCCTTTCCTGGTATGTATGGTACCCGTCACACCCCATTCCTGGTATGTATGGCACCCCTCATCCCTTTCACGGTGCACAGATACAAAAAAATAAACACATACTCACCTTTCTTCCCTGTGCTCCAGCGCTTCTGTATCCTGTTCTGCCGGGGAGCAGTGCGGCGCCAGAGTACGCGTGTGCCCATACCGTGCTGTTCAACGCCATTTTGCTGAAGACACACTGCAAATATGTCTTCAGTAAAATGGCGCCGGATAGAGCTATGCATATGTGCCGATTCCAACGCCTTCACTCCTGCCCTGGTCTCCGGCGAGAAGAGAAGCACCGCTGCAACGCTCCTCCCGGTCAGGTAAGTATGGCGCCGGAGATCGCGGTATGTGTTCAGTGTCTACGCATACCGCAATCTCCGGCGCCATACACACTCCTCTTACCTGTAACGTAATGGGTTCTTCTGTCTAGAGCCAGACTGCGCAGGCATGTAGCACTTGCCAAGTCTTTAAAGGCTTCAGACAGAGGGAGGCTTGTAGTGTTATATTATATATACAGTACAGACCAAAAGTTTATTTAAAGATTTTTCTGTATTTTCATGACTCTGAATATTGTACATTCACACTGAAGGCATCAAAACTATGAATTAACACATGTGGAATTATATACTTAACAAAAAAGTGTGAAACAACTGAAAATATGTCTTATATTCTAGGTTCTTCAAAGTAGCCACCTTTTGCTTTGATGACTGCTTTGCACACTCTTGGCAATCTCTTGATGAGCTTCAAGAGGTAGTCACCGGAAATGGTCCTCAAACAATCTTGAAGGAGTTCCCAGAGATGCTTAGCACTTGTTGGCCTTTTTGCCTTCACTCTGCGGTCCAGCTCACCCCAAACCATCTCGAATGGGTTCAGGTCTGGTGACTGTGGAGGCCAGGTCATCTGGCGTAGCACCCCATCACTCTCCTTCTTGGTCAAATAGCCCTTACACAGCCTGGAGGTGTGTTTGGGGTCATTGTCCTGTTGAAAAATAAATGATGGTCCAACTAAACGCAAACCGGATGGAATAGCATGCCGCTGCAAGATGCTGTGGTATCCATGCTGGTTCAGTATGCCTTAAATTTAGAATAAATCCCCAACAGTGTCACCAGCAAAGCACCACCACACCATCACACCTCCTCCTCCATGCTTCACGGTGGGAACCAGGCATGTAGAGTCCATCCGTTCACCTTTTCTGTGTCGCACAAAGACACAGTGGTTGGAACCAAAGATCTCAAATTTGGACTTATCAGACCAAAGCACAGATTTCCACTGGTCTAATGTCCATTCCTTGTGTTCCTTATCCCAAACAAGTCTCTTCTGCTTGTTGCCTGTCCTTAGCAGTTGTTTCCTAGCAGCTATTTTACCATGAAGGCCTGCTGCACAAAGTCTCCTCTTAACAGTTGTTGTAGAGATGTGTCTGCTGCTAGAACTCTGTGTGGCATTGACCTGGTCTCTAATCTGAGCTGCTGTTAACCTGCGATTTCTGAGGCTGGTGACTCGGATAAACTTATCCTCAGAAGCAGAGGTGACTCTTGGTCTCCCTTTCCTGGGGCGGTCCTCATGTGAGCCAGTTTCTTTGTTTTCTTGATGGGTTTTGCAACTGCACTTGGGGATACATTCAAAGTTTTCCCAATTTTTCGGACTGACAGACCTTCATTTCTTAAAGTAATGATGGCCACTCGTTTTTCTTTACTTAGAATTTGTATTATGGTAAGAAAAAAGCAGCTAACAGTCTATTCAGTAGGACTATCAGCTGTGTATCCAGCTGATTTCTGCACAACACAACTGATGGTCCCAACCCCATTTATAAGGCAAGAAATCCCACTTATTAAACCTGACAGGGCACACCTGTGAAGTGAAAACCATTTCCGGTGACTACCTCTTGAAGCTCATCAAGAGAATGCCAAGAGTGTGCAAAGCAGTCATCAAAGCAAAAGGTGGCTACTTTGAAGAACCTAGAATATAAGACATATTTTCAGCTGTTTCACACTTTTTTGTTAAGTATATAATTCCACATGTGTTAATTCATAGTTTTGATGCCTTCAGTGTGAATGTACAATTTTCATACTCAAGAAAATACAGAAAAATCTTTAAATGAGAAGGTGTGTCCAAACTTTTGGTCTGTACTGTATATATATATATATATATATATATGTGACTACTATGTCTCTATAAATGTGATACTCATGTGTTTGTGATCCTCCATTGCTATACTCTGTACGATTGTCTTTTAATTTTTGCAATATTTAATAAAGATTTATTTTAGCGGCAATAAGCGCCTATTGTTTCATTTTGGTGGTATCTATAGTTTTGGTGTTGCCTGTAGTGATAAAGTCTTGGATTACTCATGCTCCTTATGTTGGTAGTCATATATATGACAGTGTATCTACTGTAAAACATCTGATGTCTGTATCACAGTATTTGATATACCAGTCACATATTATTGGCTGGCAAATTTTAGCCTGGGGGGCAAGCACAATGCAGCGGCCCATGAGTGTCGCGGCCATCTTTAGGCTTGAGTTTCATGTAGCACCTGATGAGTATAGCATGTGTGCGGCCAAGGTACATCTGCTAACAACCCATTTCATAAAGATCACAGCTTTTTTCAGCTGTACTGGTAGAAATTAATTACAAATGGTTCACTTATTGTTAATGGCTGCACAGTTTTTGCAAAAGCATGCGGCCAATACCAAGAAACAAGCAATTTGCACTTAATATCTAATCATATAGTGGAAAAACAGTAGTTAAATGATTGGCAGTGAGCTCCTGTGCTTGGTTTGCACAGTCATGCTGAAAGAGTCCTATTAAAAGCCTAACTGTAGCTTCCAAATTAGTTTTACATGTTGGATAAACCCTTTATTTGTCCTGCTTATTCTTTTCTTTTAAACATCTTTTTATTAAGGTTTTTTTTAAAGAAGGTTAACAATTGAACAAAGAAAAGTCACATTGTTAATGAAACAAATCAAAGATAACGATATCACATAGATTATAAGAGCAGAAATTGACCAGACTGCATAAATTTCAGCCAAACATTGACACGTTTCGGAAGAGAAAAAAAATATAAGAGAGAGGTTCAATTCTTTTGAACATGTCGTAGTACAAAATTGTGGTCAAATAACATGTTATCATATTCAAGAAGGTTTATTGTGATATCCTGGAAATAAAAACTTCAGAAGAGAAAAAGAAAAAAAAAAACCTGGAGAAGGGGGGAAGGTTGAAAGGGAAGTGGGATGAACGGGGAGATGAGATGGAGGAGGGGGGGACTACAAAGATATAGATGATGGGGGGGGGAGGGAGTTGGGATTAGAATGGGCTAGCGATCTGAGTATTTTAGGTTAGTATTGTGCGGTCTGTAATATATTTGTGCCAGGGACGCCATATCAACGAGAATTGTTTATGCCTTTTTTCATCCCAACTAGCCAATTCTTCTAGCCTGTATATTTGTTCAACCTTCATTTCCCAGAGTGAGATATTTGGGGTCTTCGCAGATTTCCATAAGGATGTCACAAGTAACTTAGCCGAGGCCAGGAGCTGTCTAAGAAGGGTTAATTTTATTTTAGGGAAGTTATCTAGGAACAGAAACAGAAGGCAGATCTCCGGCGAGGTCAAGAGTTGCAAGTTTAAAATTGTATTAATAGTTTGAATTATTTTTGTCCAGAAGGGCTTAATCAATGTACAGTTCCACCACATGTGGAGCATAGTGCCCACATCAGAAGAGCATCTCCAGCAGTTAGGATCAAGTCCTTTGTAACATTTCTGAAGTTTTGATGGAGTCATATACCACCTGGAGAGAACTTTATAGCCATTCTCTTGTACTCTTAACACATCTAGAGGAGACTTTAGGTGCTAGTAGTCATCTTTTAATTTCAGATGGGGTGAAAGGCCTATTCAGATCCTGTTCCCACTTCATTACATATGGCAGTTTCTTAGGGGTTCTGGCTAGGCATAATTGTTTTTGTAGAGCTGATAACGTTCTTTTTTAGGGGTTTTTTTGCAGCTCTAAGTTTTTCAAAATCAGTCATTTCCCTAATATAATTTGGAGTTTTAAAGACTAGTTTTAAGTTAGACATAAATTTCTGGTACATAAAGGGGTGAAAAGAGATAGTATCTAGCATTTGATTGAGTTCTGCCAAGCAGGGCATGACCCCATTATCTGTAATTTTTTAGAGTGGTGTTATCAAGTTGCGAATTGAGTTGTGTATTGTGGCATTATGGGCTGGAGAAAGGAGAGAACTAGGTCTGTAACTTGTAGGAGAGGGGAGGGAAACGGGGAGCATATTTGTCTTATATGGGGATTGGACCAGATTTTAAAAGTAGTGGCGGTGAAAGGGTTTTTAATTGATGTATACCTAGTACTACTTGAGGGCGTGAGGATGAGCTGTCTAAGGGGGAATTTAAGGATTGTTTCTTCTACTTTAATCCATTGCTTCTGTGGTGGGAGCCTGATCCAATCCACGACTCTTTGGAGATGAGTGGCTTGTTGAAGTATCTTTAGATCTGGCAGATCTATACCTCCTTCAGAGTGTGGGAGGGATAATATTTGTAAGGGAAGTCTGGGTTTTTGGTTGTGCCACAGAAAACGGCTGAGGAGTTTTCGTATGTCAATGAAAAAAGAATTAGGTAGGTGGATTGGAAGGGCTTGCACTAGATAAGTTATTTTTGGCCATATCATACATTTAAGGAGAAGATTAGATACACTGCTCAGCAGACATTATCACACAGGAGAGGATTAGATACACGGCTCAGCAGACAGTATCACACAGGAGGGGATTAGATACACAGCTCAGCAGACAGTACCACACAGTATAAGATTAGATACACTGCTCAGCAGACAGTATCACAAAGGAGAGGATTAGAAACACTGCTCAGCAGACAGTATCACACAGGAGAGGATTAGATACAATGCTCAGTAGACAGTATCACACAGGAGAGGATTAGATACACGGCTCAAAAGACAGTATCACACAGGAGAGGATTAGATACACGGCTCAGCAGACAGTATCACACAGGAGAGGATTAGATACACGGCTCAGCAGATGGTATCACACATGAGAGGATTAGAGATACAGCTCAGCAGACAGTATCACACAGGAGAGGATTAGATACACAGCTCAGCAGACAGTATGACACAGGAGAGGATTAGATACATGGCTCAGCAGACAGTATCACACAGGGTAGGATTAGAGATACAGCTCAGCAGACAGTATCACATAGGAGTGGATTAGATACACAGCTCAGCATGACACAGGAGAGGATTAGATACACGGCTCAGCAGACAGTATCACACAGGAGAGGATTAGATACACAGCTCAGCAGACAGTATCACACAGGAGAGGATTAGATACACAGCTCAGCAGACAGTATCATACAGGGTAGGATTAGATACACTGCTCAGCAGACAGTATCACACAGGAGAGGATTAGATACACGGCTCAGCAGATAGTATCACTCAAGATAGGATTAGATGCACGGCTCAGCAGACAGTATCACAAAGGACAGGATTAGATACACAGCTCAGCAGACGGTATCACACAGGACAGGATTAGATACACAGCTCAGCAGACATTATCACACAGGAGAGGATTAGATACACAGCTCAGCAGACATTATCACACAGGAGAGGATTAGATACACGGCTCAGCAGACAGTATCACACAGGAGGGGATTAGATACACAGCTCAGCAGACAGTACCACACAGTATAAGATTAGATACACTGCTCAGCAGACAGTATCACACAGGAGGGGATTAGATACACAGCTCAGCAGACAGTACCACACAGTATAAGATTAGATACACAGCTCAGCAGACAGTATCAAACAGGAGGGGATTAGATACACAGCTCAGAAGACAGTATCACACAGTATAAGATTAGATACACTGCTCAGCAGATTATCACAGCATAGGATTAGATACACGGCTCAGCAGACAGTATCACACAGGAGAGGATTAGATACACAGCTCAGCAGACAGTATCACACAGGAGAGGATTAGATACACAGCTCAGCAGACAGTATCACACAGTATAAGATTAGATACACTGCTCAGCAGACAGTATCACACAGGAGAGGATTAGATACACAGCTCAGCAGACAATATCGCACAGGAGAGGATTAGATACACAGCTCAGCAGACGGTATCGCACAGGAGAGGATTAGATACACGGCTCCACAGACAGTATCACACAGGGTAGGATTAGAGATACAGCTCAGCAGACAGTATCACACAGGAGAGGATTAGATACACAGCTCAGCAGACAGTATTACACAGGAGAGGATTAGATACATGGCTCAGCAGACAGTATCACACAGGGTAGGATTAGAGATACAGCTCAGCAGACAGTATCACATAGGAGTGGATTAGATACACAGCTCAGCAGACAGTATGACACAGGAGAGGATTAGATACACGGCTCAGCAGACAGTATCACACAGGAGAGGATTAGATACACAGCTCAGCAGACAGTATCACACAGGAGAGGATTAGATACACAGCTCAGCAAACAGTATCATACAGGGTAGGATTAGATACACAGCTCAGCAGACAGTATCACACAGGAGAGGATTAGATACACGGCTCAGCAGATAGTATCACTCAAGATAGGATTAGATGCACGGCTCAGCAGACAGTATCACACAGGACAGGATTAGATACACAGCTCAGCAGACGGTATCACACAGGACAGGATTAGATACACAGCTCAGCAGACGTTATCACACAGGAGAGGATTAGATACACAGCTCAGCAGACATTATCACACAGGAGGGGATTAGATACATACACAGCTCAGCAGACAGTATCACACAGGACAGGATTAGATACATAGCTCAGCAGACGGTATCACACAGGAGTGGATTAGATACACGGCTCAGCAGACAGTATCACGAAAGATAGGATTAGATACACAGTTCATCAGACAGTATCACACAGGAGACGATTAGATACACAGCTCAGCAGACAGTATCACACATTACATGATTAGATACACAGCTCAGCAGACAGTATCACACAGGATGGGATTAGATACACGGCTCAGCAGACAGTATCACACAGGAGAGGATTAGATACACAGCTCAGCAGACAGTATCTCACAGGAGAGGATTAGATACATGGCTCAGCAGACAGTATCACACAGGATAGGATTAGATACACAGCTCAGCACACAGTATCACACAGGAGAGGATTAGATACACGGCTCAGCAGACAGTATCACACAGGAGAGGATTAGATACACAGCTCAGCAGACAGTATCACACAGGATAGGATTAGATACACTGCTCTGCAGATAGTATCACACAGGAGAGGATTAGATACACGGCTTAGCAGACAGTATCACACAGGAGAGGATTAGATACACGGCTCATCAGACAGTATCACACAGGATAGGATTAGATACACGGCTCAGCAGACAGTATCACACAGGATAGGATTAGATACACGGCTTAGCAGACAGTATCACACAGGAGAGGATTAGATACACGGCTCAGCAGACAGTATCACACAGGATAGGATTAGACACACAGCTCAGCAGACAGTATCACACAGGAGAGGATTAGATACATAGCTCAGCAGACGGTATCACACAGCACAGGTTTAGATATACAGCTCAGCAGACAGTATCACACAGTAGGGGATTAGATACACAGTTCAGCAGACAGTACCACACAGTATAAGATTAGATACACTGCTCAGCAGACAGTATCACACAGGAGAGGATTAGATACACAGCTCAGCAGACAGTATCACACAGGAGGGGATTAGATACACAGCTCAGCAGACAGTATCACACAGTATAAGATTAGATACACTGCTCAGCAGACAGTATCACACAGGAGAGGATTAGATACACAGCTCAGCAGACAGTATCGCACAGGAAAGGATTAGACACACTGCTCAGCAGACGGTATCGCACAGGAGAGGAATAGATACACGGCTCAGCAGACAGTATCGCACAGGAGAGGATTAGATACATAGCTCAGCAGACGGTATCACACAGCACAGGTTTAGATATATAGCTCAGCAGACAGTATCACACAGTAGGGGATTAGATACACAGTTCAGCAGACAGTACCACACAGTATAAGATTAGATACACTGCTCAGCAGACAGTATCACACAGGAGAGGATTAGATACACAGCTCAGCAGACAGTATCACACAGGAGGGGATTAGATACACAGCTCAGCAGACAGTATCACACAGTATAAGATTAGATACACTGCTCAGCAAACTATCACACAGCATAGGATTAGATACACGGCTCAGCAGACAGTATCACACAGGAGAGGATTAGATACACATCTCAGCAGACAGTATCACACAGGAGGGGATTAGATACACAGCTCAGGAGACAGTATCACACAGTATAAGATTAGATACACTGCTCAGCAGACAGTATCACACAGGAGAGGATTAGATACACAGCTCAGCAGACAGTATCGCACAGGAAAGGATTAGACACACTGCTCAGCAGACGGTATCGCACAGGAAAGGATTAGATACATAGCTCAGCAGACGGTATCACACAGGACAGGATTAGATGCACAGCTCAGCAGACAGTATCACACAGGAGAGGATTAGATACACAGCTCAGCTGACAGTATCACATAGGACAGGATTAGATACACAGTTCATCAGACAGTATCACACAGGAGTGGATTAGATACACGGCTCAGCAGACAGTATCACACAGGAGAGGATTAGATATATGACACAGCAGACAGTATCACACAGGAGAGGATTAGATACACAGCTCAGCTGACAGTATCACATAGGACAGGATTAGATACACAGTTCATCAGACAGTATCACACAGAGGATTAGATACACAGCTCAGCAGACAGTAACGCACAGGAGAGGATTAGATACACAGCTCAGCTGACAGTATCACATAGGACAGGATTAGATACACAGTTCATCAGACGGTATCACACAGGAGAGGATTAGATACACGGCTCAGCAGACAGTATCACACAGGAGAGGATTAGATACACAGCTCAGCAGATGGTATTACACAGGATAGGATTAGATACACAGCTCAGCAGACAGTATCACACAGGATAGGATTAGATACACGGCTCAGCAGACATTGTCACACAGGAGATGATTAGATACACAGCATAGGATTAGATACACAGCTCAGCAGACAGTATCACACAGCATAGGATTAGATACACTTCTCAGCAGACAGATTCACACAGAAGGGGATTAGATACACAGCTCAGCAGACAGTATCACACAGGAGAGGATTAGATACACAGTTCATCAGACAGCATCACACAGGAGAGGATTAGATACACTGCTCAGCAGACGGTATCACACAGGACAGGATTAGATGCATAGCTCAGCAGACGGTATCACACAGGACAAGATTAGATACACAGCTCAGCAGACAGTATCACAAAGGAGAGGATTAGATACACAGCTCAGCAGACAGTATCACACAGGAGAGGATTAGATACACAGCTCAGCAGACAGTATCACACAGGAGAGGATTAGATACACAGTTCATCAGACAGTATCACACAGGAGAGGATTAGATACACAGCTCAGCAGACAGTATCACACAGCATAGGATTAGATACACAGCTCAGCAGACTGTATCACACGGGTGGATTAGATACACGGCTCAGCAGACTGTATCGCACAGGGCGGGATTAGATACACAGCTCAGCAGACAGTATCACACAGGATAGGATTAGATACACAGTTCATCAGACAGTATCACACAGGAGCGGATTAGATACACAGCTCAGCAGACAGTATCACACAGAGGATTACATACACAGCTCAGCACACAGTATCACACAGGAAAGGATTAGATACACTGCTCAGCAGAGAGTATCGCACAGGAGAGGATTAGATACACAGCTCAGCAGCCGGTATCACACAGGAGAGTATTAGATACACTGCTCAGCAGACGGTATCACACAGGAGACGATTAGATACACGGTTGAGCAGACAGTATCACACAGGGTAGGATTAGAGATACAGCTCAACAGACAGTATCACACAGCATAGGATTAGATACACAGCTCAGCAGACAGTATCACACAGCATAGGATTAGATACACAGCACAGCAGTCAGTATCACACAGGAGAGGATTTGATACACAGCTCAGCAGACAGTATCACACAGGACAGGATTAGATACACAGCTCAGCTGACAATATCACACAGGAGAGGATTAGATACACAGCTCACCTGACACTATCACACAGTAGAGGATTATATACATGGCTCAGCAGACAGTATCACACAGGATAGGCTTAGATACACAGCTCAGCAGGCAGTATCACACAGGAAAGGATTAGATACACAGCTCAGCAAACAGTATCACACAGGAGAGGATTAGATACATAGCTCAGCAGACAGTATCACACAGGAGAGGATTAGATACACAGCTCAGCAGACAGTATCACACAGGAAAGGATTAGATACACAGCTCAGCAGATGGTATCACACAGGATAGGATTAGATACACAACTCAGCTGACAATATCACACAGCACAGGATTAGATATAAAGCTCAGCAGAAAGTATCACACAGGAGTGGATTAGATACACGGCTCAGCAGACAGTATCACACAGGAGAGGATTAGATACACAGCTCAGCAGACAGTATCACACAGGAGTGGATTAGATACACGGCTCAGCAGACAGTATCACACAGGATAGGATTAGATACACAGTTCATCAGACAGTATCACACAGGAGTGGATTAGATACACGGCTCAGCAGACAGTATCGCACAGGGCGGGATTAGATACACAGCTCAGCAGACAGTATCACACAGGAGTGGATTAGATCCACGGCTCAGCAGACAGTATCGCACAGGGCGGGATTAGATACACGACTCAGCAGACAGTATCACACAGGATAGGATTAGATACACTGCTCATCAGATAGTATCACACAGGATAGGATTAGATGCACAGCTCAGCAGACAGTATCACAAAGGAGAGGATTAGATACATAGCTCAGCGGACTGTATCACACAGGACAGGATTAGATACACAGCTCAGCAGACAGTATCACACAGGAGAGGATTAGATACACGGCTCAGCAGACATTATCACACAGGAGAGGATTAGATACACAGCTCAGCAGATGGTATCACACAAGATAGGATTAGATACACTGCTCAGCAGATAGTATCACACAGTAGAGGATTAGATACACGGCTCAGCAGACAGTATCACACAGGAGAGGATTAGATACACTGCTCAGCAGATAGTATCACACAGGAGAGGATTAGATACACAGCTCAGCAGACAGTATCACAAAGGATAGGATTAGATACACAGCTCAGCAGCTGGTATCACACAGGATAGGTTTAGATACACTGCTCAGCAGATGGTATCACACAGGATATGATTAGATACAGGGCTCAGCAGACAGTATCACACAGGAGAGGATTAGTTACACGGCTCAGCAGATGGTATCACACAGGATAGGATTAGATACACAGCTCAGCAGACAGTATCACACAGGGCAGGATTAGATACACGGTTCAGCAGACAGTATGACACAGGGTAGGATTAGATACACAGCTCAGCAGACAGTATCACACAGGAGAGGATTTGATACACAGCTCAGCAGACAGTATCACACAGGAGAGGATTAGATACACAGCTCAGCAGATGGTATCGCACAGGATAGGATTAGATACACTGCTCAGCAGACAGTATCACACAGGAGAGGATTTGATACACAGCTCAGCAGACAGTATCACACAGGAGAGGATTAGATACACGGCTCAGCAGATGGTATCACACCGGATAGGATTAGATACACGGCTCAGCAGACAGTATCACACAGGAGAGGATTTGATACACAGCTCAGCAGACAGTATCACACAGGAGAGGATTAGATACACAGCTCAGCAGATGGTATCGCACAGGATAGGATTAGATACACTGCTCAGCAGACAGTATCACATAGGGCAGGATTAGATACACGGTTCAGCAGACAGTATCACACAGGGTAGGATTAGATACACGGCTCAGCAGACAGTATCACACAGGAGAGGATTTGATACACAGCTCAGCAGACAGTATCACACAGGAGAGGATTAGATACACAGCTCAGCAGATGGTATCACACAGGATAGAATTAGATACACTGCTCAGCAGACAGTATCACACAGGGCAGGATTAGATACACGGTTCAGCAGACAGTATCACACAGGGTAGGATTAGATACACGGCTCAGCAGACAGTATCACACAGGAGAGGATTAGATACACAGCTCAGCAGACAGTATCACACAGGAGAGGATTAGATACACGGCTCAGCAGACAGTATCACACAGGAGAGGATTAGATACACGGCTCAGCAGACAGTATCACATAGGATTAGATGCACAGCTCAGCAGACAGTATCACACAGAAGAGGATTAGATACACGGCTCATCAGAGAGTATCGCACAGGAGAGGATTAGATACATAGCTCATCAGACAGTATCACACAGGACAGGATTAGATACACAGCTCAGCAGACAGTATCACACAGGAGAGGATTAGATACATAGCTCATCAGACAGTATCACACAGGACAGGATTAGATACACGGCTCAGCAGACAGTATCACACAGGAGAGGATTAGATACACAGCTCAGCTGACAGTATCACACAGGACAGGATTAGATACACAGCTCAGCAGACAGTATCACACAGGAGAGGATTAGATACACTGCTCAGCAGACAGTATCACACAGGAGAGGATTAGATACACAGCTCAGCAGACAGTATCGCACAGGAGAGGATTAGATACACAGCTCAGCAGCCGGTATCATACAGGAGAGGATTAGATACACTGCTCAGCAGACGGTATCACACAGGAGAGGATTAGATACACGGTTGAGCAGACAGTATCACACAGGGTAGGATTAGAAATACAGCTTAGCAGACAGTATCACACAGCATAGGATTAGATACACAGCTCAGCAGACAGTATCACACAGCATAGGATTAGATACACAGCACAGCAGTCAGTATCACACAGGAGAGGATTTGATACACAGCTCAGCAGACAGTATCACACAGGAGAGGATTAGATACACGGATCAGCAGATGGTATCAAACAGGATGGAATTAGATACACTGCTCAGCAGACAGTATCACACAGGACAGGATTAGATACACTGCTCAGCTGACAATATCACACAGGAGAGGATTAGATACACAGCTCACCTAACAGTATCACACAGTAGAGGATTATATACATGGCTCAGCAGACAGTATCACACAGGATAGGCTTAGATACACAGCTCAGCAGACAGTATCACACAGGAGAGGATTAGATACATAGCTCAGCAGACAGTATCACACAGGAGAGGATTAGATACACAGCTCAGCAGACAGTATCACACAGGAAAGGATTAGATACACAGCTCAGTAGATGGTATCACACAGGATAGGATTAGATACACAACTCAGCTGACAGTATCACACAGCACAGGATTAGATACAAAGCTCAGCAGATAGTATCACACAGGAGTGGATTAGATACACGGCTCAGCAGACAGTATCGCACAGGGCGGGATTAGATACACGGCTCAGCAGACAGTATCACACAGGATAGGATTAGATACACAGTTCATCAGACAGTATCACACAGGAGTGGATTAGATACACGGCTCAGCAGACAGTATCGCACAGGGCGGGATTAGATACACAGATCAGCAGACAGTATCACACAGGAGTGGATTAGATCCACGGCTCAGCAGACAGTATCGCACAGGGCGGGATTAGATACACGGCTCAGCAGACAGTATCACACAGGATAGGATTAGATACACTGCTCAGCAGATAGTATCACACAGGATAGGATTAGATGCACAGCCCAGCAGACAGTATCACATAGGAGAGGATTAGATACACTGCTCAGCAGATAGTATCACACAGGAGAGGTTTAGATACACAGCTCAGCAGACAGTATCACAAAGGATAAGATTAGATACACTGCTCAGCAGATGGTATCACACAGGATATGATTAGATACAGGGCTCAGCAGACAGTATCACACAGGAGAGGATTAGTTACACGGCTCAGCAGATGGTATCACACAGGATAGGATTAGATACACAGCTCAGCAGACAGTATCACACAGGGCAGGATTAGATACACGGTTCAGCAGACAGTATCACACAGGGCAGGATTAGATACACGGTTCAGCAGACAGTATCACACAGGGTAGGATTAGATACACGGCTCAGCAGACAGTATCACACAGGAGAGGATTTGATACACAGCTCAGCAGACAGTATCACACAGGAGAGGATTAGATACACAGCTCAGCAGATGGTATCACACAGGATAGGATTAGATACACTGCTCAGCAGACAGTATCACACAGGGAAGGATTAGATACACGGTTCAGCAGACAGTATCATACAGGAGGGGATTAGATACACAGCTCAGCAGACAGTATCACACAGCATAGGATTACATACACGGCTCAGCAGACAGTATCACACAGGAGAGGATTAGATACACAGCTCAGCAGACAGTATCACACAGGGTAGGATTAGATACACGGCTCAGCAGACAGTATCACACAGGAGAGGATTTGATACACAGCTCAGCAGACAGTATCACACAGGAGAGGATTAGATACACAGCTCAGCAGATGGTATCACACAGGATAGAATTAGATACATGGCTCAGCAGACAGTATCACACAGGGCAGGATTAGATACACGGTTCAGCAGACAGTATCACACAGGGTAGGATTAGATACACGGCTCAGCAGACAGTATCACACAGGAGAGGATTAGATACACAGCTCAGCAGACAGTATCACACAGGAGAGGATTAGATACACGGCTCAGCAGACAGTATCACACAGGAGAGGATTAGATACACTGCTCAGCAGATAGTATCACACAGGATAGGATTAGATGCACAGCTCAGCAGACAGTATCACACAGGAGAGGATTAGATACACGGCTCATCAGACAGTATCGCACAGGAGAGGATTAGATACATAGCTCATCAGACAGTATCACACAGGACAGGATTAGATACACGGCTCAGCAGACAGTATCACACCGGATAGGATTAGATACACAGCTCAGCAGACAGTATCACACCGGATAGGATTAGATACACAGCTCAGCAGACAGTATCACACTGGATAGGATTAGATACACAGCTCAGCAGACAGTATCACACCGAATAGGATTAGATACACAGCTCAGCAGACAGTATCACACCGAATAGGATTAGATACACAGCTCAGCAGACAGTATCACACAGGAGAAGATTAGATACACAGCTCAGCAGACAGTATCACACAGGAGAGGATTAGATACACAGCTCAGCAGACAGTATCACACAGGAGAGGATTAGATACAATGCTCAGTAGACAGTATCACACAGGAGAGGATTAGATACACGGCTCAGCAGACAGTATCACACAGAAGAGGATTAGATACACGGCTCAGCAGACGGTATCACACAGGAGAGGATTAGATACACGGCTCAGCAGATGGTATCACACAGGAGAGGATTAGAGATACAGCTCAGCAGACAGTATCACACAGGAGAGGATTAGATACACAGCTCAGCAGACAGTATGACACAGGAGAGGATTAGATGCACAGCTCAGCAGACAGTATCACACAGGAGAGGATTAGATACACGGCTCAGCAGACAGTATCAGACAGAAGAGGATTAGATACACAGCTCATCAGACAGTATCACACAGGAGAGGATTAGATACACGGCTCAGCAGACAGTATCAGACAGAAGAGGATTAGATACACAGCTCATCAGACAGTATCACACAGGAGAGGATTAGATACACGGCTCAGCAGACAGTATCACACAGGAGAGGATTAGAAACACTGCTCAGCAGACAGTATCACACAGGAGAGGATTAGATACAATGCTCAGTAGACAGTATCACACAGGAGAGGATTAGATACACGGCTCAGCAGACAGTATCACACAGGAGAGGATTAGATACACGGCTCAGCAGATGGTATCACACAGGAGAGGATTAGAGATACAGCTCAGCAGACAGTATCACACAGGAGAGGATTAGATACACAGCTCAGCAGACAGTATGACACAGGAGAGGATTAGATACATGGCTCAGCAGACAGTATCACACAGGGTAGGATTAGAGATACAGCTCAGCAGACAGTATCACACAGGGTAGGATTAGAGATACAGCTCAGCAGACAGTATCACATAGGATAAGATTAGATACACAGCTCAGCAGACAGTATCACACAGGAAAGGATTAGATACAATGCTCAGTAGACAGTATCACACAGGAGAGGATTAGATACATGGCTCAGCAGACAGTATCACACAGGAGAGGATTAGATACACGGCTCAGCAGACAGTATCACACAGGAGAGGATTAGATACACGGCTCAGCAGATGGTATCACACAGGAGAGGATTAGAGATACAGCTCAGCAGACAGTATCACACAGGAGAGGATTAGATACACAGCTCAGCAGACAGTACGACACAGGAGAGGATTAGATACATGGCTCAGCAGACAGTATCACACAGGGTAGGATTAGAGATACAGCTCAGCAGACAGTATCACATAGGATAGGATTAGATACACAGCTCAGCAGACAGTATCACACAGGAGAGGATTAGATACACAGCTCAGCAGACAGTATCACACAGGAAAGGATTAGATACACAGCTCAGCAGATGGTATCACACAGGATAGGATTAGATACACAGCTCAGCAGACAGTATCACACAGGAAAGGATTAGATGCACAGCTCAGCAGACAGTATCACACAGGAGAGGATTAGATACACAGCTCAGCAGACAGTATCATACAGGGTAGGATTAGATACACAGCTCAGCAGACAGTATCATACAGGAGAGGATTAGATACACGGCTCAGCAGATAGTATCACTCAAGATAGGATTAGATGCACGGCTCAGCAGACAGTATCACACAGGACAGGATTAGATACACAGCTCAGCAGACGGTATCACACAGGACAGGATTAGATACACAGCTCAGCAGACATTATCACACAGGAGAGGATTAGATACACAGCTCAGCAGACATTATCACACAGGAGAGGATTAGATACACGGCTCAGCAGACAGTATCACACAGGAGGGGATTAGATACACAGCTCAGCAGACAGTACCACACAGTATAAGATTAGATACACTGCTCAGCAGACATTATCACACAGGAGAGGATTAGATACACAGCTCAGCAGACAGTATCACACAGGAGAGGATTAGATACAATGCTCAGTAGACAGTATCACACAGGAGAGGATTAGATACACGGCTCAGCAGACAGTATCACACAGGAGAGGATTAGATACACGGCTCAGCAGACAGTATCACACAGGAGAGGATTAGATACACGGCTCAGCAGATGGTATCACACAGGAGAGGATTAGAGATACAGCTCAGCAGACAGTATCACACAGGAGAGGATTAGATACACAGCTCAGCAGACAGTATGACACAGGAGAGGATTAGATACATGGCTCAGCAGACAGTATCACACAGGGTAGGATTAGAGATACAGCTCAGCAGACAGTATCACATAGGAGTGGATTAGATACACAGCTCAGCAGACAGTATGACACAGGAGAGGATTAGATACACGGCTCAGCAGACAGTATCACACAGGAGAGGATTAGATACACAGCTCAGCAGACAGTATCACACAGGAGAGGATTAGATACACAGCTCAGCAGACAGTATCATACAGGGTAGGAGTAGATACACTGCTCAGCAGACAGTATCACACAGGAGAGGATTAGATACATGGCTCAGCAGATAGTATCACTCAAGATAGGATTAGATGCACGGCTCAGCAGACAGTATCACAAAGGACAGGATTAGATACACAGCTCAGCAGACGGTATCACACAGGAGAGGATTAGATACACAGCTCAGCAGACATTATCACACAGGAGAGGATTAGATACACGGCTCAGCAGACAGTATCACACAGGAGGGGATTAGATACACAGCTCAGCAGACAGTACCACACACTATAAGATTAGATACACTGCTCAGCAGACAGTATCACACAGGAGGGGATTAGATACACAGCTCAGCAGACAGTATCAAACAGGAGGGGATTAGATACACAGCTCAGAAGACAGTATCACACAGTATAAGATTAGATACACTGCTCAGCAGATTATCACAGCATAGGATTAGATACACGGCTCAGCAGACAGTATCACACAGGAGAGGATTAGATACACAGCTCAGCAGACAGTATCACACAGGAGAGGATTAGATACACAGCTCAGCAGACAGTATCACACAGTATAAGATTAGATACACTGCTCAGCAGACAGAATCACACAGGAGAGGATTAGATACACAGCTCAGCAGACAATATCGCACAGGAGAGGATTAGATGCACAGCTCAGCAGACGGTATCGCACAGGAGAGGATTAGATACACAGCTCAGCAGACGGTATCACACAGGAGAGGATTAGATACACAGCTCAGCAGACAGTATCACAAAGGATAGGATTAGATACACATCTCAGCAGCTGGTATCACACAGGATAGGTTTAGATACACTGCTCAGCAGATGGTATCACACAGGATATGATTAGATACAGGGCTCAGCAGACAGTATCACACAGGAGAGGATTAGTTACACGGCTCAGCAGATGGTATCACACAGGATAGGATTAGATACACAGCTCAGCAGACAGTATCACACAGGGCAGGATTAGATACACGGTTCAGCAGACAGTATCACACAGGGTAGGATTAGATACACGGCTCAGCAGACAGTATCACACAGGAGAGGATTTGATACACAGCTCAGCAGACAGTATCACACAGGAGAGGATTAGATAAACAGCTCAGCAGATGGTATCGCACAGGATAGGATTAGATACACTGCTCAGCAGACAGTATCACACAGGGCAGGATTAGATACACGGTTCAGCAGACAGTATCACACAGGGTAGGATTAGATACACGGCTCAGCAGACAGTATCACACAGGAGAGGATTTGATACACAGCTCAGCAGACAGTATCACACAGGAGAGGATTAGATACACAGCTCAGCAGATGGTATCACACAGGATAGAATTAGATACACTGCTCAGCAGACAGTATCACACAGGGCAGGATTAGATACACGGTTCAGCAGACAGTATCACACAGGGTAGGATTAGATACACGGCTCAGCAGACAGTATCACACAGGAGAGGATTAGATACACAGCTCAGCAGACAGTATCACACAGGAGAGGATTAGATACACGGCTCAGCAGACAGTATCACACAGGAGAGGATTAGATACACTGCTCAGCAGATAGTATCACATAGGATTAGATGCACAGCTCAGCAGACAGTATCGCACAGGAGAGGATTAGATACATAGCTCATCAGACAGTATCACACAGGACAGGATTAGATACACAGCTCAGCAGACAGTATCACACAGGAGAGGATTAGATACATAGCTCATCAGACAGTATCACACAGGACAGGATTAGATACACGGCTCAGCAGACATTATCACACAGGAGAGGATTAGATACACAGCTCAGCTGACAGTATCACACAGGACAGGATTAGATACACAGCTCAGCAGACAGTATCACACAGGAGAGGATTAGATACACTGCTCAGCAGACAGTATCACACAGGAGAGGATTAGATACACAGCTCAGCAGACAGTATCGCACAGGAGAGGATTAGATACACAGCTCAGCAGCCGGTATCACACAGGAGAGGATTAGATACACTGCTCAGCAGACGGTATCACACAGGAGAGGATTAGATACACGGTTGAGCAGACAGTATCACACAGGGTAGGATTAGAAATACAGCTCAGCAGACAGTATCACACAGCATAGGATTAGATACACAGCTCAGCAGACAGTATCACACAGCATAGGATTAGATACACAGCTCAGCAGACAGTATCACACAGCATATGATTAGATACACAGCACAGCAGTCAGTATCACACAGGAGAGGATTTGATACACAGCTCAGCAGACAGTATCACACAGGAGAGGATTAGATACACGGATCAGCAGATGTTATCAAACAGGATGGAATTAGATACACTGCTCAGCAGACAGTATCACACAGGACAGGATTAGATACACTGCTCAGCTGACAATATCACACAGGAGAGGATTAGATACACAGCTCACCTAACAGTATCACACAGTAGAGGATTATATACATGGCTCAGCAGACAGTATCACACAGGATAGGCTTAGATACACAGCTCAGCAGGCAGTATCACACAGGAGAGGATTAGATACATAGCTCAGCAGACAGTATCACACAGGAGAGGATTAGATACACAGCTCAGCAGACAGTATCACACAGGAAAGGATTAGATACACAGCTCAGCAGATGGTATCACACAGGATAGGATTAGATACACAACTCAGCTGACAGTATCACACAGCACAGGATTAGATACAAAGCTCAGCAGATAGTATCACACAGGAGTGGATTAGATACACGGCTCAGCAGACAGTATCGCACAGGGCGGGATTAGATACACGGCTCAGCAGACAGTATCACACAGGATAGGATTAGATACACAGTTCATCAGACAGTATCACACAGGAGTGGATTAGATACACGGCTCAGCAGACAGTATCGCACAGGGCGGGATTAGATACACAGATCAGCAGACAGTATCACACAGGAGTGGATTAGATCCACGGCTCAGCAGACAGTATCGCACAGGGCGGGATTAGATACACGGCTCAGCAGACAGTATCACACAGGATAGGATTAGATACACTGCTCAGCAGATAGTATCACACAGGATAGGATTAGATGCACAGCCCAGCAGACAGTATCACATAGGAGAGGATTAGATACACTGCTCAGCAGATAGTATCACACAGGAGAGGTTTAGATACACAGCTCAGCAGACAGTATCACAAAGGATAAGATTAGATACACTGCTCAGCAGATGGTATCACACAGGATATGATTAGATACAGGGCTCAGCAGACAGTATCACACAGGAGAGGATTAGTTACACGGCTCAGCAGATGGTATCACACAGGATAGGATTAGATACACAGCTCAGCAGACAGTATCACACAGGGCAGGATTAGATACACGGTTCAGCAGACAGTATCACACAGGGTAGGATTAGATACACGGCTCAGCAGACAGTATCACACAGCATAGGATTAGATACACAGCTCAGCAGCCGGTATCACACAGGAGAGGATTTGATACACAGCTCAGCAGACAGTATCACACAGGAGAGGATTAGATACACAGCTCAGCAGATGGTATCACACAGGATAGGATTAGATACACTGCTCAGCAGACAGTATCACACAGGGCAGGATTAGATACACGGTTCAGCAGACAGTATCATACAGGAGGGGATTAGATACACAGCTCAGCAGACAGTATCACACAGCATAGGATTAGATACACGGCTCAGCAGACAGTATCACACAGGAGAGGATTAGATACACAGCTCAGCAGACAGTATCACACAGGGTAGGATTAGATACACGGCTCAGCAGACAGTATCACACAGGAGAGGATTTGATACACTGCTCAGCAGATAGTATCACACAGGATAGGATTAGATGCACAGCCCAGCAGACAGTATCACATAGGAGAGGATTAGATACACAGCTCAGCAGATGGTATCACACAGGATAGAATTAGATACATGGCTCAGCAGACAGTATCACACAGGGCAGGATTAGATACACGGTTCAGCAGACAGTATCACACAGGGTAGGATTAGATACACGGCTCAGCAGACAGTATCACACAGGAGAGGATTAGATACACAGCTCAGCAGACAGTATCACACAGGAGAGGATTAGATACACGGCTCAGCAGACAGTATCACACAGGAGAGGATTAGATACACTGCTCAGCAGATAGTATCACACAGGATAGGATTAGATGCACAGCTCAGCAGACAGTATCACACAGGAGAGGATTAGATACACGGCTCATCAGACAGTATCGCACAGGAGAGGATTAGATACATAGCTCATCAGACAGTATCACACAGGACAGGATTAGATACACAGCTCAGCAGACAGTATCACACAGGAGAGGATTAGATACATAGCTCATCAGACAGTATCACACAGGAGAGGATTAGATACACGGCTCAGCAGACAGTATCACACCGGATAGGATTAGATACACAGCTCAGCAGACAGTATCACACCGGATAGGATTAGATACACAGCTCAGCAGACAGTATCACACTGGATAGGATTAGATACACAGCTCAGCAGACAGTATCACACCGAATAGGATTAGATACACAGCTCAGCAGACAGTATCACACCGAATAGGATTAGATACACTGCTCAGCAGACAGTATCACACAGGAGAGGATTAGATACAATGCTCAGTAGACAGTATCACACAGGAGAGGATTAGATACACGGCTCAGCAGACAGTATCACACAGAAGAGGATTAGATACACGGCTCAGCAGACAGTATCACACAGGAGAGGATTAGATACACGGCTCAGCAGATGGTATCACACAGGAGAGGATTAGAGATACAGCTCAGCAGACAGTATCACACAGGAGAGGATTAGATACACAGCTCAGCAGACAGTATGACACAGGAGAGGATTAGATGCACAGCTCAGCAGACAGTATCACACAGGAGAGGATTAGATACACGGCTCAGCAGACAGTATCAGACAGAAGAGGATTAGATACACAGCTCATCAGACAGTATCACACAGGAGAGGATTAGATACACGGCTCAGCAGACAGTATCAGACAGAAGAGGATTAGATACACAGCTCATCAGACAGTATCACACAGGAGAGGATTAGATACACGGCTCAGCAGACAGTATCACACAGGAGAGGATTAGATACACGGCTCAGCAGATGGTATCACACAGGAGAGGATTAGAGATACAGCTCAGCAGACAGTATCACACAGGAGAGGATTAGATACACAGCTCAGCAGACAGTATGACACAGGAGAGGATTAGATACATGGCTCAGCAGACAGTATCACACAGGGTAGGATTAGAGATACAGCTCAGCAGACAGTATCACATAGGATAGGATTAGATACACAGCTCAGCAGACAGTATCACACAGGAGAGGATTAGATACACAGCTCAGCAGACAGTATCACACAGGAAAGGATTAGATACACAGCTCAGCAGATGGTATTACACAGGATAGTATTAGATACACAGCTCAGCAGACAGTATCACACAGGAAAGGATTAGATGCACAGCTCAGCAGACAGTATCACACAGGAGAGGATTAGATACACAGCTCAGCAGACAGTATCATACAGGGTAGGATTAGATACACAGCTCAGCAGACAGTATCATACAGGAGAGGATTAGATACACGGCTCAGCAGATAGTATCACTCAAGATAGGATTAGATGCACGGCTCAGCAGACGGTATCACACAGGACAGGATTAGATACACAGCTCAGCAGACGGTATCACACAGGACAGGATTAGATACACAGCTCAGCAGACATTATCACACAGGAGAGGATTAGATACACAGCTCAGCAGACATTATCACACAGGAGAGGATTAGATACACGGCTCAGCAGACAGTATCACACAGGAGGGGATTAGATACACAGCTCAGCAGACAGTACCACACAGTATAAGATTAGATACACTGCTCAGCAGACATTATCACACAGGAGAGGATTAGATACACAGCTCAGCAGACAGTATCACACAGGAGAGGATTAGATACAATGCTCAGTAGACAGTATCACACAGGAGAGGATTAGATACACGGCTCAGCAGACAGTATCACACAGGAGAGGATTAGATACACGGCTCAGCAGACAGTATCACACAGGAGAGGATTAGATACACGGCTCAGCAGATGGTATCACACAGGAGAGGATTAGAGATACAGCTCAGCAGACAGTATCACACAGGAGAGGATTAGATACACAGCTCAGCAGACAGTATGACACAGGAGAGGATTAGATACATGGCTCAGCAGACAGTATCACACAGGGTAGGATTAGAGATACAGCTCAGCAGACAGTATCACATAGGAGTGGATTAGATACACAGCTCAGCAGACAGTATGACACAGGAGAGGATTAGATACACGGCTCAGCAGACAGTATCACACAGGAGAGGATTAGATACACAGCTCAGCAGACAGTATCACACAGGAGAGGATTAGATACACAGCTCAGCAGACAGTATCATACAGGGTAGGATTAGATACACTGCTCAGCAGACAGTATCACACAGGAGAGGATTAGATACACGGCTCAGCAGATAGTATCACTCAAGATAGGATTAGATGCACGGCTCAGCAGACAGTATCACAAAGGACAGGATTAGATACACAGCTCAGCAGACGGTATCACACAGGAGAGGATTAGATACACAGCTCAGCAGACATTATCACACAGGAGAGGATTAGATACACGGCTCAGCAGACAGTATCACACAGGAGGGGATTAGATACACAGCTCAGCAGACAGTACCACACACTATAAGATTAGATACACTGCTCAGCAGACAGTATCACACAGGAGGGGATTAGATACACAGCTCAGCAGACAGTATCAAACAGGAGGGGATTAGATACACAGCTCAGAAGACAGTATCACACAGTATAAGATTAGATACACTGCTCAGCAGATTATCACAGCGTAGGATTAGATACACGGCTCAGCAGACAGTATCACACAGGAGAGGATTAGATACACAGCTCAGCAGACAGTATCACACAGGAGAGGATTAGATACACAGCTCAGCAGACAGTATCACACAGTATAAGATTAGATACACTGCTCAGCAGACAGTATCACACAGGAGAGGATTAGATACACAGCTCAGCAGACAATATCGCACAGGAGAGGATTAGATACACAGCTCAGCAGACGGTATCGCACAGGAGAGGATTAGATACACGGCTCCACAGACAGTATCACACAGGGTAGGATTAGAGATACAGCTCAGCAGACAGTATCACACAGGAAAGAATTAGATACATAGCTCAGCAGACGGTATCACACAGGAGAGGATTAGATACACAGCTCAGCAGACAGTATGACACAGGAGAGGATTAGATACATGGCTCAGCAGACAGTATCACACAGGGTAGGATTAGAGATACAGGTCAGCAGACAGTATCACATAGGAGTGGATTAGATACACAGCTCAGCAGACAGTATGACACAGGAGAGGATTAGATACACGGCTCAGCAGACAGTATCACACAGGAGAGGATTAGATACACAGCTCAGCAGACAGTATCACACATGAGAGGATTAGATACACAGCTCAGCAAACAGTATCATACAGGGTAGGATTAGATACACAGCTCAGCAGACAGTATCACACAGGAGAGGATTAGATACACGGCTCAGCAGATAGTATCACTCAAGATAGGATTAGATGCACGGCTCAGCAGACAGTATCACACAGGACAGGATTAGATACACAGCTCAGCAGACGGTATCACACAGGACAGGATTAGATACACAGCTCAGCAGACATTATCACACAGGAGAGGATTAGATACACAGCTCAGCAGACATTATCACACAGGAGGGGATTAGATACATACACAGCTCAGCAGACAGTATCACACAGGACAGGATTAGATACATAGCTCAGCAGACGGTATCACACAGGAGTGGATTAGATACACGGCTCAGCAGACAGTATCACGAAAGATAGGATTAGATACACAGTTCATCAGACAATATCACACAGGAGACGATTAGATACACAGCTCAGCAGACAGTATCACACATTACATGATTAGATACACAGCTCAGCAGACAGTATCACACAGGATGGGATTAGATACACGGCTCAGCAGACAGTATCACACAGGAGAGGATTAGATACACAGCTCAGCAGACAGTATCTCACAGGAGAGGATTAGATACATGGCTCAGCAGACAGTATCACACAGGATAGGATTAGATACACAGCTCAGCAGACAGTATCTCACAGGAGAGGATTAGATACATGGCTCAGCAGACAGTATCACACAGGATAGGATTAGATACACAGCTCAGCACACAGTATCACACAGGAGAGGATTAGATACATAGCTCAGCAGACGGTATCACACAGCACAGGTTTAGATATACAGCTCAGCAGACAGTATCACACAGTAGGGGATTAGATACACAGTTCAGCAGACAGTACCACACAGTATAAGATTAGATACACTGCTCAGCAGACAGTATCACACAGGAGAGGATTAGATACACAGCTCAGCAGACAGTATCGCACAGGAAAGGATTAGACACACTGCTCAGCAGACAGTATCGCACAGGAGAGGATTAGATACACGGCTCAGCAGACAGTATCGCACAGGAGAGGATTAGATACACAGCTCAGCAGACAGTATCACACAGGAAAGGATTAGATACACTGCTCAGCAGACAGTATCACACAGGACAGGATTAGATGCACAGCTCAGCAGACAGTATCACACAGGAGAGGATTAGATACACAGCTCAGCTGACAGTATCACATAGGACAGGATTAGATACACAGTTCATCAGACAGTATCACACAGGAGTGGATTAGATACACGGCTCAGCAGACAGTATCGCACAAGGCGGGATTAGATATATGACACAGCAGACAGTATCACACAGGAGAGGATTAGATACACAGCTCAGCAGACAGTAACGCACAGGAGAGGATTAGATACACAGCTCAGCACACAGTATCACACAGGAGAGGATTAGATACACGGCTCAGCAGACAGTATCACACAGGAGAGGATTAGATACACAGCTCAGCAGACAGTATCACACAGGATAGGAATAGATACACTGCTCAGCAGATGGTATTACACAGGATAGGATTAGATACACAGCTCATCAGACAGTATCACACAGGATAGGATTAGATACACGGCTCAGCAGACATTGTCACACAGGAGATGATTAGATACACAGCATAGGATTAGATACACAGCTCAGCAGACAGTATCACACAGCATAGGATTAGATACACTTCTCAGCAGACAGAATCACACAGAAGGGGATTAGATACACAGCTCAGCAGACGGTATCACAGGATAAGATTAGATACACTGCTCAGCAGACGGTATCACACAGGACAGGATTAGATGCATAGCTCAGCAGACGGTATCACACAGGACAAGATTAGATACACAGCTCAGCAGACAGTATCACAAAGGAGAGGATTAGATAAACAGCTCAGCAGACAGTATCACACAGGAGAGGATTAGATACACAGCTCAGCAGACAGTATCACAAAGGAGAGGATTAGATAAACAGCTCAGCAGACAGTATCACACAGGAGAGGATTAGATACACGGCTCAGCAGATGGTATCACACAGGAGAGGATTAGAGATACAGCTCAGCAGACAGTATCACACAGGAGAGGATTAGATACACAGCTCAGCAGACAGTATCACACAGGAGAGGATTAGATACACAGTTCATCAGACAATATCACACAGGAGTGGATTAGATACACAGCTCAGCAGACAGTATCACACAGGAGAGGATTAGAAACACAGTTCATCAGACAGTATCACACAGGAGAGGATTAGATGCACAGCTCAGCAGACAGTATCACACAGCATAGGATTAGATACACAGCTCAGCAGACTGTATCACACGGGTGGATTAGATACACGGCTCAGCAGACTGTATCGCACAGGGCGGGCTTAGATACACGGCTCAGCAGACTGTATCGCACAGGGCGGGATTAGATACACGGCTCAGCAGACAGTATCGCACAGGATAGGATTAGATACACAGCTCAGCAGACAGTATCACACAGGATAGGATTAGATACATGGCTCAGCAGACAGTATCACACAGGAGAGGATTAGATACACAGCTCAGCAGACAGTATCACACAGGAGCGGATTAGATACACAGCTCAGCAGACCGTATCACACAGAGGATTACATACACAGCTCAGCACACAGTATCACACAGGAAAGGATTAGATACACAGCTCAGCAGAGAGTATCGCACAGGAGAGGATTAGATACACAGCTCAGCAGCCGGTATCACACAGGAGAGGATTAGATACACTGCTCAGCAGACGGTATCACACAGGAGAGGATTAGATACACGGTTGAGCAGACAGTATCACACAGGGTAGGATTAGAGATACAGCTCAGCAGACAGTATCACACAGCATAGGATTAGATACACAGCTCAGCAGACAGTATCACACAGCATAGGATTAGATACACAGCACAGCAGTCAGTATCACACAGGAGAGGATTTGATACACAGCTCAGCTGACAGTATCACACATGACAGGATTAGATACACGGCTCAGCAGACAGTATCACACAGGAGAGGATTAGATACACAGCTCAGCAGACGGTATCACACAGGAGAGGATTAGATACACAGCTCAGCAGACAGTATCACACAGGGTAGGATTAGATACACGGCTCAGCAGACAGTATCACACAGGAGAGGATTTGATACACAGCTCAGCAGACAGTATCACACAGGAGAGGATTAGATACACAGCTCAGCAGATGGTATCACACAGGATAGAATTAGATACACGGCTCAGCAGACAGTATCACACAGGGCAGGATTAGATACACGGTTCAGCAGACAGTATCACACAGGGTAGGATTAGATACACGGCTCAGCAGACAGTATCACACAGGAGAGGATTAGATACACAGCTCAGCAGACAGTATCACACAGGAGAGGATTAGATACACGGCTCAGCAGACAGTATCACACAGGAGAGGATTAGATACACTGCTCAGCAGATAGTATCACACAGGATAGGATTAGATGCACAGCTCAGCAGACAGTATCACACAGGAGAGGATTAGATACACGGCTCATCAGACAGTATCGCACAGGAGAGGATTAGATACATAGCTCATCAGACAGTATCACACAGGACAGGATTAGATACACAGCTCAGCAGACAGTATCACACAGGAGAGGATTAGATACATGGCTCATCAGACAGTATCACACAGGACAGGATTAGATACACGGCTCAGCAGACAGTATCACACCGGATAGGATTAGATACACAGCTCAGCAGACAGTATCACACCGGATAGGATTAGATACACAGCTCAGCAGACAGTATCACACTGGATAGGATTAGATACACAGCTCAGCAGACAGTATCACACCGAATAGGATTAGATACACAGCTCAGCAGACAGTATCACACCGAATAGGATTAGATACACAGCTCAGCAGACAGTATCACACAGGAGAAGATTAGATACACAGCTCAGCAGACAGTATCACACAGGAGAGGATTAGAAACACTGCTCAGCAGACAGTATCACACAGGAGAGGATTAGATACAATGCTCAGTAGACAGTATCACACAGGAGAGGATTAGATACACGGCTCAGCAGACAGTATCACACAGAAGAGGATTAGATACACGGCTCAGCAGACAGTATCACACAGGAGAGGATTAGATACACGGCTCAGCAGATGGTATCACACAGGAGAGGATTAGAGATACAGCTCAGCAGACAGTATCACACAGGAGAGGATTAGATACACAGCTCAGCAGACAGTATGACACAGGAGAGGATTAGATGCACAGCTCAGCAGACAGTATCACACAGGAGAGGATTAGATACACGGCTCAGCAGACAGTATCAGACAGAAGAGGATTAGATACACAGCTCATCAGACAGTATCACACAGGAGAGGATTAGATACACGGCTCAGCAGACAGTATCAGACAGAAGAGGATTAGATACACAGCTCATCAGACAATATCACACAGGAGAGGATTAGATACACGGCTCAGCAGACAGTATCACACAGGAGAGGATTAGAAACACTGCTCAGCAGACAGTATCACACAGGAGAGGATTAGATACAATGCTCAGTAGACAGTATCACACAGGAGAGGATTAGATACACGGCTCAGCAGACAGTATCACACAGGAGAGGATTAGATACACGGCTCAGCAGACAGTATCACACAGGAGAGGATTAGATACACGGCTCAGCAGATGGTATCACACAGGAGAGGATTAGAGATACAGCTCAGCAGACAGTATCACACAGGAGAGGATTAGATACACAGCTCAGCAGACAGTATGACACAGGAGAGGATTAGATACATGGCTCAGCAGACAGTATCACACAGGGTAGGATTAGAGATACAGCTCAGCAGACAGTAACACATAGGATAGGATTAGATACACAGCTCAGCAGACAGTATCACACAGGAAAGGATTAGATACACAGCTCAGCAGACAGTATCACACAGGAAAGGATTAGATGCAATGCTCAGTAGACAGTATCACACAGGAGAGGATTAGATACACGGCTCAGCAGACAGTATCACACAGGAGAGGATTAGATACACGGCTCAGCAGATGGTATCACACAGGAGAGGATTAGAGATACAGCTCAGCAGACAGTATCACACAGGAGAGGATTAGATACACAGTTCATCAGACAATATCACACAGGAGTGGATTAGATACACAGCTCAGCAGACAGTATCACACAGGAGAGGATTAGAAACACAGTTCATCAGACAGTATCACACAGGAGAGGATTAGATGCACAGCTCAGCAGACAGTATCACACAGCATAGGATTAGATACACAGCTCAGCAGACTGTATCACACGGGTGGATTAGATACACGGCTCAGCAGACTGTATCGCACAGGGCGGGATTAGATACACAGCTCAGCAGACAGTATCACACAGGATAGGATTAGATACACAGTTCATCAGACAGTATCACACAGGAGAGGATTAGATACACAGCTCAGCAGACAGTATCACACAGGATAGGATTAGATACACAGCTCAGCAGACAGTATCACACAGGATAGGATTAGATACATGGCTCAGCAGACAGTATCACACAGGAGAGGATTAGATACACAGCTCAGCAGACAGTATCACACAGGAGCGGATTAGATACACAGCTCAGCAGACAGTATCACACAGAGGATTACATACACAGCTCAGCACACAGTATCACACAGGAAAGGATTAGATACACAGCTCAGCAGAGAGTATCGCACAGGAGAGGATTAGATACACAGCTCAGCAGCCGGTATCACACAGGAGAGGATTAGATACACTGCTCAGCAGACGGTATCACACAGGAGAGGATTAGATACACGGTTGAGCAGACAGTATCACACAGGGTAGGATTAGAGATACAGCTCAGCAGACAGTATCACACAGCATAGGATTAGATACACAGCTCAGCAGACAGTATCACACAGCATAGGATTAGATACACAGCACAGCAGTCAGTATCACACAGGAGAGGATTTGATACACAGCTCAGCTGACAGTATCACACAGGACAGGATTAGATACACGGCTCAGCAGACAGTATCACACAGGAGAGGATTAGATACACAGCTCAGCAGACGGTATCACACAGGAGAGGATTAGATACACAGCTCAGCAGACAGTATCACACAGGAGAGGATTAGATACACAGCTCAGCAGATGGTATCACACAGGATAGAATTAGATACACGGCTCAGCAGACAGTATCACACAGGGCAGGATTAGATACACGGCTCAGCAGACAGTATCACACAGGGTAGGATTAGATACACGGCTCAGCAGACAGTATCACACAGGGTAGGATTAGATACACGGCTCAGCAGACAGTATCACACAGGAGAGGATTAGATACACAGCTCAGCAGACAGTATCACACAGGAGAGGATTAGATACACGGCTCAGCAGACAGTATCACACAGGAGAGGATTAGATACACTGCTCAGCAGACAGTATCACACAGGATAGGATTAGATGCACAGCTCAGCAGACAGTATCACACAGGAGAGGATTAGATACACGGCTCATCAGACAGTATCGCACAGGAGAGGATTAGATACATAGCTCATCAGACAGTATCACACAGGACAGGATTAGATACACAGCTCAGCAGACAGTATCACACAGGAGAGGATTAGATACATAGCTCATCAGACAGTATCACACAGGACAGGATTAGATACACGGCTCAGCAGACAGTATCACACCGGATAGGATTAGATACACAGCTCAGCAGACAGTATCACACCGGATAGGATTAGATACACAGCTCAGCAGACAGTATCACACTGGATAGGATTAGATACACAGCTCAGCAGACAGTATCACACCGAATAGGATTAGATACACAGCTCAGCAGACAGTATCACACCGAATAGGATTAGATACACAGCTCAGCAGACAGTATCACACAGGAGAAGATTAGATACACAGCTCAGCAGACAGTATCACACAGGAGAGGATTAGAAACACTGCTCAGCAGACAGTATCACACAGGAGAGGATTAGATACAATGCTCAGTAGACAGTATCACACAGGAGAGGATTAGATACACGGCTCAGCAGACAGTATCACACAGAAGAGGATTAGATACACGGATCAGCAGACAGTATCACACAGGAGAGGATTAGATACACGGCTCAGCAGATGGTATCACACAGGAGAGGATTAGAGATACAGCTCAGCAGACAGTATCACACAGGAGAGGATTAGATACACAGCTCAGCAGACAGTATGACACAGGAGAGGATTAGATGCACAGCTCAGCAGACAGTATCACACAGGAGAGGATTAGATACACGGCTCAGCAGACAGTATCAGACAGAAGAGGATTAGATACACAGCTCATCAGACAGTATCACACAGGAGAGGATTAGATACACGGCTCAGCAGACAGTATCAGACAGAAGAGGATTAGATACACAGCTCATCAGACAGTATCACACAGGAGAGGATTAGATACACGGCTCAGCAGACAGTATCACACAGGAGAGGATTAGAAACACTGCTCAGCAGACAGTATCACACAGGAGAGGATTAGATACAATGCTCAGTAGACAGTATCACACAGGAGAGGATTAGATACACGGCTCAGCAGACAGTATCACACAGGAGAGGATTAGATACACGGCTCAGCAGACAGTATCACACAGGAGAGGATTAGATACACGGCTCAGCAGATGGTATCACACAGGAGAGGATTAGAGATACAGCTCAGCAGACAGTAGCACACAGGAGAGGATTAGATACACAGCTCAGCAGACAGTATCACACAGGAGAGGATTAGATACACAGCTCAGCAGACAGTATGACACAGGAGAGGATTAGATACATGGCTCAGCAGACAGTATCACACAGGGTAGGATTAGAGATACAGCTCAGCAGACAGTATCACATAGGATAGGATTAGATACACAGCTCAGCAGACAGTATCACACAGGAAAGGATTAGATACACAGCTCAGCAGACAGTATCACACAGGAAAGGATTAGATGCAATGCTCAGTAGACAGTATCACACAGGAGAGGATTAGATACACGGCTCAGCAGACAGTATCACACAGGAGAGGATTAGATACACGGCTCAGCAGACAGTATCACACAGGAGAGGATTAGATACACGGCTCAGCAGATGGTATCACACAGGAGAGGATTAGAGATACAGCTCAGCAGACAGTATCACACAGGAGAGGATTAGATACACAGCTCAGCAGACAGTATGACACAGGAGAGGATTAGATGCACAGCTCAGCAGACAGTATCACACAGGAGAGGATTAGATACACGGCTCAGCAGACAGTATCAGACAGAAGAGGATTAGATACACAGCTCATCAGACAGTATCACACAGGAGAGGATTAGATACACGGCTCAGCAGACAGTATCAGACAGAAGAGGATTAGATACACAGCTCATCAGACAGTATCACACAGGAGAGGATTAGATACACGGCTCAGCAGACAGTATCACACAGGAGAGGATTAGAAACACTGCTCAGCAGACAGTATCACACAGGAGAGGATTAGATACAATGCTCAGTAGACAGTATCACACAGGAGAGGATTAGATACACGGCTCAGCAGACAGTATCACACAGGAGAGGATTAGATACACGGCTCAGCAGACAGTATCACACAGGAGAGGATTAGATACACGGCTCAGCAGATGGTATCACACAGGAGAGGATTAGAGATACAGCTCAGCAGACAGTATCACACAGGAGAGGATTAGATACACAGCTCAGCAGACAGTATCACACAGGAGAGGATTAGATACACAGCTCAGCAGACAGTATGACACAGGAGAGGATTAGATACATGGCTCAGCAGACAGTATCACACAGGGTAGGATTAGAGATACAGCTCAGCAGACAGTATCACATAGGATAGGATTAGATACACAGCTCAGCAGACAGTATCACACAGGAAAGGATTAGATACACAGCTCAGCAGACAGTATCACACAGGAAAGGATTAGATGCAATGCTCAGTAGACAGTATCACACAGGAGAGGATTAGATACACGGCTCAGCAGACAGTATCACACAGGAGAGGATTAGATACACGGCTCAGCAGACAGTATCACACAGGAGAGGATTAGATACACGGCTCAGCAGATGGTATCACACAGGAGAGGATTAGAGATACAGCTCAGCAGACAGTATCACACAGGAGAGGATTAGATACACAGCTCAGCAGACAGTATGACACAGGAGAGGATTAGATACATGGCTCAGCAGACAGTATCACACAGGGTAGGATTAGAGATACAGCTCAGCAGACAGTATCACATAGGATAGGATTAGATACACAGCTCAGCAGACAGTATCACACAGGAGAGGATTAGATACACAGCTCAGCAGACAGTATCACACAGGAAAGGATTAGATACACAGCTCAGCAGATGGTATCACACAGGATAGGATTAGATACACAGCTCAGCAGACAGTATCACACAGGAAAGGATTAGATGCACAGCTCAGCAGACAGTATCACACAGGAGAGGATTAGATACACAGCTCAGCAGACAGTATCATACAGGGTAGGATTAGATACACAGCTCAGCAGACAGTATCATACAGGAGAGGATTAGATACACGGCTCAGCAGATAGTATCACTCAAGATAGGATTAGATGCACGGCTCAGCAGACAGTATCACACAGGACAGGATTAGATACACAGCTCAGCAGACGGTATCACACAGGACAGGATTAGATACACAGCTCAGCAGACATTATCACACAGGAGAGGATTAGATACACAGCTCAGCAGACATTATCACACAGGAGAGGATTAGATACACGGCTCAGCAGACAGTATCACACAGGAGGGGATTAGATACACAGCTCAGCAGACAGTACCACACAGTATAAGATTAGATACACTGCTCAGCAGACAGTATCACAAAAGAGAGGATTAGAAACACAGCTCAGCAGACAGTATCACACAGGAGAGGATTAGATACAATGCTCAGTAGACAGTATCACACAGGAGAGGATTAGATACACGGCTCAGCAGACAGTATCACACAGGAGAGGATTAGATACACGGCTCAGCAGACAGTATCACACAGGAGAGGATTAGATACACGGCTCAGCAAATGGTATCACACAGGAGAGGATTAGAGATACAGCTCAGCAGACAATATCACACAGGAGAGGATTAGATACACAGCTCAGCAGACAGTATGACACAGGAGAGGATTAGATACATGGCTCAGCAGACAGTATCACACAGGGTAGGATTAGAGATACAGCTCAGCAGACAGTATCACATAGGAGTGGATTAGATACACAGCTCAGCAGACAGTATGACACAGGAGAGGATTAGATACACGGCTCAGCAGACAGTATCACACAGGAGAGGATTAGATACACAGCTCAGCAGACAGTATCACACAGGAGAGGATTAGATACACAGCTCAGCAGACAGTATCATACAGGGTAGGATTAGATACACTGCTCAGCAGACAGTATCACACAGGAGAGGATTAGATACACGGCTCAGCAGATAGTATCACTCAAGATAGGATTAGATGCACGGCTCAGCAGACAGTATCACAAAGGACAGGATTAGATACACAGCTCAGCAGACGGTATCACACAGGAGAGGATTAGATACACAGCTCAGCAGACATTATCACACAGGAGAGGATTAGATACACGGCTCAGCAGACAGTATCACACAGGAGGGGATTAGATACACAGCTCAGCAGACAGTACCACACACTATAAGATTAGATACACTGCTCAGCAGACAGTATCACACAGGAGGGGATTAGATACACAGCTCAGCAGACAGTATCAAACAGGAGGGGATTAGATACACAGCTCAGAAGACAGTATCACACAGTATAAGATTAGATACACTGCTCAGCAGATTATCACAGCATAGGATTAGATACACGGCTCAGCAGACAGTATCACACAGGAGAGGATTAAATACACAGCTCAGCAGACAGTATCACACAGGAGAGGATTAGATACACAGCTCAGCAGACAGTATCACACAGTATAAGATTAGATACACTGCTCAGCAGACAGTATCACACAGGAGAGGATTAGATACACAGCTCAGCAGACAATATCGCACAGGAGAGGATTAGATACACAGCTCAGTAGACGGTATCGCACAGGAGAGGATTAGATACACGGCTCCACAGACAGTATCACACAGGGTAGGATTAGAGATACAGCTCAGCAGACAGTATCACACAGGAAAGGATTAGATACATAGCTCAGCAGACGGTATCACACAGGAGAGTATTAGATACACAGCTCAGCAGACAGTATGACACAGGAGAGGATTAGATACATGGCTCAGCAGACAGTATCACACAGGGTAGGATTAGAGATACAGCTCAGCAGACAGTATCACATAGGAGTGGATTAGATACACAGCTCAGCAGACAGTATGACACAGGAGAGGATTAGATACACGGCTCAGCAGACAGTATCACACAGGAGAGGATTAGATACACAGCTCAGCAAACAGTATCATACAGGGTAGGATTAGATACACAGCTCAGCAGACAGTATCACACAGGAGAGGATTAGATACACGGCTCAGCAGATAGTATCACTCAAGATAGGATTAGATGCACGGCTCAGCAGACAGTATCACACAGGACAGGATTAGATACACAGCTCAGCAGACGGTATCACACAGGACAGGATTAGATACACAGCTCAGCAGACATTATCACACAGGAGAGGATTAGATACACAGCTCAGCAGACATTATCACACAGGAGGGGATTAGATACATACACAGCTCAGCAGACAGTATCACACAGGACAGGATTAGATACATAGCTCAGCAGACGGTATCACACAGGAGTGGATTAGATACACGGCTCAGCAGACAGTATCACGAAAGATAGGATTAGATACACAGTTCATCAGACAGTATCACACAGGAGACGATTAGATACACAGCTCAGCAGACAGTATCACACATTACATGATTAGATACACAGCTCAGCAGACAGTATCACACAGGATGGGATTAGATACACGGCTCAGCAGACAGTATCACACAGGAGAGGATTAGATACACAGCTCAGCAGACAGTATCACACTGGATAGGATTAGATACACAGCTCAGCAGACAGTATCACACCGAATAGGATTAGATACACAGCTCAGCAGACAGTATCACACCGAATAGGATTAGATACACAGCTCAGCAGACAGTATCACACAGGAGAAGATTAGATACACAGCTCAGCAGACAGTATCACACAGGAGAGGATTAGAAACACTGCTCAGCAGACAGTATCACACAGGAGAGGATTAGATACAATGCTCAGTAGACAGTATCACACAGGAGAGGATTAGATACACGGCTCAGCAGACAGTATCACACAGAAGAGGATTAGATACACGGCTCAGCAGACAGTATCACACAGGAGAGGATTAGATACACGGCTCAGCAGATGGTATCACACAGGAGAGGATTAGAGATACAGCTCAGCAGACAGTATCACACAGGAGAGGATTAGATACACAGCTCAGCAGACAGTATGACACAGGAGAGGATTAGATGCACAGCTCAGCAGACAATATCACACAGGAGAGGATTAGATACACGGCTCAGCAGACAGTATCAGACAGAAGAGGATTAGATACACAGCTCATCAGACAGTATCACACAGGAGAGGATTAGATACACGGCTCAGCAGACAGTATCAGACAGAAGAGGATTAGATACACAGCTCATCAGACAGTATCACACAGGAGAGGATTAGATACACGGCTCAGCAGACAGTATCACACAGGAGAGGATTAGAAACACTGCTCAGCAGACAGTATCACACAGGAGAGGATTAGATACAATGCTCAGTAGACAGTATCACACAGGAGAGGATTAGATACACGGCTCAGCAGACAGTATCACACAGGAGAGGATTAGATACACGGCTCAGCAGACAGTATCACACAGGAGAGGATTAGATACACGGCTCAGCAGATGGTATCACACAGGAGAGGATTAGAGATACAGCTCAGCAGACAGTATCACACAGGAGAGGATTAGATACACAGCTCAGCAGACAGTATGACACAGGAGAGGATTAGATACATGGCTCAGCAGACAGTATCACACAGGGTAGGATTAGAGATACAGCTCAGCAAACAGTATCACATAGGATAGGATTAGATACACAGCTCAGCAGACAGTATCACACAGGAAAGGATTAGATACACAGCTCAGCAGACAGTATCACACAGGAAAGGATTAGATGCAATGCTCAGTAGACAGTATCACACAGGATGGGATTAGATACACGGCTCAGCAGACAGTATCACACAGGAGAGGATTAGATACACAGCTCAGCAGACAGTATCACACTGGATAGGATTAGATACACAGCTCAGCAGACAGTATCACACCGAATAGGATTAGATACACAGCTCAGCAGACAGTATCACACAGGAGAAGATTAGATACACAGCTCAGCAGACAGTATCACACAGGAGAGGATTAGAAACACTGCTCAGCAGACAGTATCACACAGGAGAGGATTAGATACAATGCTCAGTAGACAGTATCACACAGGAGAGGATTAGATACACGGCTCAGCAGACAGTATCACACAGAAGAGGATTAGATACACGGCTCAGCAGACAGTATCACACAGGAGAGGATTAGATACACGGCTCAGCAGATGGTATCACACAGGAGAGGATTAGAGATACAGCTCAGCAGACAGTATCACACAGGAGAGGATTAGATACACAGCTCAGCAGACAGTATGACACAGGAGAGGATTAGATGCACAGCTCAGCAGACAATATCACACAGGAGAGGATTAGATACACGGCTCAGCAGACAGTATCAGACAGAAGAGGATTAGATACACAGCTCATCAGACAGTATCACACAGGAGAGGATTAGATACACGGCTCAGCAGACAGTATCAGACAGAAGAGGATTAGATACACAGCTCATCAGACAGTATCACACAGGAGAGGATTAGATACACGGCTCAGCAGACAGTATCACACAGGAGAGGATTAGAAACACTGCTCAGCAGACAGTATCACACAGGAGAGGATTAGATACAATGCTCAGTAGACAGTATCACACAGGAGAGGATTAGATACACGGCTCAGCAGACAGTATCACACAGGAGAGGATTAGATACACGGCTCAGCAGACAGTATCACACAGGAGAGGATTAGATACACGGCTCAGCAGATGGTATCACACAGGAGAGGATTAGAGATACAGCTCAGCAGACAGTATCACACAGGAGAGGATTAGATACACAGCTCAGCAGACAGTATGACACAGGAGAGGATTAGATACATGGCTCAGCAGACAGTATCACACAGGGTAGGATTAGAGATACAGCTCAGCAAACAGTATCACATAGGATAGGATTAGATACACAGCTCAGCAGACAGTATCACACAGGAAAGGATTAGATACACAGCTCAGCAGACAGTATCACACAGGAAAGGATTAGATGCAATGCTCAGTAGACAGTATCACACAGGAGAGGATTAGATACACGGCTCAGCAGACAGTATCACACAGGAGAGGATTAGATACACGGCTCAGCAGACAGTATCACACAGGAGAGGATTAGATACACGGCTCAGCAGATGGTATCACACAGGAGAGGATTAGAGATACAGCTCAGCAGACAGTATCACACAGGAGAGGATTAGATACACAGCTCAGCAGACAGTATGACACAGGAGAGGATTAGATACATGGCTCAGCAGACAGTATCACACAGGGTAGGATTAGAGATACAGCTCAGCAGACAGTATCACATAGGATAGGATTAGATACACAGCTCAGCAGACAGTATCACACAGGAGAGGATTAGATACACAGCTCAGCAGACAGTATCACACAGGAAAGGATTAGATACACAGCTCAGCAGATGGTATCACACAGGATAGGATTAGATACACAGCTCAGCAGACAGTATCACACAGGAAAGGATTAGATGCACAGCTCAGCAGACAGTATCACACAGGAGAGGATTAGATACACAGCTCAGCAGACAGTATCATACAGGGTAGGATTAGATACACAGCTCAGCAGACAGTATCATACAGGAGAGGATTAGATACACGGCTCAGCAGATAGGATTAGATGCACGGCTCAGCAGACAGTATCACACAGGACAGGATTAGATACACAGCTCAGCAGACGGTATCACACAGGACAGGATTAGATAAACAGCTCAGCAGACATTATCACACAGGAGAGGATTAGATACACAGCTCAGCAGACATTATCACACAGGAGAGGATTAGATACACGGCTCAGCAGACAGTATCACACAGGAGGGGATTAGATACACAGCTCAGCAGACAGTACCACACAGTATAAGATTAGATACACTGCTCAGCAGACAGTATCACAAAAGAGAGGATTAGAAACACAGCTCAGCAGACAGTATCACACAGGAGAGGATTAGATACAATGCTCAGTAGACAGTATCACACAGGAGAGGATTAGATACACGGCTCAGCAGACAGTATCACACAGGAGAGGATTAGATACACGGCTCAGCAGACAGTATCACACAGGAGAGGATTAGATACACGGCTCAGCAAATGGTATCACACAGGAGAGGATTAGAGATACAGCTCAGCAGACAATATCACACAGGAGAGGATTAGATACACAGCTCAGCAGACAGTATGACACAGGAGAGGATTAGATACATGGCTCAGCAGACAGTATCACACAGGGTAGGATTAGAGATACAGCTCAGCAGACAGTATCACATAGGAGTGGATTAGATACACAGCTCAGCAGACAGTATGACACAGGAGAGGATTAGATACACGGCTCAGCAGACAGTATCACACAGGAGAGGATTAGATACACAGCTCAGCAGACAGTATCACACAGGAGAGGATTAGATACACAGCTCAGCAGACAGTATCATACAGGGTAGGATTAGATACACTGCTCAGCAGACAGTATCACACAGGAGAGGATTAGATACACGGCTCAGCAGATAGTATCACTCAAGATAGGATTAGATGCACGGCTCAGCAGACAGTACCACACACTATAAGATTAGATACACTGCTCAGCAGACAGTATCACACAGGAGGGGATTAGATACACAGCTCAGCAGACAGTATCAAACAGGAGGGGATTAGATACACAGCTCAGAAGACAGTATCACACAGTATAAGATTAGATACACTGCTCAGCAGATTATCACAGCATAGGATTAGATACACGGCTCAGCAGACAGTATCACACAGTATAAGATTAGATACACTGCTCAGCAGACAGTATCACACAGGAGAGGATTAGATACACAGCTCAGCAGACAATATCGCACAGGAGAGGATTAGATACACAGCTCAGTAGACGGTATCGCACAGGAGAGGATTAGATACACAGCTCCACAGACAGTATCACACAGGGTAGGATTAGAGATACAGCTCAGCAGACAGTATCACACAGGAAAGGATTAGATACATAGCTCAGCAGACGGTATCACACAGGAGAGTATTAGATACACAGCTCAGCAGACAGTATGACACAGGAGAGGATTAGATACATGGCTCAGCAGACAGTATCACACAGGGTAGGATTAGAGATACAGCTCAGCAGACAGTATCACATAGGAGTGGATTAGATACACAGCTCAGCAGACAGTATGACACAGGAGAGGATTAGATACACGGCTCAGCAGACAGTATCACACAGGAGAGGATTAGATACACAGCTCAGCAGACAGTATCACACAGGAGAGGATTAGATACACAGCTCAGCAAACAGTATCATACAGGGTAGGATTAGATACACAGCTCAGCAGACAGTATCACACAGGAGAGGATTAGATACACGGCTCAGCAGATAGTATCACTCAAGATAGGATTAGATGCACGGCTCAGCAGACAGTATCACACAGGACAGGATTAGATACACAGCTCAGCAGACGGTATCACACAGGACAGGATTAGATACACAGCTCAGCAGACATTATCACACAGGAGAGGATTAGATACACAGCTCAGCAGACATTATCACACAGGAGGGGATTAGATACATACACAGCTCAGCAGACAGTATCACACAGGACAGGATTAGATACATAGCTCAGCAGACGGTATCACACAGGAGTGGATTAGATACACGGCTCAGCAGACAGTATCACGAAAGATAGGATTAGATACACAGTTCATCAGACAGTATCACACAGGAGACGATTAGATACACAGCTCAGCAGACAGTATCACACATTACATGATTAGATACACAGCTCAGCAGACAGTATCACACAGGATGGGATTAGATACGCGGCTCAGCAGACAGTATCACACAGGAGAGGATTAGATACACAGCTCAGCAGACAGTATCTCACAGGAGAGGATTAGATACATGGCTCAGCAGACAGTATCACACAGGATAGGATTAGATACACAGCTCAGCACACAGTATCACACAGGAGAGGATTAGATACACGGCTCAGCAGACAGTATCACACAGGAGAGGATTAGATACACAGCTCAGCAGACAGTATCACACAGGATAGGATTAGATACACTGCTCTGCAGATAGTATCACACAGGATAGGATTAGATATACGGCTTAGCAGACAGTATCACACAGGAGAGGATTAGATACACGGCTCAGCAGACAGTATCACACAGGATAGGATTAGACACACAGCTCAGCAGACAGTATCACACAGGAGAGGATTAGATACATAGCTCAGCAGACAGTATCACACAGGAGAGGATTAGATACACAGCTCAGCAGACAGTATCTCACAGGAGAGGATTAGATACATGGCTCAGCAGACAGTATCACACAGGATAGGATTAGATACACAGCTCAGCACAAAGTATCACACAGGAGAGAATTAGATACATAGCTCAGCAGACGGTATCACACAGCACAGGTTTAGATATACAGCTCAGCAGACAGTATCACACAGTAGGGGATTAGATACACAGTTCAGCAGACAGTACCACACAGTATAAGATTAGATACACTGCTCAGCAGACAGTATCACACAGGAGAGGATTAGATACACAGCTCAGCAGACAGTATCGCACAGGAAAGGATTAGACACACTGCTCAGCAGACGGTATCGCACAGGAGAGGATTAGATACACGGCTCAGCAGACAGTATCGCACAGGAGAGGATTAGATACACAGCTCAGCAGACAGTATCACACAGGAAAGCATTAGATACATAGCTCAGCAGACGGTATTACACAGGACAGGATTAGATGCACAGCTCAGCAGACAGTATCACACAGGAGAGGATTAGATACACAGCTCAGCTGACAGTATCACATAGGACAGGATTAGATACACAGTTCATCAGACAGTATCACACAGGAGTGGATTAGATACACGGCTCAGCAGACAGTATCGCACAAGGCGGGATTAGATATATGACACAGCAGACAGTATCACACAGGAGAGGATTAGATACACAGCTCAGCAGACAGTAACGCACAGGAGAGGATTAGATACACAGCTCAGCAGACAGTAACGCACAGGAGAGGATTAGATACACAGCTCAGCAGACAGTATCATACAGGGTAGGATTAGATACACAGCTCAGCAGACAGTATCATACAGGAGAGGATTAGATACACGGCTCAGCAGATAGTATCACTCAAGATAGGATTAGATGCACGGCTCAGCAGACAGTATCACACAGGACAGGATTAGATACACAGCTCAGCAGACGGTATCACACAGGACAGGATTAGATACACAGCTCAGCAGACATTATCACACAGGAGAGGATTAGATACACAGCTCAGCAGACATTATCACACAGGAGAGGATTAGATACACGGCTCAGCAGACAGTATCACACAGGAGGGGATTAGATACACAGCTCAGCAGACAGTACCACACAGTATAAGATTAGATACACTGCTCAGCAGACAGTATCACAAAAGAGAGGATTAGAAACACAGCTCAGCAGACAGTATCACACAGGAGAGGATTAGATACACGGCTCAGCAAATGGTATCACACAGGAGAGGATTAGAGATACAGCTCAGCAGACAATATCACACAGGAGAGGATTAGATACACAGCTCAGCAGACAGTATGACACAGGAGAGGATTAGATACATGGCTCAGCAGACAGTATCACACAGGGTAGGATTAGAGATACAGCTCAGCAGACAGTATCACATAGGAGTGGATTAGATACACAGCTCAGCAGACAGTATGACACAGGAGAGGATTAGATACACGGCTCAGCAGACAGTATCACACAGGAGAGGATTAGATACACAGCTCAGCAGACAGTATCACACAGGAGAGGATTAGATACAATGCTCAGTAGACAGTATCACACAGGAGAGGATTAGATACACGGCTCAGCAGACAGTATCACACAGGAGAGGATTAGATACACGGCTCAGCAGACAGTATCACACAGGAGAGGATTAGATACACGGCTCAGCAAATGGTATCACACAGGAGAGGATTAGAGATACAGCTCAGCAGACAATATCACACAGGAGAGGATTAGATACACAGCTCAGCAGACAGTATGACACAGGAGAGGATTAGATACATGGCTCAGCAGACAGTATCACACAGGGTAGGATTAGAGATACAGCTCAGCAGACAGTATCACATAGGAGTGGATTAGATACACAGCTCAGCAGACAGTATGACACAGGAGAGGATTAGATACACGGCTCAGCAGACAGTATCACACAGGAGAGGATTAGATACACAGCTCAGCAGACAGTATCACACAGGAGAGGATTAGATACACAGCTCAGCAGACAGTATCATACAGGGTAGGATTAGATACACTGCTCAGCAGACAGTATCACACAGGAGAGGATTAGATACACAGCTCAGCAGACATTATCACACAGGAGAGGATTAGATACACGGCTCAGCAGACAGTATCACACAGGAGGGGATTAGATACACAGCTCAGCAGACAGTACCACACAGTATAAGATTAGATACACTGCTCAGCAGACAGTATCACAAAAGAGAGGATTAGAAACACAGCTCAGCAGACAGTATCACACAGGAGAGGATTAGATACATGGCTCAGCAGATAGTATCACTCAAGATAGGATTAGATGCACGGCTCAGCAGACAGTATCACAAAGGACAGGATTAGATACACAGCTCAGCAGACGGTATCACACAGGAGAGGATTAGATACACAGCTCAGCAGACATTATCACACAGGAGAGGATTAGATACACGGCTCAGCAGACAGTATCACACAGGAGGGGATTAGATACACAGCTCAGCAGACAGTACCACACACTATAAGATTAGATACACTGCTCAGCAGACAGTATCACACAGGAGGGGATTAGATACACAGCTCAGCAGACAGTATCACACAGGACAGGATTAGATACATAGCTCAGCAGACGGTATCACACAGGAGAGGATTAGATACACGGCTCAGCAGATAGTATCACTCAAGATAGGATTAGATGCACGGCTCAGCAGACAGTATCACAAAGGACAGGATTAGATACACAGCTCAGCAGACGGTATCACACAGGAGAGGATTAGATACACAGCTCAGCAGACATTATCACACAGGAGAGGATTAGATACACGGCTCAGCAGACAGTATCACACAGGAGGGGATTAGATACACAGCTCAGCAGACAGTACCACACACTATAAGATTAGATACACTGCTCAGCAGACAGTATCACACAGGAGGGGATTAGATACACAGCTCAGCAGACAGTATCAAACAGGAGGGGATTAGATACACAGCTCAGAAGACAGTATCACACAGTATAAGATTAGATACACTGCTCAGCAGATTATCACAGCATAGGATTAGATACACGGCTCAGCAGACAGTATCACACAGGAGAGGATTAGATACACAGCTCAGCAGACAGTATCACACAGGAGAGGATTAGATACACAGCTCAGCAGACAGTATCACACAGTATAAGATTAGATACACTGCTCAGCAGACAGTATCACACAGGAGAGGATTAGATACACAGCTCAGTAGACGGTATCGCACAGGAGAGGATTAGATACACGGCTCCACAGACAGTATCACACAGGGTAGGATTAGAGATACAGCTCAGCAGACAGTATCACACAGGAAAGGATTAGATACATAGCTCAGCAGACGGTATCACACAGGAGAGTATTAGATACACAGCTCAGCAGACAGTATGACACAGGAGAGGATTAGATACATGGCTCAGCAGACAGTATCACACAGGGTAGGATTAGAGATACAGCTCAGCAGACAGTATCACATAGGAGTGGATTAGATACACAGCTCAGCAGACAGTATGACACAGGAGAGGATTAGATACACGGCTCAGCAGACAGTATCACACAGGAGAGGATTAGATACACAGCTCAGCAGACAGTATCACACAGGAGAGGATTAGATACACAGCTCAGCAAACAGTATCATACAGGGTAGGATTAGATACACAGCTCAGCAGACAGTATCACACAGGAGAGGATTAGATACACGGCTCAGCAGATAGTATCACTCAAGATAGGATTAGATGCACGGCTCAGCAGACAGTATCACACAGGACAGGATTAGATACACAGCTCAGCAGACGGTATCACACAGGACAGGATTAGATACACAGCTCAGCAGACATTATCACACAGGAGAGGATTAGATACACAGCTCAGCAGACAGTATCACACAGGAGGGGATTAGATACATACACAGCTCAGCAGACAGTATCACACAGGACAGGATTAGATACATAGCTCAGCAGACGGTATCACACAGGAGTGGATTAGATACACGGCTCAGCAGACAGTATCACGAAAGATAGGATTAGATACACAGTTCATCAGACAGTATCACACAGGAGACGATTAGATACACAGCTCAGCAGACAGTATCACACATTACATGATTAGATACACAGCTCAGCAGACAGTATCACACAGGATGGGATTAGATACACGGCTCAGCAGACAGTATCACACAGGAGAGGATTAGATACACAGCTCAGCAGACAGTATCTCACAGGAGAGGATTAGATACATGGCTCAGCAGACAGTATCACACAGGATAGGATTAGATACACAGCTCAGCACACAGTATCACACAGGAGAGGATTAGATCCACGGCTCAGCAGACAGTATCACACAGGAGAGGATTAGATACACAGCTCAGCAGACAGTATCACACAGGATAGGATTAGATACACTGCTCTGCAGATAGTATCACACAGGATAGGATTAGATATACGGCTTAGCAGACAGTATCACACAGGAGAGGATTAGATACACGGCTCAGCAGACAGTATCACACAGGATAGGATTAGACACACAGCTCAGCAGACAGTATCACACAGGAGAGGATTAGATACATAGCTCAGCAGACAGTATCACACAGGAGAGGATTAGATACACAGCTCAGCAGACAGTATCTCACAGGAGAGGATTAGATACATGGCTCAGCAGACAGTATCACACAGGATAGGATTAGATACACAGCTCAGCACAAAGTATCACACAGGAGAGAATTAGATACATAGCTCAGCAGACGGTATCACACAGCACAGGTTTAGATATACAGCTCAGCAGACAGTATCACACAGTAGGGGATTAGATACACAGTTCAGCAGACAGTACCACACAGTATAAGATTAGATACACTGCTCAGCAGACAGTATCACACAGGAGAGGATTAGATACACAGCTCAGCAGACAGTATCGCACAGGAAAGGATTAGACACACTGCTCAGCAGACGGTATCGCACAGGAGAGGATTAGATACACGGCTCAGCAGACAGTATCGCACAGGAGAGGATTAGATACACAGCTCAGCAGACAGTATCACACATGAAAGGATTAGATACATAGCTCAGCAGACGGTATTACACAGGACAGGATTAGATGCACAGCTCAGCAGACAGTATCACACAGGAGAGGATTAGATACACAGCTCAGCTGACAGTATCACATAGGACAGGATTAGATACACAGTTCATCAGACAGTATCACACAGGAGTGGATTAGATACACGGCTCAGCAGACAGTATCGCACAAGGCGGGATTAGATATATGACACAGCAGACAGTATCACACAGGAGAGGATTAGATACACAGCTCAGCAGACAGTAACGCACAGGAGAGGATTAGATACACAGCTCAGCACACAGTATCACACAGGAGAGGATTAGATACACGGCTCAGCAGACAGTATCACACAGGAGAGGATTATATACACAGCTCAGCAGACAGTATCACACAGGATAGGAATAGATACACTGCTCAGCAGATGGTATTACACAGGATAGGATTAGATACACAGCTCATCAGACAGTATCACACAGGATAGGATTAGATACACGGCTCAGCAGACATTGTCACACAGGAGATGATTAGATACACAGCTCAGCAGACAGTATCACACAGCATAGGATTAGATACACTTCTCAGCAGACAGAATCACACAGAAGGGGATTAGATACACAGCTCAGCAGACAGTATCACAGGATAAGATTAGATACACTGCTCAGCAGACGGTATCACACAGGACAGGATTAGATGCATAGCTCAGCAGACGGTATCACACAGGACAAGATTAGATACACAGCTCAGCAGACAGTATCACAAAGGAGAGGATTAGATAAACAGCTCAGCAGACAGTATCACACAGGAGAGGATTAGATACACAGCTCAGCAGACAGTATCACAAAGGAGAGGATTAGATAAACAGCTCAGCAGACAGTATCACACAGGAGAGGATTAGATACACGGCTCAGCAGATGGTATCACACAGGAGAGGATTAGAGATACAGCTCAGCAGACAGTATCACACAGGAGAGGATTAGATACACAGCTCAGCAGACAGTATCACACAGGAGAGGATTAGATACACAGTTCATCAGACAATATCACACAGGAGTGGATTAGATACACAGCTCAGCAGACAGTATCACACAGGAGAGGATTAGAAACACAGCTCATCAGACAGTATCACACAGGAGAGGATTAGATGCACAGCTCAGCAGACAGTATCACACAGGAGAGGATTAGATACATAGCTCAGCAGACAGTATCACACAGGAGTGGATTAGATACACGGCTCAGCAGACAGTATCACGAAAGATAGGATTAGATACACAGTTCATCAGACAGTATCACACAGGAGACGATTAGATACACAGCTCAGCAGACAGTATCACACAGGATAGGATTAGATACACAGCTCAGCAGACAGTATCACACAGGATAGGATTAGATACATGGCTCAGCAGACAGTATCACACAGGAGAGGATTAGATACACAGCTCAGCAGACAGTATCACACAGGAGCGGATTAGATACACAGCTCAGCAGACAGTATCACACAGAGGATTACATACACAGCTCAGCACACAGTATCACACAGGAAAGGATTAGATACACAGCTCAGCAGAGAGTATCGCACAGGAGAGGATTAGATACACAGCTCAGCAGCCGGTATCACACAGGAGAGGATTAGATACATGGCTCAGCAGACAGTATCACACAGGATAGGATTAGATACACAGCTCAGCACACAGTATCACACAGGAGAGGATTAGATACACGGCTCAGCAGACAGTATCACACAGGAGAGGATTAGATACACAGCTCAGCAGACAGTATCTCACAGGAGAGGATTAGATACATGGCTCAGCAGACAGTATCACACAGGATAGGATTAGATACACAGCTCAGCACACAGTATCACACAGGAGAGGATTAGATACACGGCTCAGCAGACAGTATCACACAGGAGAGGATTAGATACACAGCTCAGCAGACAGTATCACACAGGATAGGATTAGATATACGGCTTAGCAGACAGTATCACACAGGAGAGGATTAGATACACGGCTCAGCAGACAGTATCACACAGGATAGGATTAGACACACAGCTCAGCAGACAGTATCACACAGGAGAGGATTAGATACATAGCTCAGCAGACAGTATCACACAGGAGAGGATTAGATACACAGCTCAGCAGACAGTATCTCACAGGAGAGGATTAGATACATGGCTCAGCAGACAGTATCACACAGGATAGGATTAGATACACAGCTCAGCACAAAGTATCACACAGGAGAGAATTAGATACATAGCTCAGCAGACGGTATCACACAGCACAGGTTTAGATATACAGCTCAGCAGACAGTATCACACAGTAGGGGATTAGATACACAGTTCAGCAGACAGTACCACACAGTATAAGATTAGATACACTGCTCAGCAGACAGTATCACACAGGAGAGGATTAGATACACAGCTCAGCAGACAGTATCGCACAGGAAAGGATTAGACACACTGCTCAGCAGACGGTATCGCAAAGGAGAGGATTAGATACACGGCTCAGCAGACAGTATCGCACAGGAGAGGATTAGATACACAGCTCAGCAGACAGTATCACACAGGAAAGGATTAGATACATAGCTCAGCAGACGGTATTACACAGGACAGGATTAGATGCACAGCTCAGCAGACAGTATCACACAGGAGAGGATTAGATACACAGCTCAGCTGACAGTATCACATAGGACAGGATTAGATACACAGTTCATCAGACAGTATCACACAGGAGTGGATTAGATACACGGCTCAGCAGACAGTATCGCACAAGGCGGGATTAGATATATGACACAGCAGACAGTATCACACAGGAGAGGATTAGATACACAGCTCAGCAGACAGTAACGCACAGGAGAGGATTAGATACACAGCTCAGCACACAGTATCACACAGGAAAGGATTAGATACACGGCTCAGCAGACAGTATCACACAGGAGAGGATTATATACACAGCTCAGCAGACAGTATCACACAGGATAGGAATAGATACACTGCTCAGCAGATGGTATTACACAGGATAGGATTAGATACACAGCTCATCAGACAGTATCACACAGGATAGGATTAGATACACGGCTCAGCAGACATTGTCACACAGGAGAAGATTAGATACACAGCATAGGATTAGATACACAGCTCAGCAGACAGTATCACACAGCATAGGATTAGATACACTTCTCAGCAGACAGAATCACACAGAAGGGGATTAGATACACAGCTCAGCAGACAGTATCACAGGATAAGATTAGATACACTGCTCAGCAGACGGTATCACACAGGACAGGATTAGATGCATAGCTCAGCAGACGGTATCACACAGGACAAGATTAGATACACAGCTCAGCAGACAGTATCACAAAGGAGAGGATTAGATAAACAGCTCAGCAGACAGTATCACACAGGAGAGGATTAGATACACAGCTCAGCAGACAGTATCACAAAGGAGAGGATTAGATACACGGCTCAGCAGATGGTATCACACAGGAGAGGATTAGAGATACAGCTCAGCAGACAGTATCACACAGGAGAGGATTAGATACACAGCTCAGCAGACAGTATCACACAGGAGAGGATTAGATACACAGTTCATCAGACAATATCACACAGGAGTGGATTAGATACACAGCTCAGCAGACAGTATCACACAGGAGAGGATTAGAAACACAGCTCATCAGACAGTATCACACAGGAGAGGATTAGATGCACAGCTCAGCAGACAGTATCACACAGCATAGGATTAGATACACAGCTCAGCAGACTGTATCACACGGGTGGATTAGATACACGGCTCAGCAGACTGTATCGCACAGGGCGGGATTAGATACACGGCTCAGCAGACAGTATCACACAGGATAGGATTAGATACACAGTTCATCAGACAGTATCACACAGGAGAGGATTAGATACACAGCTCAGCAGACAGTATCACACAGGATAGGATTAGATACACAGCTCAGCAGACAGTATCACACAGGATAGGATTAGATACATGGCTCAGCAGACAGTATCACACAGGAGAGGATTAGATACACAGCTCAGTAGACAGTATCACACAGGAGCGGATTAGATACACAGCTCAGCAGACAGTATCACACAGAGGATTACATACACAGCTCAGCACACAGTATCACACAGGAAAGGATTAGATACACAGCTCAGCAGAGAGTATCGCACAGGAGAGGATTAGATACACAGCTCAGCAGCCGGTATCACACAGGAGAGGATTAGATACACTGCTCAGCAGACGGTATCACACAGGAGAGGATTAGATACACGGTTGAGCAGACAGTATCACACAGGGTAGGATTAGAGATACAGCTCAGCAGACAGTATCACACAGCATAGGATTAGATACACAGCTCAGCAGACAGTATCACACAGCATAGGATTAGATACACAGCACAGCAGTCAGTATCACACAGGAGAGGATTTGATACACAGCTCAGCAGACAGTATCACACAGGACAGGATTAGATACACAGCTCAGCTGACAATATCACACAGGAGAGGATTAGATACACAGCTCACCTGACACTATCACACAGTAGAGGATTATATACATGGCTCAGCAGACAGTATCACACAGGATAGGCTTAGATACACAGCTCAGCAGGCAGTATCACACAGGAAAGGATTAGATACACAGCTCAGCAAACAGTATCACACAGGAGAGGATTAGATACATAGCTCAGCAGACAGTATCACACAGGAGAGGATTAGATACACAGCTCAGCAGACAGTATCACACAGGAAAGGATTAGATACACAGCTCAGCAGATGGTATCACACAGGATAGGATTAGATACACAACTCAGCTGACAGTATCACACAGCACAGGATTAGATATAAAGCTCAGCAGAAAGTATCACACAGGAGTGGATTAGATACTCGGCTCAGCAGACAGTATCGCACAGGGCGGGATTAGATACACTGCTCAGCAGACAGTATCACACAGGATAGGATTAGATACACAGTTCATCAGACAGTATCACACAGGAGTGGATTAGATACACGGCTCAGCAGACAGTATCGCATAGGGCGGGATTAGATACACAGCTCAGCAGACAGTATCACACAGGAGTGGATTAGATCCACGGCTCAGCAGACAGTATCGCACAGGGCGGGATTAGATACACGGCTCAGCAGACAGTATCACACAGGATAGGATTAGATACACTGCTCATCAGATAGTATCACACAGGATAGGATTAGATGCACAGCTCAGCAGACAGTATCACACAGGAGAGGATTAGATACACAGCTCAGCAGACAATATCGCACAGGAGAGGATTAGATACATAGCTCAGCGGACTGTATCACACAGGACAGGATTAGATACACAGCTCAGCAGACAGTATCACACAGGAGAGGATTAGATACACGGCTCAGCAGACATTATCACACAGGAGAGGATTAGATACACAGCTCAGCAGATGGTATCACACAAGATAGGATTAGATACACTGCTCAGCAGATAGTATCACACAGTAGAGGATTAGATACACGGCTCAGCAGACAGTATCACACAGGAGAGGATTAGATACACTGCTCAGCAGATAGTATCACACAGGAGAGGATTAGATACACAGCTCAGCAGCTGGTATCACACAGGATAGGTTTAGATACACTGCTCAGCAGATGGTATCACACAGGATATGATTAGATACAGGGCTCAGCAGACAGTATCACACAGGAGAGGATTAGTTACACGGCTCAGCAGATGGTATCACACAGGACAGGATTAGATACACAGCTCAGCTGACAATATCACACAGGAGAGGATTAGATACACAGCTCACCTGACACTATCACACAGGAGAGGATTAGATACACTGCTCAGCAGATAGTATCACACAGGAGAGGATTAGATACACAGCTCAGCAGCTGGTATCACACAGGATAGGTTTAGATACACTGCTCAGCAAACAGTATCACACAGGAGAGGATTAGATACATAGCTCAGCAGACAGTATCACACAGGAGAGGATTAGATACACAGCTCAGCAGACAGTATCACACAGGAAAGGATTAGATACACAGCTCAGCAGATGGTATCACACAGGATAGGATTAGATACACAACTCAGCTGACAGTATCACACAGCACAGGATTAGATATAAAGCTCAGCAGAAAGTATCACACAGGAGTGGATTAGATACACGGCTCAGCAGACAGTATCGCACAGGGCGGGATTAGATACACTGCTCAGCAGACAGTATCACACAGGATAGGATTAGATACACAGTTCATCAGACAGTATCACACAGGAGTGGATTAGATACACGGCTCAGCAGACAGTATCGCATAGGGCGGGATTAGATACACAGCTCAGCAGACAGTATCACACAGGAGTGGATTAGATCCACGGCTCAGCAGACAGTATCACACAGGAGTGGATTAGATCCACGGCTCAGCAGACAGTATCGCACAGGGCGGGATTAGATACACGGCTCAGCAGACAGTATCACACAGGATAGGATTAGATACACTGCTCATCAGATAGTATCACACAGGATAGGATTAGATGCACAGCTCAGCAGACAGTATCACACAGGAGAGGATTAGATACACAGCTCAGCAGACAATATCGCACAGGAGAGGATTAGATACATAGCTCAGCGGACTGTATCACACAGGACAGGATTAGATACACAGCTCAGCAGACAGTAGCACACAGGAGAGGATTAGATACACGGCTCAGCAGACATTATCACACAGGAGAGGATTAGATACACAGCTCAGCAGATGGTATCACACAAGATAGGATTAGATACACTGCTCAGCAGATAGTATCACACAGTAGAGGATTAGATACACGGCTCAGCAGACAGTATCACACAGGAGAGGATTAGATACACTGCTCAGCAGATAGTATCACACAGGAGAGGATTAGATACACAGCTCAGCAGCTGGTATCACACAGGATAGGTTTAGATACACTGCTCAGCAGATGGTATCACACAGGATATGATTAGATACAGGGCTCAGCAGACAGTATCACACAGGAGAGGATTAGTTACACGGCTCAGCAGATGGTATCACACAGGATAGGATTAGATACACAGCTCAGCAGACAGTATCACACAGGGCAGGATTAGATACACGGTTCAGCAGACAGTATCACACAGGGTAGGATTAGATACACGGCTCAGCAGACAGTATCACACAGGAGAGGATTTGATACACAGCTCAGCAGACAGTATCACACAGGAGAGGATTAGATACACAGCTCAGCAGACAGTATCACACAGGAGAGGATTAGATACACAGCTAAGCAGACAGTATCACACAGGAGAGGATTAGATACACGGCTCAGCAGACAGTATCACACAGGAGAGGATTAGATACACTGCTCAGCAGATAGTATCACATAGGATTAGATGCACAGCTCAGCAGACAGTATCACACAGGAGAGGATTAGATACACGGCTCATCAGACAGTATCGCACAGGAGAGGATTAGATACATAGCTCATCAGACAGTATCACACAGGACAGGATTAGATACACAGCTCAGCAGACAGTATCACACAGGAGAGGATTAGATACATAGCTCATCAGACAGTATCACACAGGACAGGATTAGATACACGGCTCAGCAGACAGTATCACACAGGAGAGGATTAGATACACAGCTCAGCTGACAGTATCACACAGGAGAGGATTAGATACACAGCTCAGCAGACAGTATCGCACAGGAGATGATTAGATACATAGCTCATCAGACAGTATCACACAGGACAGGATTAGATACACAGCTCAGCAGACAGTATCACACAGGAGAGGATTAGATACACTGCTCAGCAGACAGTATCACACAGGAGAGGATTAGATACACAGCTCAGCAGACAGTATCGCACAGGAGAGGATTAGATACACAGCTCAGCAGCCGGTATCACACAGGAGAGGATTAGATACACTGCTCAGCAGACGGTATCACACAGGAGAGGATTAGATACACGGTTGAGCAGACAGTATCACACAGGGTAGGATTAGAGATACAGCTCAGCAGACAGTATCACACAGCATAGGATTAGATACACAGCTCAGCAGACAGTATCACACAGCATAGGATTAGATACACAGCAAAGCAGTCAGTATCACACAGGAGAGGATTTGATACACAGCTCAGCAGACAGTATCACACAGGAGAGGATTAGATACACGGATCAGCAGATGGTATCAAACAGGATGGAATTAGATACACTGCTCAGCAGACAGTATCACACAGGACAGGATTAGATACACTGCTCAGCTGACAATATCACACAGGAGAGGATTAGATACACAGCTCACCTAACAGTATCACACAGTAGAGGATTATATACATGGCTCAGCAGACAGTATCACACAGGATAGGCTTAGATACACAGCTCAGCAGGCAGTATCACACAGGAGAGGATTAGATACATAGCTCAGCAGACAGTATCACACAGGAGAGGATTAGATACACAGCTCAGCAGACAGTATCACACAGGAAAGGATTAGATACACAGCTCAGCAGATGGTATCACACAGGATAGGATTAGATACACAACTCAGCTGACAGTATCACACAGCACAGGATTAGATACAAAGCTCAGCAGATAGTATCACACAGGAGTGGATTAGATACACGGCTCAGCAGACAGTATCGCACAGGGCGGGATTAGATACACGGCTCAGCAGACAGTATCACACAGGATAGGATTAGATACACAGTTCATCAGACAGTATCACACAGGAGTGGATTAGATACACGGCTCAGCAGACAGTATCGCACAGAGCGGGATTAGATACACAGCTCAGCAGACAGTATCACACAGGAGTGGATTAGATCCACGGCTCAGCAGACAGTATCGCACAGGGCGGGATTAGATACACGGCTCAGCAGACAGTATCACACAGGATAGGATTAGATACACTGCTCAGCAGATAGTATCACACAGGATAGGATTAGATGCACAGCCCAGCAGACAGTATCACACAGGACAGAATTAGATACATAGCTCAGCAGACAGTATCACACAGGAGAGGATTAGATACACAGCTCAGCGGACTGTATCACACAGGACAGGATTAGATACACAGCTCAGCAGACAGTATCACACAGGAGAGGATTAGATACACGGCTCAGCAGACATTATCACACAGGAGAGGATTAGATACACAGCTCAGCAGATGGTATCACACAAGATAGGATTAGATACACTGCTCAGCAGATAGTATCACACAGTAGAAGATTAGATACACGGCTCAGCAGACAGTATCACACAGGAGAGGATTAGATACACTGCTCAGCAGATAGTATCACACAGGAGAGGTTTAGATACACAGCTCAGCAGACAGTATCACACAGGAGAGGATTAGTTACACGGCTCAGCAGATGGTATCACACAGGATAGGATTAGATACACAGCTCAGCAGACAGTATCACACAGGGCAGGATTAGATACACGGTTCAGCAGACAGTATCACACAGGGTAGGATTAGATACACGGCTCAGCAGACAGTATCACACAGGAGAGTATTTGATACACAGCTCAGCAGACAGTATCACACAGGAGAGGATTAGATACACAGCTCAGCAGATGGTATCACACAGGATAGGATTAGATACACTGCTCAGCAGACAGTATCACACAGGGCAGGATTAGATACACGGTTCAGCAGACAGTATCATACAGGAGGGGATTAGATACACAGCTCAGCAGACAGTATCACACAGCATAGGATTAGATACACGGCTCAGCAGACAGTATCACACAGGAGAGGATTAGATACACAGCTCAGCAGACGGTATCACACAGGAGAGGATTAGATACACAGCTCAGCAGACAGTATCACACAGGGTAGGATTAGATACACGGCTCAGCAGACAGTATCACACAGGAGAGGATTTGATACACAGCTCAGCAGACGGTATCACACAGGAGAGGATTAGATACACAGCTCAGCAGATGGTATCACACAGGATAGAATTAGATACACTGCTCAGCAGACAGTATCACACAGGGCAGGATTAGATACACGGTTCAGCAGACAGTATCACACAGGGTAGGATTAGATACACGGCTCAGCAGACAGTATCACACAGGAGAGGATTAGATACACAGCTCAGCAGACAGTATCACACAGGAGAGGATTAGATACACGGCTCAGTAGACAGTATCACACAGGAGAGGATTAGATACACTGCTCAGCAGATAGTATCACACAGGATAGGATTAGATGCACAGCTCAGCAGACAGTATCACACAGGAGAGGATTAGATACACGGCTCATCAGACAGTATCGCACAGGAGAGGATTAGATACATAGCTCATCAGACAGTATCACACAGGACAGGATTAGATACACAGCTCAGCAGACAGTATCACACAGGAGAGGATTAGATACATAGCTCATCAGACAGTATCACACAGGACAGGATTAGATACACGGCTCAGCAGACAGTATCACACAGGAGAGGATTAGATACACAGCTCAGCTGACAGTATCACACAGGAGAGGATTAGATACACAGCTCAGCAGACAGTATCGCACAGGAGAGGATTAGATACATAGCTCATCAGACAGTATCACACAGGACAAGATTAGATACACAGCTCAGCAGACAATATCACACAGGAGAGGATTAGATACACAGCTCAGCTGACAGTATCACACAGGAGAGGATTAGATACACAGCTCAGCAGACAGTATCACACAGGAGAGGATTAGATACACAGCTCAGCAGATAGTATCACACAGGATAGGATTAGATATACAGCTCAGCAGACAGTATCACACAGGAGTGGATTAGATACACAGCTCAGCAGACAGTATCACACAGGATAGGATTAGATACACAGCTCAGCAGATGGTATCACACAGGATAGGATTAGATACACTGCTCAGCTGATGGTATCACACAGGATAGGATTAGATGCACAGCTCAGTAGGCAGTATCACACAGGAGAGGATCAGATACACAGCTCAGCTGGCAGTATCACACAGGAGTGGATTAGATACACGGCTCATCAGACAGTATCGCACAGGGCGGGATTAGATACACGACTCAGCAGACAGTATCACACAGGATAGGATTAGATACACAGCTCAGTAGGCAGTATCACACAGGAGAGGATTAGATACACAGCTCATCAGACAGTATCACACAGGAGAGGATTAGATACACAGCTCAGCTGACAGTATCACACAGGAGTGGATTAGATACACGGCTCAGCAGACAGTATCGCACAGGGCGGGATTAGATACACGACTCAGCAGACAGTATCACACAGGATAGTATTAGATACACAGCTCAGTAGACAGTATCACACAGGATAGGATTATATACACGGCTCAGCAGACAGTATCACACAGGAGAGGATTAGATACACGGCTCAGCAGACATTATCATACAGGAGAGGATTAGATACACGGCTCAGCAGACAGTATCACACAGGAGAGGATTAGATACACAGCATAGGATTAGATACACAGTTCAGCAGACAGTATCACACAGCATAGGATTAGATACACGGTTCAGCAGACAGTATCACACAGGAGGGGATTAGATACACAGCTCAGCAGACAGTATCACACAGGAGGGGATTAGATCCACAGCTCAGCAGACAGTATCACACAGGATAAGATTAGATACACTGCTCTGCGGATAGTATCACACAGGATAGGATTAGATGCACAGCTCAGTAGGCAGTATCACACAGGATTAGATACATAGCTCAGCAGACAGTATCACACAGGAGAGGATTAGATACACAGCTCAGCAGACAGTATCACACAGCATAGGATTAGATACACGGCTCAACAGACAGTATCACACAGGAGGGGATTAGATACACAGCTCAGCAGACAGTATCACACAGGAGGGGATTAGATACACAGCTCAGCAGACAGTATCACACAGGATAAGATTAGATACACAGCTCAGCAGACAGTATCACACAGGAGAGGATTAGATACACAGCTCAGCAGACAGTATCACACAGGAGAGGATTAGATACGCAGCTCAGCAGACAGTATCTCACAGGAGAGGATTAGATACATGGCTCAGCAGACAGTATCACACAGCATAGGATTAGATACACGGCTCAGCAGACAGTATCACACAGGAGGGGATTAGATACACAGCTGAGGAGACAGTATCACACAGGAGAGGATTAGATACACTGCTCAGCATACAGTATCACACAGCATAGGATTAGATACACAGCTCAGCAGGCAGTATCACACAGTATAAGATTAGATACACAGCTCAGCAGACAGTATCACACAGCATAGGATTAGATACACGGCTCAGCAGACAGTATCACACAGGACAGGATTAGATACACAGCTCAGCAGACAGTATCACACAGGAGAGGATTAGATACACAGCTCAGCAGACAGTATCACACAGCGTAGGATTAGATACACAGCTCAGCAGACTGTATCACACAGGAGAGGATTAGATAAACAGATAAGCAGACAGTATCACACAGCATAGGATTAGATACACAGCTCAGCAGACAGTATCACACAGGAGTGGATTAGATACACGGCTCAGCAGACAGTATCGCACAGGGCGGGATTAGATACACGGTTCATCAGACAGTATCACACAGGAGAGTATTAGATACACTGCTCAGCAGACAGTATCACACAGGAGAGTATTAGATACACAGCTCAGCAGACGGTATCACACAGGAGAGAATTAGATACACAGCTCAGCAGACAGTATCACACAGGATTAGATACATAGCTCAGCAGACAGTATCACATAGGAGAGGATTAGATACACAGCTCAGCAGACAGTATCACACAGGAGAGGATGAGATACACAGCATAGGTTTAGATACACAGCTCAGCAGGCAGTATCAAACAGCATAGGATTAGATAAACGGCTCAACAGACAGTATCACACAGGAGGGGATTAGATACACAGCTCAGCAGACAGTATCACACAGGAGGGGATTAGATACACAGCTCAGCAGACAGTATCACACAGGATAAGATTAGATACACAGCTCAGCAGACAGTATCACACAGGATAAGATTAGATACACAGCTCAGCTGACAGTATCACACAGCACAGGATTAGATACAAAGCTCAGCAGATAGTATCACACAGGAGTGGATTAGATACACGGCTCAGCAGACAGTATCGCACAGGGCGGGATTAGATACACGACTCAGCAGACAGTATCACACAGGATAGGATTAGATACACAGTTCATCAGACAGTATCACACAGGAGTGGATTAGATACACGGCTCAGCAGACAGTATCGCACAGGGCGGGATTAGATACACAGATCAGCAGACAGTATCACACAGGAGTGGATTAGATCCACGGCTCAGCAGACAGTATCACACAGGGCGGGATTAGATACACGGCTCAGCAGACAGTATCACACAGGATAGGATTAGATACACTGCTCAGCAGATAGTATCACACAGGATAGGATTAGATGCACAGCCCAGCAGACAGTATCACACAGGAGAGGATTAGATACACTGCTCAGCAGATAGTATCACACAGGAGAGGTTTAGATACACAGCTCAGCAGACAGTATCACAAAGGATAAGATTAGATACACAGCTCAGCAGCTGGTATCACACAGGATAGGTTTAGATACACTGCTCAGCAGATGGTATCACACAGGATATGATTAGATACAGGGCTCAGCAGACAGTATCACACAGGAGAGGATTAGTTACACGGCTCAGCAGATGGTATCACACAGGATCGGATTAGATACACAGCTCAGCAGACAGTATCACACAGGGCAGGATTAGATACACGGTTCAGCAGACAGTATCACACAGGGTAGGATTAGATACGCGGCTCAGCAGACAGTATCACACAGGAGAGGATTTGATACACAGCTCAGCAGACAGTAGCACACAGGAGAGGATTAGATACACAGCTCAGCAGATGGTATCACACAGGAAAGGATTACATACACTGCTCAGCAGACAGTATCACACAGGGCAGGATTAGATACACGGTTCAGCAGACAGTATCATACAGGAGGGGATTAGATACACAGCTCAGCAGACAGTATCACACAGCATAGGATTAGATACACGGCTCAGCAGACAGTATCACACAGGAGAGGATTAGATACACAGCTCAGCAGACGGTATCACACAGGAGAGGATTAGATACACAGCTCAGCAGACAGTATCACACAGGGTAGGATTAGATACACGGCTCAGCAGACAGTATCACACAGGAGAGGATTTGATACACAGCTCAGCAGACAGTATCACACAGGAGAGGATTAGATACACAGCTCAGCAGATGGTATCACACAGGATAGAATTAGATACACGGCTCAGCAGACAGTATCACACAGGGCAGGATTAGATACACGGTTCAGCAGACAGTATCACACAGGGTAAGATTAGATACACGGCTCAGCAGACAGTATCACACAGGAGAGGATTAGATACACAGCTCAGCAGACAGTATCACACAGGAGAGGATTAGATACACGGCTCAGCAGACAGTATCACACAGGAGAGGATTAGATACACTGCTCAGCAGATAGTATCACACAGGATAGGATTAGATGCACAGCTCAGCAGACAGTATCACACAGGAGAGGATTAGATACACGGCTCATCAGACAGTATCGCACAGGAGAGGATTAGATACATAGCTCATCAGACAGTATCACACAGGACAGGATTAGATACACAGCTCAGCAGACAGTATCACACAGGAGAGGATTAGATACATAGCTCATCAGACAGTTTCACACAGGACAGGATTAGATACACGGCTCAGCAGACAGTATCACACCGGATAGGATTAGATACACAGCTCAGCAGACAGTATCACACCGGATAGGATTAGATACACAGCTCAGCAGACAGTATCACACTGGATAGGATTAGATACACAGCTCAGCAGACAGTATCACACCGAATAGGATTAGATACACAGCTCAGCAGACAGTATCACACCGAATAGGATTAGATGCACAGCTCAGCAGACAGTATCACACAGGAGAAGATTAGATACACAGCTCAGCAGACAGTATCACACAGGAGAGGATTAGATACAATGCTCAGTAGACAGTATCACACAGGAGAGGATTAGATACACGGCTCAGCAGACAGTATCACACAGAAGAGGATTAGATACACAGCTCAGCAGACAGTATCACACAGGAGAAGATTAGATACACAGCTCAGCAGACAGTATCACACAGGAGAGGATTAGATACAATGCTCAGTAGACAGTATCACACAGGATAGGATTAGATACACAGTTCATCAGACAGTATCACACAGGAGTGGATTAGATACACGGCTCAGCAGACAGTATCGCACAGGGCGGGATTAGATACACAGATCAGCAGACAGTATCACACAGGATTGGATTAGATCCACGGCTCAGCAGACAGTATCGCACAGGGCGGGATTAGATACACGGCTCAGCAGACAGTATCACACAGGATAGGATTAGATACACTGCTCAGGAGATAGTATCACACAGGATAGGATTAGATGCACAGCCCAGCAGACAGTATCACATAGGAGAGGATTAGATACACTGCTCAGCAGATAGTATCACACAGGAGAGGTTTAGATACACAGTTCAGCAGACAGTATCACAAAGGATAAGATTAGATACACTGCTCAGCAGATGGTATCACACAGGATATGATTAGATACAGGGCTCAGCAGACAGTATCACACAGGAGAGGATTAGTTACACGGCTCAGCAGATGGTATCACACAGGATAGGATTAGATACACAGCTCAGCAGACAGTATCACACAGGGCAGGATTAGATACACGGTTCAGCAGACAGTATCACACAGGGTAGGATTAGATACACGGCTCAGCAGACAGTATCACACAGGAGAGGATTTGATACACAGCTCAGCAGACAGTATCACACAGGAGAGGATTAGATACACAGCTCAGCAGACAGTATCACACAGGAGAAGATTAGATACACAGCTCAGCAGACAGTATCACACAGGAGAGGATTAGATACAATGCTCAGTAGACAGTATCACACAGGATAGGATTAGATACACAGTTCATCAAACAGTATCACACAGGAGAGGATTAGATACACAGCTCAGCAGATGGTATCACACAGGATAGAATTAGATACACGGCTCAGCAGACAGTATCACACAGGGCAGGATTAGATACACGGTTCAGCAGACAGTATCATACAGGAGGGGATTAGATACACAGCTCAGCAGACAGTATCACACAGCATAGGATTAGATACACGGCTCAGCAGACAGTATCACACAGGAGAGGATTAGATACACAGCTCAGCAGACGGTATCACACAGGAGAGGATTAGATACACAGCTCAGCAGACAGTATCACACAGGGTAGGATTAGATACACGGCTCAGCAGACAGTATCACACAGGAGAGGATTTGATACACAGCTCAGCAGACAGTATCACACAGGAGAGGATTAGATACACAGCTCAGCAGATGGTATCACACAGGATAGAATTAGATACACGGCTCAGCAGACGGTATCACACAGGGCAGGATTAGATACACGGTTCAGCAGACAGTATCACACAGGGTAGGATTAGATACACGGCTCAGCAGACAGTATCACACAGGAGAGGATTAGATACACAGCTCAGCAGACAGTATCACACAGGAGAGGATTAGATACACGGCTCATCAGACAGTATCGCACAGGAGAGGATTAGATACACGGCTCATCAGACAGTATCGCACAGGAGAGGATTAGATACACAGCTCAGCAGACAGTATCACACAGGAGAGGATTAGATACATATCTCATCAGACAGTATCACACAGGACAGGATTAGATACACGGCTCAGCAGACAGTATCACACCGGATAGGATTAGATACACAGCTCAGCAGACAGTATCACACCGGATAGGATTAGATACACAGCTCAGCAGACAGTATCACACTGGATAGGATTAGATACACAGCTCAGCAGACAGTATCACACCGAATAGGATTAGATACACAGCTCAGCAGACAGTATCACACCGAACAGGATTAGATACACAGCTCAGCAGACAGTATCACACAGGAGAAGATTAGATACACAGCTCAGCAGACAGTATCACACAGGAGAGGATTAGATACAATGCTCAGTAGACAATATCACACAGGAGAGGATTAGATACACGGCTCAGCAGACAGTATCACACAGAAGAGGATTAGATACACGGCTCAGCAGACAGTATCACACAGGAGAGGATTAGATACACGGCTCAGCAGATGGTATCACACAGGAGAGGATTAGAGATACAGCTCAGCAGACAGTATCACACAGGAGAGGATTAGATACACAGCTCAGCAGACAGTATGACACAGGAGAGGATTAGATGCACAGCTCAGCAGACAGTATCACACAGGAGAGGATTAGATACACGGCTCAGCAGACAGTATCAGACAGAAGAGGATTAGATACACAGCTCATCAGACAGTATCACACAGGAGAGGATTAGATACACGGCTCAGCAGACAGTATCAGACAGAAGAGGATTAGATACACAGCTCATCAGACAGTATCACACAGGAGAGGATTAGATACACGGCTCAGCAGACAGTATCACACAGGAGAGGATTAGAAACACTGCTCAGCAGACAGTATCACACAGGAGAGGATTAGATACAATGCTCAGTAGACAGTATCACACAGGAGAGGATTAGATACACGGCTCAGCAGACAGTATCACACAGGAGAGGATTAGATACACGGCTCAGCAGACAGTATCACACAGGAGAGGATTAGATACACGGCTCAGCAGATGGTATCACACAGGAGAGGATTAGAGATACAGCTCAGCAGACAGTATCACACAGGAGAGGATTAGATACACAGCTCAGCAGACAGTATGACACAGGAGAGGATTAGATACATGGCTCAGCAGACAGTATCACACAGGGTAGGATTAGAGATACAGCTCAGCAGACAGTATCACATAGGATAGGATTAGATACACAGCTCAGCAGACAGTATCACACAGGGTAGGATTAGAGATACAGCTCAGCAGACAGTATCACATAGGATAGGATTAGATACACAGCTCAGCAGACAGTATCACACAGGAAAGGATTAGATACACAGCTCAGCAGACAGTATCACACAGGAAAGGATTAGATACAATGCTCAGTAGACAGTATCACACAGGAGAGGATTAGATACACGGCTCAGCAGACAGTATCACACAGGAGAGGATTAGATACACAGCTCAGCACACAGTATCACACAGGAGAGGATTAGATACACAGCTCAGCAGACAGTATGACACAGGAGAGGATTAGATACATGGCTCAGCAGACAGTATCACACAGGGTAGGATTAGAGATACAGCTCAGCAGACAGTATCACATAGGATAGGATTAGATACACAGCTCAGCAGACAGTATCACACAGGAGAGGATTAGATACACAGCTCAGCAGACAGTATCACACAGGAAAGGATTAGATACACAGCTCAGCAGATGGTATCACACAGGATAGGATTAGATACACAGCTCAGCAGACAGTATCACACAGGAAAGGATTAGATGCACAGCTCAGCAGACAGTATCACACAGGAGAGGATTAGATACACAGCTCAGCAGACAGTATCATACAGGGTAGGATTAGATACACAGCTCAGCAGACAGTATCATACAGGAGAGGATTAGATACACGGCTCAGCAGATAGTATCACTCAAGATAGGATTAGATGCACGGCTCAGCAGACAGTATCACACAGGACAGGATTAGATACACAGCTCAGCAGACGGTATCACACAGGACAGGATTAGATACACAGCTCAGCAGACATTATCACACAGGAGAGGATTAGATACACAGCTCAGCAGACATTATCACACAGGAGAGGATTAGATACACGGCTCAGCAGACAGTATCACACAGGAGGGGTATAGATACACAGCTCAGCAGACAGTACCACACAGTATAAGATTAGATACACTGCTCAGCAGACATTATCACACAGGAGAGGATTAGATACACAGCTCAGCAGACAGTATCACACAGGAGAGGATTAGATACAATGCTCAGTAGACAGTATCACACAGGAGAGGATTAGATACACGGCTCAGCAGACAGTATCACACAGGAGAGGATTAGATACACGGCTCAGCAGATGGTATCACACAGGATAGGATTAGATGCACAGCTCAGCAGACAGTATCACACAGGAGAGGATTAGATACACGGCTCATCAGACAGTATCGCACAGGAGAGGATTAGATACATAGCTCTTCAGACAGTATCACACAGGACAGGATTAGATACACAGCTCAGCAGACAGTATCACACAGGAGAGGATTAGATACATAGCTCATCAGACAGTATCACACAGGACAGGATTAGATACACGGCTCAGCAGACAGTATCACACAGGAGAGGATTAGATACACAGCTCAGCTGACAGTATCACACATGAGAGGATTAGATACACAGCTCAGCAGACAGTATCGCACAGGAGAGGATTAGATACATAGCTCATCAGACAGTATCACACAGGACAAGATTAGATACACAGCTCAGCAGACAATATCACACAGGAGAGGATTAGATACACAGCTCAGCTGACAGTATCACACAGGAGAGGATTAGATACACAGCTCAGCAGACAGTATCACACAGGAGAGGATTAGATACACAGCTCAGCAGATAGTATCACACAGGATAGGATTAGATATACAGCTCAGCAGACAGTATCACACAGGAGTGGATTAGATACACAGCTCAGCAGACAGTATCACACAGGATAGGATTAGATACACAGCTCAGCAGATGGTATCACACAGGATAGGATTAGATACACTGCTCAGCTGATGGTATCACACAGGATAGGATTAGATGCACAGCTCAGTAGGCAGTATCACACAGGAGAGGATCAGATACACAGCTCAGCTGGCAGTATCACACAGGAGTGGATTAGATACACGGCTCAGCAGACAGTATCGCACAGGGCGGGATTAGATACACGACTCAGCAGACAGTATCACACAGGATAGGATTAGATACACAGCTCAGTAGGCAGTATCACACAGGAGAGGATTAGATACACAGCTCATCAGACAGTATCACACAGGAGAGGATTAGATACACAGCTCAGCTGACAGTATCACACAGGATAGGATTAGATACACAACTCAGCTGACAGTATCACACAGCACAGGATTAGATATAAAGCTCAGCAGAAAGTATCACACAGGAGTGGATTAGATACACGGCTCAGCAGACAGTATCGCACAGGGCGGGATTAGATACACTGCTCAGCAGACAGTATCACACAGGATAGGATTAGATACACAGTTCATCAGACAGTATCACACAGGAGTGGATTAGATACACGGCTCAGCAGACAGTATCGCATAGGGCGGGATTAGATACACAGCTCAGCAGACAGTATCACACAGGAGTGGATTAGATCCACGGCTCAGCAGACAGTATCGCACAGGGCGGGATTAGATACACGGCTCAGCAGACAGTATCACACAGGATAGGATTAGATACACTGCTCATCAGATAGTATCACACAGGATAGGATTAGATGCACAGCTCAGCAGACAGTATCACACAGGAGAGGATTAGATACACAGCTCAGCAGACAATATCGCACAGGAGAGGATTAGATACATAGCTCAGCAGACTGTATCACACAGGACAGGATTAGATACACAGCTCAGCAGACAGTATCACACAGGAGAGGATTAGATACACAGCTCAGCAGATGGTATCACACAGGATAGAATTAGATACACTGCTCAGCAGACAGTATCACACAGGGCAGGATTAGATACACGGTTCAGCAGACAGTATCACACAGGGTAGGATTAGATACACGGCTCAGCAGACAGTATCACACAGGAGAGGATTAGATACACAGCTCAGCAGACAGTATCACACAGGAGAGGATTAGATACACGGCTCAGCAGACAGTATCACACAGGAGAGGATTAGATACACTGCTCAGCAGATAGTATCACATAGGATTAGATGCACAGCTCAGCAGACAGTATCACACAGGAGAGCATTAGATACACGGCTCATCAGACAGTATCGCACAGGAGAGGATTAGATACATAGCTCATCAGACAGTATCACACAGGACAGGATTAGATACACAGCTCAGCAGACAGTATCACACAGGAGAGGATTAGATACATAGCTCATCAGACAGTATCACACAGGACAGGATTAGATACACGGCTCAGCAGACAGTATCACACAGGAGAGGATTAGATACACAGCTCAGCTGACAGTATCACACAGGAGAGGATTAGATACACAGCTCAGCAGACAGTATCGCACAGGAGATGATTAGATACATAGCTCATCAGACAGTATCACACAGGACAGGATTAGATACACAGCTCAGCAGACAGTATCACACAGGAGAGGATTAGATACACTGCTCAGCAGACAGTATCACACAGGAGAGGATTAGATACACAGCTCAGCAGACAGTATCGCACAGGAGAGGATTAGATACACAGCTCAGCAGCCGGTATCACACAGGAGAGGATTAGATACACTGCTCAGCAGACGGTATCACACAGGAGAGGATTAGATACACGGTTGAGCAGACAGTATCACACAGGGTAGGATTAGAGATACAGCTCAGCAGACAGTATCACACAGCATAGGATTAGATACACAGCTCAGCAGACAGTATCACACAGCATAGGATTAGATACACAGCACAGCAGTCAGTATCACACAGGAGAGGATTTGATACACAGCTCAGCAGACAGTATCACACAGGAGAGGATTAGATACACGGATCAGCAGATGGTATCAAACAGGATGGAATTAGATACACTGCTCAGCAGACAGTATCACACAGGACAGGATTAGATACACTGCTCAGCTGACAATATCACACAGGAGAGGATTAGATACACAGCTCACCTAACAGTATCACACAGTAGAGGATTATATACATGGCTCAGCAGACAGTATCACACAGGATAGGCTTAGATACACAGCTCAGCAGGCAGTATCACACAGGAGAGGATTAGATACATAGCTCAGCAGACAGTATCACACAGGAAAGGATTAGATACACAGCTCAGCAGATGGTATCACACAGGATAGGATTAGATACACAACTCAGCTGACAGTATCACACAGCACAGGATTAGATACAAAGCTCAGCAGATAGTATCACACAGGAGTGGATTAGATACACGGCTCAGCAGACAGTATCGCACAGGGCGGGATTAGATACACGGCTCAGCAGACAGTATCACACAGGATAGGATTAGATACACAGTTCATCAGACAGTATCACACAGGAGTGGATTAGATACACGGCTCAGCAGACAGTATCGCACAGAGCGGGATTAGATACACAGCTCAGCAGACAGTATCACACAGGAGTGGATTAGATCCACGGCTCAGCAGACAGTATCGCACAGGGCGGGATTAGATACACGGCTCAGCAGACAGTATCACACAGGATAGGATTAGATACACTGCTCAGCAGATAGTATCACACAGGATAGGATTAGATGCACAGCCCAGCAGACAGTATCACACAGGACAGGATTAGATACATAGCTCAGCAGACAGTATCACACAGGAGAGGATTAGATACACAGCTCAGCAGACAATATCGCACAGGAGAGGATTAGATACATAGCTCAGCGGACTGTATCACACAGGACAGGATTAGATACACAGCTCAGCAGACAGTATCACACAGGAGAGGATTAGATACACGGCTCAGCAGACTTTATCACACAGGAGAGGATTAGATACACAGCTCAGCAGATGGTATCACACAAGATAGGATTAGATACACTGCTCAGCAGATAGTATCACACAGTAGAAGATTAGATACACGGCTCAGCAGACAGTATCACACAGGAGAGGATTAGATACACTGCTCAGCAGATAGTATCACACAGGAGAGGTTTAGATACACAGCTCAGCAGACAGTATCACACAGGAGAGGATTAGTTACACGGCTCAGCAGATGGTATCACACAGGATATGATTAGATACACAGCTCAGCAGACAGTATCACACAGGGCAGGATTAGATACACGGTTCAGCAGACAGTATCACACAGGGTAGGATTAGATACACGGCTCAGCAGACAGTATCACACAGGAGAGTATTTGATACACAGCTCAGCAGACAGTATCACACAGGAGAGGATTAGATACACAGCTCAGCAGATGGTATCACACAGGATAGGATTAGATACACTGCTCAGCAGACAGTATCACACAGGGCAGGATTAGATACACGGTTCAGCAGACAGTATCATACAGGAGGGGATTAGATACACTGCTCAGCAGACAGTATCACACAGGGCAGGATTAGATACACGGTTCAGCAGACAGTATCACACAGGGTAGGATTAGATACACGGCTCAGCAGACAGTATCACACAGGAGAGGATTAGATACACAGCTCAGCAGACAGTATCACACAGGAGAGGATTAGATACACGGCTCAGTAGACAGTATCACACAGGAGAGGATTAGATACACTGCTCAGCAGATAGTATCACACAGGATAGGATTAGATGCACAGCTCAGCAGACAGTATCACACAGGAGAGGATTAGATACACGGCTCATCAGACAGTATCGCACAGGAGAGGATTAGATACATAGCTCATCAGACAGTATCACACAGGACAGGATTAGATACACAGCTCAGCAGACAGTATCACACAGGAGAGGATTAGATACATAGCTCATCAGACAGTATCACAAAGGATAAGATTAGATACACTGCTCAGCAGATGGTATCACACAGGATATGATTAGATACAGGGCTCAGCAGACAGTATCACACAGGAGAGGATTAGTTACACGGCTCAGCAGATGGTATCACACAGGATAGGATTAGATACACAGCTCAGCAGACAGTATCACACAGGGCAGGATTAGATACACGGTTCAGCAGACAGTATCACACAGGGTAGGATTAGATACACGGCTCAGCAGACAGTATCACACAGGAGAGGATTTGATACACAGCTCAGCAGACAGTATCACACAGGAAAGGATTAGATACACAGCTCAGCAGATGGTATCACACAGGATAGGATTAGATACACTGCTCAGCAGACAGTATCACACAGGGCAGGATTAGATACACGGTTCAGCAGACAGTATCATACAGGAGGGGATTAGATACACAGCTCAGCAGACAGTATCACACAGCATAGGATTAGATACACGGCTCAGCAGACAGTATCACACAGGAGAGGATTAGATACACAGCTCAGCAGACGGTATCACACAGGAGAGGATTAGATACACAGCTCAGCAGACAGTATCACACAGGGTAGGATTAGATACACGGCTCAGCAGACAGTATCACACAGGAGAGGATTTGATACACAGCTCAGCAGACAGTATCACACAGGAGAGGATTAGATACACAGCTCAGCAGATGGTATCACACAGGATAGAATTAGATACACGGCTCAGCAGACAGTATCACACAGGGCAGGATTAGATACACGGTTCAGCAGACAGTATCACACAGGGTAGGATTAGATACACGGCTCAGCAGACAGTATCACACAGGAGAGGATTAGATACACAGCTCAGCAGACAGTATCACACAGGAGAGGATTAGATACACGGCTCAGCAGACAGTATCACACAGGAGAGGATTAGATACACTGCTCAGCAGATAGTATCACACAGGATAGGATTAGATGCACAGCTCAGCAGACAGTATCACACAGGAGAGGATTAGATACACGGCTCATCAGACAGTATCGCACAGGAGAGGATTAGATACATAGCTCATCAGACAGTATCACACAGGACAGGATTAGATACACAGCTCAGCAGACAGTATCACACAGGAGAGGATTAGATACATAGCTCATCAGACAGTATCACACAGGACAGGATTAGATACACGGCTCAGCAGACAGTATCACACCGGATAGGATTAGATACACAGCTCAGCAGACAGTATCACACCGGATAGGATTAGATACACAGCTCAGCAGACAGTATCACACTGGATAGGATTAGATACACAGCTCAGCAGACAGTATCACACCGAATAGGATTAGATACACAGCTCAGCAGACAGTATCACACCGAATAGGATTAGATACACAGCTCAGCAGACAGTATCACACAGGAGAAGATTAGATACACAGCTCAGCAGACAGTATCACACAGGAGAGGATTAGATACAATGCTCAGTAGACAATATCACACAGGAGAGGATTAGATACACGGCTCAGCAGACAGTATCACACAGAAGAGGATTAGATACACGGCTCAGCAGACAGTATCACACAGGAGAGGATTAGATACACGGCTCAGCAGATGGTATCACACAGGAGAGGATTAGAGATACAGCTCAGCAGACAGTATCACACAGGAGAGGATTAGATACACAGCTCAGCAGACAGTATGACACAGGAGAGGATTAGATGCACAGCTCAGCAGACAGTATCACACAGGAGAGGATTAGATACACGGCTCAGCAGACAGTATCACACAGGAGAGGATTAGATACAGCTCATCAGACAGTATCACACAGGAGAGGATTAGATACACGGCTCAGCAGACAGTATCACACAGGAGAGGATTAGAAACACTGCTCAGCAGACAGTATCACACAGGAGAGGATTAGATACAATGCTCAGTAAACAGTATCACACAGGAGAGGATTAGATACACGGCTCAGCAGACAGTATCACACAGGAGAGGATTAGATACACGGCTCAGCAGACAGTATCACACAGGAGAGGATTAGATACACGGCTCAGCAGATGGTATCACACAGGAGAGGATTAGAGATACAGCTCAGCAGACAGTATCACACAGGAGAGGATTAGATACACAGCTCAGCAGACAGTATGACACAGGAGAGGATTAGATACATGGCTCAGCAGACAGTATCACACAGGGTAGGATTAGAGATACAGCTCAGCAGACAGTATCACATAGGATAGGATTAGATACACAGCTCAGCAGACAGTATCACACAGGAAAGGATTAGATACACAGCTCAGCAGACAGTATCACACAGGAAAGGATTAGATACAATGCTCAGTAGACAGTATCACACAGGAGAGGATTAGATACACGGCTCAGCAGACAGTATCACACAGGAGAGGATTAGATACACAGCTCAGCACACAGTATCACACAGGAGAGGATTAGATACACAGCTCAGCAGACAGTATGACACAGGAGAGGATTAGATACATGGCTCAGCAGACAGTATCACACAGGGTAGGATTAGAGATACAGCTCAGCAGACAGTATCACATAGGATAGGATTAGATACACAGCTCAGCAGACAGTATCACACAGGAGAGGATTAGATACACAGCTCAGCAGACAGTATCACACAGGAAAGGATTAGATACACAGCTCAGCAGATGGTATCACACAGGATAGGATTAGATACACAGCTCAGTAGGCAGTATCACACAGGAGAGGATTAGATACACAGCTCATCAGACAGTATCACACAGGAGAGGATTAGATACACAGCTCAGCTGACAGTATCACACAGGATAGGATTAGATACACAACTCAGCTGACAGTATCACACAGCACAGGATTAGATATAAAGCTCAGCAGAAAGTATCACACAGGAGTGGATTAGATACACGGCTCAGCAGACAGTATCGCACAGGGCGGGATTAGATACACTGCTCAGCAGACAGTATCACACAGGATAGGATTAGATACACAGTTCATCAGACAGTATCACACAGGAGTGGATTAGATACACGGCTCAGCAGACAGTATCGCATAGGGCGGGATTAGATACACAGCTCAGCAGACAGTATCACACAGGAGTGGATTAGATCCACGGCTCAGCAGACAGTATCGCACAGGGCGGGATTAGATACACGGCTCAGCAGACAGTATCACACAGGATAGGATTAGATACACTGCTCATCAGATAGTATCACACAGGATAGGATTAGATGCACAGCTCAGCAGACAGTATCACACAGGAGAGGATTAGATACACAGCTCAGCAGACAATATCGCACAGGAGAGGATTAGATACATAGCTCAGCAGACTGTATCACACAGGACAGGATTAGATACACAGCTCAGCAGACAGTATCACACAGGAGAGGATTAGATACACGGCTCAGCAGACATTATCACACAGGAGAGGATTAGATACACAGCTCAGCAGATGGTATCACACAAGACAGGATTAGATACACTGCTCAGCAGATAGTATCACACAGTAGAGGATTAGATACACGGCTCAGCAGACAGTATCACACAGGAGAGGATTAGATACACTGCTCAGCAGATAGTATCACACAGGAGAGGATTAGATACACAGCTCAGCAGCTGGTATCACACAGGATAGGTTTAGATACACTGCTCAGCAGATGGTATCACACAGGATATGATTAGATACAGGGCTCAGCAGACAGTATCACACAGGAGAGGATTAGTTACACGGCTCAGCAGATGGTATCACACAGGATAGGATTAGATACACAGCTCAGCAGACAGTATCACACAGGGCAGGATTAGATACACGGTTCAGCAGACAGTATCACACAGGGTAGGATTAGATACACGGCTCAGCAGACAGTATCACACAGGAGAGGATTTGATACACAGCTCAGCAGACAGTATCACACAGGAGAGGATTAGATACACAGCTCAGCAGATGGTATCGCACAGGATAGGATTATATACACTGCTCAGCAGACAGTATCACACAGGGCAGGATTATATACACTGCTCAGCAGACAGTATCACACAGGGCAGGATTAGATACACGGTTCAGCAGACAGTATCACACAGGGTAGGATTAGATACACGGCTCAGCAGACAGTATCACACAGGAGAGGATTTGATACACAGCTCAGCAGACAGTATCACACAGGAGAGGATTAGATACACAGCTCAGCAGATGGTATCACACAGGATAGAATTAGATACACTGCTCAGCAGACAGTATCACACAGGGCAGGATTAGATACACGGTTCAGCAGACAGTATCACACAGGGTAGGATTAGATACACGGCTCAGCAGACAGTATCACACAGGAGAGGATTAGATACACAGCTCAGCAGACAGTATCACACAGGAGAGGATTAGATACACGGCTCAGCAGACAGTATCACACAGGAGAGGATTAGATACACTGCTCAGCAGATAGTATCACATAGGATTAGATGCACAGCTCAGCAGACAGTATCACACAGGAGAGCATTAGATACACGGCTCATCAGACAGTATCGCACAGGAGAGGATTAGATACATAGCTCATCAGACAGTATCACACAGGACAGGATTAGATACACAGCTCAGCAGACAGTATCACACAGGAGAGGATTAGATACATAGCTCATCAGACAGTATCACACAGGACAGGATTAGATACACGGCTCAGCAGACAGTATCACACAGGAGAGGATTAGATACACAGCTCAGCTGACAGTATCACACAGGAGAGGATTAGATACACAGCTCAGCAGACAGTATCGCACAGGAGATGATTAGATACATAGCTCATCAGACAGTATCACACAGGACAGGATTAGATACACAGCTCAGCAGACAGTATCACACAGGAGAGGATTAGATACACTGCTCAGCAGACAGTATCACACAGGAGAGGATTAGATACACAGCTCAGCAGACAGTATCGCACAGGAGAGGATTAGATACACAGCTCAGCAGCCGGTATCACACAGGAGAGGATTAGATACACTGCTCAGCAGACGGTATCACACAGGAGAGGATTAGATACACGGTTGAGCAGACAGTATCACACAGGGTAGGATTAGAGATACAGCTCAGCAGACAGTATCACACAGCATAGGATTAGATACACAGCTCAGCAGACAGTATCACACAGCATAGGATTAGATACACAGCACAGCAGTCAGTATCACACAGGAGAGGATTTGATACACAGCTCAGCAGACAGTATCACACAGGAGAGGATTAGATACACGGATCAGCAGATGGTATCAAACAGGATGGAATTAGATACACTGCTCAGCAGACAGTATCACACAGGACAGGATTAGATACACTGCTCAGCTGACAATATCACACAGGAGAGGATTAGATACACAGCTCACCTAACAGTATCACACAGTAGAGGATTATATACATGGCTCAGCAGACAGTATCACACAGGATAGGCTTAGATACACAGCTCAGCAGGCAGTATCACACAGGAGAGGATTAGATACATAGCTCAGCAGACAGTATCACACAGGAAAGGATTAGATACACAGCTCAGCAGATGGTATCACACAGGATAGGATTAGATACACAACTCAGCTGACAGTATCACACAGCACAGGATTAGATACAAAGCTCAGCAGATAGTATCACACAGGAGTGGATTAGATACACGGCTCAGCAGACAGTATCGCACAGGGCGGGATTAGATACACGGCTCAGCAGACAGTATCACACAGGATAGGATTAGATACACAGTTCATCAGACAGTATCACACAGGAGTGGATTAGATACACGGCTCAGCAGACAGTATCGCACAGAGCGGGATTAGATACACAGCTCAGCAGACAGTATCACACAGGAGTGGATTAGATCCACGGCTCAGCAGACAGTATCGCACAGGGCGGGATTAGATACACGGCTCAGCAGACAGTATCACACAGGATAGGATTAGATACACTGCTCAGCAGATAGTATCACACAGGATAGGATTAGATGCACAGCCCAGCAGACAGTATCACACAGGACAGGATTAGATACATAGCTCAGCAGACAGTATCACACAGGAGAGGATTAGATACACAGCTCAGCAGACAATATCGCACAGGAGAGGATTAGATACATAGCTCAGCGGACTGTATCACACAGGACAGGATTAGATACACAGCTCAGCAGACAGTATCACACAGGAGAGGATTAGATACACGGCTCAGCAGACTTTATCACACAGGAGAGGATTAGATACACAGCTCAGCAGATGGTATCACACAAGATAGGATTAGATACACTGCTCAGCAGATAGTATCACACAGTAGAAGATTAGATACACGGCTCAGCAGACAGTATCACACAGGAGAGGATTAGATACACTGCTCAGCAGATAGTATCACACAGGAGAGGTTTAGATACACAGCTCAGCAGACAGTATCACACAGGAGAGGATTAGTTACACGGCTCAGCAGATGGTATCACACAGGATATGATTAGATACACAGCTCAGCAGACAGTATCACACAGGGCAGGATTAGATACACGGTTCAGCAGACAGTATCACACAGGGTAGGATTAGATACACGGCTCAGCAGACAGTATCACACAGGAGAGTATTTGATACACAGCTCAGCAGACAGTATCACACAGGAGAGGATTAGATACACAGCTCAGCAGATGGTATCACACAGGATAGGATTAGATACACTGCTCAGCAGACAGTATCACACAGGGCAGGATTAGATACACGGTTCAGCAGACAGTATCATACAGGAGGGGATTAGATACACTGCTCAGCAGACAGTATCACACAGGGCAGGATTAGATACACGGTTCAGCAGACAGTATCACACAGGGTAGGATTAGATACACGGCTCAGCAGACAGTATCACACAGGAGAGGATTAGATACACAGCTCAGCAGACAGTATCACACAGGAGAGGATTAGATACACGGCTCAGTAGACAGTATCACACAGGAGAGGATTAGATACACTGCTCAGCAGATAGTATCACACAGGATAGGATTAGATGCACAGCTCAGCAGACAGTATCACACAGGAGAGGATTAGATACACGGCTCATCAGACAGTATCGCACAGGAGAGGATTAGATACATAGCTCATCAGACAGTATCACACAGGACAGGATTAGATACACAGCTCAGCAGACAGTATCACACAGGAGAGGATTAGATACATAGCTCATCAGACAGTATCACAAAGGATAAGATTAGATACACTGCTCAGCAGATGGTATCACACAGGATATGATTAGATACAGGGCTCAGCAGACAGTATCACACAGGAGAGGATTAGTTACACGGCTCAGCAGATGGTATCACACAGGATAGGATTAGATACACAGCTCAGCAGACAGTATCACACAGGGCAGGATTAGATACACGGTTCAGCAGACAGTATCACACAGGGTAGGATTAGATACACGGCTCAGCAGACAGTATCACACAGGAGAGGATTTGATACACAGCTCAGCAGACAGTATCACACAGGAAAGGATTAGATACACAGCTCAGCAGATGGTATCACACAGGATAGGATTAGATACACTGCTCAGCAGACAGTATCACACAGGGCAGGATTAGATACACGGTTCAGCAGACAGTATCATACAGGAGGGGATTAGATACACAGCTCAGCAGACAGTATCACACAGCATAGGATTAGATACACGGCTCAGCAGACAGTATCACACAGGAGAGGATTAGATACACAGCTCAGCAGACGGTATCACACAGGAGAGGATTAGATACACAGCTCAGCAGACAGTATCACACAGGGTAGGATTAGATACACGGCTCAGCAGACAGTATCACACAGGAGAGGATTTGATACACAGCTCAGCAGACAGTATCACACAGGAGAGGATTAGATACACAGCTCAGCAGATGGTATCACACAGGATAGAATTAGATACACGGCTCAGCAGACAGTATCACACAGGGCAGGATTAGATACACGGTTCAGCAGACAGTATCACACAGGGTAGGATTAGATACACGGCTCAGCAGACAGTATCACACAGGAGAGGATTAGATACACAGCTCAGCAGACAGTATCACACAGGAGAGGATTAGATACACGGCTCAGCAGACAGTATCACACAGGAGAGGATTAGATACACTGCTCAGCAGATAGTATCACACAGGATAGGATTAGATGCACAGCTCAGCAGACAGTATCACACAGGAGAGGATTAGATACACGGCTCATCAGACAGTATCGCACAGGAGAGGATTAGATACATAGCTCATCAGACAGTATCACACAGGACAGGATTAGATACACAGCTCAGCAGACAGTATCACACAGGAGAGGATTAGATACATAGCTCATCAGACAGTATCACACAGGACAGGATTAGATACACGGCTCAGCAGACAGTATCACACCGGATAGGATTAGATACACAGCTCAGCAGACAGTATCACACCGGATAGGATTAGATACACAGCTCAGCAGACAGTATCACACTGGATAGGATTAGATACACAGCTCAGCAGACAGTATCACACCGAATAGGATTAGATACACAGCTCAGCAGACAGTATCACACCGAATAGGATTAGATACACAGCTCAGCAGACAGTATCACACAGGAGAAGATTAGATACACAGCTCAGCAGACAGTATCACACAGGAGAGGATTAGATACAATGCTCAGTAGACAATATCACACAGGAGAGGATTAGATACACGGCTCAGCAGACAGTATCACACAGAAGAGGATTAGATACACGGCTCAGCAGACAGTATCACACAGGAGAGGATTAGATACACGGCTCAGCAGATGGTATCACACAGGAGAGGATTAGAGATACAGCTCAGCAGACAGTATCACACAGGAGAGGATTAGATACACAGCTCAGCAGACAGTATGACACAGGAGAGGATTAGATGCACAGCTCAGCAGACAGTATCACACAGGAGAGGATTAGATACACGGCTCAGCAGACAGTATCACACAGGAGAGGATTAGATACAGCTCATCAGACAGTATCACACAGGAGAGGATTAGATACACGGCTCAGCAGACAGTATCACACAGGAGAGGATTAGAAACACTGCTCAGCAGACAGTATCACACAGGAGAGGATTAGATACAATGCTCAGTAAACAGTATCACACAGGAGAGGATTAGATACACGGCTCAGCAGACAGTATCACACAGGAGAGGATTAGATACACGGCTCAGCAGACAGTATCACACAGGAGAGGATTAGATACACGGCTCAGCAGATGGTATCACACAGGAGAGGATTAGAGATACAGCTCAGCAGACAGTATCACACAGGAGAGGATTAGATACACAGCTCAGCAGACAGTATGACACAGGAGAGGATTAGATACATGGCTCAGCAGACAGTATCACACAGGGTAGGATTAGAGATACAGCTCAGCAGACAGTATCACATAGGATAGGATTAGATACACAGCTCAGCAGACAGTATCACACAGGAAAGGATTAGATACACAGCTCAGCAGACAGTATCACACAGGAAAGGATTAGATACAATGCTCAGTAGACAGTATCACACAGGAGAGGATTAGATACACGGCTCAGCAGACAGTATCACACAGGAGAGGATTAGATACACAGCTCAGCACACAGTATCACACAGGAGAGGATTAGATACACAGCTCAGCAGACAGTATGACACAGGAGAGGATTAGATACATGGCTCAGCAGACAGTATCACACAGGGTAGGATTAGAGATACAGCTCAGCAGACAGTATCACATAGGATAGGATTAGATACACAGCTCAGCAGACAGTATCACACAGGAGAGGATTAGATACACAGCTCAGCAGACAGTATCACACAGGAAAGGATTAGATACACAGCTCAGCAGATGGTATCACACAGGATAGGATTAGATACACAGCTCAGTAGGCAGTATCACACAGGAGAGGATTAGATACACAGCTCATCAGACAGTATCACACAGGAGAGGATTAGATACACAGCTCAGCTGACAGTATCACACAGGATAGGATTAGATACACAACTCAGCTGACAGTATCACACAGCACAGGATTAGATATAAAGCTCAGCAGAAAGTATCACACAGGAGTGGATTAGATACACGGCTCAGCAGACAGTATCGCACAGGGCGGGATTAGATACACTGCTCAGCAGACAGTATCACACAGGATAGGATTAGATACACAGTTCATCAGACAGTATCACACAGGAGTGGATTAGATACACGGCTCAGCAGACAGTATCGCATAGGGCGGGATTAGATACACAGCTCAGCAGACAGTATCACACAGGAGTGGATTAGATCCACGGCTCAGCAGACAGTATCGCACAGGGCGGGATTAGATACACGGCTCAGCAGACAGTATCACACAGGATAGGATTAGATACACTGCTCATCAGATAGTATCACACAGGATAGGATTAGATGCACAGCTCAGCAGACAGTATCACACAGGAGAGGATTAGATACACAGCTCAGCAGACAATATCGCACAGGAGAGGATTAGATACATAGCTCAGCAGACTGTATCACACAGGACAGGATTAGATACACAGCTCAGCAGACAGTATCACACAGGAGAGGATTAGATACACGGCTCAGCAGACATTATCACACAGGAGAGGATTAGATACACAGCTCAGCAGATGGTATCACACAAGACAGGATTAGATACACTGCTCAGCAGATAGTATCACACAGTAGAGGATTAGATACACGGCTCAGCAGACAGTATCACACAGGAGAGGATTAGATACACTGCTCAGCAGATAGTATCACACAGGAGAGGATTAGATACACAGCTCAGCAGCTGGTATCACACAGGATAGGTTTAGATACACTGCTCAGCAGATGGTATCACACAGGATATGATTAGATACAGGGCTCAGCAGACAGTATCACACAGGAGAGGATTAGTTACACGGCTCAGCAGATGGTATCACACAGGATAGGATTAGATACACAGCTCAGCAGACAGTATCACACAGGGCAGGATTAGATACACGGTTCAGCAGACAGTATCACACAGGGTAGGATTAGATACACGGCTCAGCAGACAGTATCACACAGGAGAGGATTTGATACACAGCTCAGCAGACAGTATCACACAGGAGAGGATTAGATACACAGCTCAGCAGATGGTATCGCACAGGATAGGATTATATACACTGCTCAGCAGACAGTATCACACAGGGCAGGATTATATACACTGCTCAGCAGACAGTATCACACAGGGCAGGATTAGATACACGGTTCAGCAGACAGTATCACACAGGGTAGGATTAGATACACGGCTCAGCAGACAGTATCACACAGGAGAGGATTTGATACACAGCTCAGCAGACAGTATCACACAGGAGAGGATTAGATACACAGCTCAGCAGATGGTATCACACAGGATAGAATTAGATACACTGCTCAGCAGACAGTATCACACAGGGCAGGATTAGATACACGGTTCAGCAGACAGTATCACACAGGGTAGGATTAGATACACGGCTCAGCAGACAGTATCACACAGGAGAGGATTAGATACACAGCTCAGCAGACAGTATCACACAGGAGAGGATTAGATACACGGCTCAGCAGACAGTATCACACAGGAGAGGATTAGATACACTGCTCAGCAGATAGTATCACATAGGATTAGATGCACAGCTCAGCAGACAGTATCACACAGGAGAGCATTAGATACACGGCTCATCAGACAGTATCGCACAGGAGAGGATTAGATACATAGCTCATCAGACAGTATCACACAGGACAGGATTAGATACACAGCTCAGCAGACAGTATCACACAGGAGAGGATTAGATACATAGCTCATCAGACAGTATCACACAGGACAGGATTAGATACACGGCTCAGCAGACAGTATCACACAGGAGAGGATTAGATACACAGCTCAGCTGACAGTATCACACAGGAGAGGATTAGATACACAGCTCAGCAGACAGTATCGCACAGGAGATGATTAGATACATAGCTCATCAGACAGTATCACACAGGACAGGATTAGATACACAGCTCAGCAGACAGTATCACACAGGAGAGGATTAGATACACTGCTCAGCAGACAGTATCACACAGGAGAGGATTAGATACACAGCTCAGCAGACAGTATCGCACAGGAGAGGATTAGATACACAGCTCAGCAGCCGGTATCACACAGGAGAGGATTAGATACACTGCTCAGCAGACGGTATCACACAGGAGAGGATTAGATACACGGTTGAGCAGACAGTATCACACAGGGTAGGATTAGAGATACAGCTCAGCAGACAGTATCACACAGCATAGGATTAGATACACAGCTCAGCAGACAGTATCACACAGCATAGGATTAGATACACAGCACAGCAGTCAGTATCACACAGGAGAGGATTTGATACACAGCTCAGCAGACAGTATCACACAGGAGAGGATTAGATACACGGATCAGCAGATGGTATCAAACAGGATGGAATTAGATACACTGCTCAGCAGACAGTATCACACAGGACAGGATTAGATACACTGCTCAGCTGACAATATCACACAGGAGAGGATTAGATACACAGCTCACCTAACAGTATCACACAGTAGAGGATTATATACATGGCTCAGCAGACAGTATCACACAGGATAGGCTTAGATACACAGCTCAGCAGGCAGTATCACACAGGAGAGGATTAGATACATAGCTCAGCAGACAGTATCACACAGGAGAGGATTAGATACACAGCTCAGCAGACAGTATCACACAGGAAAGGATTAGATACACAGCTCAGCAGATGGTATCACACAGGATAGGATTAGATACACAACTCAGCTGACAGTATCACACAGCACAGGATTAGATACAAAGCTCAGCAGATAGTATCACACAGGAGTGGATTAGATACACGGCTCAGCAGACAGTATCGCACAGGGCGGGATTAGATACACGGCTCAGCAGACAGTATCACACAGGATAGGATTAGATACACAGTTCATCAGACAGTATCACACAGGAGTGGATTAGATACACGGCTCAGCAGACAGTATCGCACAGAGCGGGATTAGATACACAGCTCAGCAGACAGTATCACACAGGAGTGGATTAGATCCACGGCTCAGCAGACAGTATCGCACAGGGCGGGATTAGATACACGGCTCAGCAGACAGTATCACACAGGATAGGATTAGATACACTGCTCAGCAGATAGTATCACACAGGATAGGATTAGATGCACAGCCCAGCAGACAGTATCACACAGGACAGGATTAGATACATAGCTCAGCAGACAGTATCACACAGGAGAGGATTAGATACACAGCTCAGCAGACAATATCGCACAGGAGAGGATTAGATACATAGCTCAGCGGACTGTATCACACAGGACAGGATTAGATACACAGCTCAGCAGACAGTATCACACAGGAGAGGATTAGATACACGGCTCAGCAGACTTTATCACACAGGAGAGGATTAGATACACAGCTCAGCAGATGGTATCACACAAGATAGGATTAGATACACTGCTCAGCAGATAGTATCACACAGTAGAAGATTAGATACACGGCTCAGCAGACAGTATCACACAGGAGAGGATTAGATACACTGCTCAGCAGATAGTATCACACAGGAGAGGTTTAGATACACAGCTCAGCAGACAGTATCACACAGGAGAGGATTAGTTACACGGCTCAGCAGATGGTATCACACAGGATATGATTAGATACACAGCTCAGCAGACAGTATCACACAGGGCAGGATTAGATACACGGTTCAGCAGACAGTATCACACAGGGTAGGATTAGATACACGGCTCAGCAGACAGTATCACACAGGAGAGTATTTGATACACAGCTCAGCAGACAGTATCACACAGGAGAGGATTAGATACACAGCTCAGCAGATGGTATCACACAGGATAGGATTAGATACACTGCTCAGCAGACAGTATCACACAGGGCAGGATTAGATACACGGTTCAGCAGACAGTATCATACAGGAGGGGATTAGATACACTGCTCAGCAGACAGTATCACACAGGGCAGGATTAGATACACGGTTCAGCAGACAGTATCACACAGGGTAGGATTAGATACACGGCTCAGCAGACAGTATCACACAGGAGAGGATTAGATACACAGCTCAGCAGACAGTATCACACAGGAGAGGATTAGATACACGGCTCAGTAGACAGTATCACACAGGAGAGGATTAGATACACTGCTCAGCAGATAGTATCACACAGGATAGGATTAGATGCACAGCTCAGCAGACAGTATCACACAGGAGAGGATTAGATACACGGCTCATCAGACAGTATCGCACAGGAGAGGATTAGATACATAGCTCATCAGACAGTATCACACAGGACAGGATTAGATACACAGCTCAGCAGACAGTATCACACAGGAGAGGATTAGATACATAGCTCATCAGACAGTATCACAAAGGATAAGATTAGATACACTGCTCAGCAGATGGTATCACACAGGATATGATTAGATACAGGGCTCAGCAGACAGTATCACACAGGAGAGGATTAGTTACACGGCTCAGCAGATGGTATCACACAGGATAGGATTAGATACACAGCTCAGCAGACAGTATCACACAGGGCAGGATTAGATACACGGTTCAGCAGACAGTATCACACAGGGTAGGATTAGATACACGGCTCAGCAGACAGTATCACACAGGAGAGGATTTGATACACAGCTCAGCAGACAGTATCACACAGGAAAGGATTAGATACACAGCTCAGCAGATGGTATCACACAGGATAGGATTAGATACACTGCTCAGCAGACAGTATCACACAGGGCAGGATTAGATACACGGTTCAGCAGACAGTATCATACAGGAGGGGATTAGATACACAGCTCAGCAGACAGTATCACACAGCATAGGATTAGATACACGGCTCAGCAGACAGTATCACACAGGAGAGGATTAGATACACAGCTCAGCAGACGGTATCACACAGGAGAGGATTAGATACACAGCTCAGCAGACAGTATCACACAGGGTAGGATTAGATACACGGCTCAGCAGACAGTATCACACAGGAGAGGATTTGATACACAGCTCAGCAGACAGTATCACACAGGAGAGGATTAGATACACAGCTCAGCAGATGGTATCACACAGGATAGAATTAGATACACGGCTCAGCAGACAGTATCACACAGGGCAGGATTAGATACACGGTTCAGCAGACAGTATCACACAGGGTAGGATTAGATACACGGCTCAGCAGACAGTATCACACAGGAGAGGATTAGATACACAGCTCAGCAGACAGTATCACACAGGAGAGGATTAGATACACGGCTCAGCAGACAGTATCACACAGGAGAGGATTAGATACACTGCTCAGCAGATAGTATCACACAGGATAGGATTAGATGCACAGCTCAGCAGACAGTATCACACAGGAGAGGATTAGATACACGGCTCATCAGACAGTATCGCACAGGAGAGGATTAGATACATAGCTCATCAGACAGTATCACACAGGACAGGATTAGATACACAGCTCAGCAGACAGTATCACACAGGAGAGGATTAGATACATAGCTCATCAGACAGTATCACACAGGACAGGATTAGATACACGGCTCAGCAGACAGTATCACACCGGATAGGATTAGATACACAGCTCAGCAGACAGTATCACACCGGATAGGATTAGATACACAGCTCAGCAGACAGTATCACACTGGATAGGATTAGATACACAGCTCAGCAGACAGTATCACACCGAATAGGATTAGATACACAGCTCAGCAGACAGTATCACACCGAATAGGATTAGATACACAGCTCAGCAGACAGTATCACACAGGAGAAGATTAGATACACAGCTCAGCAGACAGTATCACACAGGAGAGGATTAGATACAATGCTCAGTAGACAATATCACACAGGAGAGGATTAGATACACGGCTCAGCAGACAGTATCACACAGAAGAGGATTAGATACACGGCTCAGCAGACAGTATCACACAGGAGAGGATTAGATACACGGCTCAGCAGATGGTATCACACAGGAGAGGATTAGAGATACAGCTCAGCAGACAGTATCACACAGGAGAGGATTAGATACACAGCTCAGCAGACAGTATGACACAGGAGAGGATTAGATGCACAGCTCAGCAGACAGTATCACACAGGAGAGGATTAGATACACGGCTCAGCAGACAGTATCACACAGGAGAGGATTAGATACAGCTCATCAGACAGTATCACACAGGAGAGGATTAGATACACGGCTCAGCAGACAGTATCACACAGGAGAGGATTAGAAACACTGCTCAGCAGACAGTATCACACAGGAGAGGATTAGATACAATGCTCAGTAAACAGTATCACACAGGAGAGGATTAGATACACGGCTCAGCAGACAGTATCACACAGGAGAGGATTAGATACACGGCTCAGCAGACAGTATCACACAGGAGAGGATTAGATACACGGCTCAGCAGATGGTATCACACAGGAGAGGATTAGAGATACAGCTCAGCAGACAGTATCACACAGGAGAGGATTAGATACACAGCTCAGCAGACAGTATGACACAGGAGAGGATTAGATACATGGCTCAGCAGACAGTATCACACAGGGTAGGATTAGAGATACAGCTCAGCAGACAGTATCACATAGGATAGGATTAGATACACAGCTCAGCAGACAGTATCACACAGGAAAGGATTAGATACACAGCTCAGCAGACAGTATCACACAGGAAAGGATTAGATACAATGCTCAGTAGACAGTATCACACAGGAGAGGATTAGATACACGGCTCAGCAGACAGTATCACACAGGAGAGGATTAGATACACAGCTCAGCACACAGTATCACACAGGAGAGGATTAGATACACAGCTCAGCAGACAGTATGACACAGGAGAGGATTAGATACATGGCTCAGCAGACAGTATCACACAGGGTAGGATTAGAGATACAGCTCAGCAGACAGTATCACATAGGATAGGATTAGATACACAGCTCAGCAGACAGTATCACACAGGAGAGGATTAGATACACAGCTCAGCAGACAGTATCACACAGGAAAGGATTAGATACACAGCTCAGCAGATGGTATCACACAGGATAGGATTAGATACACAGCTCAGCAGACAGTATCACACAGGAAAGGATTAGATGCACAGCTCAGCAGACAGTATCACACAGGAGAGGATTAGATACACAGCTCAGCAGACAGTATCATACAGGGTAGGATTAGATACACAGCTCAGCAGACAGTATCATACAGGAGAGGATTAGATACACGGCTCAGCAGATAGTATCACTCAAGATAGGATTAGATGCACGGCTCAGCAGACAGTATCACACAGGACAGGATTAGATACACAGCTCAGCAGACGGTATCACACAGGACAGGATTAGATACACAGCTCAGCAGACATTATCACACAGGAGAGGATTAGATACACAGCTCAGCAGACATTATCACACAGGAGAGGATTAGATACACGGCTCAGCAGACAGTATCACACAGGAGGGGATTAGATACACAGCTCAGCAGACAGTACCACACAGTATAAGATTAGATACACAGCTCAGCAGACAGTATCACACAGGAGAGGATTAGATACAATGCTCAGTAGACAGTATCACACAGGAGAGGATTAGATACACGGCTCAGCAGACAGTATCACACAGGAGAGGATTAGATACATAGCTCATCAGACAATATCACACAGGACAGGATTAGATACACAGCTCAGCAGACAGTATCACACAGGAGAGGATTAGATACATAGCTCATCAGACAGTATCACACAGGACAGGATTAGATACACGGCTCAGCAGACAGTATCACACAGGAGAGGATTAGATACACAGCTCAGCTGACAGTATCACACAGGAGAGGATTAGATACACAGCTCAGCAGACAGTATCGCACAGGAGAGGATTAGATACATAGCTCATCAGACAGTATCACACAGGACAAGATTAGATACACAGCTCAGCAGACAATATCACACAGGAGAGGATTAGATACACAGCTCAGCTGACAGTATCACACAGGAGAGGATTAGATACACAGCTCAGCAGACAGTATCACACAGGAGAGGATTAGATACACAGCTCAGCAGATAGTATCACACAGGATAGGATTAGATATACAGCTCAGCAGACAGTATCACACAGGAGTGGATTAGATACACAGCTCAGCAGACAGTATCACACAGGATAGGATTAGATACACAGCTCAGCAGATGGTATCACACAGGATAGGATTAGATACACTGCTCAGCTGATGGTATCACACAGGATAGGATTAGATGCACAGCTCAGTAGGCAGTATCACACAGGAGAGGATCAGATACACAGCTCAGCTGGCAGTATCACACAGGAGTGGATTAGATACACGGCTCAGCAGACAGTATCGCACAGGGCGGGATTAGATACACGACTCAGCAGACAGTATCACACAGGATAGGATTAGATACACAGCTCAGTAGGCAGTATCACACAGGAGAGGATTAGATACACAGCTCATCAGACAGTATCACACAGGAGAGGATTAGATACACAGCTCAGCTGACAGTATCACACAGGAGTGGATTAGATACACGGCTCAGCAGACAGTATCGCACAGGGCGGGATTAGATACACGACTCAGCAGACAGTATCACACAGGATAGTATTAGATACACAGCTCAGTAGACAGTATCACACAGGATAGGATTATATACACGGCTCAGCAGACAGTATCACACAGGAGAGGATTAGATACACGGCTCAGCAGACAGTATCACACAGGAGAGGATTAGATACACAGCATAGGATTAGATACACAGTTCAGCAGACAGTATCACACAGCATAGGATTAGATACACGGTTCAGCAGACAGTATCACACAGGAGGGGATTAGATACACAGCTCAGCAGACAGTATCACACAGGAGGGGATTAGATCCACAGCTCAGCAGACAGTATCACACAGGATAAGATTAGATACACTGCTCTGCGGATAGTATCACACAGGATAGGATTAGATGCACAGCTCAGCAGACAGTATCACACAGGATTAGATACATAGCTCAGCAGACAGTATCACACAGGAGAGGATTAGATACACAGCTCAGCAGACAGTATCACACAGGAGAGGATGAGATACACAGCATAGGTTTAGATACACAGCTCAGCAGACAGTATCACACAGCATAGGATTAGATACACGGCTCAACAGACAGTATCACACAGGAGGGGATTAGATACACAGCTCAGCAGACAGTATCACACAGGAGGGGATTAGATACACAGCTCAGCAGACAGTATCACACAGGATAAGATTAGATACACAGCTCAGCAGACAGTATCACACAGGAGAGGATTAGATACACAGCTCAGCAGACAGTATCACACAGGAGAGGATTAGATACGCAGCTCAGCAGACAGTATCTCACAGGAGAGGATTAGATACATGGCTCAGCAGACAGTATCACACAGCATAGGATTAGATACACGGCTCAGCAGACAGTATCACACAGGAGGGGATTAGATACACAGCTGAGGAGACAGTATCACACAGGAGAGGATTAGATACACTGCTCAGCATACAGTATCACACAGCATAGGATTAGATACACAGCTCAGCAGGCAGTATCACACAGTATAAGATTAGATACACAGCTCAGCAGACAGTATCACACAGCATAGGATTAGATACACGGCTCAGCAGACAGTATCACACAGGACAGGATTAGATACACAGCTCAGCAGACAGTATCACACAGGAGAGGATTAGATACACAGCTCAGCAGACAGTATCACACAGCGTAGGATTAGATACACAGCTCAGCAGACTGTATCACACAGGAGAGGATTAGATACACGGCTCAGCAGACAGTATCGCACAGGGCGGGATTAGATACACGGTTCATCAGACAGTATCACACAGGAGAGTATTAGATACACTGCTCAGCAGACAGTATCACACAGGAGAGTATTAGATACACAGCTCAGCAGACGGTATCACACAGGAGAGAATTAGATACACAGCTCAGCAGACAGTATCACACAGGATTAGATACATAGCTCAGCAGACAGTATCACATAGGAGAGGATTAGATACACAGCTCAGCAGACAGTATCACACAGGAGAGGATGAGATACACAGCATAGGTTTAGATACACAGCTCAGCAGGCAGTATCACACAGCATAGGATTAGATAAACGGCTCAACAGACAGTATCACACAGGAGGGGATTAGATACACAGCTCAGCAGACAGTATCACACAGGAGGGGATTAGATACACAGCTCAGCAGACAGTATCACACAGGATAAGATTAGATACACAGCTCAGCAGACAGTATCACACAGGATAAGATTAGATACACAGCTCAGCTGACAGTATCACACAGCACAGGATTAGATACAAAGCTCAGCAGATAGTATCACACAGGAGTGGATTAGATACACGGCTCAGCAGACAGTATCGCACAGGGCGGGATTAGATACACGACTCAGCAGACAGTATCACACAGGATAGGATTAGATACACAGTTCATCAGACAGTATCACACAGGAGTGGATTAGATACACGGCTCAGCAGACAGTATCGCACAGGGCGGGATTAGATACACAGATCAGCAGACAGTATCACACAGGAGTGGATTAGATCCACGGCTCAGCAGACAGTATCGCACAGGGCGGGATTAGATACACGGCTCAGCAGACAGTATCACACAGGATAGGATTAGATACACTGCTCAGCAGATAGTATCACACAGGATAGGATTAGATGCACAGCCCAGCAGACAGTATCACACAGGAGAGGATTAGATACACTGCTCAGCAGATAGTATCACACAGGAGAGGTTTAGATACACAGCTCAGCAGACAGTATCACAAAGGATAAGATTAGATACACAGCTCAGCAGCTGGTATCACACAGGATAGGTTTAGATACACTGCTCAGCAGATGGTATCACACAGGATATGATTAGTTACACGGCTCAGCAGATGGTATCACACAGGATCGGATTAGATACACAGCTCAGCAGACAGTATCACACAGGGTAGGATTAGATACACGGCTCAGCAGACAGTATCACACAGGAGAGGATTTGATACACAGCTCAGCAGACAGTATCACACAGGAGAGGATTAGATACACAGCTCAGCAGATGGTATCACACAGGAAAGGATTACATACACTGCTCAGCAGACAGTATCACACAGGGCAGGATTAGATACACGGTTCAGCAGACAGTATCATACAGGAGGGGATTAGATACACAGCTCAGCAGACAGTATCACACAGCATAGGATTAGATACACGGCTCAGCAGACAGTATCACACAGGAGAGGATTAGATACACAGCTCAGCAGACGGTATCACACAGGAGAGGATTAGATACACAGCTCAGCAGACAGTATCACACAGGGTAGGATTAGATACACGGCTCAGCAGACAGTATCACACAGGAGAGGATTTGATACACAGCTCAGCAGACGGTATCACACAGGAGAGGATTAGATACACAGCTCAGCAGATGGTATCACACAGGATAGAATTAGATACACGGCTCAGCAGACAGTATCACACAGGGCAGGATTAGATACACGGTTCAGCAGACAGTATCACACAGGGTAAGATTAGATACACGGCTCAGCAGACAGTATCACACAGGAGAGGATTAGATACACAGCTCAGCAGACAGTATCACACAGGAGAGGATTAGATACACAGCTCAGCAGACAGTATCACACAGGAGAGGATTAGATACACGGCTCAGCAGACAGTATCACACAGGAGAGGATTAGATACACTGCTCAGCAGATAGTATCACACAGGATAGGATTACATGCACAGCTCAGCAGACAGTATCACACAGGAGAGGATTAGATACACGGCTCATCAGACAGTATCGCACAGGAGAGGATTAGATACATAGCTCATCAGACAGTATCACACAGGACAGGATTAGATACACAGCTCAGCAGACAGTATCACACAGGAGAGGATTAGATACATAGCTCATCAGACAGTATCACACAGGACAGGATTAGATACACGGCTCAGCAGACAGTATCACACCGGATAGGATTAGATACACAGCTCAGCAGACAGTATCACACCGGATAGGATTAGATACACAGCTCAGCAGACAGTATCACACTGGATAGGATTAGATACACAGCTCAGCAGACAGTATCACACCGAATAGGATTAGATACACAGCTCAGCAGACAGTATCACACCGAATAGGATTAGATACACAGCTCAGCAGACAGTATCACACAGGAGAAGATTAGATACACAGCTCAGCAGACAGTATCACACAGGAGAGGATTAGATACAATGCTCAGTAGACAGTATCACACAGGAGAGGATTAGATACACGGCTCAGCAGACAGTATCACACAGAAGAGGATTAGATACACAGCTCAGCAGACAGTATCACACAGGAGAAGATTAGATACACAGCTCAGCAGACAGTATCACACAGGAGAGGATTAGATACAATGCTCAGTAGACAGTATCACACAGGATAGGATTAGATACACAGTTCATCAGACAGTATCACACAGGAGTGGATTAGATACACGGCTCAGCAGACAGTATCGCACAGGGCGGGATTAGATACACAGATCAGCAGACAGTATCACACAGGAGTGGATTAGATCCACGGCTCAGCAGACAGTATCGCACAGGGCGGGATTAGATACACGGCTCAGCAGACAGTATCACACAGGATAGGATTAGATACACTGCTCAGCAGATAGTATCACACAGGATAGGATTAGATGCACAGCCCAGCAGACAGTATCACATAGGAGAGGATTAGATACACTGCTCAGCAGATAGTATCACACAGGAGAGGTTTAGATACACAGCTCAGCAGACAGTATCACAAAGGATAAGATTAGATACACTGCTCAGCAGATGGTATCACACAGGATATGATTAGATACAGGGCTCAGCAGACAGTATCACACAGGAGAGGATTAGTTACACGGCTCAGCAGATGGTATCACACAGGATAGGATTAGATACACAGCTCAGCAGACAGTATCACACAGGGCAGGATTAGATACACGGTTCAGCAGACAGTATCACACAGGGTAGGATTAGATACACGGCTCAGCAGACAGTATCACACAGGAGAGGATTTGATACACAGCTCAGCAGACAGTATCACACAGGAAAGGATTAGATACACAGCTCAGCAGATGGTATCACACAGGATAGGATTAGATACACTGCTCAGCAGACAGTATCACACAGGGCAGGATTAGATACACGGTTCAGCAGACAGTATCATACAGGAGGGGATTAGATACACAGCTCAGCAGACAGTATCACACAGCATAGGATTAGATACACGGCTCAGCAGACAGTATCACACAGGAGAGGATTAGATACACAGCTCAGCAGACGGTATCACACAGGAGAGGATTAGATACACAGCTCAGCAGACAGTATCACACAGGGTAGGATTAGATACACGGCTCAGCAGACAGTATCACACAGGAGAGGATTTGATACACAGCTCAGCAGACAGTATCACACAGGAGAGGATTAGATACACAGCTCAGCAGATGGTATCACACAGGATAGAATTAGATACACGGCTCAGCAGACAGTATCACACAGGGCAGGATTAGATACACGGTTCAGCAGACAGTATCACACAGGGTAGGATTAGATACACGGCTCAGCAGACAGTATCACACAGGAGAGGATTAGATACACAGCTCAGCAGACAGTATCACACAGGAGAGGATTAGATACACGGCTCAGCAGACAGTATCACACAGGAGAGGATTAGATACACTGCTCAGCAGATAGTATCACACAGGATAGGATTAGATGCACAGCTCAGCAGACAGTATCACACAGGAGAGGATTAGATACACGGCTCATCAGACAGTATCGCACAGGAGAGCATTAGATACATAGCTCATCAGACAGTATCACACAGGACAGGATTAGATACACAGCTCAGCAGACAGTATCACACAGGAGAGGATTAGATACATAGCTCATCAGACAGTATCACACAGGACAGGATTAGATACACGGCTCAGCAGACAGTATCACACCGGATAGGATTAGATACACAGCTCAGCAGACAGTATCACACCGGATAGGATTAGATACACAGCTCAGCAGACAGTATCACACTGGATAGGATTAGATACACAGCTCAGCAGACAGTATCACACCGAATAGGATTAGATACACAGCTCAGCAGACAGTATCACACCGAATAGGATTAGATACACAGCTCAGCAGACAGTATCACACAGGAGAAGATTAGATACACAGCTCAGCAGACAGTATCACACAGGAGAGGATTAGATACAATGCTCAGTAGACAATATCACACAGGAGAGGATTAGATACACGGCTCAGCAGACAGTATCACACAGAAGAGGATTAGATACACGGCTCAGCAGACAGTATCACACAGGAGAGGATTAGATACACGGCTCAGCAGACGGTATCACACAGGAGAGGATTAGAGATACAGCTCAGCAGACAGTATCACACAGGAGAGGATTAGATACACAGCTCAGCAGACAGTATGACACAGGAGAGGATTAGATGCACAGCTCAGCAGACAGTATCACACAGGAGAGGATTAGATACACGGCTCAGCAGACAGTATCACACAGGAGAGGATTAGATACAGCTCATCAGACAGTATCACACAGGAGAGGATTAGATACACGGCTCAGCAGACAGTATCACACAGGAGAGGATTAGAAACACTGCTCAGCAGACAGTATCACACAGGAGAGGATTAGATACAATGCTCAGTAAACAGTATCACACAGGAGAGGATTAGATACACGGCTCAGCAGACAGTATCACACAGGAGAGGATTAGATACACGGCTCAGCAGACAGTATCACACAGGAGAGGATTAGATACACGGCTCAGCAGATGGTATCACACAGGAGAGGATTAGAGATACAGCTCAGCAGACAGTATCACACAGGAGAGGATTAGATACACAGCTCAGCAGACAGTATGACACAGGAGAGGATTAGATACATGGCTCAGCAGACAGTATCACACAGGGTAGGATTAGAGATACAGCTCAGCAGACAGTATCACATAGGATAGGATTAGATACACAGCTCAGCAGACAGTATCACACAGGAAAGGATTAGATACACAGCTCAGCAGACAGTATCACACAGGAAAGGATTAGATACAATGCTCAGTAGACAGTATCACACAGGAGAGGATTAGATACACGGCTCAGCAGACAGTATCACACAGGAGAGGATTAGATACACAGCTCAGCACACAGTATCACACAGGAGAGGATTAGATACACAGCTCAGCAGACAGTATGACACAGGAGAGGATTAGATACATGGCTCAGCAGACAGTATCACACAGGGTAGGATTAGAGATACAGCTCAGCAGACAGTATCACATAGGATAGGATTAGATACACAGCTCAGCAGACAGTATCACACAGGAGAGGATTAGATACACAGCTCAGCAGACAGTATCACACGGGAAAGGATTAGATACACAGCTCAGCAGATGGTATCACACAGGATAGGATTAGATACACAGCTCAGCAGACAGTATCACACAGGAAAGGATTAGATGCACAGCTCAGCAGACAGTATCACACAGGAGAGGATTAGATACACAGCTCAGTAGACAGTATCATACAGGGTAGGATTAGATACACAGCTCAGCAGACAGTATCATACAGGAGAGGATTAGATACACGGCTCAGCAGATAGTATCACTCAAGATAGGATTAGATGCACGGCTCAGCAGACAGTATCACACAGGACAGGATTAGATACACAGCTCAGCAGACGGTATCACACAGGACAGGATTAGATACACAGCTCAGCAGACATTATCACACAGGAGAGGATTAGATACACGGCTCAGCAGACAGTATCACACAGGAGGGGATTAGATACACAGCTCAGCAGACAGTATCACACAGGAGGGGATTAGATACACAGCTCAGCAGACAGTATCACACAGGAGAGGATTATATACAATGCTCAGTAGACAGTATCACACAGGAGAGGATTAGATACACGGCTCAGCAGACAGTATCACACAGGAGAGGATTAGATACACGGCTCAGCAGACAGTATCACACAGGAGAGGATTAGATACACGGCTCAGCAGACAGTATCACACAGGAGAGGATTAGATACACGGCTCAGCAGACGGTATCACACAGGATAGGATTAGATGCACAGCTCAGCAGACAGTATCACACAGGAGAGGATTAGATACACGGCTCATCAGACAGTATCGCACAGGAGAGGATTAGATACATAGCTCATCAGACAGTATCACACAGGACAGGATTAGATACACAGCTCAGCAGACAGTATCACACAGGAGAGGATTAGATACATAGCTCATCAGACAGTATCACACAGGACAGGATTAGATACACGGCTCAGCAGACAGTATCACACAGGAGAGGATTAGATACACAGCTCAGCTGACAGTATCACACAGGAGAGGATTAGATACACAGCTCAGCAGACAGTATCGCACAGGAGAGGATTAGATACATAGCTCATCAGACAGTATCACACAGGACAAGATTAGATACACAGCTCAGCAGACAATATCACACAGGAGAGGATTAGATACACAGCTCAGCTGACAGTATCACACAGGAGAGGATTAGATACACAGCTCAGCAGACAGTATCACACAGGAGAGGATTAGATACACAGCTCAGCAGATAGTATCACACAGGATAGGATTAGATATACAGCTCAGCAGACAGTATCACACAGGAGTGGATTAGATACACAGCTCAGCAGACAGTATCACACAGGATAGGATTAGATACACAGCTCAGCAGATGGTATCACACAGGATAGGATTAGATACACTGCTCAGCTGATGGTATCACACAGGATAGGATTAGATGCACAGCTCAGTAGGCAGTATCACACAGGAGAGGATCAGATACACAGCTCAGCTGGCAGTATCACACAGGAGTGGATTAGATACACGGCTCAGCAGACAGTATCGCACAGGGCGGGATTAGATACACGACTCAGCAGACAGTATCACACAGGATAGGATTAGATACACAGCTCAGTAGGCAGTATCACACAGGAGAGGATTAGATACACAGCTCATCAGACAGTATCACACAGGAGAGGATTAGATACACAGCTCAGCTGACAGTATCACACAGGAGTGGATTAGATACACGGCTCAGCAGACAGTATCGCACAGGGCGGGATTAGATACACGACTCAGCAGACAGTATCACACAGGATAGTATTAGATACACAGCTCAGTAGACAGTATCACACAGGATAGGATTATATACACGGCTCAGCAGACAGTATCACACAGGAGAGGATTAGATACACGGCTCAGCAGACATTATCACACAGGAGAGGATTAGATACACGGCTCAGCAGACAGTATCACACAGGAGAGGATTAGATACACAGCATAGGATTAGATACACAGTTCAGCAGACAGTATCACACAGCATAGGATTAGATACACGGTTCAGCAGACAGTATCACACAGGAGGGGATTAGATACACAGCTCAGCAGACAGTATCACACAGGAGGGGATTAGATCCACAGCTCAGCAGACAGTATCACACAGGATAAGATTAGATACACTGCTCTGCGGATAGTATCACACAGGATAGGATTAGATGCACAGCTCAGCAGACAGTATCACACAGGATTAGATACATAGCTCAGCAGACAGTATCACACAGGAGAGGATTAGATACACAGCTCAGCAGACAGTATCACACAGGAGAGGATGAGATACACAGCATAGGTTTAGATACACAGCTCAGCAGACAGTATCACACAGCATAGGATTAGATACACGGCTCAACAGACAGTATCACACAGGAGGGGATTAGATACACAGCTCAGCAGACAGTATCACACAGGAGGGGATTAGATACACAGCTCAGCAGACAGTATCACACAGGATAAGATTAGATACACAGCTCAGCAGACAGTATCACACAGGAGAGGATTAGATACACAGCTCAGCAGACAGTATCACACAGGAGAGGATTAGATACGCAGCTCAGCAGACAGTATCTCACAGGAGAGGATTAGATACATGGCTCAGCAGACAGTATCACACAGCATAGGATTAGATACACGGCTCAGCAGACAGTATCACACAGGAGGGGATTAGATACACAGCTGAGGAGACAGTATCACACAGGAGAGGATTAGATACACTGCTCAGCATACAGTATCACACAGCATAGGATTAGATACACAGCTCAGCAGGCAGTATCACACAGTATAAGATTAGATACACAGCTCAGCAGACAGTATCACACAGCATAGGATTAGATACACGGCTCAGCAGACAGTATCACACAGGACAGGATTAGATACACAGCTCAGCAGACAGTATCACACAGGAGAGGATTAGATACACAGCTCAGCAGACAGTATCACACAGCGTAGGATTAGATACACAGCTCAGCAGACTGTATCACACAGGAGAGGATTAGATAAACAGATAAGCAGACAGTATCACACAGCATAGGATTAGATACACAGCTCAGCAGACAGTATCACACAGGAGTGGATTAGATACACGGCTCAGCAGACAGTATCGCACAGGGCGGGATTAGATACACGGTTCATCAGACAGTATCACACAGGAGAGTATTAGATACACTGCTCAGCAGACAGTATCACACAGGAGAGTATTAGATACACAGCTCAGCAGACGGTATCACACAGGAGAGAATTAGATACACAGCTCAGCAGACAGTATCACACAGGATTAGATACATAGCTCAGCAGACAGTATCACATAGGAGAGGATTAGATACACAGCTCAGCAGACAGTATCACACAGGAGAGGATGAGATACACAGCATAGGTTTAGATACACAGCTCAGCAGGCAGTATCACACAGCATAGGATTAGATAAACGGCTCAACAGACAGTATCACACAGGAGGGGATTAGATACACAGCTCAGCAGACAGTATCACACAGGAGGGGATTAGATACACAGCTCAGCAGACAGTATCACACAGGAGGGGATTAGATACACAGCTCAGGAGACAGTATCACACAGGATAAGATTAGATACACAGCTCAGCAGACAGTATCACACAGGATAAGATTAGATACACAGCTCAGCTGACAGTATCACACAGCACAGGATTAGATACAAAGCTCAGCAGATAGTATCACACAGGAGTGGATTAGATACACGGCTCAGCAGACAGTATCGCACAGGGCGGGATTAGATACACGACTCAGCAGACAGTATCACACAGGATAGGATTAGATACACAGTTCATCAGACAGTATCACACAGGAGTGGATTAGATACACGGCTCAGCAGACAGTATCGCACAGGGCGGGATTAGATACACAGATCAGCAGACAGTATCACACATGAGTGGATTAGATCCACGGCTCAGTAGACAGTATCGCACAGGGCGGGATTAGATACACGGCTCAGCAGACAGTATCACACAGGATAGGATTAGATACACTGCTCAGCAGATAGTATCACACAGGATAGGATTAGATGCACAGCCCAGCAGACAGTATCACACAGGAGAGGATTAGATACACTGCTCAGCAGATAGTATCACACAGGAGAGGTTTAGATACACAGCTCAGCAGACAGTATCACAAAGGATAAGATTAGATACACAGCTCAGCAGCTGGTATCACACAGGATAGGTTTAGATACACTGCTCAGCAGATGGTATCACACAGGATATGATTAGATACAGGGCTCAGCAGACAGTATCACACCGGAGAGGATTAGTTACACGGCTCAGCAGATGGTATCACACAGGATCGGATTAGATACACAGCTCAGCAGACAGTATCACACAGGGCAGGATTAGATACACGGTTCAGCAGACAGTATCACACAGGGTAGGATTAGATACACGGCTCAGCAGACAGTATCACACAGGAGAGGATTTGATACACAGCTCAGCAGACAGTATCACACAGGAGAGGATTAGATACACAGCTCAGCAGATGGTATCACACAGGAAAGGATTACATACACTGCTCAGCAGACAGTATCACACAGGGCAGGATTAGATACACGGTTCAGCAGACAGTATCATACAGGAGGGGATTAGATACACAGCTCAGCAGACAGTATCACACAGCATAGGATTAGATACACGGCTCAGCAGACAGTATCACACAGGAGAGGATTAGATACACAGCTCAGCAGACGGTATCACACAGGAGAGGATTAGATACACAGCTCAGCAGACAGTATCACACAGGGTAGGATTAGATACACGGCTCAGCAGACAGTATCACACAGGAGAGGATTTGATACACAGCTCAGCAGACAGTATCACACAGGAGAGGATTAGATACACAGCTCAGCAGACGGTATCACATAGGATAGAATTAGATACACGGCTCAGCAGACAGTATCACACAGGGCAGGATTAGATACACGGCTCAGCAGACAGTATCACACAGGAGAGGATTAGATACACTGCTCAGCAGATAGTATCACACAGGATAGGATTAGATGCACAGCTCAGCAGACAGTATCACATAGGACAGGATTAGATACACAGCTCAGCAGACAGTATCACACAGGAGAGGATTAGATACACTGCTCAGCAGATAGTATCACACAGGATAGGATTAGATGCACAGCTCAGCAGACAGTATCACATAGGACAGGATTAGATACACTGCTCAGCAGACAGTATCACACAGGAGAGGATTAGATACACGGCTCATCAGACAGTATCGCACAGGAGAGGATTAGATACATAGCTCATCAGACAGTATCACACAGGACAGGATTAGATACACAGCTCAGCAGACAGTATAACACAGGAGAGGATTAGATACATAGCTCATCAGACAGTATCACACCGGATAGGATTAGATACACAGCTCAGCAGACAGTATCACACTGGATAGGATTAGATACACAGCTCAGCAGACAGTATCACACCGAATAGGATTAGATACACAGCTCAGCAGACAGTATCACACCGAATAGGATTAGATACACAGCTCAGCAGACAGTATCACACAGGAGAAGATTAGATACACAGCTCAGCAGACAGTATCACACAGGAGAGGATTAGATACAATGCTCAGTAGACAGTATCACACAGGAGAGGATTAGATACACGGCTCAGCAGACAGTATCACACAGAAGAGGATTAGATACACAGCTCAGCAGACAGTATCACACAGAAGATTAGATACACAGCTCAGCAGACAGTATCACACAGGAGAGGATTAGATACAATGCTCAGTAGACAGTATCACACAGGATAGGAATAGATACACAGTTCATCAGACAGTATCACACAGGAGTGGATTAGATACACGGCTCAGCAGACAGTATCGCACAGGGCGGGATTAGATACACAGATCAGCAGACAGTATCACACAGGAGTGGATTAGATCCACGGCTCAGCAGACAGTATCGCACAGGGCGGGATTAGATACACGGCTCAGCAGACAGTATCGCACAGGGCGGGATTAGATACACGGCTCAGCAGACAGTATCGCACAGGGCGGGATTAGATACACGGCTCAGCAGACAGTATCACACAGGATAGGATTAGATACACTGCTCAGCAGATAGTATCACACAGGATAGGATTAGATGCACAGCCCAGCAGACAGTATCACATAGGAGAGGATTAGATACACTGCTCAGCAGATAGTATCACACAGGAGAGGTTTAGATACACAGCTCAGCAGACAGTATCACAAAGGATAAGATTAGATACACTGCTCAGCAGATGGTATCACACAGGATATGATTAGATACAGGGCTCAGCAGACAGTATCACACCGGAGAGGATTAGTTACACGGCTCAGCAGATGGTATCACACAGGATAGGATTAGATACACAGCTCAGCAGACAGTATCACACAGGGCAGGATTAGATACACGGTTCAGCAGACAGTATCACACAGGGTAGGATTAGATATACGGCTCAGCAGACAGTATCACACAGGAGAGGATTTGATACACAGCTCAGCAGACAGTATCACACAGGAGAGGATTAGATACACAGCTCAGCAGATGGTATCACACAGGATAGGATTAGATACACTGCTCAGCAGACAGTATCACACAGGGCAGGATTAGATACACGGTTCAGCAGACAGTATCATACAGGAGGGGATTAGATACACAGCTCAGCAGACAGTATCACACAGCATAGGATTAGATACACGGCTCAGCAGACAGTATCACACAGGAGAGGATTAGATACACAGCTCAGCAGACGGTATCACACAGGAGAGGATTAGATACACAGCTCAGCAGACAGTATCACACAGGGTAGGATTAGATACACGGCTCAGCAGACAGTATCACACAGGAGAGGATTTGATACACAGCTCAGCAGACGGTATCACACAGGAGAGGATTAGATACACAGCTCAGCAGATGGTATCACACAGGATAGAATTAGATACACGGCTCAGCAGACAGTATCACACAGGGCAGGATTAGATACACGGTTCAGCAGACAGTATCACACAGGGTAGGATTAGATACACGGCTCAGCAGACAGTATCACACAGGAGAGGATTAGATACACAGCTCAGCAGACAGTATCACACAGGAGAGGATTAGATACACGGCTCAGCAGACAGTATCACACAGGAGAGGATTAGATACACTGCTCAGCAGATAGTATCACACAGGATAGGATTAGATGCACAGCTCAGCAGACAGTATCACACAGGAGAGGATTAGATACATAGCTCATCAGACAGTATCACACAGGACAGGATTAGATACACGGCTCAGCAGACAGTATCACACCGGATAGGATTAGATACACAGCTCAGCAGACAGTATCACACCGGATAGGATTAGATACACAGCTCAGCAGACAGTATCACACCGAATAGGATTAGATACACAGCTGAGCAGACAGTATCACACCGAATAGGATTAGATACACAGCTCAGCAGACAGTATCACACAGGAGAAGATTAGATACACAGCTCAGCAGACAGTATCACACAGGAGAGGATTAGAAACACTGCTCAGCAGACAGTATCACACAGGAGAGGATTAGATACAATGCTCAGTAGACAGTATCACACAGGAGAGGATTAGATACACGGCTCAGCAGACAGTATCACACAGAAGAGGATTAGATACACGGCTCAGCAGACAGTATCACACAGGAGAGGATTAGATACACGGCTCAGCAGATGGTATCACACAGGAGAGGATTAGAGATACAGCTCAGCAGACAGTATCACACAGGAGAGGATTAGATACACAGCTCAGCAGACAGTATGACACAGGAGAGGATTAGATGCACAGCTCAGCAGACAGTATCAGACAGAAGAGGATTAGATACACAGCTCATCAGACAGTATCACACAGGAGAGGATTAGATACACGGCTCAGCAGACAGTATCACACAGGAGAGGATTAGAAACACTGCTCAGCAGACAGTATCACACAGGAGAGGATTATATACAATGCTCAGTAGACAGTATCACACAGGAGAGGATTAGATACACGGCTCAGCAGACAGTATCACACAGGAGAGGATTAGATACACGGCTCAGCAGACGGTATCACACAGGAGAGGATTAGATACACGGCTCAGCAGATGGTATCACACAGGAGAGGATTAGAGATACAGCTCAGCAGACAGTATCACACAGGAGAGGATTAGATACACAGCTCAGCAGACAGTATGACACAGGAGAGGATTAGATACATGGCTCAGCAGACAGTATCACACAGGGTAGGATTAGAGATACAGCTCAGCAGACAGTATCACACAGGGTAGGATTAGAGATACAGTTCAGCAGACAGTATCACATAGGATAGGATTAGATACACAGCTCAGCAGACAGTATCACACAGGAAAGGATTAGATACACAGCTCAGCAGACAGTATCACACAGGAAAGGATTAGATACAATGCTCAGTAGACAGTATCACACAGGAGAGGATTAGATACACGGCTCAGCAGACAGTATCACACAGGAGAGGATTAGATACACGGCTCAGCAGACAGTATCACACAGGAGAGGATTAGATACACGGCTCAGCAGATGGTATCACACAGGAGAGGATTAGAGATACAGCTCAGCAGACAGTATCACACAGGAGAGGATTAGATACACAGCTCAGCAGACAGTATGACACAGGAGAGGATTAGATACATGGCTCAGCAGACAGTATCACACAGGGTAGGATTAGAGATACAGCTCAGCAGACAGTATCACATAGGATAGGATTAGATACACAGCTCAGCAGACAGTATCACACAGGAGAGGATTAGATACACAGCTCAGCAGACAGTATCACACAGGAAAGGATTAGATACACAGCTCAGCAGATGGTATCACACAGGATAGGATTAGATACACAGCTCAGCAGACAGTATCACACAGGAAAGGATTAGATGCACAGCTCAGCAGACAGTATCACATAGGAGAGGATTAGATACACAGCTCAGCAGACAGTATCATACAGGGTAGGATTAGATACACAGCTCAGCAGACAGTATCATACAGGAGAGGATTAGATACACGGCTCAGCAGATAGTATCACTCAAGATAGGATTAGATGCACGGCTCAGCAGACAGTATCACACAGGACAGGATTAGATACACAGCTCAGCAGACGGTATCACACAGGACAGGATTAGATACACAGCTCAGCAGACATTATCACACAGGAGAGGATTAGATACACAGCTCAGCAGACATTATCACACAGGAGAGGATTAGATACACGGCTCAGCAGACAGTATCACACAGGGCGGGATTAGATACACGGCTCAGCAGACAGTATCGCACAGGGCGGGATTAGATACACGGCTCAGCAGACAGTATCACACAGGATAGGATTAGATACACTGCTCAGCAGATAGTATCACACAGGATAGGATTAGATGCACAGCCCAGCAGACAGTATCACATAGGAGAGGATTAGATACACTGCTCAGCAGATAGTATCACACAGGAGAGGTTTAGATACACAGCTCAGCAGACAGTATCACAAAGGATAAGATTAGATACACTGCTCAGCAGATGGTATCACACAGGATATGATTAGATACAGGGCTCAGCAGACAGTATCACACCGGAGAGGATTAGTTACACGGCTCAGCAGATGGTATCACACAGGATAGGATTAGATACACAGCTCAGCAGACAGTATCACACAGGGCAGGATTAGATACACGGTTCAGCAGACAGTATCACACAGGGTAGGATTAGATATACGGCTCAGCAGACAGTATCACACAGGAGAGGATTTGATACACAGCTCAGCAGACAGTATCACACAGGAGAGGATTAGATACACAGCTCAGCAGATGGTATCACACAGGGTAGGATTAGATACACTGCTCAGCAGACAGTATCACACAGGGCAGGATTAGATACACGGTTCAGCAGACAGTATCATACAGGAGGGGATTAGATACACAGCTCAGCAGACAGTATCACACAGCATAGGATTAGATACACGGCTCAGCAGACAGTATCACACAGGAGAGGATTAGATACACAGCTCAGCAGACGGTATCACACAGGAGAGGATTAGATACACAGCTCAGCAGACAGTATCACACAGGGTAGGATTAGATACACGGCTCAGCAGACAGTATCACACAGGAGAGGATTTGATACACAGCTCAGCAGACGGTATCACACAGGAGAGGATTAGATACACAGCTCAGCAGATGGTATCACACAGGATAGAATTAGATACACGGCTCAGCAGACAGTATCACACAGGGCAGGATTAGATACACAGTTCAGCAGACAGTATCACACAGGGTAGGATTAGATACACGGCTCAGCAGACAGTATCACACAGGAGAGGATTAGATACACAGCTCAGCAGACAGTATCACACAGGAGAGGATTAGATACACGGCTCAGCAGACAGTATCACACAGGAGAGGATTAGATACACTGCTCAGCAGATAGTATCACACAGGATAGGATTAGATGCACAGCTCAGCAGACAGTATCACACAGGAGAGGATTAGATACACGGCTCATCAGACAGTATCGCACAGGAGAGGATTAGATACATAGCTCATCAGACAGTATCACACAGGACAGGATTAGATACACAGCTCAGCAGACAGTATCACACAGGAGAGGATTAGATACATAGCTCATCAGACAGTATCACACAGGACAGGATTAGATACACGGCTCAGCAGACAGTATCACACCGGATAGGATTAGATACACAGCTCAGCAGACAGTATCACACCGGATAGGATTAGATACACAGCTCAGCAGACAGTATCACACTGGATAGGATTAGATACACAGCTCAGCAGACAGTATCACACCGAATAGGATTAGATACACAGCTGAGCAGACAGTATCACACCGAATAGGATTAGATACACAGCTCAGCAGACAGTATCACACAGGAGAAGATTAGATACACAGCTCAGCAGACAGTATCACACAGGAGAGGATTAGAAACACTGCTCAGCAGACAGTATCACACAGGAGAGGATTAGATACAATGCTCAGTAGACAGTATCACACAGGAGAGGATTAGATACACGGCTCAGCAGACAGTATCACACAGAAGAGGATTAGATACACGGCTCAGCAGACAGTATCACACAGGAGAGGATTAGATACACGGCTCAGCAGATGGTATCACACAGGAGAGGATTAGAGATACAGCTCAGCAGACAGTATCACACAGGAGAGGATTAGATACACAGCTCAGCAGACAGTATGACACAGGAGAGGATTAGATGCACAGCTCAGCAGACAGTATCAGACAGAAGAGGATTAGATACACAGCTCATCAGACAGTATCACACAGGAGAGGATTAGATACACGGCTCAGCAGACAGTATCACACAGGAGAGGATTAGAAACACTGCTCAGCAGACAGTATCACACAGGAGAGGATTATATACAATGCTCAGTAGACAGTATCACACAGGAGAGGATTAGATACACGGCTCAGCAGACAGTATCACACAGGAGAGGATTAGATACACGGCTCAGCAGACAGTATCACACAGGAGAGGATTAGATACACGGCTCAGCAGATGGTATCACACAGGAGAGGATTAGAGATACAGCTCAGCAGACAGTATCACACAGGAGAGGATTAGATACACAGCTCAGCAGACAGTATGACACAGGAGAGGATTAGATACATGGCTCAGCAGACAGTATCACACAGGGTAGGATTAGAGATACAGCTCAGCAGACAGTATCACACAGGGTAGGATTAGAGATACAGTTCAGCAGACAGTATCACATAGGATAGGATTAGATACACAGCTCAGCAGACAGTATCACACAGGAAAGGATTAGATACACAGCTCAGCAGACAGTATCACACAGGAAAGGATTAGATACAATGCTCAGTAGACAGTATCACACAGGAGAGGATTAGATACACGGCTCAGCAGACAGTATCACACAGGAGAGGATTAGATACACGGCTCAGCAGACAGTATCACACAGGAGAGGATTAGATACACGGCTCAGCAGATGGTATCACACAGGAGAGGATTAGAGATACAGCTCAGCAGACAGTATCACACAGGAGAGGATTAGATACACAGCTCAGCAGACAGTATGACACAGGAGAGGATTAGATACATGGCTCAGCAGACAGTATCACACAGGGTAGGATTAGAGATACAGCTCAGCAGACAGTATCACATAGGATAGGATTAGATACACAGCTCAGCAGACAGTATCACACAGGAGAGGATTAGATACACAGCTCAGCAGACAGTATCACACAGGAAAGGATTAGATACACAGCTCAGCAGATGGTATCACACAGGATAGGATTAGATACACAGCTCAGCAGACAGTATCACACAGGAAAGGATTAGATGCACAGCTCAGCAGACAGTATCACATAGGAGAGGATTAGATACACAGCTCAGCAGACAGTATCATACAGGGTAGGATTAGATACACAGCTCAGCAGACAGTATCATACAGGAGAGGATTAGATACACGGCTCAGCAGATAGTATCACTCAAGATAGGATTAGATGCACAGCTCAGCAGACGGTATCACACAGGACAGGATTAGATACACAGCTCAGCAGACATTATCACACAGGAGAGGATTAGATACACAGCTCAGCAGACATTATCACACAGGAGAGGATTAGATACACGGCTCAGCAGACAGTATCACACAGGAGGGGATTAGATACACAGCTCAGCAGACAGTACCACACAGTATAAGATTAGATACACTGCTCAGCAGACATTATCACACAGTAGAGGATTAGATACACAGCTCAGCAGACAGTATCACACAGGAGAGGATTAGATACAATGCTCAGTAGACAGTATCACACAGGAGAGGATTAGATACACGGCTCAGCAGACAGTATCACACAGGAGAGGATTTGATACACGGCTCAGCAGACAGTATCACACAGGAGAGGATTAGATACACGGCTCAGCAGATGGTATCACACAGGAGAGGATTAGAGATACAGCTCAGCAGACAGTATCACACAGGAGAGGATTAGATACACAGCTCAGCAGACAGTATGACACAGGAGAGGATTAGATACATGGCTCAGCAGACAGTATCACACAGGGTAGGATTAGAGATACAGCTCAGCAGACAGTATCACATAGGAGTGGATTAGATACACAGCTCAGCAGACAGTATGACACAGGAGAGGATTAGATACACGGCTCAGCAGACAGTATCACACAGGAGGGGATTAGATACACAGCTCAGCAGACAGTACCACACACTATAAGATTAGATACACTGCTCAGCAGACAGTATCACACAGGAGGGGATTAGATACACAGCTCAGAAGACAGTATCACACAGTATAAGATTAGATACACTGCTCAGCAGATTATCACAGCATAGGATTAGATACACGGCTCAGCAGACAGTATCACACAGGAGAGGATTAGATACACAGCTCAGCAGACAGTATCACACAGGAGAGGATTAGATACACAGCTCAGCAGACAGTATCACACAGTATAAGATTAGATACACTGCTCAGCAGACAGTATCACACAGGAGAGGATTAGATACACAGCTCAGCAGACAATATCGCACAGGAGAGGATTAGATACACAGCTCAGCAGACGGTATCGCACAGGAGAGGATTAGATACACGGCTCCACAGACAGTATCACACAGGGTAGGATTAGAGATACAGCTCAGCAGACAGTATCACACAGGAAAGGATTAGATACATAGCTCAGCAGACGGTATCACACAGGAGAGGATTAGATACACAGCTCAGCAGACAGTATGACACAGGAGAGGATTAGATACATGGCTCAGCAGACAGTATCACACAGGGTAGGATTAGAGATACAGCTCAGCAGACAGTATCACATAGGAGTGGATTAGATACACAGCTCAGCAGACAGTATGACACAGGAGAGGATTAGATACACGGCTCAGCAGACAGTATCACACAGGAGAGGATTAGATACACAGCTCAGCAGACAGTATCACACATGAGAGGATTAGATACACAGCTCAGCAAACAGTATCATACAGGGTAGGATTAGATACACAGCTCAGCAGACAGTATCACACAGGAGAGGATTAGATACACGGCTCAGCAGATAGTATCACTCAAGATAGGATTAGATGCACGGCTCAGCAGACAGTATCACATAGGACAGGATTAGATACACAGCTCAGCAGACGGTATCACACAGGACAGGATTAGATACACAGCTCAGCAGACATTATCACACATGAGAGGATTAGATACACAGCTCAGCAGACATTATCACACATGAGAGGATTAGATACATAGCTCAGCAGACGGTATCACACAGGAGTGGATTAGATACACGGCTCAGCAGACAGTATCACGAAAGATAGGATTAGATACACAGTTCGTCAGACAGTATCACACAGGAGACGATTAGATACACAGCTCAGCAGACAGTATCACACATTACATGATTAGATACACAGCTCAGCAGACAGTATCACACAGGATGGGATTAGATACACGGCTCAGCAGACAGTATCACACAGGAGAGGATTAGATACACAGCTCAGCAGACAGTATCTCACAGGAGAGGATTAGATACATGGCTCAGCAGACAGTATCACACAGGATAGGATTAGATACACAGCTCAGCACACAGTATCACACAGGAGAGGATTAGATACACGGCTCAGCAGACAGTATCACACAGGAGAGGATTAGATACACAGCTCAGCAGACAGTATCACACAGGATAGGATTAGATACACTGCTCTGCAGATAGTATCACACAGGATAGGATTAGATATACGGCTTAGCAGACAGTATCACACAGGAGAGGATTAGATACACGGCTCAGCAGACAGTATCACACAGGATAGGATTAGACACACAGCTCAGCAGACAGTATCACACAGGAGAGGATTAGATACATAGCTCAGCAGACAGTATCACACAGGAGAGGATTAGATACACAGCTCAGCAGACAGTATCTCACAGGAGAGGATTAGATACATGGCTCAGCAGACAGTATCACACAGGATAGGATTAGATACACAGCTCAGCACACAGTATCACACAGGAGAGGATTAGATACATAGCTCAGCAGACGGTATCACACAGCACAGGTTTAGATATACAGCTCAGCAGACAGTATCACACAGTAGGGTACTAGATACACAGTTCAGCAGACAGTACCACACAGTATAAGATTAGATACACTGCTCAGCAGACAGTATCACACAGGAGAGGATTAGATACACAGCTCAGCAGACAGTATCGCACAGGAAAGGATTAGACACACTGCTCAGCAGACGGTATCGCACAGGAGAGGATTAGATACACGGCTCAGCAGACAGTATCGCACAGGAGAGGATTAGATACACAGCTCAGCAGACAGTATCACACAGGAAAGGATTAGATACATAGCTCAGCAGACGGTATCACACAGGACAGGATTAGATGCACAGCTCAGCAGACAGTATCACACAGGAGAGGATTAGATACACAGCTCAGCTGACAGTATCACATAGGACAGGATTAGATACACAGTTCATCAGACAGTATCACACAGGAGTGGATTAGATACACGGCTCAGCAGACAGTATCGCACAAGGCGGGATTAGATATATGACACAGCAGACAGTATCACACAGGAGAGGATTAGATACACAGCTCAGCAGACAGTAACGCACAGGAGAGGATTAGATACACAGCTCAGCACACAGTATCACACAGGAGAGGATTAGATACACGGCTCAGCAGACAGTATCACACAGGATAGGATTAGATACACAGCTCAGCAGACAGTATCACACAGGATAGGAATAGATACACTGCTCAGCAGATGGTATTACACAGGATAGGATTAGATACACAGCTCATCAGACAGTATCACACAGGATAGGATTAGATACACGGCTCAGCAGACATTGTCACACAGGAGATGATTAGATACACAGCATAGGATTAGATACACAGCTCAGCAGACAGTATCACACAGCATAGGATTAGATACACTTCTCAGCAGACAGAATCACACAGAAGGGGATTAGATACACAGCTCAGCAGACAGTATCACAGGATAAGATTAGATACACTGCTCAGCAGACGGTATCACACAGGACAGGATTAGATGCATAGCTCAGCAGACGGTATCACACAGGACAAGATTAGATACACAGCTCAGCAGACAGTATCACAAAGGAGAGGATTAGATAAACAGCTCAGCAGACAGTATCACACAAGAGAGGATTAGATACACAGCTCAGCAGACAGTATCACAAAGGAGAGGATTAGATAAACAGCTCAGCAGACGGTATCACACAGGAGAGGATTAGATACACGGCTCAGCAGATGGTATCACACAGGAGAGGATTAGAGATACAGCTCAGCAGACAGTATCACACAGGAGAGGATTAGATACACAGCTCAGCAGACAGTATCACACAGGAGAGGATTAGATACACAGTTCATCAGACAATATCACACAGGAGTGGATTAGATACACAGCTCAGCAGACCGTATCACACAGGAGAGGATTAGAAACACAGTTCATCAGACAGTATCACACAGGAGAGGATTAGATGCACAGCTCAGCAGACAGTATCACACAGCATAGGATTAGATACACGGCTCAGCAGACTGTATCGCACAGGATAGGATTAGATACACAGTTCATCAGACAGTATCACACAGGAGAGGATTAGATACATGGCTCAGCAGACAGTATCACACAGGAGAGGATTAGATACACAGCTCAGCAGACAGTATCACACAGGAGCGGATTAGATACACAGCTCAGCAGACAGTATCACACAGAGGATTACATACACAGCTCAGCACACAGTATCACACAGGAAAGGATTAGATACACAGCTCAGCAGAGAGTATCGCACAGGAGAGGATTAGATACACAGCTCAGCAGCCGGTATCACACAGGAGAGGATTAGATACACTGCTCAGCAGACGGTATCACACAGGAGAGGATTAGATACACGGTTGAGCAGACAGTATCACACAGGGTAGGATTAGAGATACAGCTCAGCAGACAGTATCACACAGCATAGGATTAGATACACAGCTCAGCAGACAGTATCACACAGCATAGGATTAGATACACAGCACAGCAGTCAGTATCACACAGGAGAGGATTTGATACACAGCTCAGCTGACAGTATCACACAGGACAGGATTAGATACACGGCTCAGCAGACAGTATCACACAGGAGAGGATTAGATACACAGCTCAGCAGACGGTATCACACAGGAGAGGATTAGATACACAGCTCAGCAGACAGTATCACACAGGGTAGGATTAGATACACGGCTCAGCAGACAGTATCACACAGGAGAGGATTTGATACACAGCTCAGCAGACAGTATCACACAGGAGAGGATTAGATACACAGCTCAGCAGATGGTATCACACAGGATAAAATTCGATACACGGCTCAGCAGACAGTATCACACAGGGCAGGATTAGATACACGGTTCAGCAGACAGTATCACACAGGGTAGGATTAGATACACGGCTCAGCAGACAGTATCACACAGGAGAGGATTAGATACACAGCTCAGCAGACAGTATCACACAGGAGAGGATTAGATACACGGCTCAGCAGACAGTATCACACAGGAGAGGATTAGATACACTGCTCAGCAGACAGTATCACACAGGATAGGATTAGATGCACAGCTCAGCAAACAGTATCACACAGGAGAGGATTAGATACACGGCTCATCAGACAGTATCGCACAGGAGAGGATTAGATACACAGCTCAGCAGACAGTATCTCACAGGAGAGGATTAGATACATGGCTCAGCAGACAGTATCACACAGGATAGGATTAGATACACAGCTCAGCACACAGTATCACACAGGAGAGGATTAGATACATAGCTCAGCAGACAGTATCACACAGTAGGGGATTAGATACACAGTTCAGCAGACAGTACCACACAGTATAAGATTAGATACACTGCTCAGCAGACAGTATCACACAGGAGAGGATTAGATACACAGCTCAGCAGACAGTATCGCACAGGAAAGGATTAGACACACTGCTCAGCAGACGGTATCGCACAGGAGAGGATTAGATACACGGCTCAGCAGACAGTATCGCACAGGAGAGGATTAGATACACAGCTCAGCAGACAGTATCACACAGGAAAGGATTAGATACATAGCTCAGCAGACGGTATCACACAGGAGAGGATTAGATACACAGCTCAGCTGACAGTATCACATAGGACAGGATTAGATACACAGTTCATCAGACAGTATCACACAGGAGTGGATTAGATACACGGCTCAGCAGACAGTATCGCACAAGGCGGGATTAGATATATGACACAGCAGACAGTATCACACAGGAGAGGATTAGATACACAGCTCAGCAGACAGTAACGCACAGGAGAGGATTAGATACACAGCTCAGCACACAGTATCACACAGGAGAGGATTAGATACACGGCTCAGCAGACAGTATCACACAGGAGAGGATTAGATACACAGCTCAGCAGACAGTATCACACAGGATAGGAATAGATACACTGCTCAGCAGATGGTATTACACAGGATAGGATTAGATACACAGCTCATCAGACAGTATCACACAGGATAGGATTAGATACACGGCTCAGCAGACATTGTCACACAGGAGATGATTAGATACACAGCATAGGATTAGATACACAGCTCAGCAGACAGTATCACACAGCATAGGATTAGATACACTTCTCAGCAGACAGAATCACACAGAAGGGGATTAGATACACAGCTCAGCAGACAGTATCACAGGATAAGATTAGATACACTGCTCAGCAGACGGTATCACACAGGACAGGATTAGATGCATAGCTCAGCAGACGGTATCACACAGGACAAGATTAGATACACAGCTCAGCAGACAGTATCACAAAGGAGAGGATTAGATAAACAGCTCAGCAGACAGTATCACACAGGAGAGGATTAGATACACAGCTCAGCAGACAGTATCACAAAGGAGAGGATTAGATAAACAGCTCAGCAGACAGTATCACACAGGAGAGGATTAGATACACGGCTCAGCAGATGGTATCACACAGGAGAGGATTAGAGATACAGTTCATCAGACAGTATCACACAGGAGAGGATTAGATGCACAGCTCAGCAGACAGTATCACACAGCATAGGATTAGATACACGGCTCAGCAGACTATCGCACAGGGCGGGATTAGATACACGGCTCAGCAGACAGTATCACACAGGATAGGATTAGATACACAGTTCAGCAGACAGTATCACACAGGATAGGATTAGATACACAGTTCATCAGACAGTATCACACAGGAGAGGATTAGATACACAGCTCAGCAGACAGTATCACACAGGATAGGATTAGATATACAGCTCAGCAGACAGTATCACACAGGATAGGATTAGATACACAGTTCATCAGACAGTATCACACAGGAGTGGATTAGATACACGGCTCAGCAGACAGTATCGCACAAGGCGGGATTAGATATATGACACAGCAGACAGTATCACACAGGAGACGATTAGATACACAGCTCAGCAGACAGTATCACACATTACATGATTAGATACACAGCTCAGCAGACAGTATCACACAGGATGGGATTAGATACACGGCTCAGCAGACAGTATCACACAGGAGAGGATTAGATACACAGCTCAGCAGACAGTATCTCACAGGAGAGGATTAGATACATGGCTCAGCAGACAGTATCACACAGGATAGGATTAGATACACAGCTCAGCACACAGTATCACACAGGAGAGGATTAGATACACGGCTCAGCAGACAGTATCACACAGGAGAGGATTAGATACACAGCTCAGCAGACAGTATCACACAGGATAGGATTAGATACACTGCTCTGCAGATAGTATCACACAGGATAGGATTAGATATACGGCTTAGCAGACAGTATCACACAGGAGAGGATTAGATACACGGCTCAGCAGACAGTATCACACAGGATAGGATTAGACACACAGCTCAGCAGACAGTATCACACAGGAGAGGATTAGATACATAGCTCAGCAGACAGTATCACACAGGAGAGGATTAGATACACAGCTCAGCAGACAGTATCTCACAGGAGAGGATTAGATACATGGCTCAGCAGACAGTATCACACAGGATAGGATTAGATACACAGCTCAGCACACAGTATCACACAGGAGAGGATTAGATACATAGCTCAGCAGACGGTATCACACAGCACAGGTTTAGATATACAGCTCAGTAGACAGTATCACACAGTAGGGTATTAGATACACAGTTCAGCAGACAGTACCACACAGTATAAGATTAGATACACTGCTCAGCAGACAGTATCACACAGGAGAGGATTAGATACACAGCTCAGCAGACAGTATCGCACAGGAAAGGATTAGACACACTGCTCAGCAGACGGTATCGCACAGGAGAGGATTAGATACACGGCTCAGCAGACAGTATCGCACAGGAGAGGATTAGATACACAGCTCAGCAGACAGTATCACACAGGAAAGGATTAGATACATAGCTCAGCAGACGGTATCACACAGGACAGGATTAGATGCACAGCTCAGCAGACAGTATCACACAGGAGAGGATTAGATACACAGCTCAGCTGACAGTATCACATAGGACAGGATTAGATACACAGTTCATCAGACAGTATCACACAGGAGTGGATTAGATACACGGCTCAGCAGACAGTATCGCACAAGGCGGGATTAGATATATGACACAGCAGACAGTATCACACAGGAGAGGATTAGATACACAGCTCAGCAGACAGTAACGCACAGGAGAGGATTAGATACACAGCTCAGCACACAGTATCACACAGGAGAGGATTAGATACACGGCTCAGCAGACAGTATCACACAGGATAGGATTAGATACACAGCTCAGCAGACAGTATCACACAGGATAGGAATAGATACACTGCTCAGCAGATGGTATTACACAGGATAGGATTAGATACACAGCTCATCAGACAGTATCACACAGGATAGGATTAGATACACGGCTCAGCAGACATTGTCACACAGGAGATGATTAGATACACAGCATAGGATTAGATACACAGCTCAGCAGACAGTATCACACAGCATAGGATTAGATACACTTCTCAGCAGACAGAATCACACAGAAGGGGATTAGATACACAGCTCAGCAGACAGTATCACAGGATAAGATTAGATACACTGCTCAGCAGACGGTATCACACAGGACAGGATTAGATGCATAGCTCAGCAGACGGTATCACACAGGACAAGATTAGATACACAGCTCAGCAGACAGTATCACAAAGGAGAGGATTAGATAAACAGCTCAGCAGACAGTATCACACAAGAGAGGATTAGATACACAGCTCAGCAGACAGTATCACAAAGGAGAGGATTAGATAAACAGCTCAGCAGACAGTATCACACAGGAGAGGATTAGATACACGGCTCAGCAGATGGTATCACACAGGAGAGGATTAGAGATACAGCTCAGCAGACAGTATCACACAGGAGAGGATTAGATACACAGCTCAGCAGACAGTATCACACAGGAGAGGATTAGATACACAGTTCATCAGACAATATCACACAGGAGTGGATTAGATACACAGCTCAGCAGACCGTATCACACAGGAGAGGATTAGAAACACAGTTCATCAGACAGTATCACACAGGAGAGGATTAGATGCACAGCTCAGCAGACAGTATCACACAGCATAGGATTAGATACACGGCTCAGCAGACTGTATCGCACAGGGCGGGATTAGATACACGGCTCAGCAGACAGTATCACACAGGATAGGATTAGATACACAGTTCAGCAGACAGTATCACACAGGATAGGATTAGATACACAGTTCATCAGACAGTATCACACAGGAGAGGATTAGATACACAGCTCAGCAGACAGTATCACACAGGATAGGAATAGATACACTGCTCAGCAGATGGTATTACACAGGATAGGATTAGATACACAGCTCATCAGACAGTATCACACAGGATAGGATTAGATACACGGCTCAGCAGACATTGTCACACAGGAGATGATTAGATACACAGCATAGGATTAGATACACAGCTCAGCAGACAGTATCACACAGCATAGGATTAGATACACTTCTCAGCAGACAGAATCACACAGAAGGGGATTAGATACACAGCTCAGCAGACAGTATCACAGGATAAGATTAGATACACTGCTCAGCAGACGGTATCACACAGGACAGGATTAGATGCATAGCTCAGCAGACGGTATCACACAGGACAAGATTAGATACACAGCTCAGCAGACAGTATCACAAAGGAGAGGATTAGATAAACAGCTCAGCAGACAGTATCACACAGGAGAGGATTAGATACACAGCTCAGCAGACAGTATCACAAAGGAGAGGATTAGATAAACAGCTCAGCAGACAGTATCACACAGGAGAGGATTAGATACACGGCTCAGCAGATGGTATCACACAGGAGAGGATTAGAGATACAGCTCAGCAGACAGTATCACACAGGAGAGGATTAGATACACAGCTCAGCAGACAGTATCACACAGGAGAGGATTAGATACACAGTTCATCAGACAATATCACACAGGAGTGGATTAGATACACAGCTCAGCAGACCGTATCACACAGGAGAGGATTAGAAACACAGTTCATCAGACAGTATCACACAGGAGAGGATTAGATGCACAGCTCAGCAGACAGTATCACACAGCATAGGATTAGATACACGGCTCAGCAGACTGTATCGCACAGGGCGGGATTAGATACACGGCTCAGCAGACAGTATCACACAGGATAGGATTAGATACACAGTTCATCAGACAGTATCACACAGGAGAGGATTAGATACACAGCTCAGCAGACAGTATCACACAGGATAGGATTAGATATACAGCTCAGCAGACAGTATCACACAGGATAGGATTAGATACATGGCTCAGCAGACAGTATCATACAGGAGAGGATTAGATACACAGCTCAGCAGACAGTATCACACAGGAGCGGATTAGATACACAGCTCAGCAGACAGTATCACACAGAGGATTACATACACAGCTCAGCACACAGTATCACACAGGAAAGGATTAGATACACAGCTCAGCAGAGAGTATCGCACAGGAGAGGATTAGATACACAGCTCAGCAGCCGGTATCACACAGGAGAGGATTAGATACACTGCTCAGCAGACGATATCACACAGGAGAGGATTAGATACACGGTTGAGCAGACAGTATCACACAGGGTAGGATTAGAGATACAGCTCAGCAGACAGTATCACACAGCATAGGATTAGATACACAGCTCAGCAGACAGTATCACACAGCATAGGATTTGATACACAGCTCAGCTGACAGTATCACACAGGACAGGATTAGATACACGGCTCAGCAGACAGTATCACACAGGAGAGGATTAGATACACAGCTCAGCAGACGGTATCACACAGGAGAGGATTAGATACACAGCTCAGCAGACAGTATCACACAGGGTAGGATTAGATACACGGCTCAGCAGACAGTATCACACAGGAGAGGATTTGATACACAGCTCAGCAGACAGTATCACACAGGAGAGGATTAGATACACAGCTCAGCAGATGGTATCACACAGGATAGAATTAGATACACGGCTCAGCAGACAGTATCACACAGGGCAGGATTAGATACACGGTTCAGCAGACAGTATCACACAGGGTAGGATTAGATACACGGCTCAGCAGACAGTATCACACAGGAGAGGATTAGATACACAGCTCAGCAGACAGTATCACACAGGGTAGGATTAGATACACAGCTCAGCAGACAGTATCACACAGGGTAGGATTAGATACACGGCTCAGCAGACAGTATCACACAGGAGAGGATTTGATACACAGCTCAGCAGACAGTATCACACAGGAGAGGATTAGATACACAGCTCAGCAGATGGTATCACACAGGATAGAATTAGATACACGGCTCAGCAGACAGTATCACACAGGGCAGGATTAGATACACGGTTCAGCAGACAGTATCACACAGGGTAGGATTAGATACACGGCTCAGCAGACAGTATCACACAGGAGAGGATTAGATACACAGCTCAGCAGACAGTATCACACAGGAGAGGATTAGATACACGGCTCAGCAGACAGTATCACACAGGAGAGGATTAGATACACTGCTCAGCAGACAGTATCACACAGGATAGGATTAGATGCACAGCTCAGCAGACAGTATCACACAGGAGAGGATTAGATACACGGCTCATCAGACAGTATCGCACAGGAGAGGATTAGATACATAGCTCATCAGACAGTATCACACAGGACAGGATTAGATACACAGCTCAGCAGACAGTATCACACAGGAGAGGATTAGATACATAGCTCATCAGACAGTATCACACAGGACAGGATTAGATACACGGCTCAGCAGACAGTATCACACCGGATAGGATTAGATACACAGCTCAGCAGACAGTATCACACAGGAGAGGATTAGATACACAGCTCAGCAGACAGTATCACACAGGATAGGATTAGATATACAGCTCAGCAGACAGTATCACACAGGATAGGATTAGATACATGGCTCAGCAGACAGTATCACACAGGAGAGGATTAGATACACAGCTCAGCAGACAGTATCACACAGGAGCGGATTAGATACACAGCTCAGCAGACAGTATCACACAGAGGATTACATACACAGCTCAGCACACAGTATCACACAGGAGAGGATTAGATACACAGCTCAGCAGCCGGTATCACACAGGAGAGGATTAGATACACTGCTCAGCAGACGGTATCACACAGGAGAGGATTAGATACACGGTTGAGCAGACAGTATCACACAGGGTAGGATTAGAGATACAGCTCAGCAGACAGTATCACACAGCATAGGATTAGATACACAGCTCAGCAGACAGTATCACACAGCATAGGATTAGATACACAGCACAGCAGTCAGTATCACACAGGAGAGGATTTGATACACAGCTCAGCTGACAGTATCACACAGGACAGGATTAGATACACGGCTCAGCAGACAGTATCACACAGGAGAGGATTAGATACACAGCTCAGCAGACGGTATCACACAGGAGAGGATTAGATACACAGCTCAGCAGACAGTATCACACAGGGTAGGATTAGATACACGGCTCAGCAGACAGTATCACACAGGAGAGGATTTGATACACAGCTCAGCAGACAGTATCACACAGGAGAGGATTAGATACACAGCTCAGCAGATGGTATCACACAGGATAGAATTAGATACACTGCTCAGCAGACAGTATCACACAGGGCAGGATTAGATACACGGTTCAGCAGACAGTATCACACAGGGTAGGATTAGATACACGGCTCAGCAGACAGTATCACACAGGAGAGGATTAGATACACAGCTCAGCAGACAGTATCACACAGGAGAGGATTAGATACACGGCTCAGCAGACAGTATCACACAGGAGAGGATTAGATACACTGCTCAGCAGACAGTATCACACAGGATAGGATTAGATGCACAGCTCAGCAGACAGTATCACACAGGAGAGGATTAGATACACGGCTCATCAGACAGTATCGCACAGGAGAGGATTAGATACATAGCTCATCAGACAGTATCACACAGGACAGGATTAGATACACAGCTCAGCAGACAGTATCACACAGGAGAGGATTAGATACATAGCTCATCAGACAGTATCACACAGGACAGGATTAGATACACGGCTCAGCAGACAGTATCACACCGGATAGGATTAGATACACAGCTCAGCAGACAGTATCACACAGGAGAGGATTAGATACACAGCTCAGCAGACAGTATCACACAGGATAGGATTAGATATACAGCTCAGCAGACAGTATCACACAGGATAGGATTAGATACATGGCTCAGCAGACAGTATCACACAGGAGAGGATTAGATACACAGCTCAGCAGACAGTATCACACAGGAGCGGATTAGATACACAGCTCAGCAGACAGTATCACACAGAGGATTACATACACAGCTCAGCACACAGTATCACACAGGAGAGGATTAGATACACAGCTCAGCAGCCGGTATCACACAGGAGAGGATTAGATACACTGCTCAGCAGACGGTATCACACAGGAGAGGATTAGATACACGGTTGAGCAGACAGTATCACACAGGGTAGGATTAGAGATACAGCTCAGCAGACAGTATCACACAGCATAGGATTAGATACACAGCTCAGCAGACAGTATCACACAGCATAGGATTAGATACACAGCACAGCAGTCAGTATCACACAGGAGAGGATTTGATACACAGCTCAGCTGACAGTATCACACAGGACAGGATTAGATACACGGCTCAGCAGACAGTATCACACAGGAGAGGATTAGATACACAGCTCAGCAGACGGTATCACACAGGAGAGGATTAGATACACAGCTCAGCAGACAGTATCACACAGGGTAGGATTAGATACACGGCTCAGCAGACAGTATCACACAGGAGAGGATTTGATACACAGCTCAGCAGACAGTATCACACAGGAGAGGATTAGATACACAGCTCAGCAGATGGTATCACACAGGATAGAATTAGATACACTGCTCAGCAGACAGTATCACACAGGGCAGGATTAGATACACGGTTCAGCAGACAGTATCACACAGGGTAGGATTAGATACACGGCTCAGCAGACAGTATCACACAGGAGAGGATTAGATACACAGCTCAGCAGACAGTATCACACAGGAGAGGATTAGATACACGGCTCAGCAGACAGTATCACACAGGAGAGGATTAGATACACTGCTCAGCAGATAGTATCACACAGGATAGGATTAGATGCACAGCTCAGCAGACAGTATCACACAGGAGAGGATTAGATACACGGCTCATCAGACAGTATCGCACAGGAGAGGATTAGATACATAGCTCATCAGACAGTATCACACAGGACAGGATTAGATACACAGCTCAGCAGACAGTATCACACAGGAGAGGATTAGATACATAGCTCATCAGACAGTATCACACAGGACAGGATTAGATACACGGCTCAGCAGACAGTATCACACCGGATAGGATTAGATACACAGCTCAGCAGACAGTATCACACCGGATAGGATTAGATACACAGCTCAGCAGACAGTATCACACTGGATAGGATTAGATACACAGCTCAGCAGACAGTATCACACCGAATAGGATTAGATACACAGCTCAGCAGACAGTATCACACCGAATAGGATTAGATACACAGCTCAGCAGACAGTATCACACAGGAGAAGATTAGATACACAGCTCAGCAGACAGTATCACACAGGAGAGGATTAGAAACACTGCTCAGCAGACAGTATCACACAGGAGAGGATTAGATACAATGCTCAGTAGACAGTATCACACAGGAGAGGATTAGATACACGGCTCAGCAGACAGTATCACACAGAAGAGGATTAGATACACGGCTCAGCAGACAGTATCACACAGGAGAGGATTAGATACACGGCTCAGCAGATGGTATCACACAGGAGAGGATTAGAGATACAGCTCAGCAGACAGTATCACACAGGAGAGGATTAGATACACAGCTCAGCAGACAGTATGACACAGGAGAGGATTAGATGCACAGCTCAGCAGACAGTATCACACAGGAGAGGATTAGATACACGGCTCAGCAGACAGTATCAGACAGAAGAGGATTAGATACACAGCTCATCAGACAGTATCACACAGGAGAGGATTAGATACACGGCTCAGCAGACAGTATCAGACAGAAGAGGATTAGATACACAGCTCATCAGATAGTATCACACAGGAGAGGATTAGATACACGGCTCAGCAGACAGTATCACACAGGAGAGGATTAGAAACACTGCTCAGCAGACAGTATCACACAGGAGAGGATTAGATACAATGCTCAGTAGACAGTATCACACAGGAGAGGATTAGATACACGGCTCAGCAGACAGTATCACACAGGAGAGGATTAGATACACGGCTCAGCAGACAGTATCACACAGGAGAGGATTAGATACACGGCTCAGCAGATGGTATCACACAGGAGAGGATTAGAGATACAGCTCAGCAGACAGTATCACACAGGAGAGGATTAGATACACAGCTCAGCAGACAGTATGACACAGGAGAGGATTAGATACATGGCTCAGCAGACAGTATCACACAGGGTAGGATTAGAGATACAGCTCAGCAGACAGTATCACATAGGATAGGATTAGATACACAGCTCAGCAGACAGTATCACACAGGAAAGGATTAGATACACAGCTCAGCAGACAGTATCACACAGGAAAGGATTAGATACAATGCTCAGTAGACAGTATCACACAGGAGAGGATTAGATACACGGCTCAGCAGACAGTATCACACAGGAGAGGATTAGATACACGGCTCAGCAGACAGTATCACACAGGAGAGGATTAGATACACGGCTCAGCAGATGGTATCACACAGGAGAGGATTAGAGATACAGCTCAGCAGACAGTATCACACAGGAGAGGATTAGATACACAGTTCAGCAGACAGTATGACACAGGAGAGGATTAGATACATGGCTCAGCAGACAGTATCACACAGGGTAGGATTAGAGATACAGCTCAGCAGACAGTATCACACAGGAGAGGATTAGATACACAGCTCAGCAGACAGTATCACACAGGAAAGGATTAGATACACAGCTCAGCAGATGGTATCACACAGGATAGGATTAGATGCACAGCTCAGCAGACAGTATCACACAGGAGAGGATTAGATACACAGCTCAGCAGACAGTATCATACAGGGTAGGTTTAGATACACAGCTCAGCAGACAGTATCATACAGGAGAGGATTAGATACACGGCTCAGCAGATAGTATCACTCAAGATAGGATTAGATGCAAGGCTCAGCAGACAGTATCACACAGGAAAGGATTAGATGCACAGCTCAGCAGACAGTATCACACAGGAGAGGATTAGATACACAGCTCAGCAGACAGTATCATACAGGGTAGGATTAGATACACAGCTCAGCAGACAGTATCACACAGGAAAGGATTAGATGCACAGCTCAGCAGACAGTATCATACAGGGTAGGATTAGATACACAGCTCAGCAGACAGTATCATACAGGAGAGGATTAGATACACGGCTCAGCAGATAGTATCACTCAAGATAGGATTAGATGCACGGCTCAGCAGACAGTATCACACAGGACAGGATTAGATACACAGCTCAGCAGACGGTATCACACAGGACAGGATTAGATACACAGCTCAGCAGACATTATCACACAGGAGAGGATTAGATACACAGCTCAGCAGACATTATCACACAGGAGAGGATTAGATACACGGCTCAGCAGACAGTATCACACAGGAGGGGATTAGATACACAGCTCAGCAGACAGTACCACACAGTATAAGATTAGATACACTGCTCAGCAGACAGTATCACAAAAGAGAGGATTAGAAACACAGCTCAGCAGACAGTATCACACAGGAGAGGATTAGATACAATGCTCAGTAGACAGTATCACACAGGAGAGGATTAGATACACGGCTCAGCAGACAGTATCACACAGGAGAGGATTAGATACACGGCTCAGCAGACAGTATCACACAGGAGAGGATTAGATACACGGCTCAGCAGATGGTATCACACAGGAGAGGATTAGAGATACAGCTCAGCAGACAATATCACACAGGAGAGGATTAGATACACAGCTCAGCAGACAGTATGACACAGGAGAGGATTAGATACATGGCTCAGCAGACAGTATCACACAGGGTAGGATTAGAGATACAGCTCAGCAGACAGTATCACATAGGAGTGGATTAGATACACAGCTCAGCAGACAGTATGATACAGGAGAGGATTAGATACACGGCTCAGCAGACAGTATCACACAGGAGAGGATTAGATACACAGCTCAGCAGACAGTATCACACAGGAGAGGATTAGATACACAGCTCAGCAGACAGTATCATACAGGGTAGGATTAGATACACTGCTCAGCATACAGTATCACACAGGAGAGGATTAGATACACGGCTCAGCAGATAGTATCACTCAAGATAGGATTAGATGCACGGCTCAGCAGACAGTATCACAAAGGACAGGATTAGATACACAGCTCAGCAGACGGTATCACACAGGAGAGGATTAGATACACAGCTCAGCAGACATTATCACACAGGAGAGGATTAGATACACGGCTCAGCAGACAGTATCACACAGGAGGGGATTAGATACACAGCTCAGCAGACAATACCACACACTATAAGATTAGATACACTGCTCAGCAGACAGTATCACACAGGAGGGGATTAGATACACAGCTCAGCAGACATTATCAAACAGGAGGGGATTAGATACACAGCTCAGAAGACAGTATCACACAGTATAAGATTAGATACACTGCTCAGCAGATTATCACAGCATAGGATTAGATACACGGCTCAGCAGACAGTATCACACAGGAGAGGATTAGATACACAGCTCAGCAGACAGTATCACACAGGAGAGGATTAGATACACAGCTCAGCAGACAGTATCACACAGTATAAGATTAGATACACTGCTCAGCAGACAGTATCACACAGGAGAGGATTAGATACACAGCTCAGCAGACAATATCGCACAGGAGAGGATTAGATACACAGCTCAGTAGACGGTATCGCACAGGAGAGGATTAGATACACGGCTCCACAGACAGTATCACACAGGGTAGGATTAGAGATACAGCTCAGCAGACAGTATCACACAGGAAAGGATTAGATACATAGCTCAGCAGACGGTATCACACAGGAGAGGATTAGATACACAGCTCAGCAGACAGTATGACACAGGAGAGGATTAGATACATGGCTCAGCAGACAGTATCACACAGGGTAGGATTAGAGATACAGCTCAGCAGACAGTATCACATAGGAGTGGATTAGATACACAGCTCAGCAGACAGTATGACACAGGAGAGGATTAGATACACGGCTCAGCAGACAGTATCACACAGGAGAGGATTAGATACACAGCTCAGCAGACAGTATCACACAGGAGAGGATTAGATACACAGCTCAGCAAACAGTATCATACAGGGTAGGATTAGATACACAGCTCAGCAGACAGTATCACACAGGAGAGGATTAGATACACGGCTCAGCAGATAGTATCACTCAAGATAGGATTAGATGCACGGCTCAGCAGACAGTATCACACAGGACAGGATTAGATACACAGCTCAGCAGACGGTATCACACAGGACAGGATTAGATACACGGCTCAGCAGACAGTATCACACAGGAGAGGATTAGATGCACAGCTCAGCAGACAGTATCACACATTACATGATTAGATGCACAGCTCAGCAGACAGTATCACACATTACATGATTAGATACACAGCTCAGCAGACAGTATCACGCAGGATGGGATTAGATACACGGCTCAGCAGACAGTATCACACAGGAGAGGATTAGATACACAGCTCAGCAGACAGTATCACACAGGAGAGGATTAGATACACAGCTCAGCAAACAGTATCATACAGGGTAGGATTAGATACACAGCTCAGCAGACAGTATCACACAGGAGAGGATTAGATACACGGCTCAGCAGATAGTATCACTCAAGATAGGATTAGATGCACGGCTCAGCAGACAGTATCACACAGGACAGGATTAGATACACAGCTCAGCAGACGGTATCACACAGGAGACGATTAGATACACAGCTCAGCAGACAGTATCACACATTACATGATTAGATACACAGCTCAGCAGACAGTATCACGCAGGATGGGATTAGATACACGGCTCAGCAGACAGTATCACACAGGAGAGGATTAGATACACAGCTCAGCAGACAGTATCTCACAGGAGAGGATTAGATACATGGCTCAGCAGACAGTATCACACAGGATAGGATTAGATACACAGCTCAGCACACAGTATCACACAGGAGAGGATTAGATACACGGCTCAGCAGACAGTATCACACAGGAGAGGATTAGATACACAGCTCAGCAGACAGTATCACACAGGATAGGATTAGATACACTGCTCTGCAGATAGTATCACACAGGATAGGATTAGATATACGGCTTAGCAGACAGTATCACACAGGAGAGGATTAGATACACGGCTCAGCAGACAGTATCACACAGGATAGGATTAGACACACAGCTCAGCAGACAGTATCACACAGGAGAGGATTAGATACATAGCTCAGCAGACAGTATCACACAGGAGAGGATTAGATACACAGCTCAGCAGACAGTATCTCACAGGAGAGGATTAGATACATGGCTCAGCAGACAGTATCACACAGGATAGGATTAGATACACAGCTCAGCACACAGTATCACACAGGAGAGGATTAGATACATAGCTCAGCAGACGGTATCACACAGCACAGGTTTAGATATACAGCTCAGCAGACAGTATCACACAGTAGGGGATTAGATACACAGTTCAGCAGACAGTACCACACAGTATAAGATTAGATACACTGCTCAGCAGACAGTATCACACAGGAGAGGATTAGATACACAGCTCAGCAGACAGTATCGCACAGGAAAGGATTAGACACACTGCTCAGCAGACGGTATCGCACAGGAGAGGATTAGATACACGGCTCAGCAGACAGTATCGCACAGGAGAGGATTAGATACACAGCTCAGCAGACAGTATCACACAGGAAAGGATTAGATACATAGCTCAGCAGACGGTATCACACAGGACAGGATTAGATGCACAGCTCAGCAGACAGTATCACACAGGAGAGGATTAGATACACAGCTCAGCTGACAGTATCACATAGGACAGGATTAGATACACAGTTCATCAGACAGTATCACACATGAGTGGATTAGATACACGGCTCAGCAGACAGTATCGCACAAGGCGGGATTAGATATATGACACAGCAGACAGTATCACACAGGAGAGGATTAGATACACAGCTCAGCAGACAGTAACGCACAGGAGAGGATTAGATACACAGCTCAGCACACAGTATCACACAGGAGAGGATTAGATACACGGCTCAGCAGACAGTATCACACAGGAGAGGATTAGATACACAGCTCAGCAGACAGTATCACACAGGATAGGAATAGATACACTGCTCAGCAGATGGTATTACACAGGATAGGATTAGATACACAGCTCATCAGACAGTATCACAGGATAGGATTAGATACACGGCTCAGCAGACATTGTCACACAGGAGATGATTAGATACACAGCATAGGATTAGATACACAGCTCAGCAGACAGTATCACACAGCATAGGATTAGATACACTTCTCAGCAGACAGAATCACACAGAAGGGGATTAGATACACAGCTCAGCAGACAGTATCACAGGATAAGATTAGATACACTGCTCAGCAGACGGTATCACAGAGGACAGGATTAGATGCATAGCTCAGCAGACGGTATCACACAGGACAAGATTAGATACACAGCTCAGCAGACAGTATCACAAAGGAGAGGATTAGATACATAGCTCATCAGACAGTATCACACAGGAGAGGATTAGATACACAGCTCAGCAGACAGTATCACAAAGGAGAGGATTAGATAAACAGCTCAGCAGACAGTATCACACAGGAGAGGATTAGATACACGGCTCAGCAGATGGTATCACACAGGAGAGGATTAGAGATACAGCTCAGCAGACAGTATCACACAGGAGAGGATTAGATACACAGCTCAGCAGACAGTATCACACAGGAGAGGATTAGATACACAGTTCATCAGACAATATCACACAGGAGTGGATTAGATACACAGCTCAGCAGACAGTATCACACAGGAGAGGATTAGAAACACAGTTCATCAGACAGTATCACACAGGAGAGGATTAGATGCACAGCTCAGCAGACAGTATCACACAGCATAGGATTAGATACACAGCTCAGCAGACTGTATCACACGGGTGGATTAGATACACGGCTCAGCAGACTGTATCGCACAGGGCGGGATTAGATACACGGCTCAGCAGACAGTATCACACAGGATAGGATTAGATACACAGTTCATCAGACAGTATCACACAGGAGAGGATTAGATACACAGCTCAGCAGACAGTATCACACAGGATAGGATTAGATACACAGCTCAGCAGACAGTATCACACAGGATAGGATTAGATACATGGCTCAGCAGACAGTATCACACAGGAGAGGATTAGATACACAGCTCAGCAGACAGTATCACACAGGAGCGGATTAGAGACACAGCTCAGCAGACAGTATCACACAGAGGATTACATACACAGCTCAGCACACAGTATCACACAGCATAGGATTAGATACACAGCACAGCAGTCAGTATCACACAGGAGAGGATTTGATACACAGCTCAGCAGACAGTATCACACAGGACAGGATTAGATACACAGCTCAGCTGACAATATCACACAGGAGAGGATTAGATACACAGCTCACCTGACACTATCACACAGTAGAGGATTATATACATGGCTCAGCAGACAGTATCACACAGGATAGGCTTAGATACACAGCTCAGCAGGCAGTATCACACAGGAAAGGATTAGATACACAGCTCAGCAAACAGTATCACACAGGAGAGGATTAGATACATAGCTCAGCAGACAGTATCACACAGGAGAGGATTAGATACACAGCTCAGCAGACAGTATCACACAGGAAAGGATTAGATACACAGCTCAGCAGATGGTATCACACAGGATAGGATTAGATACACAACTCAGCTGACAGTATCACACAGCACAGGATTAGATATAAAGCTCAGCAGAAAGTATCACACAGGAGTGGATTAGATACACGGCTCAGCAGACAGTATCGCACAGGGCGGGATTAGATACACGGCTCAGCAGACAGTATCACACAGGATAGGATTAGATACACAGTTCATCAGACAGTATCACACAGGAGTGGATTAGATACACGGCTCAGCAGACAGTATCGCATAGGGCGGGATTAGATACACAGCTCAGCAGACAGTATCACACAGGAGTGGATTAGATCCACGGCTCAGCAGACAGTATCGCACAGGGCGGGATTAGATCCACGGCTCAGCAGACAGTATCACACAGGATAGGATTAGATACACTGCTCATCAGATAGTATCACACAGGATAGGATTAGATGCACAGCTCAGCAGACAGTATCACACAGGAGAGGATTAGATACACAGCTCAGCAGACAATATCGCACAGGAGAGGATTAGATACATAGCTCAGCGGACTGTATCACACAGGACAGGATTAGATACACAGCTCAGCAGACAATATCGCACAGGAGAGGATTAGATACACAGCTCAGCAGACAATATCGCACAGGAGAGGATTAGATACACAGCTCAGCAGACGGTATCGCACAGGAGAGGATTAGATACACGGCTCCACAGACAGTATCACACAGGGTAGGATTAGAGATACAGCTCAGCAGACAGTATCACACAGGAAAGGATTAGATACATAGCTCAGCAGATGGTATCACACAGGAGAGGATTAGATACACAGCTCAGCAGACAGTATGACACAGGAGAGGATTAGATACATGGCTCAGCAGACAGTATCACACAGGGTAGGATTAGAGATACAGCTCAACAGACAGTATCACATAGGAGTGGATTAGATACACAGCTCAGCAGACAGTATGACACAGGAGAGGATTAGATACACGGCTCAGCAGACAGTATCACACAGGTGAGGATTAGATACACAGCTCAGCAGACAGTATCACACAGGAGAGGATTAGATACACAGCTCAGCAAACAGTATCATACAGGGTAGGATTAGATACACAGCTCAGCAGACAGTATCACACAGGAGAGGATTAGATACACGGCTCAGCAGATAGTATCACTCAAGATAGGATTAGATGCACGGCTCAGCAGACAGTATCACACAGGACAGGATTAGATACACAGCTCAGCAGATGGTATCACACAGGACAGGATTAGATACACAGCTCAGCAGACATTATCACACAGGAGAGGATTAGATACACAGCTCAGCAGACATTATCACACAGGAGGGGATTAGATACATACACAGCTCAGCAGACAGTATCACACAGGACAGGATTAGATACATAACTCAGCAGACGGTATCACACAGGAGTGGATTAGATACACGGCTCAGCAGACAGTATCACGAAAGATAGGATTAGATACACAGTTCATCAGACAGTATCACACAGGAGACGATTAGATACACAGCTCAGCAGACAGTATCACACATTACATGATTAGATACACAGCTCAGCAGACAGTATCACACAGGATGGGATTAGATACACGGCTCAGCAGACAGTATCACACAGGAGAGGATTAGATACACAGCTCAGCAGACAGTATCTCACAGGAGAGGATTAGATACATGGCTCAGCAGACAGTATCACACAGGATAGGATTAGATACACAGCTCAGCACACAGTATCACACAGGAGAGGATTAGATACACGGCTCAGCAGACAGTATCACACAGGAGAGGATTAGATACACAGCTCAGCAGACAGTATCACACAGGATAGGATTAGATACACTGCTCTGCAGATAGTATCACACAGGATAGGATTAGATATACGGCTTAGCAGACAGTATCACACAGGAGAGGATTAGATACACGGCTCAGCAGACAGTATCACACAGGATAGGATTAGACACACAGCTCAGCAGACAGTATCACACAGGAGAGGATTAGATACATAGCTCAGCAGACAGTATCACACAGGAGAGGATTAGATACACAGCTCAGCAGACAGTATCTCACAGGAGAGGATTAGATACATGGCTCAGCAGACAGTATCACACAGGATAGGATTAGATACACAGCTCAGCACACAGTATCACACAGGAGAGGATTAGATACATAGCTCAGCAGACGGTATCACACAGCACAGGTTTAGATATACAGCTCAGCAGACAGTATCACACAGTAGGGGATTAGATACACAGTTCAGCAGACAGTACCACACAGTATAAGATTAGATACACTGCTCAGCAGACAGTATCACACAGGAGAGGATTAGATACACAGCTCAGCAGACAGTATCGCACAGGAAAGGATTAGATACACGGCTCAGCAGACAGTATCGCACAGGAGAGGATTAGATACACTGCTCAGCAGACGGTATCGCACAGGAGAGGATTAGATACACGGCTCAGCAGACAGTATCGCACAGGAGAGGATTAGATACACAGCTCAGCAGACAGTATCACACAGGAAAGGATTAGATACATAGCTCAGCAGACGGTATCACACAGGACAGGATTAGATGCACAGCTCAGCAGACAGTATCACACAGGAGAGGATTAGATACACAGCTCAGCTGACAGTATCACATAGGACAGGATTAGATACACAGTTCATCAGACAGTATCACACAGGAGTGGATTAGATACACGGCTCAGCAGACAGTATCGCACAAGGCGGGATTAGATATATGACACAGCAGACAGTATCACACAGGAGAGGATTAGATACACAGCTCAGCAGACAGTAACGCACAGGAGAGGATTAGATACACAGCTCAGCACACAGTATCACACAGGAGAGGATTAGATACACGGCTCAGCAGACAGTATCACACAGGAGAGGATTAGATACACAGCTCAGCAGACAGTATCACACAGGATAGGAATAGATACACTGCTCAGCAGATGGTATTACACAGGATAGGATTAGATACACAGCTCATCAGACAGTATCACACAGGATAGGATTAGATACACGGCTCAGCAGACATTGTCACACAGGAGATGATTAGATACACAGCATAGGATTAGATACACAGCTCAGCAGACAGTATCACACAGCATAGGATTAGATACACTTCTCAGCAGACAGAATCACACAGAAGGGGATTAGATACACAGCTCAGCAGACAGTATCACAGGATAAGATTAGATACACTGCTCAGCAGACGGTATCACACAGGACAGGATTAGATGCATAGCTCAGCAGACGGTATCACACAGGACAAGATTAGATACACAGCTCAGCAGACAGTATCACAAAGGAGAGGATTAGATAAACAGCTCAGCAGACAGTATCACACAGGAGAGGATTAGATACACAGCTCAGCAGACAGTATCACAAAGGAGAGAATTAGATAAACAGCTCAGCAGACAGTATCACACAGGAGAGGATTAGATACACAGTTCATCAGACAATATCACACAGGAGTGGATTAGATACACAGCTCAGCAGACAGTATCACACAGGAGAGGATTAGAAACACAGTTCATCAGACAGTATCACACAGGAGAGGATTAGATGCACAGCTCAGCAGACAGTATCACACAGCATAGGATTAGATACACAGCTCAGCAGACTGTATCACACGGGTGGATTAGATACACGGCTCAGCAGACTGTATCGCACAAGGCGGGATTAGATACACGGCTCAGCAGACAGTATCACACAGGATAGGATTAGATACACAGTTCATCAGACAGTATCACACAGGAGAGGATTAGATACACAGCTCAGCAGACAGTATCACACAGGATAGGATTAGATACACAGCTCAGCAGACAGTATCACACAGGATAGGATTAGATACATGGCTCAGCAGACAGTATCACACAGGAGAGGATTAGATACACAGCTCAGCAGACAGTATCACACAGGAGCGGATTAGATACACAGCTCAGCAGACAGTATCACACAGAGGATTACATACACAGCTCAGCACACAGTATCACACAGGAAAGGATTAGATACACAGCTCAGCAGAGAGTATCGCACAGGAGAGGATTAGATACACAGCTCAGCAGCCGGTATCACACAGGAGAGGATTAGATACACTGCTCAGCAGACGGTATCACACAGGAGAGGATTAGATACACGGTTGAGCAGACAGTATCACACAGGGTAGGATTAGAGATACAGCTCAGCAGACAGTATCACACAGCATAGGATTAGATACACAGCTCAGCAGACAGTATCACACAGCATAGGATTAGATACACAGCACAGCAGTCAGTATCACACAGGAAAGGATTAGATACACAGCTCAGCAAACAGTATCACACAGGAGAGGATTAGATACATAGCTCAGCAGACAGTATCACACAGGAGAGGATTAGATACACAGCTCAGCAGACAGTATCACACAGGAAAGGATTAGATACACAGCTCAGCAGATGGTATCACACAGGATAGGATTAGATACACAATTCAGCTGACAGTATCATACAGGGTAGGATTAGATACACAGCTCAGCAGACAGTATCACACAGGAGCGGATTAGATACACAGCTCAGCAGACAGTATCACACAGAGGATTACATACACAGCTCAGCACACAGTATCACACAGGAAAGGATTAGATACACAGCTCAGCAGAGAGTATCTAATCCTCTCCTGTGCGATACTCAGCTCAGCAGCCGGTATCACACAGGAGAGGATTAGATACACTGCTCAGCAGACGGTATCACACAGGAGAGGATTAGATACACGGTTGAGCAGACAGTATCACACAGGGTAGGATTAGAGATACAGCTCAGCAGACAGTATCACACAGCATAGGATTAGATACACAGCTCAGCAGACAGTATCACACAGCATAGGATTAGATACACAGCACAGCAGTCAGTATCACACAGGAGAGGATTTGATACACAGCTCAGCAGACAGTATCACACAGGACAGGATTAGATACACAGCTCAGCTGACAATATCACACAGGAGAGGATTAGATACACAGCTCACCTGACACTATCACACAGTAGAGGATTATATACATGGCTCAGCAGACAGTATCACACAGGATAGGCTTCGATACACAGCTCAGCAGGCAGTATCACACAGGAAAGGATTAGATACACAGCTCAGCAAACAGTATCACACAGGAGAGGATTAGATACATAGCTCAGCAGACAGTATCACACAGGAGAGGATTAGATACACAGCTCAGCAGACAGTATCACACAGGAAAGGATTAGATACACAGCTCAGCAGATGGTATCACACAGGGTAGGATTAGATACACAGCTCAGCAGACAGTATCACACAGGAGAGGATTAGATACACGGCTCAGCAGATAGTATCACTCAAGATAGGATTAGATGCACGGCTCAGCAGACAGTATCACACAGGACAGGATTAGATACACAGCTCAGCAGACGGTATCACACAGGAGACGATTAGATACACAGCTCAGCAGACAGTATCACACATTACATGATTAGATACACAGCTCAGCAGACAGTATCACGCAGGATGGGATTAGATACACGGCTCAGCAGACAGTATCACACAGGAGAGGATTAGATACACAGCTCAGCAGACAGTATCTCACAGGAGAGGATTAGATACATGGCTCAGCAGACAGTATCACACAGGATAGGATTAGATACACAGCTCAGCACACAGTATCACACAGGAGAGGATTAGATACACGGCTCAGCAGACAGTATCACACAGGAGAGGATTAGATACACAGCTCAGCAGACAGTATCACACAGGATAGGATTAGATACACTGCTCTGCAGATAGTATCACACAGGATAGGATTAGATATACGGCTTAGCAGACAGTATCACACAGGAGAGGATTAGATACACGGCTCAGCAGACAGTATCACACAGGATAGGATTAGACACACAGCTCAGCAGACAGTATCACACAGGAGAGGATTAGATACATAGCTCAGCAGACAGTATCACACAGGAGAGGATTAGATACATAGCTCAGCAGACGGTATCACACAGCACAGGTTTAGATATACAGCTCAGCAGACAGTATCACACAGTAGGGGATTAGATACACAGTTCAGCAGACAGTACCACACAGTATAAGATTAGATACACTGCTCAGCAGACAGTATCACACAGGAGAGGATTAGATACACAGCTCAGCAGACAGTATCGCACAGGAAAGGATTAGACACACTGCTCAGCAGACGGTATCGCACAGGAGAGGATTAGATACACGGCTCAGCAGACAGTATCGCACAGGAGAGGATTAGATACACAGCTCAGCAGACAGTATCACACAGGAAAGGATTAGATACACAGCTCAGCAGACGGTATCACACAGGACAGGATTAGATGCACAGCTCAGCAGACAGTATCACACAGGAGAGGATTAGATACACAGCTCAGCTGACAGTATCACATAGGAGAGGATTAGATACACAGCTCAGCTGACAGTATCACATAGGACAGGATTAGATACACAGTTCATCAGACAGTATCACACAGGAGAGGATTAGATACACGGCTCAGCAGACAGTATCACACAGGATAGGATTAGATACATGGCTCAGCAGACAGTATCACACAGGAGAGGATTAGATACACAGCTCAGCAGACAGTATCACACAGGAGCGGATTAGATACACAGCTCAGCAGACAGTATCACACAGAGGATTACATACACAGCTCAGCACACAGTATCACACAGGAAAGGATTAGATACACAGCTCAGCAGAGAGTATCGCACAGGAGAGGATTAGATACACAGCTCAGCAGCCGGTATCACACAGGAGAGGATTAGATACACTGCTCAGCAGACGGTATCACACAGGAGAGGATTAGATACACGGTTGAGCAGACAGTATCACACAGGGTAGGATTAGAGATACAGCTCAGCAGACAGTATCACACAGCATAGGATTAGATACACAGCTCAGCAGACAGTATCACACAGCATAGGATTAGATACACAGCACAGCAGTCAGTATCACACAGGAAAGGATTAGATACACAGCTCAGCAAACAGTATCACACAGGAGAGGATTAGATACATAGCTCAGCAGACAGTATCACACAGGAGAGGATTAGATACACAGCTCAGCAGACAGTATCACACAGGAAAGGATTAGATACACAGCTCAGCAGATGGTATCACACAGGATAGGATTAGATACACAACTCAGCTGACAGTATCATACAGGGTAGGATTAGATACACAGCTCAGCAGACAGTATCACACAGGAGCGGATTAGATACACAGCTCAGCAGACAGTATCACACAGAGGATTACATACACAGCTCAGCACACAGTATCACACAGGAAAGGATTAGATACACAGCTCAGCAGAGAGTATCTAATCCTCTCCTGTGCGATACTCAGCTCAGCAGCCGGTATCACACAGGAGAGGATTAGATACACTGCTCAGCAGACGGTATCACACAGGAGAGGATTAGATACACGGTTGAGCAGACAGTATCACACAGGGTAGGATTAGAGATACAGCTCAGCAGACAGTATCACACAGCATAGGATTAGATACACAGCTCAGCAGACAGTATCACACAGCATAGGATTAGATACACAGCACAGCAGTCAGTATCACACAGGAGAGGATTTGATACACAGCTCAGCAGACAGTATCACACAGGACAGGATTAGATACACAGCTCAGCTGACAATATCACACAGGAGAGGATTAGATACACAGCTCACCTGACACTATCACACAGTAGAGGATTATATACATGGCTCAGCAGACAGTATCACACAGGATAGGCTTAGATACACAGCTCAGCAGGCAGTATCACACAGGAAAGGATTAGATACACAGCTCAGCAAACAGTATCACACAGGAGAGGATTAGATACATAGCTCAGCAGACAGTATCACACAGGAGAGGATTAGATACACAGCTCAGCAGACAGTATCACACAGGAAAGGATTAGATACACAGCTCAGCAGATGGTATCACACAGGGTAGGATTAGATACACAGCTCAGCAGACAGTATCACACAGGAGAGGATTAGATACACGGCTCAGCAGATAGTATCACTCAAGATAGGATTAGATGCACGGCTCAGCAGACAGTATCACACAGGACAGGATTAGATACACAGCTCAGCAGACGGTATCACACAGGAGACGATTAGATACACAGCTCAGCAGACAGTATCACACATTACATGATTAGATACACAGCTCAGCAGACAGTATCACGCAGGATGGGATTAGATACACGGCTCAGCAGACAGTATCACACAGGAGAGGATTAGATACACAGCTCAGCAGACAGTATCTCACAGGAGAGGATTAGATACATGGCTCAGCAGACAGTATCACACAGGATAGGATTAGATACACAGCTCAGCACACAGTATCACACAGGAGAGGATTAGATACACGGCTCAGCAGACAGTATCACACAGGAGAGGATTAGATACACAGCTCAGCAGACAGTATCACACAGGATAGGATTAGATACACTGCTCTGCAGATAGTATCACACAGGATAGGATTAGATATACGGCTTAGCAGACAGTATCACACAGGAGAGGATTAGATACACGGCTCAGCAGACAGTATCACACAGGATAGGATTAGACACACAGCTCAGCAGACAGTATCACACAGGAGAGGATTAGATACATAGCTCAGCAGACAGTATCACACAGGAGAGGATTAGATACATAGCTCAGCAGACGGTATCACACAGCACAGGTTTAGATATACAGCTCAGCAGACAGTATCACACAGTAGGGGATTAGATACACAGTTCAGCAGACAGTACCACACAGTATAAGATTAGATACACTGCTCAGCAGACAGTATCACACAGGAGAGGATTAGATACACAGCTCAGCAGACAGTATCGCACAGGAAAGGATTAGACACACTGCTCAGCAGACGGTATCGCACAGGAGAGGATTAGATACACGGCTCAGCAGACAGTATCGCACAGGAGAGGATTAGATACACAGCTCAGCAGACAGTATCACACAGGAAAGGATTAGATACATAGCTCAGCAGACGGTATCACACAGGACAGGATTAGATGCACAGCTCAGCAGACAGTATCACACAGGAGAGGATTAGATACACAGCTCAGCTGACAGTATCACATAGGACAGGATTAGATACACAGTTCATCAGACAGTATCACACAGGAGTGGATTAGATACACGGCTCAGCAGACAGTATCGCACAAGGCGGGATTAGATATATGACACAGCAGACAGTATCACACAGGAGAGGATTAGATACACAGCTCAGCAGACAGTAACGCACAGGAGAGGATTAGATACACAGCTCAGCACACAGTATCACACAGGAGAGGATTAGATACACGGCTCAGCAGACAGTATCACACAGGAGAGGATTAGATACACAGCTCAGCAGACAGTATCACACAGGATAGGAATAGATACACTGCTCAGCAGATGGTATTACACAGGATAGGATTAGATACACAGCTCATCAGACAGTATCACACAGGATAGGATTAGATACACGGCTCAGCAGACATTGTCACACAGGAGATGATTAGATACACAGCATAGGATTAGATACACAGCTCAGCAGACAGTATCACACAGCATAGGATTAGATACACTTCTCAGCAGACAGAATCACACAGAAGGGGATTAGATACACAGCTCAGCAGACAGTATCACAGGATAAGATTAGATACACTGCTCAGCAGACGGTATCACACAGGACAGGATTAGATGCATAGCTCAGCAGACGGTATCACACAGGACAAGATTAGATACACAGCTCAGCAGACAGTATCACAAAGGAGAGGATTAGATACATAGCTCATCAGACAGTATCACACAGGAGAGGATTAGATACACAGCTCAGCAGACAGTATCACAAAGGAGAGGATTAGATAAACAGCTCAGCAGACAGTATCACACAGGAGAGGATTAGATACACGGCTCAGCAGATGGTATCACACAGGAGAGGATTAGAGATACAGCTCAGCAGACAGTATCACACAGGAGAGGATTAGATACACAGCTCAGCAGACAGTATCACACGGGTGGATTAGATACACGGCTCAGCAGACTGTATCGCACAGGGCGGGATTAGATACACGGCTCAGCAGACAGTATCACACAGGATAGGATTAGATACACAGTTCATCAGACAGTATCACACAGGAGAGGATTAGATACACAGCTCAGCAGACAGTATCACACAGGATAGGATTAGATACACAGCTCAGCAGACAGTATCACACAGGATAGGATTAGATACATGGCTCAGCAGACAGTATCACACAGGAGAGGATTAGATACACAGCTCAGCAGACAGTATCACACAGGAGCGGATTAGATACACAGCTCAGCAGACAGTATCACACAGAGGATTACATACACAGCTCAGCACACAGTATCACACAGGAAAGGATTAGATACACAGCTCAGCAGAGAGTATCGCACAGGAGAGGATTAGATACACAGCCCAGCAGCCGGTATCACACAGGAGAGGATTAGATACACTGCTCAGCAGACGGTATCACACAGGAGAGGATTAGATACACGGTTGAGCAGACAGTATCACACAGGGTAGGATTAGAGATACAGCTCAGCAGACAGTATCACACAGCATAGGATTAGATACACAGCTCAGCAGACAGTATCACACAGCATAGGATTAGATACACAGCTCAGCAGACAGTATCACACAGCATAGGATTAGATACACAGCACAGCAGTCAGTATCACACAGGAGAGGATTTGATACACAGCTCAGCAGACAGTATCACACAGGACAGGATTAGATACACAGCTCAGCTGACAATATCACACAGGAGAGGATTAGATACACAGCTCACCTGACACTATCACACAGTAGAGGATTATATACATGGCTCAGCAGACAGTATCACACAGGATAGGCTTAGATACACAGCTCAGCAGGCAGTATCACACAGGAAAGGATTAGATACACAGCTCAGCAAACAGTATCACACAGGAGAGGATTAGATACATAGCTCAGCAGACAGTATCACACAGGAGAGGATTAGATACACAGCTCAGCAGACAGTATCACACAGGAAAGGATTAGATACACAGCTCAGCAGATGGTATCACACAGGATAGGATTAGATACACAACTCAGCTGACAGTATCACACAGCACAGGATTAGATATAAAGCTCAGCAGAAAGTATCACACAGGAGTGGATTAGATACACGGCTCAGCAGACAGTATCGCACAGGGCGGGATTAGATACACGGCTCAGCAGACAGTATCACACAGGATAGGATTAGATACACAGTTCATCAGACAGTATCACACAGGAGTGGATTAGATACACGGCTCAGCAGACAGTATCGCATAGGGCGGGATTAGATACACAGCTCAGCAGACAGTATCACACAGGAGTGGATTAGATCCACGGCTCAGCAGACAGTATCGCACAGGGCGGGATTAGATACACGGCTCAGCAGACAGTATCACACAGGATAGGATTAGATACACTGCTCATCAGATAGTATCACACAGGATAGGATTAGATGCACAGCTCAGCAGACAGTATCACACAGGAGAGGATTAGATACACAGCTCAGCAGACAATATCGCACAGGAGAGGATTAGATACACAGCTCAGCAGACGGTATCGCACAGGAGAGGATTAGATACACGGCTCCACAGACAGTATCACACAGGGTAGGATTAGAGATACAGCTCAGCAGACAGTATCACACAGGAAAGGATTAGATACATAGCTCAGCAGACGGTATCACACAGGAGAGGATTAGATACACAGCTCAGCAGACAGTATGACACAGGAGAGGATTAGATACATGGCTCAGCAGACAGTATCACACAGGGTAGGATTAGAGATACAGCTCAACAGACAGTATCACATAGGAGTGGATTAGATACACAGCTCAGCAGACAGTATGACACAGGAGAGGATTAGATACACGGCTCAGCAGACAGTATCACACAGGTGAGGATTAGATACACAGCTCAGCAGACAGTATCACACAGGAGAGGATTAGATACACAGCTCAGCAAACAGTATCATACAGGGTAGGATTAGATACACAGCTCAGCAGACAGTATCACACAGGAGAGGATTAGATACACGGCTCAGCAGATAGTATCACTCAAGATAGGATTAGATGCACGGCTCAGCAGACAGTATCACACAGGACAGGATTAGATACACAGCTCAGCAGACGGTATCACACAGGACAGGATTAGATACACAGCTCAGCAGACATTATCACACAGGAGAGGATTAGATACACTGCTCAGCAGACATTATCACACAGGAGGGGATTAGATACATACACAGCTCAGCAGACAGTATCACACAGGACAGGATTAGATACATAGCTCAGCAGACGGTATCACACAGGAGTGGATTAGATACACGGCTCAGCAGACAGTATCACGAAAGATAGGATTAGATACACAGTTCATCAGACAGTATCACACAGGAGACGATTAGATACACAGCTCAGCAGACAGTATCACACATTACATGATTAGATACACAGCTCAGCAGACAGTATCACACAGGATGGGATTAGATACACGGCTCAGCAGACAGTATCACACAGGAGAGGATTAGATACACAGCTCAGCAGACAGTATCTCACAGGAGAGGATTAGATACATGGCTCAGCAGACAGTATCACACAGGATAGGATTAGATGCACAGCTCAGCAGACAGTATCACACAGGAGAGGATTAGATACACAGCTCAGCAGACAATATCGCACAGGAGAGGATTAGATACATAGCTCAGCGGACTGTATCACACAGGACAGGATTAGATACACAGCTCAGCAGAAAATATCGCACAGGAGAGGATTAGATACACAGCTCAGCAGACGGTATCGCACAGGAGAGGATTAGATACACGGCTCCACAGACAGTATCACACAGGGTAGGATTAGAGATACAGCTCAGCAGACAGTATCACACAGGAAAGGATTAGATACATAGCTCAGCAGACGGTATCACACAGGAGAGGATTAGATACACAGCTCAGCAGACAGTATGACACAGGAGAGGATTAGATACATGGCTCAGCAGACAGTATCACACAGGGTAGGATTAGAGATACAGCTCAACAGACAGTATCACATAGGAGTGGATTAGATACACAGCTCAGCAGACAGTATGACACAGGAGAGGATTAGATACACGGCTCAGCAGACAGTATCACACAGGTGAGGATTAGATACACAGCTCAGCAGACAGTATCACACAGGAGAGGATTAGATACACAGCTCAGCAAACAGTATCATACAGGGTAGGATTAGATACACAGCTCAGCAGACAGTATCACACAGGAGAGGATTAGATACACGGCTCAGCAGATAGTATCACTCAAGATAGGATTAGATGCACGGCTCAGCAGACAGTATCACACAGGACAGGATTAGATACACAGCTCAGCAGACGGTATCACACAGGACAGGATTAGATACACAGCTCAGCAGACATTATCACACAGGAGAGGATTAGATACACAGCTCAGCAGACATTATCACACAGGAGGGGATTAGATACATACACAGCTCAGCAGACAGTATCACACAGGACAGGATTAGATACATAGCTCAGCAGACAGTATCACGAAAGATAGGATTAGATACACAGTTCATCAGACAGTATCACACAGGAGACGATTAGATACACAGCTCAGCAGACAGTATCACACATTACATGATTAGATACACAGCTCAGCAGACAGTATCACACAGGATGGGATTAGATACACGGCTCAGCAGACAGTATCACACAGGAGAGGATTAGATACACAGCTCAGCAGACAGTATCTCACAGGAGAGGATTAGATACATGGCTCAGCAGACAGTATCACACAGGAGAGGATTAGATACACAGCTCAGCAGACAGTATCACACAGGATAGGATTAGATACACTGCTCTGCAGATAGTATCACACAGGATAGGATTAGATATACGGCTTAGCAGACAGTATCACACAGGAGAGGATTAGATACACGGCTCAGCAGACAGTATCACACAGGATAGGATTAGACACACAGCTCAGCAGACAGTATCACACAGGAGAGGATTAGATACATAGCTCAGCAGACAGTATCACACAGGAGAGGATTAGATACACAGCTCAGCAGACAGTATCTCACAGGAGAGGATTAGATACATGGCTCAGCAGACAGTATCACACAGGATAGGATTAGATACACAGCTCAGCACACAGTATCACACAGGAGAGGATTAGATACATAGCTCAGCAGACGGTATCACACAGCACAGGTTTAGATATACAGCTCAGCAGACAGTATCACACAGTAGGGGATTAGATACACAGTTCAGCAGACAGTACCACACAGTATAAGATTAGATACACTGCTCAGCAGACAGTATCACACAGGAGAGGATTAGATACACAGCTCAGCAGACAGTATCGCACAGGAAAGGATTAGATACACGGCTCAGCAGACAGTATCGCACAGGAGAGGATTAGATACACTGCTCAGCAGACGGTATCGCACAGAAGAGGATTAGATACACGGCTCAGCAGACAGTATCGCACAGGAGAGGATTAGATACACAGCTCAGCAGACAGTATCACACAGGAAAGGATTAGATACATAGCTCAGCAGACGGTATCACACAGGACAGGATTAGATGCACAGCTCAGCAGACAGTATCACACAGGAGAGGATTAGATACACAGCTCAGCTGACAGTATCACATAGGACAGGATTAGATACACAGTTCATCAGACAGTATCACACAGGAGTGGATTAGATACACGGCTCAGCAGACAGTATCGCACAAGGCGGGATTAGATATATGACACAGCAGACAGTATCACACAGGAGAGGATTAGATACACAGCTCAGCAGACAGTAACGCACAGGAGAGGATTAGATACACAGCTCAGCACACAGTATCACACAGGAGAGGATTAGATACACGGCTCAGCAGACAGTATCACACAGGAGAGGATTAGATACACAGCTCAGCAGACAGTATCACACAGGATAGGAATAGATACACTGCTCAGCAGATGGTATTACACAGGATAGGATTAGATACACAGCTCATCAGACAGTATCACACAGGATAGGATTAGATACACGGCTCAGCAGACATTGTCACACAGGAGATGATTAGATACACAGCATAGGATTAGATACACAGCTCAGCAGACAGTATCACACAGCATAGGATTAGATACACTTCTCAGCAGACAGAATCACACAGAAGGGGATTAGATACACAGCTCAGCAGACAGTATCACAGGATAAGATTAGATACACTGCTCAGCAGACGGTATCACACAGGACAGGATTAGATGCATAGCTCAGCAGACGGTATCACACAGGACAAGATTAGATACACAGCTCAGCAGACAGTATCACAAAGGAGAGGATTAGATAAACAGCTCAGCAGACAGTATCACACAGGAGAGGATTAGATACACAGCTCAGCAGACAGTATCACAAAGGAGAGAATTAGATAAACAGCTCAGCAGACAGTATCACACAGGAGAGGATTAGATACACAGTTCATCAGACAATATCACACAGGAGTGGATTAGATACACAGCTCAGCAGACAGTATCACACAGGAGAGGATTAGAAACACAGTTCATCAGACAGTATCACACAGGAGAGGATTAGATGCACAGCTCAGCAGACAGTATCACACAGCATAGGATTAGATACACAGCTCAGCAGACTGTATCACACGGGTGGATTAGATACACGGCTCAGCAGACTGTATCGCACAAGGCGGGATTAGATACACGGCTCAGCAGACAGTATCACACAGGATAGGATTAGATACACAGTTCATCAGACAGTATCACACAGGAGAGGATTAGATACACAGCTCAGCAGACAGTATCACACAGGATAGGATTAGATACACAGCTCAGCAGACAGTATCACACAGGATAGGATTAGATACATGGCTCAGCAGACAGTATCACACAGGAGAGGATTAGATACACAGCTCAGCAGACAGTATCACACAGGAGCGGATTAGATACACAGCTCAGCAGACAGTATCACACAGAGGATTACATACACAGCTCAGCACACAGTATCACACAGGAAAGGATTAGATACACAGCTCAGCAGAGAGTATCGCACAGGAGAGGATTAGATACACAGCTCAGCAGCCGGTATCACACAGGAGAGGATTAGATACACTGCTCAGCAGACGGTATCACACAGGAGAGGATTAGATACACGGTTGAGCAGACAGTATCACACAGGGTAGGATTAGAGATACAGCTCAGCAGACAGTATCACACAGCATAGGATTAGATACACAGCTCAGCAGACAGTATCACACAGCATAGGATTAGATACACAGCTCAGCAGACAGTATCACACAGGAAAGGATTAGATACACAGCTCAGCAAACAGTATCACACAGGAGAGGATTAGATACATAGCTCAGCAGTCAGTATCACACAGGAAAGGATTAGATACACAGCTCAGCAAACAGTATCACACAGGAGAGGATTAGATACATAGCTCAGCAGACAGTATCACACAGGAGAGGATTAGATACACAGCTCAGCAGACAGTATCACACAGGAAAGGATTAGATACACAGCTCAGCAGATGGTATCACACAGGATAGGATTAGATACACAACTCAGCTGACAGTATCATACAGGGTAGGATTAGATACACAGCTCAGCAGACAGTATCACACAGGAGCGGATTAGATACACAGCTCAGCAGACAGTATCACACAGAGGATTACATACACAGCTCAGCACACAGTATCACACAGGAAAGGATTAGATACACAGCTCAGCAGAGAGTATCGCACAGGAGAGGATTAGATACACAGCTCAGCAGCCGGTATCACACAGGAGAGGATTAGATACACTGCTCAGCAGACGGTATCACACAGGAGAGGATTAGATACACGGTTGAGCAGACAGTATCACACAGGGTAGGATTAGAGATACAGCTCAGCAGACAGTATCACACAGCATAGGATTAGATACACAGCTCAGCAGACAGTATCACACAGCATAGGATTAGATACACAGCACAGCAGTCAGTATCACACAGGAGAGGATTTGATACACAGCTCAGCAGACAGTATCACACAGGACAGGATTAGATACACAGCTCAGCTGACAATATCACACAGGAGAGGATTAGATACACAGCTCACCTGACACTATCACACAGTAGAGGATTATATACATGGCTCAGCAGACAGTATCACACAGGATAGGCTTAGATACACAGCTCAGCAGGCAGTATCACACAGGAAAGGATTAGATACACAGCTCAGCAAACAGTATCACACAGGAGAGGATTAGATACATAGCTCAGCAGACAGTATCACACAGGAGAGGATTAGATACACAGCTCAGCAGACAGTATCACACAGGAAAGGATTAGATACACAGCTCAGCAGATGGTATCACACAGGATAGGATTAGATACACAACTCAGCTGACAGTATCACACAGCACAGGATTAGATATAAAGCTCAGCAGAAAGTATCACACAGGAGTGGATTAGATACACGGCTCAGCAGACAGTATCGCACAGGGCGGGATTAGATACACGGCTCAGCAGACAGTATCACACAGGATAGGATTAGATACACAGTTCATCAGACAGTATCACACAGGAGTGGATTAGATACACGGCTCAGCAGACAGTATCGCATAGGGCGGGATTAGATACACAGCTCAGCAGACAGTATCACACAGGAGTGGATTAGATCCACGGCTCAGCAGACAGTATCGCACAGGGCGGGATTAGATACACGGCTCAGCAGACAGTATCACACAGGATAGGATTAGATACACGGCTCAGCAGATAGTATCACACAGGATAGGATTAGATGCACAGCTCAGCAGACAGTATCACACAGGAGAGGATTAGATACACAGCTCAGCAGACAATATCGCACAGGAGAGGATTAGATACATAGCTCAGCGGACTGTATCACACAGGACAGGATTAGATACACAGCTCAGCAGACAGTATCACACAGGACAGGATTAGATACACAGCTCAGCAGACAGTATCACACAGGAGAGGATTAGATACACGGCTCAGCAGATGGTATCACACAAGATAGGATTAGATACACTGCTCAGCAGATAGTATCACACAGTAGAGGATTAGATACACGGCTCAGCAGACAGTATCACACAGGAGAGGATTAGATACACTGCTCAGCAGATAGTATCACACAGGAGAGGATTAGATACACAGCTCAGCAGCTGGTATCACACAGGATAGGTTTAGATACACTGCTCAGCAATTGGTATCACACAGGATATGATTAGATACAGGGCTCAGCAGACAGTATCACACAGGAGAGGATTAGTTACACGGCTCAGCAGATGGTATCACACAGGATAGGATTAGATACACAGCTCAGCAGACAGTATCACACAGGGCAGGATTAGATACACGGTTCAGCAGACAGTATCACACAGGGTAGGATTAGATACACGGCTCAGCAGACAGTATCACACAGGAGAGGATTTGATACACAGCTCAGCAGACAGTATCACACAGGAGAGGATTAGATACACAGCTCAGCAGATGGTATCGCACAGGATAGGATTAGATACACTGTTCAGCAGACAGTATCACACAGGGCAGGATTAGATACACGGTTCAGCAGACAGTATCACACAGGGTAGGATTAGATACGCGGCTCAGCAGACAGTATCACACAGGAGAGGATTTGATACACAGCTCAGCAGACAGTATCACACAGGAGAGGATTAGATACACAGCTCAGCAGATGGTATCACACAGGATAGAATTAGATACACTGCTCAGCAGACAGTATCACACAGGGCAGGATTAGATACACGGTTCAGCAGACAGTATCACACAGGGTAGGATTAGATACACGGCTCAGCAGACAGTATCACACAGGAGAGGATTAGATACACAGCTCAGCAGACAGTATCACACAGGAGAGGATTAGATACACGGCTCAGCAGACAGTATCACACAGGAGAGGATTAGATACACTGCTCAGCAGATAGTATCACATAGGATTAGATGCACAGCTCAGCAGACAGTATCACACAGGAGAGGATTAGATACACGGCTCATCAGACAGTATCGCACAGGAGAGGATTAGATACATAGCTCATCAGACAGTATCACACAGGACAGGATTAGATACACAGCTCAGCAGACAGTATCACACAGGAGAGGATTAGATACATAGCTCATCAGACAGTATCACACAGGACAGGATTAGATACACGGCTCAGCAGACAGTATCACACAGGAGAGGATTAGATACACAGCTCAGCTGACAGTATCACACAGGAGAGGATTAGATACACAGCTCAGCAGACAGTATCGCACAGGAGATGATTAGATACATAGCTCATCAGACAGTATCACACAGGACAGGATTAGATACACAGCTCAGCAGACAGTATCACACAGGAGAGGATTAGATACACTGCTCAGCAGACAGTATCACACAGGAGAGGATTAGATACACAGCTCAGCAGACAGTATCGCACAGGAGAGGATTAGATACACAGCTCAGCAGCCGGTATCACACAGGAGAGGATTAGATACACTGCTCAGCAGACGGTATCACACAGGAGAGGATTAGATACACGGTTGAGCAGACAGTATCACACAGGGTAGGATTAGAGATACAGCTCAGTAGACAGTATCACACAGCATAGGATTAGATACACAGCTCAGCAGACAGTATCACACAGCATAGGATTAGATACACAGCACAGCAGTCAGTATCACACAGGAGAGGATTTGATACACAGCTCAGCAGACAGTATCACACAGGAGAGGATTAGATACACGGATCAGCAGATGGTATCAAACAGGATGGAATTAGATACACTGCTCAGCAGACAGTATTACACAGGACAGGATTAGATACACTGCTCAGCTGACAATATCACACAGGAGAGGATTAGATACATAGCTCAGCAGACAGTATCACACAGGAGAGGATTAGATACACAGCTCAGCAGACAGTATCACACAGGAAAGGATTAGATACACAGCTCAGCAGATGGTATCACACAGGATAGGATTAGATACACAACTCAGCTGACAGTATCACACAGCACAGGATTAGATACAAAGCTCAGCAGATAGTATCACACAGGAGTGGATTAGATACACGGCTCAGCAGACAGTATCGCACAGGGCGGGATTAGATACACGGCTCAGCAGACAGTATCACACAGGATAGTATTAGATACACAGTTCATCAGACAGTATCACACAGGAGTGGATTAGATACACGGCTCAACAGACAGTATCGCACAGGGCGGGATTAGATACACAGCTCAGCAGACAGTATCACACAGGAGTGGATTAGATCCACGGCTCAGCAGACAGTATCGCACAGGGCGGGATTAGATACACGGCTCAGCAGACAGTATCACACAGGATAGGATTAGATACACTGCTCAGCAGATAGTATCACACAGGATAGGATTAGATGCACAGCCCAGCAGATAGTATCACATAGGATAGGATTAGATGCACAGCCCAGCAGACAGTATCACACAGGACAGGATTAGATACATAGCTCAGCAGATAGTATCACACAGGGCGGGATTAGATACACAGCTCAGCAGACAGTATCACACATGATAGGATTAGATACACAGCTCAGCAGACAGTATCACACAGGAGAGGATTAGATACACAGCTCAGCAGACAATATCGCACAGGAGAGGATTAGATACATAGCTCAGCGGACTGTATCACACAGGACAGGATTAGATACACAGCTCAGCAGACAGTATCACACAGGAGAGGATTAGATACACGGCTCAGCAGACATTATCACACAGGAGAGGATTAGATACACAGCTCAGCAGATGGTATCACACAAGATAGGATTAGATACACTGCTCAGCAGATAGTATCACACAGTAGAAGATTAGATACACGGCTCAGCAGACAGTATCACACAGGAGAGGATTAGATACACTGCTCAGCAGATAGTATCACACAGGAGAGGTTTAGATACACAGCTCAGCAGACAGTATCACAAAGGATAAGATTAGATACACAGCTCAGCAGCTGGTATCACACAGGATAGGTTTAGATACACTGCTCAGCAGATGGTATCACACAGGATATGATTAGATACAGGGCTCAGCAGACAGTATCACACAGGAGAGGATTAGTTACACGGCTCAGCAGACAGTATCGCACAGGGCGGGATTAGATACACAGCTCAGCAGACAGTATCACACAGGAGTGGATTAGATCCACGGCTCAGCAGACAGTATCGCACAGGGCGGGATTAGATACACGGCTCAGCAGACAGTATCACACAGGATAGGATTAGATACACTGCTCAGCAGATAGTATCACACAGGATAGGATTAGATGCACAGCCCAGCAGATAGTATCACATAGGATAGGATTAGATGCACAGCCCAGCAGACAGTATCACACAGGACAGGATTAGATACATAGCTCAGCAGATAGTATCACACAGGGCGGGATTAGATACACAGCTCAGCAGACAGTATCACACATGATAGGATTAGATACACAGCTCAGCAGACAGTATCACACAGGAGAGGATTAGATACACAGCTCAGCAGACAATATCGCACAGGAGAGGATTAGATACATAGCTCAGCGGACTGTATCACACAGGACAGGATTAGATACACAGCTCAGCAGACAGTATCACACAGGAGAGGATTAGATACACGGCTCAGCAGACATTATCACACAGGAGAGGATTAGATACACAGCTCAGCAGATGGTATCACACAAGATAGGATTAGATACACTGCTCAGCAGATAGTATCACACAGTAGAAGATTAGATACACGGCTCAGCAGACAGTATCACACAGGAGAGGATTAGATACACTGCTCAGCAGATAGTATCACACAGGAGAGGTTTAGATACACAGCTCAGCAGACAGTATCACAAAGGATAAGATTAGATACACAGCTCAGCAGCTGGTATCACACAGGATAGGTTTAGATACACTGCTCAGCAGATGGTATCACACAGGATATGATTAGATACAGGGCTCAGCAGACAGTATCACACAGGAGAGGATTAGTTACACGGCTCAGCAGATGGTATCACACAGGATAGGATTAGATACACAGCTCAGCAGACAGTATCACACAGGGCAGGATTAGATACACGGTTCAGCAGACAGTATCACACAGGGTAGGATTAGATACACGGCTCAGCAGACAGTATCACACAGGAGAGTATTTGATACACAGCTCAGCAGACAGTATCACACAGGAGAGGATTAGATACACAGCTTAGCAGATGGTATCACACAGGATAGGATTAGATACACTGCTCAGCAGACAGTATCACACAGGGCAGGATTAGATACACGGCTCAGCAGACAGTATCACACAGGAGGGGATTAGATACACAGCTCAGCAGACGGTATCACACAGGAGAGGATTAGATACACAGCTCAGCAGACAGTATCACACAGGGTAGGATTTGATACACGGCTCAGCAGACAGTATCACACAGGAGAGGATTTGATACACAGCTCAGCAGACAGTATCACACAGGAGAGGATTAGATACACAGCTCAGCAGATGGTATCACACAGGATAGAATTAGATACACTGCTCAGCAGACAGTATCACACAGGGCAGGATTAGATACACGGTTCAGCAGACAGTATCACACAGGGTAGGATTAGATACACGGCTCAGCAGACAGTATCACACAGGAGAGGATTAGATACACAGCTCAGCAGACAGTATCACACAGGAGAGGATTAGATACACGGCTCAGTAGACAGTATCACACAGGAGAGGATTAGATACACTGCTCAGCAGATAGTATCACACAGGATAGGATTAGATGCACAGCTCAGCAGACAGTATCACACAGGAGAGGATTAGATACACGGCTCATCAGACAGTATCGCACAGGAGAGGATTAGATACATAGCTCATCAGACAGTATCACACAGGACAGGATTAGATACACAGCTCAGCAGACAGTATCACACAGGAGAGGATTAGATACATAGCTCATCAGACAGTATCACACAGGACAGGATTAGATACACGGCTCAGCAGACAGTATCACACAGGAGAGGATTAGATACACAGCTCAGCTGACAGTATCACACAGGAGAGGATTAGATACACAGCTCAGCAGACAGTATCGCACAGGAGAGGATTAGATACATAGCTCATCAGACAGTATCACACAGGACAAGATTAGATACACAGCTCAGCAGACAATATCACACAGGAGAGGATTAGATACACAGCTCAGCTGACAGTATCACACAGGAGAGGATTAGATACACAGCTCAGCAGACAGTATCACACAGGAGAGGATTAGATACACAGCTCAGCAGATAGTATCACACAGGATAGGATTAGATATACAGCTCAGCAGACAGTATCACACAGGAGTGGATTAGATACACAGCTCAGCAGACAGTATCACACAGGATAGGATTAGATACACAGCTCAGCAGATGGTATCACACAGGATAGGATTAGATACACTGCTCAGCTGATGGTATCACACAGGATAGGATTAGATGCACAGCTCAGTAGGCAGTATCACACAGGAGAGGATCAGATACACAGCTCAGCTGGCAGTATCACACAGGAGTGGATTAGATACACGGCTCAGCAGACAGTATCGCACAGGGCGGGATTAGATACACGACTCAGCAGACAGTATCACACAGGATAGGATTAGATACATAGCTCAGCAGATAGTATCACACAGGGCGGGATTAGATACACAGCTCAGCAGACAGTATCACACATGATAGGATTAGATACACAGCTCAGCAGACAGTATCACACAGGAGAGGATTAGATACACAGCTCAGCAGACTATCGCACAGGAGAGGATTAGATACATAGCTCAGCGGACTGTATCACACAGGACAGGATTAGATACACAGCTCAGCAGACAGTATCACACAGGAGAGGATTAGATACACGGCTCAGCAGACATTATCACACAGGAGAGGATTAGATACACAGCTCAGCAGATGGTATCACACAAGATAGGATTAGATACACTGCTCAGCAGATAGTATCACACAGTAGAAGATTAGATACACGGCTCAGCAGACAGTATCACACAGGAGAGGATTAGATACACTGCTCAGCAGATAGTATCACACAGGAGAGGTTTAGATACACAGCTCAGCAGACAGTATCACAAAGGATAAGATTAGATACACAGCTCAGCAGCTGGTATCACACAGGATAGGTTTAGATACACTGCTCAGCAGATGGTATCACACAGGATATGATTAGATACAGGGCTCAGCAGACAGTATCACACAGGAGAGGATTAGTTACACGGCTCAGCAGATGGTAGCACACAGGATAGGATTAGATACACAGCTCAGCAGACAGTATCACACAGGGCAGGATTAGATACACGGTTCAGCAGACAGTATCACACAGGGTAGGATTAGATACACGGCTCAGCAGACAGTATCACACAGGAGAGTATTTGATACACAGCTCAGCAGACAGTATCACACAGGAGAGGATTAGATACACAGCTCAGCAGATGGTATCACACAGGATAGGATTAGATACACTGCTCAGCAGACAGTATCACACAGGGCAGGATTAGATACACGGTTCAGCAGACAGTATCATACAGGAGGGGATTAGATACACAGCTCAGCAGACAGTATCACACAGCATAGGATTAGATACACGGCTCAGCAGACAGTATCACACAGGAGAGGATTAGATACACAGCTCAGCAGACGGTATCACACAGGAGAGGATTGGATACACAGCTCAGCAGACAGTATCACACAGGGTAGGATTAGATACACGGCTCAGCAGACAGTATCACACAGGAGAGGATTAGATACACAGCTCAGCAGACGGTATCACACAGGGTAGGATTTGATACACGGCTCAGTAGCCAGTATCGCACAGGAGAGGATTAGATACACTGCTCAGCAGATAGTATCACACAGGATAGGATTAGATGCACAGCTCAGCAGACAGTATCACACAGGAGAGGATTAGATACACGGCTCATCAGACAGTATCGCACAGGAGAGGATTAGATACATAGCTCATCAGACAGTATCACACAGGACAGGATTAGATACACAGCTCAGCAGACAGTATCACACAGGAGAGGATTAGATACATAGCTCATCAGACAGTATCACACAGGACAGGATTAGATACACGGCTCAGCAGACAGTATCACACAGGAGAGGATTAGATACACAGCTCAGCTGACAGTATCACCCAGGAGAGGATTAGATACACAGCTCAGCAGACAGTATCACACAGGAGAGGATTAGATACATAGCTCATCAGACAGTATCACACAGGACAAGATTAGATACACAGTTCAGCAGACAATATCACACAGGAGAGGATTAGATACACAGCTCAGCTGACAGTATCACACAGGAGAGGATTAGATACACAGCTCAGCAGACAGTATCACACAGGAGAGGATTAGATACACAGCTCAGCAGATAGTATCACACAGGATAGGATTAGATATACAGCTCAGCAGACAGTATCACACAGGAGTGGATTAGATACACAGCTCAGCAGACAGTATCACACAGGATAGGATTAGATACACAGCTCAGCAGATGGTATCACACAGGATAGGATTAGATACACTGCTCAGCTGATGGTATCACACAGGATAGGATTAGATGCACAGCTCAGTAGGCAGTATCACAGAGGAGAGGATCAGATACACAGCTCAGCTGGCAGTATCACACAGGAGTGGATTAGATACACGGCTCAGCAGACAGTATCGCACAGGGCGGGATTAGATACACGACTCAGCAGACAGTATCACACAGGATAGGATTAGATACACAGCTCAGTAGGCAGTATCACACAGGAGAGGATTAGATACACAGCTCATTAGACAGTATCACACAGGAGAGGATTAGATACACAGCTCAGCTGACAGTATCACACAGGAGTGGATTAGATACATGGCTCAGCAGACAGTATCGCACAGGGCGGGATTAGATACACGACTCAGCAGACAGTATCACACAGGATAGTATTAGATACACAGCTCAGTAGACAGTATCACACAGGATAGGATTATATACACGGCTCAGCAGACAGTATCACACAGGAGAGGATTAGATACACGGCTCAGCAGACATTATCACACAGGAGAGGATTAGATACACGGCTCAGCAGACAGTATCACACAGGAGAGGATTAGATACACAGCATAGGATTAGATACACAGTTCAGCAGACAGTATCACACAGCATAGGATTAGATACACGGTTCAGCAGACAGTATCACACAGGAGGGGATTAGATACACAGCTCAGCAGACAGTATCACACAGGAGGGGATTAGATCCACAGCTCAGCAGACAGTATCACACAGGATAAGATTAGATACACTGCTCTGCGGATAGTATCACACAGGATAGGATTAGATGCACAGCTCAGCAGACAGTATCACACAGGATTAGATACATAGCTCAGCAGACAGTATCACACAGGAGAGGATTAGATACACAGCTCAGCAGACAGTATCACACAGGAGAGGATGAGATACACAGCATAGGTTTAGATACACAGCTCAGCAGACAGTATCACACAGCATAGGATTAGATACACGGCTCAACAGACAGTATCACACAGGAGGGGATTAGATACACAGCTCAGCAGACAGTATCACACAGGAGGGGATTAGATACACAGCTCAGCAGACAGTATCACACAGGGTAGGATTAGATACACGGCTCAGCAGACAGTATCACACAGGAGAGGATTAGATACACAGCTCAGCAGACGGTATCACACAGGAGAGGATTAGATACACAGCTCAGCAGACAGTATCACACAGGGTAGGATTAGATACACGGCTCAGCAGACAGTATCACACAGGAGAGGATTTGATACACAGCTCAGCAGACAGTATCACACAGGAGAGGATTAGATACACAGCTCAGCAGATGGTATCACACAGGATAGGATTAGATACACGGTTCAGCAGACAGTATCACACAGGGTAGGATTAGATACACGGCTCAGCAGACAGTATCACACAGGAGAGGATTAGATACACAGCTCAGCAGACAGTATCACACAGGAGAGGATTAGATACACGGCTCAGTAGACAGTATCACACAGGAGAGGATTAGATACACTGCTCAGCAGATAGAATCACACAGGATAGGATTAGATGCACAGCTCAGCAGACAGTATCACACAGGAGAGGATTAGATACACGGCTCATCAGACAGTATCGCACAGGAGAGGATTAGATACATAGCTCATCAGACAGTATCACACAGGACAGGATTAGATACACAGCTCAGCAGACAGTATCACACAGGAGAGGATTAGATACATAGCTCATCAGACAGTATCACACAGGACAGGATTAGATACACGGCTCAGCAGACAGTATCACACAGGAGAGGATTAGATACACAGCTCAGCTGACAGTATCACACAGGAGAGGATTAGATACACAGCTCAGCAGACAGTATCACACAGGAGAGGATTAGATACATAGCTCATCAGACAGTATCACACAGGACAAGATTAGATACACAGCTCAGCAGACAATATCACACAGGAGAGGATTAGATACACAGCTCAGCTGACAGTATCACACAGGAGAGGATTAGATACACAGCTCAGCAGACAGTATCACACAGGAGAGGATTAGATACACAGCTCAGCAGATAGTATCACACAGGATAGGATTAGATATACAGCTCAGCAGACAGTATCACACAGGAGTGGATTAGATACACAGCTCAGCAGACAGTATCACACAGGATAGGATTAGATACACAGCTCAGCAGATGGTATCACACAGGATAGGATTAGATACACTGCTCAGCTGATGGTATCACACAGGATAGGATTAGATGCACAGCTCAGTAGGCAGTATCACACAGGAGAGGATCAGATACACAGCTCAGCTGGCAGTATCACACAGGAGTGGATTAGATACACGGCTCAGCAGACAGTATCGCACAGGGCGGGATTAGATACACGACTCAGCAGACAGTATCACACAGGATAGGATTAGATACACAGCTCAGTAGGCAGTATCACACAGGAGAGGATTAGATACACAGCTCATCAGACAGTATCACACAGGAGAGGATTAGATACACAGCTCAGCTGACAGTATCACACAGGAGTGGATTAGATACACGGCTCAGCAGACAGTATCGCACAGGGCGGGATTAGATACACGACTCAGCAGACAGTATCACACAGGATAGTATTAGATACACAGCTCAGTAGACAGTATCACACAGGATAGGATTATATACACGGCTCAGCAGACAGTATCACACAGGAGAGGATTAGATACACGGCTCAGCAGACATTATCACACAGGAGAGGATTAGATACACGGCTCAGCAGACAGTATCACACAGGAGAGGATTAGATACACAGCATAGGATTAGATACACAGTTCAGCAGACAGTATCACACAGCATAGGATTAGATACACGGTTCAGCAGACAGTATCACACAGGAGGGGATTAGATACACAGCTCAGCAGACAGTATCACACAGGAGGGGATTAGATCCACAGCTCAGCAGACAGTATCACACAGGATAAGATTAGATACACTGCTCTGCGGATAGTATCACACAGGATAGGATTAGATGCACAGCTCAGCAGACAGTATCACACAGGATTAGATACATAGCTCAGCAGACAGTATCACACAGGAGAGGATTAGATACACAGCTCAGCAGACAGTATCACACAGGAGAGGATGAGATACACAGCATAGGTTTAGATACACAGCTCAGCAGACAGTATCACACAGCATAGGATTAGATACACGGCTCAACAGACAGTATCACACAGGAGGGGATTAGATACACAGCTCAGCAGACAGTATCACACAGGAGGGGATTAGATACACAGCTCAGCAGACAGTATCACACAGGATAAGATTAGATACACAGCTCAGCAGACAGTATCACACAGGAGAGGATTAGATACACAGCTCAGCAGACAGTATCACACAGGAGAGGATTAGATACGCAGCTCAGCAGACAGTATCTCACAGGAGAGGATTAGATACATGGCTCAGCAGACAGTATCACACAGCATAGGATTAGATACACGGCTCAGCAGACAGTATCACACAGGAGGGGATTAGATACACAGCTGAGGAGACAGTATCACACAGGAGAGGATTAGATACACTGCTCAGCATACAGTATCACACAGCATATGATTAGATACACAGCTCAGCAGGCAGTATCACACAGTATAAGATTAGATACACAGCTCAGCAGACAGTATCACACAGCATAGGATTAGATACACGGCTCAGCAGACAGTATCACACAGGACAGGATTAGATACACAGCTCAGCAGACAGTATCACACAGGAGAGGATTAGATACACAGCTCAGCAGACAGTATCACACAGCGTAGGATTAGATACACAGCTCAGCAGACTGTATCACACAGGAGAGGATTAGATAAACAGATAAGCAGACAGTATCACACAGCATAGGATTAGATACACAGCTCAGCAGACAGTATCACACAGGAGTGGATTAGATACACGGCTCAGCAGACAGTATCGCACAGGGCGGGATTAGATACACGGTTCATCAGACAGTATCACACAGGAGAGTATTAGATACACTGCTCAGGAGACAGTATCACACAGGAGAGTATTAGATACACAGCTCAGCAGACGGTATCACACAGGAGAGAATTAGATACACAGCTCAGCAGACAGTATCACACAGGATTAGATACATAGCTCAGCAGACAGTATCACATAGGAGAGGATTAGATACACAGCTCAGCAGACAGTATCACACAGGAGAGGATGAGATACACAGCATAGGTTTAGATACACAGCTCAGCAGGCAGTATCACACAGCATAGGATTAGATAAACGGCTCAACAGACAGTATCACACAGGAGGGGATTAGATACACAGCTCAGCAGACAGTATCACACAGGAGGGGATTAGATACACAGCTCAGCAGAGAGTATCACACAGGATAAGATTAGATACACAGCTCAGCAGACAGTATCACACAGGATAAGATTAGATACACAGCTCAGCTGACAGTATCACACAGCACAGGATTAGATACAAAGCTCAGCAGATAGTATCACACAGGAGTGGATTAGATACACGGCTCAGCAGACAGTATCGCACAGGGCGGGATTAGATACACGACTCAGCAGACAGTATCACACAGGATAGGATTAGATACACAGTTCATCAGACAGTATCACACAGGAGTGGATTAGATACACGGCTCAGCAGACAGTATCGCACAGGGCGGGATTAGATACACAGATCAGCAGACAGTATCACACAGGAGTGGATTAGATCCACGGCTCAGCAGACAGTATCGCACAGGGCGGGATTAGATACACGGCTCAGCAGACAGTATCACACAGGATAGGATTAGATACACTGCTCAGCAGATAGTATCACACAGGATAGGATTAGATGCACAGCCCAGCAGACAGTATCACACAGGAGAGGATTAGATACACTGCTCAGCAGATAGTATCACACAGGAGAGGTTTAGATACACAGCTCAGCAGACAGTATCACAAAGGATAAGATTAGATACACAGCTCAGCAGCTGGTATCACACAGGATAGGTTTAGATACACTGCTCAGCAGATGGTATCACACAGGATATGATTAGATACAGGGCTCAGCAGACAGTATCACACAGGAGAGGATTAGTTACACGGCTCAGCAGATGGTATCACACAGGATCGGATTAGATACACAGCTCAGCAGACAGTATCACACAGGGCAGGATTAGATACACGGTTCAGCAGACAGTATCACACAGGGTAGGATTAGATACACGGCTCAGCAGACAGTATCACACAGGAGAGGATTTGATACACAGCTCAGCAGACAGTATCACACAGGAGAGGATTAGATACACAGCTCAGCAGATGGTATCACACAGGAAAGGATTACATACACTGCTCAGCAGACAGTATCACACAGGGCAGGATTAGATACACGGTTCAGCAGACAGTATCATACAGGAGGGGATTAGATACACAGCTCAGCAGACAGTATCACACAGCATAGGATTAGATACACGGCTCAGCAGACAGTATCACACAGGAGAGGATTAGATACACAGCTCAGCAGACGGTATCACACAGGAGAGGATTAGATACACAGCTCAGCAGACAGTATCACACAGGGTAGGATTAGATACACGGCTCAGCAGACAGTATCACACAGGAGAGGATTTGATACACAGCTCAGCAGACAGTATCACACAGGAGAGGATTAGATACACAGCTCAGCAGATGGTATCACACAGGATAGAATTAGATACACGGCTCAGCAGACAGTATCACACAGGGCAGGATTAGATACACGGTTCAGCAGACAGTATCACACAGGGTAAGATTAGATACACGGCTCAGCAGACAGTATCACACAGGAGAGGATTAGATACACAGCTCAGCAGACAGTATCACACAGGAGAGGATTAGATACACGGCTCAGCAGACAGTATCACACAGGAGAGGATTAGATACACTGCTCAGCAGATAGTATCACACAGGATAGGATTAGATGCACAGCTCAGCAGACAGTATCACACAGGAGAGGATTAGATACACGGCTCATCAGACAGTATCGCACAGGAGAGGATTAGATACATAGCTCATCAGACAGTATCACACAGGACAGGATTAGATACACAGCTCAGCAGACAGTATCACACAGGAGAGGATTAGATACATAGCTCATCAGACAGTATCACACAGGACAGGATTAGATACACGGCTCAGCAGACAGTATCACACCGGATAGGATTAGATACACAGCTCAGCAGACAGTATCACACCGGATAGGATTAGATACACAGCTCAGCAGACAGTATCACACTGGATAGGATTAGATACACAGCTCAGCAGACAGTATCACACCGAATAGGATTAGATACACAGCTCAGCAGACAGTATCACACAGGAGAAGATTAGATACACAGCTCAGCAGACAGTATCACACAGGAGAGGATTAGATACAATGCTCAGTAGACAGTATCACACAGGAGAGGATTAGATACACGGCTCAGCAGACAGTATCACACAGAAGAGGATTAGATACACGGCTCAGCAGACAGTATCACACAGGAGAGGATTAGATACACGGCTCAGCAGATGGTATCACACAGGAGAGGATTAGAGATACAGCTCAGCAGACAGTATCACACAGGAGAGGATTAGATACACAGCTCAGCAGACAGTATGACACAGGAGAGGATTAGATGCACAGCTCAGCAGACAGTATCACACAGGAGAGGATTAGATACACGGCTCAGCAGACAGTATCAGACAGAAGAGGATTAGATACACAGCTCATCAGACAGTATCACACAGGAGAGGATTAGATACACGGCTCAGCAGACAGTATCAGACAGAAGAGGATTAGATACACAGCTCATCAGACAGTATCACACAGGAGAGGATTAGATACACGGCTCAGCAGACAGTATCAGACAGAAGAGGATTAGATACACAGCTCATCAGACAGTATCACACAGGAGAGAATTAGATACACGGCTCAGCAGACAGTATCACACAGGAGAGGATTAGAAACACTGCTCAGCAGACAGTATCACACAGGAGAGGATTAGATACAATGCTCAGTAGACAGTATCACACAGGAGAGGATTAGATACACGGCTCAGTAGACAGTATCACACAGGAGAGGATTAGATACACGGCTCAGCAGACAGTATCACACAGGAGAGGATTAGATACACAGCTCAGCAGACAGTATGACACAGGAGAGGATTAGATACATGGCTCAGCAGACAGTATCACACAGGGTAGGATTAGAGATACAGCTCAGCAGACAGTATCACATAGGAGTGGATTAGATACACAGCTCAGCAGACAGTATGACACAGGAGAGGATTAGTTACACGGCTCAGCAGACAGTATCACACAGGAGAGGATTAGATACACAGCTCAGCAAACAGTATCACACAGGAGAGGATTAGATACACAGCTCAGCAGACAGTATCATACAGGGTAGGATTAGATACACAGCTCAGCAGACAGTATCATACAGGAGAGGATTAGATACACGGCTCAGCAGATAGTATCACACAGGACAGGATTAGATACACAGCTCAGCAGACGGTATCACACAGGACAGGATTAGATACACAGCTCAGCAGACATTATCACACAGGACAGGATTAGATACACAGCTCAGCAGACATTATCACACAGGAGAGGATTAGGTACACAGCTCAGCAGACATTATCACACAGGAGAGGATTAGATACACGGCTCAGCAGACAGTATCACACAGGAGGGGATTAGATACACAGCTCAGCAGACAGTACCACACAGTATAAGATTAGATACACTGCTCAGCAGACAGTATCACACAGGAGAGGATTAGATACACGGCTCAGCATATGGTATCACACAGGAGAGGATTAGAGATACAGCTCAGCAGACAGTATCACACAGGAGAGGATTAGATACACAGCTCAGCAGACAGTATTACACAGGAGAGGATTAGATACATGGCTCAGCAGACAGTATCACACAGGGTAGGATTAGAGATACAGCTCAGCAGACAGTATCACATAGGAGTGGATTAGATACACAGCTCAGCAGACAGTATGACACAGGAGAGGATTAGATACACGGCTCAGCAGACAGTATCACACAGGAGAGGATTAGATACACAGCTCAGCAGACAGTATCACACAGGAGAGGATTAGATACACAGCTCAGCAGACAGTATCATACAGGGTAGGATTAGATACACTGCTCAGCAGACAGTATCACACAGGAGAGGATTAGATACACGGCTCAGCAGATAGTATCACTCAAGATAGGATTAGATGCACGGCTCAGTAGACAGTATCACAAAGGACAGGATTAGATACACAGCTCAGCAGACGGTATCACACAGGAGATGATTAGATACACAGCTCAGCAGACATTATCACACAGGAGAGGATTAGATACACGGCTCAGCAGACAGTATCACACAGGAGGGGATTAGATACACAGCTCAGCAGACAGTACCACACAGTATAAGATTAGATACACTGCTCAGCAGACAGTATCACACAGTAGGGGATTAGATACACAGCTCAGCAGACAGTACCACACAGTATAAGATTAGATACACAGCTCAGCAGACAGTATCAAACAGGAGGGGATTAGATACACAGCTCAGAAGACAGTATCACACAGTATAAGATTAGATACACTGCTCAGCAGATTATCACAGCATAGGATTAGATACACGGCTCAGCAGACAGTATCACACAGGAGAGGATTAGATACACAGCTCAGCAGACAGTATCACACAGGAGAGGATTAGATACACAGCTCAGCAGACAGTATCACACAGTATAAGATTAGATACACTGCTCAGCAGACAGTACCACACAGGAGAGGATTAGATACACAGCTCAGCAGACAATATCGCACAGGAGAGGATTAGATACACAGCTCAGCAGACAGTATCGCACAGGAGAGGATTAGATACACGGCTCCACAGACAGTATCACACAGGGTAGGATTAGAGATACAGCTCAGCAGACAGTATCACACAGGAAAGGATTAGATACATAGCTCAGCAGACGGTATCACACAGGAGAGGATTAGATACACAGCTCAGCAGACAGTATGACACAGGAGAGGATTAGATACATGGCTCAGCAGACAGTATCACACAGGGTAGGATTAGAGATACAGCTCAGCAGACAGTATCACACAGCATAGGATTAGATACACAGCTCAGCAGACAGTATCACATAGGAGTGGATTAGATACACAGCTCAGCAGACAGTATGACACAGGAGAGGATTAGATACACGGCTCAGCAGACAGTATCACATAGGAGAGGATTAGATACACAGCTCAGCAGACAGTATCAAACAGGAGAGGATTAGATACACAGCTCAGCAAACAGTATCATACAGGGTAGGATTAGATACACAGCTCAGCAGACAGTATCACACAGGAGAGGATTAGATACACGGCTCAGCAGATAGTATCACTCAAGATAGGATTAGATGCACGGCTCAGCAGACAGTATCACACAGGACAGGATTAGATACACAGCTCAGCAGACGGTATCACACAGGACAGGATTAGATACACAGCTCAGCAGACATTATCACACAGGAGAGGATTAGATACACAGCTCAGCAGACATTATCACACAGGAGGGGATTAGATACATACACAGCTCAGCAGACAGTATCACACAGGACAGGATTAGATACATAGCTCAGCAGACGGTATCACACAGGAGTGGATTAGATACACGGCTCAGCAGACAGTATCACGAAAGATAGGATTAGATACACAGTTCATCAGACAGTATCACACAGGAGACGATTAGGTACACAGCTCAGCAGACAGTATCACACATTACATGATTAGATACACAGCTCAGCAGACAGTATCACACAGGATGGGATTAGATACACGGCTCAGCAGACAGTATCACACAGGAGAGGATTAGATACACAGCTTAGCAGACAGTATCTCACAGGAGAGGATTAGATACATGGCTCAGCAGACAGTATCACACAGGATAGGATTAGATACACAGCTCAGCACACAGTATCACACAGGAGAGGATTAGATACACGGCTCAGCAGACAGTATCACACAGGAGAGGATTAGATACACAACTCAGCAGACAGTATCACACAGGATAGGATTAGATACACTGCTCTGCAGATAGTATCACACAGGATAGGATTAGATACACGGCTTAGCAGACAGTATCACACAGGAGAGGATTAGATACACAGCTCAGCAGACAGTATCACACAGGAGAGGATTAGATACATAGCTCAGCAGACGGTATCACACAGCACAGGTTTAGATATACAGCTCAGCAGACAGTATCACACAGTAGGGGATTAGATACACAGTTCAGCAGACAGTACCACACAGTATAAGATTAGATACACTGCTCAGCAGACAGTATCACACAGGAGAGGATTAGATACACAGCTCAGCAGACAGTATCGCACAGGAAAGGATTAGACACACTGCTCAGCAGACGGTATCGCACAGGAGAGGATTAGATACACGGCTCAGCAGACAGTATCGCACAGGAGAGGATTAGATACACAGCTCAGCAGACAGTATCACACAGGAAAGGATTAGATACATAGCTCAGCAGACGGTATCACACAGGACAGGATTAGATGCACAGCTCAGCAGACAGTATCACACAGGAGAGGATTAGATACACAGCTCAGCTGACAGTATCACATAGGACAGGATTAGATACACAGTTCATCAGACAGTATCACACAGGAGTGGATTAGATACACGGCTCAGCAGACAGTATCGCACAAGGCGGGATTAGATATATGACACAGCAGACAGTATCACACAGGAGAGGATTAGATACACAGCTCAGCAGACAGTAACGCACAGGAGAGGATTAGATACACAGCTCAGCACACAATATCACACAGGAGAGGATTAGATACACGGCTCAGCAGACAGTATCACACAGGAGAGGATTAGATACACAGCTCAGCAGACAGTATCACACAGGATAGGAATAGATACACTGCTCAGCAGATGGTATTACACAGGATAGGATTAGATACACAGCTCATCAGACAGTATCACACAGGATAGGATTAGATACACGGCTCAGCAGACATTGTCACACAGGAGATGATTAGATACACAGCATAGGATTAGATACACAGCTCAGCAGACAGTATAACACAGCATAGGATTAGATACACTTCTCAGCAGACAGAATCACACAGAAGGGGATTAGATACACAGCTCAGCAGACAGTATAACAGGATAAGATTAGATACACTGCTCAGCAGACGGTATCACACAGGACAGGATTAGATGCATAGCTCAGCAGACGGTATCACACAGGACAAGATTAGATACACAGCTCAGCAGACAGTATCACACAGGAGAGGATTAGATACACAGTTCATCAGACAATATCACACAGGAGTGGATTAGATACACAGCTCAGCAGACAGTATCACACAGGAGAGGATTAGAAACACAGTTCATCAGACAGTATCACACAGGAGAGGATTAGATACACAGCTCAGCAGACAGTATCACACAGCATAGGATTAGATACACAGCTCAGCAGACTGTATCACACGGGTGGATTAGATACACGGCTCAGCAGACTGTATCGCACAGGGCGGGATTAGATACACGGCTCAGCAGACAGTATCACACAGGATAGGATTAGATACACAGTTCATCAGACAGTATCACACAGGAGAGGATTAGATACACAGCTCAGCAGACAGTATCACACAGGATAGGATTAGATACATGGCTCAGCAGACAGTATCACACAGGAGAGGATTAGATACACAGCTCAGCAGACAGTATCACACAGGAGCGGATTAGATACACAGCTCAGCAGACAGTATCACACAGGAAAGGATTAGATACACAGCTCAGCAGAGAGTATCGCACAGGAGAGGATTAGATACACAGCTCAGCAGCCGGTATCACACAGGAGAGGATTAGATACACTGCTCAGCAGACGGTATCACACAGGAGAGGATTAGATACACGGTTGAGCAGACAGTATCACACAGGGTAGGATTAGAGATACAGCTCAGCAGACAGTATCACACAGCATAGGATTAGATACACAGCACAGCAGTCAGTATCACACAGGAGAGGATTTGATACACAGCTCAGCAGACAGTATCACACAGGACAGGATTAGATACACAGCTCAGCTGACAATATCACACAGGAGAGGATTAGATACACAGCTCACCTGACACTATCACACAGTAGAGGATTATATACATGGCTCAGCAGACAGTATCACACAGGATAGGCTTAGATACACAGCTCAGCAGGCAGTATCACACAGGAAAGGATTAGATACACAGCTCAGCAAACAGTATCACACAGGAGAGGATTAGATACATAGCTTAGCAGACAGTATCACACAGGAGAGGATTAGATACACAGCTCAGCAGACAGTATCACACAGGAAAGGATTAGATACACAGCTCAGCAGATGGTATCACACAGGATAGGATTAGATACACAACTCAGCTGACAGTATCACACAGCATAGGATTAGATACACAGCTCAGCAGACTGTATCACACGGGTGGATTAGATACACGGCTCAGCAGACTGTATCGCACAGGGCGGGATTAGATACACGGCTCAGCAGACAGTATCACACAGGATAGGATTAGATACACAGTTCATCAGACAGTATCACACAGGAGAGGATTAGATACACAGCTCAGCAGACAGTATCACACAGGATAGGATTAGATACACAGCTCAGCAGACAGTATCACACAGGATAGGATTAGATACATGGCTCAGCAGACAGTATCACACAGGAGAGGATTAGATACACAGCTCAGCAGACAGTATCACACAGGAGCGGATTAGATACACAGCTCAGCAGACAGTATCACACAGGAAAGGATTAGATACACAGCTCAGCAGAGAGTATCGCACAGGAGAGGATTAGATACACAGCTCAGCAGCCGGTATCACACAGGAGAGGATTAGATACACTGCTCAGCAGACGGTATCACACAGGAGAGGATTAGATACACGGTTGAGCAGACAGTATCACACAGGGTAGGATTAGAGATACAGCTCAGCAGACAGTATCACACAGCATAGGATTAGATACACAGCACAGCAGTCAGTATCACACAGGAGAGGATTTGATACACAGCTCAGCAGACAGTATCACACAGGACAGGATTAGATACACAGCTCAGCTGACAATATCACACAGGAGAGGATTAGATACACAGCTCACCTGACACTATCACACAGTAGAGGATTATATACATGGCTCAGCAGACAGTATCACACAGGATAGGCTTAGATACACAGCTCAGCAGGCAGTATCACACAGGAAAGGATTAGATACACAGCTCAGCAAACAGTATCACACAGGAGAGGATTAGATACATAGCTTAGCAGACAGTATCACACAGGAGAGGATTAGATACACAGCTCAGCAGACAGTATCACACAGGAAAGGATTAGATACACAGCTCAGCAGATGGTATCACACAGGATAGGATTAGATACACAACTCAGCTGACAGTATCACACAGCACAGGATTAGATATAAAGCTCAGCAGAAAGTATCACACAGGAGTGGATTAGATACACGGCTCAGCAGACAGTATCGCACAGGGCGGGATTAGAAACACGGCTCAGCAGACAGTATCACACAGGATAGGATTAGATACACAGTTCATCAGACAGTATCACACAGGAGTGGATTAGATACACGGCTCAGCAGACAGTATCGCACAGGGCGGGATTAGATACACAGCTCAGCAGACAGTATCACACAGGAGTGGATTAGATCCACGGCTCAGCAGACAGTATCGCACAGGGCGGGATTAGATACACGGCTCAGCAGACAGTATCACACAGGATAGGATTAGATACACTGCTCATCAGATAGTATCACACAGGATAGGATTAGATGCACAGCTCAGCAGACAGTATCACACAGGAGAGGATTAGATACACAGCTCAGCAGACAATATCGCACAGGAGAGGATTAGATACATAGCTCAGCGGACTGTATCACACAGGACAGGATTAGATACACAGCTCAGCAGATGGTATCACACAATATAGGATTAGATACACTGCTCAGCAGATAGTATCACACAGTAGAGGATTAGATACACGGCTCAGCAGACAGTATCACACAGGAGAGGATTAGATACACTGCTCAGCAGATAGTATCACACAGGAGAGGATTAGATACACAGCTCAGCAGACAGTATCACAAAGGATAGGATTAGATACACAGCTCAGCAGCTGGTATCACACAGGATAGGTTTAGATACACTGCTCAGCAGATGGTATCACACAGGATATGATTAGATACAGGGCTCAGCAGACAGTATCACACAGGAGAGGATTAGTTACGCGGCTCAGCAGATGGTATCACACAGGATAGGATTAGATACACAGCTCAGCAGACAGTATCACACAGGGCAGGATTAGATACACGGTTCAGCAGACAGTATCACACAGGAGAGGATTTGATACACAGCTCAGCAGACAGTATCACACAGGAGAGGATTAGATACACAGCTCAGCAGATGGTATCGCACAGGATAGGATTAGATACACTGCTCAGCAGACAGTATCACACAGGGCAGGATTAGATACACGGTTCAGCAGACAGTATCACACAGGGTAGGATTAGATACACGGCTCAGCAGACAGTATCACACAGGAGAGGATTTGATACACAGCTCAGCAGACAGTATCACACAGGAGAGGATTAGATACACAGCTCAGCAGATGGTATCACACAGGATATAGTTAGATACACTGCTCAGCAGACAGTATCACACAGGGCAGGATTAGATACACGGTTCAGCAGACAGTATCACACAGGGTAGGATTAGATACACGGCTCAGCAGACAGTATCACACAGGAGAGGATTAGATACACAGCTCAGCAGACAGTATCACACAGGAGAGGATTAGATACACGGCTCAGCAGACAGTATCACACAGGAGAGGATTAGATACACTGCTCAGCAGATAGTATCACATAGGATTAGATGCATAGCTCAGCAGACAGTATCACACAGGAGAGGATTAGATACACGGCTCATCAGACAGTATCGCACAGGAGAGGATTAGATACATAGCTCATCAGACAGTATCACACAGGAGAGGATTAGATACATAGCTCATCAGACAGTATCACACAGGACAGGATTAGATACACGGCTCAGCAGACAGTATCACACAGGAGAGGATTAGATACACAGCTCAGCTGACAGTATCACACAGGAGAGGATTAGATACACAGCTCAGCAGACAGTATCGCACAGGAGATGATTAGATACATAGCTCATCAGACAGTATCACACAGGACAGGATTAGATACACAGCTCAGCAGACAGTATCACACAGGAGAGGATTAGATACACTGCTCAGCAGACAGTATCACACAGGAGAGGATTAGATACACAGCTCAGCAGACAGTATCGCACAGCATAGGATTAGATACACAGCTCAGCAGACAGTATCACACAGCATAGGATTAGATACACAGCACAGCAGTCAGTATCACACAGGAGAGGATTTGATACACAGCTCAGCAGACAGTATCACACAGGATAGGCTTAGATACACAGCTCAGCAGGCAGTATCACACAGGAAAGGATTAGATACACAACTCAGCAAACAGTATCACACAGGAGAGGATTAGATACACAGCTCAGCAGACAGTATCACACAGGAAAGGATTAGATACACAGCTCAGCAGATGGTATCACACAGGATAGGATTAGATACACAACTCAGCTGACAGTATCACACAGCACAGGATTAGATATAAAGCTCAGCAGAAAGTATCACACAGGAGTGGATTAGATACACGGCTCAGCAGACAGTATCGCACAGGGCGGGATTAGAAACACGGCTCAGCAGACAGTATCACACAGGATAGGATTAGATACACAGTTCATCAGACAGTATCACACAGGAGTGGATTAGATACACGGCTCAGCAGACAGTATCGCACAGGGCGGGATTAGATACACAGCTCAGCAGACAGTATCACACAGGAGTGGATTAGATCCACGGCTCAGCAGACAGTATCGCACAGGGCGGGATTAGATACACGGCTCAGCAGACAGTATCACACAGGATAGGATTAGATACACTGCTCATCAGATAGTATCACACAGGATAGGATTAGATGCACAGCTCAGCAGACAGTATCACACAGGAGAGGATTAGATACACAGCTCAGCAGACAATATCGCACAGGAGAGGATTAGATACATAGCTCAGCGGACTGTATCACACAGGACAGGATTAGATACACAGCTCAGCAGATGGTATCACACAAGATAGGATTAGATACACTGCTCAGCAGATAGTATCACACAGTAGAGGATTAGATACACGGCTCTGCAGACAGTATCACACAGGAGAGGATTAGATACACTGCTCAGCAGTTAGTATCACACAGGAGAGGATTAGATACACAGCTCAGCAGACAGTATCACAAAGGATAGGATTAGATACACAGCTCAGCAGCTGGTATCACACAGGATAGGTTTAGATACACTGCTCAGCAGATGGTATCACACAGGATATGATTAGATACAGGGCTCAGCAGACAGTATCACACAGGAGAGGATTAGTTACACGGCTCAGCAGATGGTATCACACAGGATAGGATTAGATACACAGCTCAGCAGACAGTATCACACAGGGCAGGATTAGATACACGGTTCAGCAGACAGTATCACACAGGAGAGGATTTGATACACAGCTCAGCAGACAGTATCACACAGGAGAGGATTAGATACACAGCTCAGCAGATGGTATCGCACAGGATAGGATTAGATACACTGCTCAGCAGACAGTATCACACAGGGCAGGATTAGATACACGGTTCAGCAGACAGTATCACACAGGGTAGGATTAGATACACGGCTCAGCAGACAGTATCACACAGGAGAGGATTTGATACACAGCTCAGCAAACAGTATCACACAGGAGAGGATTAGATACACAGCTCAGCAGATGGTATCACACAGGATAGAATTAGATACACTGCTCAGCAGACAGTATCACACAGGGCAGGATTAGATACACGGTTCAGCAGACAGTATCACACAGGGTAGGATTAGATACACGGCTCATCAGACAGTATCGCACAGGAGAGGATTAGATACATAGCTCATCAGACAGTATCACACAGGACAGGATTAGATACACAGCTCAGCAGACAGTATCACACAGGAGAGGATTAGATACATAGCTCATCAGACAGTATCACACAGGACAGGATTAGATACACGGCTCAGCAGACAGTATCACACAGGAGAGGATTAGATACACAGCTCAGCTGACAGTATCACACAGGAGAGGATTAGATACACAGCTCAGCAGACAGTATCGCACAGGAGATGATTAGATACATAGCTCATCAGACAGTATCACACAGGACAGGATTAGATACACAGCTCAGCAGACAGTATCACACAGGAGAGGATTAGATACACTGCTCAGCAGACAGTATCACACAGGAGAGGATTAGATACACAGCTCAGCAGACAGTATCGCACAGGAGAGGATTAGATACACAGCTCAGCAGCCGGTATCACACAGGAGAGGATTAGATACACTGCTCAGCAGACGGTATCACACAGGAGAGGATTAGATACACGGTTGAGCAGACAGTATCACACAGGGTAGGATTAGAGATACAGCTCAGCAGACAGTATCACACAGCATAGGATTAGATACACAGCTCAGCAGACAGTATCACACAGCATAGGATTAGATACACAGCACAGCAGTCAGTATCACACAGGAGAGGATTTGATACACAGCTCAGCAGACAGTATCACACAGGAGAGGATTAGATACACGGATCAGCAGATGGTATCAAACAGGATGGAATTAGATACACTGCTCAGCAGACAGTATCACACAGGACAGGATTAGATACACTGCTCAGCTGACAATATCACACAGGAGAGGATTAGATACACAGCTCACCTAACAGTATCACACAGTAGAGGATTATATACATGGCTCAGCAGACAGTATCACACAGGATAGGCTTAGATACACAGCTCAGCAGGCAGTATCACACAGGAGAGGATGAGATACATAGCTCAGCAGACAGTATCACACAGGAGAGGATTAGATACACAGCTCAGCAGACAGTATCACACAGGAAAGGATTAGATACACAGCTCAGCAGATGGTATCACACAGGATAGGATTAGATACACAACTCAGCTGACAGTATCACACAGCACAGGATTAGATACAAAGCTCAGCAGATAGTATCACACAGGAGTGGATTAGATACACGGCTCAGCAGACAGTATCGCACAGGGCGGGATTAGATACACGGCTCAGCAGACAGTATCACACAGGATAGGATTAGATACACAGTTCATCAGACAGTATCACACAGGAGTGGATTAGATACACGGCTCATTAGACAGTATCGCACAGGGCGGGATTAGATACACAGCTCAGCAGACAGTATCACACAGGAGTGGATTAGATCCACGGCTCAGCAGACAGTATCGCACAGGGCGGGATTAGATACACGGCTCAGCAGACAGTATCACACAGGATAGGATTAGATACACTGCTCAGCAGATAGTATCACACAGGATAGGATTAGATGCACAGCCCAGCAGACAGTATCACACGGGACAGGATTAGATACATAGCTCAGCAGATAGTATCACACAGGGCGGGATTAGATACACAGCTCAGCAGACAGTATCACACAGGAGAGGATTAGATACACAGCTCAGCAGACAATATCGCACAGGAGAGGATTAGATACATAGCTCAGCGGACTGTATCACACAGGACAGGATTAGATACACAGCTCAGCAGACAGTATCACACAGGAGAGGATTAGATACACGGCTCAGCAGACATTATCACACAGGAGAGGATTAGATACACAGCTCAGCAGATGGTATCACACAAGATAGGATTAGATACACTGCTCAGCAGATAGTATCATACAGTAGAAGATTAGATACACGGCTCAGCAGACAGTATCACACAGGAGAGGATTAGATACACTGCTCAGCAGATAGTATCACACAGGAGAGGTTTAGATACACAGCTCAGCAGACAGTATCAAAGGATAAGATTAGATACACAGCTCAGCAGCTGGTATCACACAGGATAGGTTTAGATACACTGCTCAGCAGATGGTATCACACAGGATATGATTAGATACAGGGCTCAGCAGACAGTATCACACAGGAGAGGATTAGTTACACGGCTCAGCAGATGGTATCACACAGGATAGGATTAGATACACAGCTCAGCAGACAGTATCACACAGGGCAGGATTAGATACATGGTTCAGCAGACAGTATCACACAGGGTAGGATTAGATACACGGCTCAGCAGACAGTATCACACAGGAGAGTATTTGATACACAGCTCAGCAGACAGTATCACACTGGATAGGATTAGATACACAGCTCAGCAGACAGTATCACACAGGAGAGGATTAGATACACAGCTCAGCAGACAGTATCACACAGGAGAGTATTTGATACACAGCTCAGCAGACAGTATCACACAGGAGAGGATTAAATACACAGCTCAGCAGATGGTATCACACAGGATAGGATTAGATACACTGCTCAGCAGACAGTATCACACAGGGCAGGATTAGATACACGGTTCAGCAGACAGTATCATACAGGAGGGGATTAGATACACAGCTCAGCAGACAGTATCACACAGGAGAGGATTAGATACACAGCTCAGCAGATGGTATCACACAGGATAGGATTAGATACACTGCTCAGCAGACAGTATCACACAGGGCAGGATTAGATACACGGTTCAGCAGACAGTATCATACAGGAGGGGATTAGATACACAGCTCAGCAGACAGTATCACACAGCATAGGATTAGATACACGGCTCAGCAGACAGTATCACACAGGAGAGGATTAGATACACAGCTCAGCAGACGGTATCACACAGGAGAGGATTAGATACACAGCTCAGCAGACAGTATCACACAGGGTAGGATTAGATACACGGCTCAGCAGACAGTATCACACAGGAGAGGATTTGATACACAGCTCAGCAGACAGTATCACACAGGAGAGGATTAGATACACAGCTCAGCAGATGGTATCACACAGGATAGAATTAGATACACTGCTCAGCAGACAGTATCACACAGGGCAGGATTAGATACACGGTTCAGCAGACAGTATCACACAGGGTAGGATTAGATACACGGCTCAGCAGACAGTATCACACAGGATAGGATTAGATGCACAGCTCAGCAGACAGTATCACACAGGAGAGGATTAGATACACGGCTCATCAGACAGTATCGCACAGGAGAGGATTAGATACATAGCTCATCAGACAGTATCACACAGGACAGGATTAGATACACAGCTCAGCAGACAGTATCACACAGGAGAGGATTAGATACATAGCTCATCAGACAGTATCACACAGGACAGGATTAGATACACGGCTCAGCAGACAGTATCACACAGGAGAGGATTAGATACACAGCTCAGCTGACAGTATCACACAGGAGAGGATTAGATACACAGCTCAGCAGACAGTATCGCACAGGAGAGGATTAGATACATAGCTCATCAGACAGTATCACACAGGACAAGATTAGATACACAGCTCAGCAGACAGTATCACACAGGAGAGGATTAGATACACAGCTCAGCTGACAGTATCACACAGGAGAGGATTAGATACACAGCTCAGCAGACAGTATCACACAGGAGAGGTTTAGATACACAGCTCAGCAGATAGTATCACACAGGATAGGATTAGATATACAGCTCAGCAGACAGTATCACACAGGAGTGGATTAGATACACAGCTCAGCAGACAGTATCACACAGGATAGGATTAGATACACAGCTCAGCAGATGGTATCACACAGGATAGGATTAGATACACTGCTCAGCTGATGGTATCACACAGGATAGGATTAGATGCACAGCTCAGTAGGCAGTATCACACAGGAGAGGATTAGATACACAGCTCGCCAGACAGTATCACACAGGAGAGGATTAGATACACAGCTCAGCTGACAGTATCACACAGGAGAGGATCAGATACACAGCTCAGCTGACAGTATCACACAGGAGTGGATTAGATACACGGCTCAGCAGACAGTATCGCACAGGGCGGGATTAGATACACGACTCAGCAGACAGTATCACACAGGATAGGATTAGATACACAGCTCAGTAGGCAGTATCACACAGGAGAGGATTAGATACACAGCTCATCAGACAGTATCACACAGGAGAGGATTAGATACACAGCTCAGCTGACAGTATCACACAGGAGTGGATTAGATACACGGCTCAGCAGACAGTATCGCACAGGGCGGGATTAGATACACGACTCAGCAGACAGTATCACACAGGATAGTATTAGATACACAGCTCAGTAGACAGTATCACACAGAATAGGATTATATACACGGCTCAGCAGACAGTATCACACAGGAGAGGATTAGATACACGGCTCAGCAGACATTATCACACAGGAGAGGATTAGATACACGGCTCAGCAGACAGTATCACACAGGAGAGGATTAGATACACAGCATAGGATTAGATACACAGTTCAGCAGACAGTATCACACAGCATAGGATTAGATACACGGTTCAGCAGACAGTATCACACAGGAGGGGATTAGATACACAGCTCAGCAGACAGTATCACACAGGAGGGGATTAGATCCACAGCTCAGCAGACAGTATCACACAGGATAAGATTAGATACACTGCTCTGCGGATAGTATCACACAGGATAGGATTAGATGCACAGCTCAGCAGACAGTATCACACAGGATTAGATACATAGCTCAGCAGACAGTATCACACAGGAGAGGATTAGATACACAGCTCAGCAGACAGTATCACACAGGAGAGGATGAGATACACAGCATAGGTTTAGATACACAGCTCAGCAGACAGTATCACACAGCATAGGATTAGATACACGGCTCAACAGACAGTATCACACAGGAGGGGATTAGATACACAGCTCAGCAGACAGTATCACACAGGAGGGGATTAGATACACAGCTCAGCAGACAGTATCACACAGGATAAGATTAGATACACAGCTCAGCAGACAGTATCACACAGGAGAGGATTAGATACGCAGCTCAGCAGACAGTATCTCACAGGAGAGGATTAGATACTTGGCTCAGCAGACAGTATCACACAGCATAGGATTAGATACACGGCTCAGCAGACAGTATCACACAGGAGGGGATTAGATACACAGCTGAGGAGACAGTATCACACAGGAGAGGATTAGATACACTGCTCAGCATACAGTATCACACAGCATAGGATTAGATACACAGCTCAGCAGGCAGTATCACACAGTATAAGATTAGATACACAGCTCAGCAGACAGTATCACACAGCATAGGATTAGATACACGGCTCAGCAGACAGTATCACACAGGACAGGATTAGATACACAGCTCAGCAGACAGTATCACACAGGAGAGGATTAGATACACAGCTCAGCAGACAGTATCACACAGCGTAGGATTAGATACACAGCTCAGCAGACTGTATCACACAGGAGAGGATTAGAAAAACAGATAAGCAGACAGTATCACACAGCATAGGATTAGATACACAGCTCAGCAGACAGTATCACACAGGAGTGGATTAGATACACGGCTCAGCAGACAGTATCGCACAGGGCGGGATTAGATACACGGTTCATCAGACAGTATCACACAGGAGAGTATTAGATACACTGCTCAGCAGACAGTATCACACAGGAGAGTATTAGATACACAGCTCAGCAGACGGTATCACACAGGAGAGAATTAGATACACAGCTCAGCAGACAGTATCACACAGGATTAGATACATAGCTCAGCAGACAGTATCACATAGGAGAGGATTAGATACACAGCTCAGCAGACAGTATCACACAGGAGAGGATGAGATACACAGCATAGGTTTAGATACACAGCTCAGCAGGCAGTATCACACAGCATAGGATTAGATAAACGGCTCAACAGACAGTATCACACAGGAGGGGATTAGATACACAGCTCAGCAGACAGTATCACACAGGAGGGGATTAGATACACAGCTCAGCAGACAGTATCACACAGGATAAGATTAGATACACAGCTCAGCAGACAGTATCACACAGGATAAGATTAGATACACAGCTCAGCAGACAGTATTACACAGGAGAGGATTAGATGCACAGCTCAGCAGACAGTATCACACAGGACAGGATTAGATACACAGCTCAGCAGACAGTATCACACAGGAGAGGATTAGATACGCAGCTCAGCAGACAGTATCTCACAGGAGAGGATTAGATACATGGCTCAGCAGACAGTATCACACAGCATAGGATTAGATACACGGCTCAGCAGACAGTATCACACAGGAGGGGATTAGATACACAGCTGAGGAGACAGTATCACACAGGAGAGGATTAGATACACTGCTCAGCATACAGTATCACACAGCATAGGATTAGATACACAGCTCAGCAGGCAGTATCACACAGTATAAGATTAGATACACAGCTCAGCAGACAGTATCACACAGCAAAGGATTAGATACACGGCTCAGCAGACAGTATCACACAGGACAGGATTAGATACACAGCTCAGCAGACAGTATCACACAGGAGAGGATTAGATACACAGCTCAGCAGACAGTATCACACAGCGTAGGATTAGATACACAGCTCAGCAGACAGTATCACACAGGAGAGGATTAGATACACAGATCAGCAGACAGTATCACACAGCATAGGATTAGATACACAGCTCAGCAGACAGTATCACACAGGAGTGGATTAGATACACGGCTCAGCAGACAGTATCGCACAGGGCGAGATTAGATACACGGTTCAGCAGACAGTATCACACAGGAGAGTATTAGATACACTGCTCAGCAGACAGTATCACACAGGAGAGTATTAGATACACAGGTCAGCAGACGGTATCACACAGGAGAGAATTAGATACACAGCTCAGCAGACAGTATCACACAGGAGAGGATTAGATACACAGCTCAGCAGACAGTATCACACAGGAGAGGATTAGATGCACGGCTCAGCAGACAGTATCACACAGGGTAGGATTAGATACACGGCTCAGCAGACAGTATCACACAGGATAGGATTAGATACACAGCTCAGCAGACAGTATCACACAGGATAGGATTAGATACACGGCTCAGCAGACAGTATCACACAGGAGAGGATTAGATACACAGCTCAGCAGACAGTATCACACAGGGGATGATTAGATACACTGTTTAGCAGATAGTATCACACAGGATAGGATTAGATGCACAGCTCAGCAGACAGTATCACACAGGACAGGATTAGATACACAGCTCAGCAGACAGTATCACACAGGATAGGATTAGATACACTGCTCAGCAGACAGTATCACTGTACAGGATTAGATACACAGCTCACCAGACAGTATCACACAGCATAGGATTAGATACACAGGTCAGCAAACAGTATCACACAGGATAGGATTAGATACACTGCTCAGCAGATGGTATCACACAGGATAGGATTAGATACACAGCTCAGCAGACAGTATCACACAGGATAGGATTAGATACACGGTTCAGCAGACAGTATCACAGGAGGGGATTAGATACACGGCTCAGTAGACAGTATCACACAGGAGAGGATTAGATACACATCATAGGATTAGATACACAGCTCAGCAGACAGTATCACACAGGAGGGGATTAGATACACAGCTCAGCAGACAGTATCACACAGGATAAGATTAGATACACGGCTCAGCAGACAGTATCACACAGGAGAGGATTAGATACACGGCTCAACACACAGTATTACACAGATGATTAGATACACGGCTCAGCAGACAGTATCACACAGGAGAGGATTAGATACACAGCTCAGCTGACAGTATCACACAGCATAGGATTAGATACACAGCTCAGCAGACAGTATCACACAGGAGTGGATTAGATACACGGCTCAGCAGACAGTATCGCACAGGGCGGGATTAGATACACGGCTCAGCAGACAGTATCACACAGGATAGGATTAGATACACAGTTCATCAGACAGTATCACACAGGAGACGATTAGATACACAGCTCAGCAGACAGTATCACACATTAGAGGATTAGATACACAGCTCAGCAGACAGTATCACACAGGAGAGGATTAGATACACAGCTCAGCAGACAGTATCACACAGGATGGCATTAGATACACAGCTCAGCACACAGTTTCACCAGGAGAGGATTAGATACACGGCTCAGCAGACAGTATCGCACAGGAGAGGATTAGATACACTGCTCACCAGACAGTATCACACAGCATAGGATTAGAAACACAGCTCAGCAGACAGTATCACACAGGAGTGGATTAGATACACGGCTCAGCAGACAGTATCACACAGGACAGGATTAGATACACAGCTCAGCAGACAGTATCACACAGGAGAGGATTAGATACACAGCTCAGCAGACAGTATCACACAGCGTAGGATTAGATACACAGCTCAGCAGACTGTATCACACAGGAGAGGATTAGAAAAACAGATAAGCAGACAGTATCACACAGCATAGGATTAGATACACAGCTCAGCAGACAGTATCACACAGGAGTGGATTAGATACACGGCTCAGCAGACAGTATCGCACAGGGCGGGATTAGATACACGGTTCATCAGACAGTATCACACAGGAGAGTATTAGATACACTGCTCAGCAGACAGTATCACACAGGAGAGTATTAGATACACAGCTCAGCAGACGGTATCACACAGGAGAGAATTAGATACACAGCTCAGCAGACAGTATCACACAGGATTAGATACATAGCTCAGCAGACAGTATCACATAGGAGAGGATTAGATACACAGCTCAGCAGACAGTATCACACAGGAGAGGATGAGATACACAGCATAGGTTTAGATACACAGCTCAGCAGGCAGTATCACACAGCATAGGATTAGATAAACGGCTCAACAGACAGTATCACACAGGAGGGGATTAGATACACAGCTCAGCAGACAGTATCACACAGGAGGGGATTAGATACACAGCTCAGCAGACAGTATCACACAGGATAAGATTAGATACACAGCTCAGCAGACAGTATCACACAGGATAAGATTAGATACACAGCTCAGCAGACAGTATTACACAGGAGAGGATTAGATGCACAGCTCAGCAGACAGTATCACACAGGACAGGATTAGATACACAGCTCAGCAGACAGTATCACACAGGAGAGGATTAGATACGCAGCTCAGCAGACAGTATCTCACAGGAGAGGATTAGATACATGGCTCAGCAGACAGTATCACACAGCATAGGATTAGATACACGGCTCAGCAGACAGTATCACACAGGAGGGGATTAGATACACAGCTGAGGAGACAGTATCACACAGGAGAGGATTAGATACACTGCTCAGCATACAGTATCACACAGCATAGGATTAGATACACAGCTCAGCAGGCAGTATCACACAGTATAAGATTAGATACACAGCTCAGCAGACAGTATCACACAGCAAAGGATTAGATACACGGCTCAGCAGACAGTATCACACAGGACAGGATTAGATACACAGCTCAGCAGACAGTATCACACAGGAGAGGATTAGATACACAGCTCAGCAGACAGTATCACACAGCGTAGGATTAGATACACAGCTCAGCAGACAGTATCACACAGGAGAGGATTAGATACACAGATCAGCAGACAGTATCACACAGCATAGGATTAGATACACAGCTCAGCAGACAGTATCACACAGGAGTGGATTAGATACACGGCTCAGCAGACAGTATCGCACAGGGCGAGATTAGATACACGGTTCAGCAGACAGTATCACACAGGAGAGTATTAGATACACTGCTCAGCAGACAGTATCACACAGGAGAGTATTAGATACACAGGTCAGCAGACGGTATCACACAGGAGAGAATTAGATACACAGCTCAGCAGACAGTATCACACAGGAGAGGATTAGATACACAGCTCAGCAGACAGTATCACACAGGAGAGGATTAGATGCACGGCTCAGCAGACAGTATCACACAGGGTAGGATTAGATACACGGCTCAGCAGACAGTATCACACAGGATAGGATTAGATACACAGCTCAGCAGACAGTATCACACAGGATAGGATTAGATACACGGCTCAGCAGACAGTATCACACAGGAGAGGATTAGATACACAGCTCAGCAGACAGTATCACACAGGGGATGATTAGATACACTGTTTAGCAGATAGTATCACACAGGATAGGATTAGATGCACAGCTCAGCAGACAGTATCACACAGGACAGGATTAGATACACAGCTCAGCAGACAGTATCACACAGGATAGGATTAGATACACTGCTCAGCAGACAGTATCACTGTACAGGATTAGATACACAGCTCACCAGACAGTATCACACAGCATAGGATTAGATACACAGGTCAGCAAACAGTATCACACAGGATAGGATTAGATACACTGCTCAGCAGATGGTATCACACAGGATAGGATTAGATACACAGCTCAGCAGACAGTATCACACAGGATAGGATTAGATACACGGTTCAGCAGACAGTATCACAGGAGGGGATTAGATACACGGCTCAGTAGACAGTATCACACAGGAGAGGATTAGATACACATCATAGGATTAGATACACAGCTCAGCAGACAGTATCACACAGGAGGGGATTAGATACACAGCTCAGCAGACAGTATCACACAGGATAAGATTAGATACACGGCTCAGCAGACAGTATCACACAGGAGAGGATTAGATACACGGCTCAACACACAGTATTACACAGATGATTAGATACACGGCTCAGCAGACAGTATCACACAGGAGAGGATTAGATACACAGCTCAGCTGACAGTATCACACAGCATAGGATTAGATACACAGCTCAGCAGACAGTATCACACAGGAGTGGATTAGATACACGGCTCAGCAGACAGTATCGCACAGGGCGGGATTAGATACACGGCTCAGCAGACAGTATCACACAGGATAGGATTAGATACACAGTTCATCAGACAGTATCACACAGGAGACGATTAGATACACAGCTCAGCAGACAGTATCACACATTAGAGGATTAGATACACAGCTCAGCAGACAGTATCACACAGGAGAGGATTAGATACACAGCTCAGCAGACAGTATCACACAGGATGGCATTAGATACACAGCTCAGCACACAGTTTCACCAGGAGAGGATTAGATACACGGCTCAGCAGACAGTATCGCACAGGAGAGGATTAGATACACTGCTCACCAGACAGTATCACACAGCATAGGATTAGAAACACAGCTCAGCAGACAGTATCACACAGGAGTGGATTAGATACACGGCTCAGCAGACAGTATCGCACAGGGCGGGATTAGATACATGGCTCAGCAAACAGTATCACACAGGATAGGATTAGATACACAGTTCACCATCACTGCGTCATAATAGCACTGCAGTATGTGGTGAGGGACTACAACTCCCAACAAGTGACAGTGCAGGCACCGATCATGTAACTAAACCATCACTGCGTCATAATAGCACTGCAGTATGTGGTGAGGGACTACAACTCCCAGCAAGTGACAGCGCAGGCACTGGTCATGTAACTAAACCATCACTGCGTTATAATAGCACTGCAGTATGTGGTGAGGGACTACAACTCCCAGCAAGTGACAGCGCAGGCACCGATCATGTAACTAAACCATCACTGCGTCATAATAGCACTGCAGTATGTGGTGAGGGACTACAACTCCCAGCAAGTGACAGCGCAGGCACCGGTCATGTAACTAAACCATCACTGCGTCATAATAGCACTGCAGTATGTGGTGAGGGACTACAACTCCCAGCAAGTGACAGCGCAGGCATTGGTCATGTAACTAAACCAACTCTGCGTCATAATAGTACTGCAGTATGTGGTGAGGGACTACAGCTCCCAGCAAGTTTATTTCTTTTTATTTTACACGCTGCTGTTTTCCACAGTGAATTACCAGAAAGATCTGCACCATAATCATGCAGTGCAAATTTGCTGTTGTGGATTTTCTTGCGGATTCTTGCTAATTTGCTCTGATTTTCTATGGAAATCCTCCAGGAACAATCTGCCACATTTGAACAGATCTTCAGGCCTCATTCAGACATCTGTAGTTTTTTGGTACATTAAAAAAAAGGAAAAAAAACAAAACTGATTTTCATCAAAGGGATCGATCCGAATTGTATCAATGTTTGTTACTATATGCAAATAAAAAAAATATATATATATATATGGATATGTGAGCTGCCCCATAGATGATAAAGGTGCGTATTATGTCTGTCAATAACATGGATGTAAAAAAACAGACGTCTGAATGAGACGTTCACCCACAAGATCATCTAGCAATAGTGCAGCTCTGACCTGACACATCGCATTCACAGAAAGGCTCCTGATCAGCACATATGATGTCTGTGATCTATAAAGAGTCCTCCACATTGTACCCACTACATATACATTCACAATAAAGCTGCCCCCGTAACATCAACTGCCCCACACCTACCACATATAGCCAGGTCCCCGCTCCCCCACACACAGTATATAGCCAGGTCCCCGCTCCCCCACACACAGTATATAGCCAGGTCCCCGCTCCCCCACACAAAGTATATAGCCAGGTCCCTGCTCCCCCACACACAGTATATAGCCAGGTCCCCGCTCCCCCACACAAAGTATATAGCCAGGTCCCCGCTCCCCCACACACAGTATATAGCCAGGTCCCCGCTCCCCCACACACAGTATATAGCCAGGCCCCCGCTCCCCCACACAAAGTATATAGCCAGGTCCCCGCTCCTCCACACAAAGTATATAGCCAAGCTCCCCGCTCCCCCACACAAAGTATATAGCCAAGCTCCCCGCTCCCCCACACAAAGTATATAGCCAGGTCCCCGCTCCCCCACACAAAGTATATAGCCAGGTCCCCGCTCCCCCACACAAAGTATATAGCCAGGTCCCCGCTCCCCCACACAAAGTATATAGCCAAGATCCCCGCTCCCCCACACAAAGTATATAGCCAGGTCCCCGCCTCCATGTATAGCATATTTATCCAGGTCCCCGCTCCCCCACACACAGTATATAGCCAAGATCCCCTCCTCCATGTATAGCATATTTATCCAGGTCCCCGCTCCCCCACACAAAGTATATAGCCAGATCCCCTCCTCCATGTATAGCATATTTATCCAGGTCTCCCTCCCCCACACAAAGTATATAGCCAAGGTCCCCTCCACCATGTATAGCATATTTATCCAGGTCCCCACTCCCCCACACAAAGTATATAGACAAGGTCCACGCTCCCCCACACAAAGTATATAGACAAGGTCCCCGCTCCCCCACACAAAGTATATAGACAAGGTCCCCGCTCCCCCACACAAAGTATATAGACAAGGTCCCCGCTCCCCCACACACAGTATATAGCCAAGTTCCCCTCCTCCATGTATGGCATATTTATCCAGGTCTCCCTCCCCCACACAAAGTATATAGCCAAGATCCCCTCCTCCATGTATAGCATATTTATCCAGGTCCCCGCTCCCCCACACAAAGTATATAGCCAAGATCCCCTCCTCCATGTATAGCATATTTATCCAGGTCTCCCTCCCCCACATATATCAAAGAGAACCAAATCCAGCACCCGCTCCCCCACCACACAGCATACGGTATATAGACAAGACCCCCACACACAGCATACGGTATATAGACAAGTCCCCCACACACAGCATACGGTATATAGACAAGTCCCCCACACACAGCATACGGTATATAGACAAGTCCCCCCCACACAGCATACGGTATATAGACAAGTCCCCCCACACAGCATACAGTATATAGACAAGTCCCCCCACACAGCATACGGTATATAGACAAGTCCCCCACACACAGCATACGATATATAGACAAGTCCCCCCACACAGCATACGGTATATAGACAAGTCCCCCACACACAGCATACGGTATATAGACAAGTCCCCCACACACAGCATACGGTATATAGACAAGTCCCCCACACACAGCATACGGTATATAGACAAGTCCCCCCCCACACAGCATACAGTATATAGACAAGTACCCCCACACAGCATACAGTATATAGACAAGTCCCCCCACACAGCATACGGTATATAGACAAGTCCCCCACACACACAGCATACAGTATATAGACAAGTCCCCCCCACACAGCATACGGTATATAGACAAGTCCCCCACACACAGAATACAGTATATAGACAAGTCCCCCCCACAGCATACGGTATATAGACAAGTCCCCCACACACAGAATACAGTATATAGACAAGTCCCCCCCACACAGCATACATTATATAGACAAGTCCCCCACACAGCATACGGTATATAGACAAGTCCCCCACAAACAGCATACAGTATATAGACAAGTCCCCCCACACAGCATACAGTATATAGACAAGTCCCCCACACACAGAATACAGTATATAGACAAGTCCCCCCACATAGCATACAGTATATAGACAAGTCCCCCACACACAGCATACAGTATATAGACAAGTCCCCCCCACACAGCATACGGTATATAGACAAGTCCCCCCCACACAGCATACGGTATATAGACAAGTCCCCCACACACAGCATATGGTATATAGACAAGTCCCCCCACACACAGCATACGGTATATAGACAAGTCCCCCACACACAGCATACGGTACATAGACAAGTCCCCCCACACACAGCATACGGTATATAGACAAGTCCCCCATACACAGCATACAGTATATAGACAAGTCCCCCACACACAGCTTACGGTATATAGACAAGTCCCCCCACACACAGCATACGGTATATAGACAAGTCCCCCATACACAGCATACGGTATATAGACAAGTCCCCCCACACAGCATACAGTATATAGACAAGTCCCCCCCACACAGCATACGGTATATAGACAAGTCCCCCACACACAGCATACAGTATATAGACAAGTCCCCCACACAGCATACGGTATATAGACAAGTCCCCACACACAGCATACGGTATATAGACAAGTCCCCCACACACAGCATACGGTATATAGACAAGTCCCCCCACACACAGCATAAGGTATATAGACAAGTCCCCCATACACAGCATACAGTATATAGACAAGTCCCCCACACACAGCTTACGGTATATAGACAAGTCCCCCCCACACAGCATACAGTATATAGACAAGTCCGCCACACAGCATACGGTATATAGACAAGTCCCCCACACACAGCATACGGTATATAGACAAGTCCCCCCCATACGGTATATAGACAAGTCCCCCACACACAGCATACGGTATATAGACAAGTCCCCCCCATACGGTATATAGACAAGTCCCCCACACACAGCATACGGTATATAGACAAGTCCCCCACACACAGCATACAGTATATAGACAAGTCCCCCCCATACGGTATATAGACAAGTCCCCCACACACAGCATACGGTATATAGACAAGTCCCCCACACACAGCATACGGTATATAGACAAGTCCCCCACACACAGCATACGGTATATAGACAAGTCCCCCACACAGCATACGGTATATAGACAAGTCCCCCCCACACAGCATACGGTATATAGACAAGTCCACCACACACAGCATACGGTATATAGACAAGTCCCCCCCACACACAGCATACATTAAATATAGACAAGTCCCCCCCACACAGCATACGGTATATAGACAAGTCCCCCACACACAGCATACGGTATATAGACAAGTCCCCCACACACAGCATACGGTATATAGACAAGTCCCCCCCACACAGCATACGGTATATAGACAAGTCCCCCCACACAGCATACAGTATATAGACAAGTCCCCCACACACAGCATACAGTATATAGACAAGTCCCCCCCACATAGCATACAGTATATAGACAAGTCCCCCCACACAGCATGCAGTATATAGACAAGTCCCCCCACACAGCATACGGTATATAGACAAGTCCCCCCCACACACAGCATACAGGATATAGACAAGTCCCCCACACACAGCATACGGTATATAGACAAGTCCCCCACACACAGCATACAGTATATAGACAAGTCCCCCCCACACATCATACAGTATATAGACAAGTCCCCCCCACACACAGCATACAGTATATAGACAAGTCCCCCCCACACAGCATACGGTATATAGACAAGTCCCCCCACACAGCATACGGTATATAGACAAGTCCCCCCCACACACAGCATACGGTATATAGACAAGTCCCCCACACACAACATACGGTATATAGACAAGTCCCCCCACACAGCATACGGTATATAGACAAGTCCCCCCCACACACAGCATACAGTATATAGACAAGTCCCCCCCACACAGCATACGGTATATAGACAAGTCCCCCACGACACAGCATACGGTATATAGACAAGTCCCCCACGACACAGCATACGGTATATAGACAAGTCCCCCCCACACAGCATACGGTATATAGACAAGTCCCCCACACACAGCATACAGTATATAGACAAGTCCCCCACCACACAGCATACGGTATATAGACAAGTCCCCCGCACACAGCATACAGTATATAGACAAGTCCCCCGCACACAGCATACGGTATATAGACAAGTCCCCCACACACAGCATACGGTATATAGACAATTCCCCCACACACAGCATACAGTATATAGACAAGTCCCCCACACACAGCATACAGTATATAGACAAGTCCCCCACACACAGCATACAGTATATAGACAAGTCCCCCACACACAGCATACAGTATATAGACAAGTCCCCCACACACAGCATACGGTATATAGACAAGTCCCCCACACACAGCATACAATATATAGACAAGTCCCCCACACAGCATACGGTAAATAGACAAGTCCCCCACACACAGCATACAGTATATAGATAAGTCCCCCACACACAGCATACGGTATATAGACAAGTCCCCCACACACAGCATACGGTATATAGACAAGTCCCCCACACACAGCTTACGGTATATAGACAAGTCCCCCCCATACGGTATATAGACAAGTCCCCCCCACACAGCATACGGTATATAGACAAGTCCCCCCCCCACACAGCATACGGTATATAGACAAGTCCCCCCCACACAGCATACAGTATATAGACAAGTCCCCCTCACACAGCATACGGTATATAGACAAGTCCCCCACACACAGCATACGGTATATAGACAAGTCCCCCCCACACAGCATACGGTATATAGACAAGTCCCCCCCACACAGCATACAGTATATAGACAAGTCCCCCTCACACAGCATACGGTATATAGACAAGTCCCCCCCACACAGCATACGGTATATAGACAAGTCCCCCACACACAGCATACGGTATATAGACAAGTCCCCCACACACAGCATACGGTATATAGACAAGTCCCCCCCACACAGCATACGGTATATAGACAAGTCCCCCACACACAGCATACGGTATATAGACAAGTCTCCCACACACAGCATACGGTATATAGACAAGTCCCCCACACACAGCATACGGTATATAGACAAGTCCCCCCCACACAGCATACGGTATATAGACAAGTCCCCCCCACACAGCATACGGTATATAGACAAGTCCCCCACATAGCATACGGTATATAGACAAGTCCCCCACATAGCATACGGTATATAGACAAGTCCCCCACACACAGCATACAGTATATAGACAAGTCTCCCACACACAGCATACGGTATATAGACAAGTCCCCCACACACAGCATACAGTATATAGACAAGTCCCCCACACACAGCATACGGTATATAGACAAGTCCCCCCCACACATCATACGGTATATAGACAAGTCCCCCCCACACAGCATACGGTATATAGACAAGTCCCCCACACACAGCATACGGTATATAGACAAGTCCCCCCAACACAGCATACGGTATATAGACAAGTCCCCCACACACAGCATACGGTATATAGACAAGTCCCCCACACACAGCATACTGTGTATAGACAAGTCCCCCACACACAGCATACAGTATATAGACAAGTCCCCCACACACAGCATACGGTACATAGACAAGTCCCCCACACACAGCATACGGTATATAGACAAGTCCCCCACACACAGCATACGGTATATAGACAAGTCTCCCACACACAGCATACGGTATATAGACAAGTCCCCCACACACAGCATACGGTATATAGACAAGTCCCCCCCACACAGCATACGGTATATAGACAAGTACCCCCCACACAGCATACGGTATATAGACAAGTCCCCCACATAGCATACGGTATATAGACAAGTCCCCCACACACAGCATACGGTATATAGACAAGTCCCCCACACACAGCATACGGTATATAGACAAGTCCCCCCCACACAGCATACGGTATATAGACAAGTCCCCCCACACAGCATACAGTATATAGACAAGTCCCCCCCACATAGCATACAGTATATAGACAAGTCCCCCCACACAGCATGCAGTATATAGACAAGTCCCCCCACACAGCATACGGTATATAGACAAGTCCCCCCCACACACAGCATACAGGATATAGACAAGTCCCCCACACACAGCATACGGTATATAGACAAGTCCCCCACACACAGCATACAGTATATAGACAAGTCCCCCCCACACATCATACAGTATATAGACAAGTCCCCCCCACACACAGCATACAGTATATAGACAAGTCCCCCCCACACAGCATACGGTATATAGACAAGTCCCCCCACACAGCATACGGTATATAGACAAGTCCCCCCCACACACAGCATACGGTATATAGACAAGTCCCCCACACACAACATACGGTATATAGACAAGTCCCCCCACACAGCATACGGTATATAGACAAGTCCCCCCCACACACAGCATACAGTATATAGACAAGTCCCCCCCACACAGCATACGGTATATAGACAAGTCCCCCACGACACAGCATACGGTATATAGACAAGTCCCCCACGACACAGCATACGGTATATAGACAAGTCCCCCCCACACAGCATACGGTATATAGACAAGTCCCCCACACACAGCATACAGTATATAGACAAGTCCCCCACCACACAGCATACGGTATATAGACAAGTCCCCCGCACACAGCATACAGTATATAGACAAGTCCCCCGCACACAGCATACGGTATATAGACAAGTCCCCCACACACAGCATACGGTATATAGACAATTCCCCCACACACAGCATACAGTATATAGACAAGTCCCCCACACACAGCATACAGTATATAGACAAGTCCCCCACACACAGCATACAGTATATAGACAAGTCCCCCACACACAGCATACGGTATATAGACAAGTCCCCCACACACAGCATACAATATATAGACAAGTCCCCCACACAGCATACGGTAAATAGACAAGTCCCCCACACACAGCATACAGTATATAGATAAGTCCCCCACACACAGCATACGGTATATAGACAAGTCCCCCACACACAGCATACGGTATATAGACAAGTCCCCCACACACAGCTTACGGTATATAGACAAGTCCCCCCCATACGGTATATAGACAAGTCCCCCCCACACAGCATACGGTATATAGACAAGTCCCCCCCCCCACACAGCATACGGTATATAGACAAGTCCCCCCCACACAGCATACAGTATATAGACAAGTCCCCCTCACACAGCATACGGTATATAGACAAGTCCCCCACACACAGCATACGGTATATAGGCAAGTCCCCCCCACACAGCATACGGTATATAGACAAGTCCCCCACACACAGCATACAGTATATAGACAAGTCCCCCACACACAGCATACGGTATATAGACAAGTCCCCCACACACAGCATACAATATATAGACAAGTCCCCCACACAGCATACGGTAAATAGACAAGTCCCCCACACACAGCATACAGTATATAGATAAGTCCCCCACACACAGCATACGGTATATAGACAAGTCCCCCACACACAGCTTACGGTATATAGACAAGTCCCCCCCATACGGTATATAGACAAGTCCCCCCCACACAGCATACGGTATATAGACAAGTCCCCCCCCCCACACAGCATACGGTATATAGACAAGTCCCCCCCACACAGCATACAGTATATAGACAAGTCCCCCTCACACAGCATACGGTATATAGACAAGTCCCCCACACACAGCATACGGTATATAGGCAAGTCCCCCCCACACAGCATACGGTATATAGACAAGTCCCCCACACACAGCATACAGTATATAGACAAGTCCCCCACACACAGCATACGGTATATAGACAAGTCCCCCACACACAGCATACAATATATAGACAAGTCCCCCACACAGCATACGGTAAATAGACAAGTCCCCCACACACAGCATACAGTATATAGATAAGTCCCCCACACACAGCATACGGTATATAGACAAGTCCCCCACACACAGCATACGGTATATAGACAAGTCCCCCACACACAGCTTACGGTATATAGACAAGTCCCCCCCATACGGTATATAGACAAGTCCCCCCCACACAGCATACGGTATATAGACAAGTCCCCCCCCCACACAGCATACGGTATATAGACAAGTCCCCCCCACACAGCATACAGTATATAGACAAGTCCCCCTCACACAGCATACGGTATATAGACAAGTCCCCCACACACAGCATACGGTATATAGACAAGTCCCCCCCACACAGCATACGGTATATAGACAAGTCCCCCCCACACAGCATACGGTATATAGACAAGTCCCCCTCACACAGCATACGGTATATAGACAAGTCCCCCCCACACAGCATACGGTATATAGACAAGTCCCCCACACACAGCATACGGTATATAGACAAGTCCCCCACACACAGCATACGGTATATAGACAAGTCCCCCCCACACAGCATACGGTATATAGACAAGTCCCCCACACACAGCATACGGTATATAGACAAGTCTCCCACACACAGCATACGGTATATAGACAAGTCCCCCACACACAGCATACGGTATATAGACAAGTCCCCCCCACACAGCATACGGTATATAGACAAGTCCCCCCCACACAGCATACGGTATATAGACAAGTCCCCCACATAGCATACGGTATATAGACAAGTCCCCCACATAGCATACGGTATATAGACAAGTCCCCCACACACAGCATACAGTATATAGACAAGTCTCCCACACACAGCATACGGTATATAGACAAGTCCCCCACACACAGCATACAGTATATAGACAAGTCCCCCACACACAGCATACGGTATATAGACAAGTCCCCCCCACACATCATACGGTATATAGACAAGTCCCCCCCACACAGCATACGGTATATAGACAAGTCCCCCACACACAGCATACGGTATATAGACAAGTCCCCCCAACACAGCATACGGTATATAGACAAGTCCCCCACACACAGCATACGGTATATAGACAAGTCCCCCACACACAGCATACTGTGTATAGACAAGTCCCCCACACACAGCATACAGTATATAGACAAGTCCCCCACACACAGCATACGGTACATAGACAAGTCCCCCACACACAGCATACGGTATATAGACAAGTCCCCCACACACAGCATACGGTATATAGACAAGTCCCCCACACACAGCATACGGTATATAGACAAGTCCCCCACACACAGCATACGGTATATAGACAAGTCTCCCACACACAGCATACGGTATATAGACAAGTCCCCCACACACAGCATACGGTATATAGACAAGTCCCCCCCACACAGCATACGGTATATAGACAAGTACCCCCCACACAGCATACGGTATATAGACAAGTCCCCCACATAGCATACGGTATATAGACAAGTCCCCCACACACAGCATACGGTATATAGACAAGTCCCCCACACACAGCATACGGTATATAGACAAGTCCCCCCCACACAGCATACGGTATATAGACAAGTCCCCCCACACAGCATACAGTATATAGACAAGTCCCCCACACACAGCATACAGTATATAGACAAGTCCCCCCCACATAGCATACAGTATATAGACAAGTCCCCCCACACAGCATGCAGTATATAGACAAGTCCCCCCACACAGCATACGGTATATAGACAAGTCCCCCCCACACACAGCATACAGGATATAGACAAGTCCCCCACACACAGCATACGGTATATAGACAAGTCCCCCACACACAGCATACAGTATATAGACAAGTCCCCCCCACACATCATACAGTATATAGACAAGTCCCCCCCACACACAGCATACAGTATATAGACAAGTCCCCCCCACACAGCATACGGTATATAGACAAGTCCCCCCACACAGCATACGGTATATAGACAAGTCCCCCCCACACACAGCATACGGTATATAGACAAGTCCCCCACACACAACATACGGTATATAGACAAGTCCCCCCACACAGCATACGGTATATAGACAAGTCCCCCCCACACACAGCATACAGTATATAGACAAGTCCCCCCCACACAGCATACGGTATATAGACAAGTCCCCCACGACACAGCATACGGTATATAGACAAGTCCCCCACGACACAGCATACGGTATATAGACAAGTCCCCCCCACACAGCATACGGTATATAGACAAGTCCCCCACACACAGCATACAGTATATAGACAAGTCCCCCACCACACAGCATACGGTATATAGACAAGTCCCCCGCACACAGCATACAGTATATAGACAAGTCTCCCGCACACAGCATACGGTATATAGACAAGTCCCCCACACACAGCATACGGTATATAGACAATTCCCCCACACACAGCATACAGTATATAGACAAGTCCCCCACACACAGCATACAGTATATAGACAAGTCCCCCACACACAGCATACAGTATATAGACAAGTCCCCCACACACAGCATACGGTATATAGACAAGTCCCCCACACACAGCATACAATATATAGACAAGTCCCCCACACAGCATACGGTAAATAGACAAGTCCCCCACACACAGCATACAGTATATAGACAAGTCCCCCACACACAGCTTACGGTATATAGACAAGTCCCCCCCATACGGTATATATTCAAGTCCCCCCCACACAGCATACGGTATATAGACAAGTCCCCCCCCCCACACAGCATACGGTATATAGACAAGTCCCCCCCACACAGCATACAGTATATAGACAAGTCCCCCTCACACAGCATACGGTATATAGACAAGTCCCCCACACACAGCATACGGTATATAGGCAAGTCCCCCCCACACAGCATACGGTATATAGACAAGTCCCCCCCACACAGCATACAGTATATAGACAAGTCCCCCTCACACAGCATACGGTATATAGACAAGTCCCCCCCACACAGCATACGGTATATAGACAAGTCCCCCACACACCGCATACGGTATATAGACAAGTCCCCCACACACAGCATACGGTATATAGACAAGTCCCCCCCACACAGCATACGGTATATAGACAAGTCCCCCACACACAGCATACGGTATATAGACAAGTCCCCCACACACAGCATACGGTATATAGACAAGTCCCCCACACACAGCATACAGTATATAGACAAGTCCCCCACACACAGCATACGGTATATAGACAAGTCCCCCACACACAGCATACGGTATATAGACAAGTCCCCCACACACAGCATACGGTATATAGACAAGTCCCCCACACACAGCATACGGTATATAGACAAGTCCCCCACACACAGCATACGGTATATAGACAAGTCTCCCACACACAGCATACGGTATATAGACAAGTCCCCCACACACAGCATACGGTATATAGACAAGTCCCCCCCACACAGCATACGGTATATAGACAAGTCCCCCCCACACAGCATACGGTATATAGACAAGTCCCCCACATAGCATACGGTATATAGACAAGTCCCCCACACACAGCATACGGTATATAGACAAGTCTCCCACACACAGCATACGGTATATAGACAAGTCCCCCACACACAGCATACAGTATATAGACAAGTCCCCCACACACAGCATACGGTATATAGACAAGTCCCCCCCACACATCATACGGTATATAGACAAGTCCCCCCCACACAGCATACGGTATATAGACAAGTCCCCCACACACAGCATACGGTATATAGACAAGTCCCCCCAACACAGCATACGGTATATAGACAAGTCCCCCACACACAGCATACGGTATATAGACAAGTCCCCCACACACAGCATACTGTGTATAGACAAGTCCCCCACACACAGCATACAGTACATAGACAAGTCCCCCACACACAGCATACGGTACATAGACAAGTCCCCCACACACAGCATACGGTATATAGACAAGTCCCCCACACACAGCATACGGTATATAGACAAGTCTCCCGCACACAGCATACGGTATATAGACAAGTCCCCCACACACAGCATACGGTATATAGACAATTCCCCCACACACAGCATACAGTATATAGACAAGTCCCCCACACACAGCATACAGTATATAGACAAGTCCCCCACACACAGCATACAGTATATAGACAAGTCCCCCACACACAGCATACGGTATATAGACAAGTCCCCCACACACAGCATACAATATATAGACAAGTCCCCCACACAGCATACGGTAAATAGACAAGTCCCCCACACACAGCATACGGTATATAGATAAGTCCCCCACACACAGCATACGGTATATAGACAAGTCCCCCACACACAGCATACGGTATATAGACAAGTCCCCCACACACAGCTTACGGTATATAGACAAGTCCCCCCCATACGGTATATATTCAAGTCCCCCCCACACAGCATACGGTATATAGACAAGTCCCCCCCCCCACACAGCATACGGTATATAGACAAGTCCCCCCCACACAGCATACAGTATATAGACAAGTCCCCCTCACACAGCATACGGTATATAGACAAGTCCCCCACACACAGCATACGGTATATAGGCAAGTCCCCCCCACACAGCATACGGTATATAGACAAGTCCCCCCCACACAGCATACAGTATATAGACAAGTCCCCCTCACACAGCATACGGTATATAGACAAGTCCCCCCCACACAGCATACGGTATATAGACAAGTCCCCCACACACCGCATACGGTATATAGACAAGTCCCCCACACACAGCATACGGTATATAGACAAGTCCCCCCCACACAGCATACGGTATATAGACAAGTCCCCCACACACAGCATACGGTATATAGACAAGTCCCCCACACACAGCATACGGTATATAGACAAGTCCCCCACACACAGCATACGGTATATAGACAAGTCCCCCACACACAGCATACTATATATAGACAAGTCCCCCACACACAGCATACGGTATATAGACAAGTCCCCCACACACAGCATACGGTATATAGACAAGTCCCCCACACACAGCATACGGTATATAGACAAGTCTCCCACACACAGCATACGGTATATAGACAAGTCCCCCACACACAGCATACGGTATATAGACAAGTCCCCCCCACACAGCATACGGTATATAGACAAGTCCCCCCCACACAGCATACGGTATATAGACAAGTCCCCCACATAGCATACGGTATATAGACAAGTCCCCCACACACAGCATACGGTATATAGACAAGTCTCCCACACACAGCATACGGTATATAGACAAGTCCCCCACACACAGCATACAGTATATAGACAAGTCCCCCACACACAGCATACGGTATATAGACAAGTCCCCCCCACACATCATACGGTATATAGACAAGTCCCCCCCACACAGCATACGGTATATAGACAAGTCCCCCACACACAGCATACGGTATATAGACAAGTCCCCCCAACACAGCATACGGTATATAGACAAGTCCCCCACACACAGCATACGGTATATAGACAAGTCCCCCACACACAGCATACTGTGTATAGACAAGTCCCCCACACACAGCATACAGTATATAGACAAGTCCCCCACACACAGCATACGGTACATAGACAAGTCCCCCACACACAGCATACGGTATATAGACAAGTCCCCCACACACAGCATACGGTATATAGACAAGTCTCCCACACACAGCATACGGTATATAGACAAGTCCCCCACACACAGCATACGGTATATAGACAAGTCCCCCCCACACAGCATACGGTATATAGACAAGTACCCCCCACACAGCATACGGTATATAGACAAGTCCCCCACATAGCATACGGTATATAGACAAGTCCCCCACACACAGCATACGGTATATAGACAAGTCCCCCACACACAGCATACGGTATATAGACAAGTCCCCCCCACACAGCATACGGTATATAGACAAGTCCCCCCACACAGCATACAGTATATAGACAAGTCCCCCACACACAGCATACAGTATATAGACAAGTCCCCCCCACATAGCATACAGTATATAGACAAGTCCCCCCACACAGCATGCGGTATATAGACAAGTCCCCCCACACAGCATACGGTATATAGACAAGTCCCCCCCACACACAGCATACAGGATATAGACAAGTCCCCCACACACAGCATACGGTATATAGACAAGTCCCCCACACACAGCATACAGTATATAGACAAGTCCCCCCCACACATCATACAGTATATAGACAAGTCCCCCCCACACACAGCATACAGTATATAGACAAGTCCCCCCCACACAGCATACGGTATATAGACAAGTCCCCCCACACAGCATACGGTATATAGACAAGTCCCCCCCACACACAGCATACGGTATATAGACAAGTCCCCCACACACAACATACGGTATATAGACAAGTCCCCCCACACAGCATACGGTATATAGACAAGTCCCCCCCACACACAGCATACAGTATATAGACAAGTCCCCCCCACACAGCATACGGTATATAGACAAGTCCCCCACGACACAGCATACGGTATATAGACAAGTCCCCCACGACACAGCATACGGTATATAGACAAGTCCCCCCCACACAGCATGCGGTATATAGACAAGTCCCCCACACACAGCATACAGTATATAGACAAGTCCCCCACCACACAGCATACGGTATATAGACAAGTCCCCCGCACACAGCATACAGTATATAGACAAGTCCCCCGCACACAGCATACGGTATATAGACAAGTCCCCCACACACAGCATACGGTATATAGACAATTCCCCCACACACAGCATACAGTATATAGACAAGTCCCCCACACACAGCATACAGTATATAGACAAGTCCCCCACACACAGCATACAGTATATAGACAAGTCCCCCACACACAGCATACGGTATATAGACAAGTCCCCCACACACAGCATACAATATATAGACAAGTCCCCCACACAGCATACGGTAAATAGACAAGTCCCCCACACACAGCATACAGTATATAGATAAGTCCCCCACACACAGCATACGGTATATAGACAAGTCCCCCACACACAGCATACGGTATATAGACAAGTCCCCCACACACAGCTTACGGTATATAGACAAGTCCCCCCCATACGGTATATAGACAAGTCCCCCCCACACAGCATACGGTATATAGACAAGTCCCCCCCCCCACACAGCATACGGTATATAGACAAGTCCCCCCCACACAGCATACAGTATATAGACAAGTCCCCCTCACACAGCATACGGTATATAGACAAGTCCCCCACACACAGCATACGGTATATAGACAAGTCCCCCCCACACAGCATACGGTATATAGACAAGTCCCCCCCACACAGCATACAGTATATAGACAAGTCCCCCTCACACAGCATACGGTATATAGACAAGTCCCCCCCACACAGCATACGGTATATAGACAAGTCCCCCACACACAGCATACGGTATATAGACAAGTCCCCCACACACAGCATACGGTATATAGACAAGTCCCCCACACACAGCATACGGTATATAGACAAGTCCCCCACACACAGCATACGGTATATAGACAAGTCCCCCACACACAGCATACGGTATATAGACAAGTCCCCCACACACAGCATACGGTATATAGACAAGTCCCCCACACACAGCATACGGTATATAGACAAGTCCCCCACACACAGCATACGGTATATAGACAAGTCCCCCACACACAGCATACGGTATATAGACAAGTCTCCCACACACAGCATACGGTATATAGACAAGTCCCCCCCACACAGCATACAGTATATAGACAAGTCCCCCCCACACAGCATACGGTATATAGACAAGTCCCCCCCACACAGCATACGGTATATAGACAAGTCCCCCACATAGCATACGGTATATAGACAAGTCCCCCACATAGCATACGGTATATAGACAAGTCCCCCACACACAGCATACGGTATATAGACAAGTCTCCCACACACAGCATACGGTATATAGACAAGTCCCCCACACACAGCATACAGTATATAGACAAGTCTCCCACACACAGCATACGGTATATAGACAAGTCCCCCACACACAGCATACAGTATATAGACAAGTCCCCCTCACACAGCATACGGTATATAGACAAGTCCCCCCCACACAGCATACGGTATATAGACAAGTCCCCCACACACAGCATACGGTATATAGACAAGTCCCCCACACACAGCATACGGTATATAGACAAGTCCCCCACACACAGCATACGGTATATAGACAAGTCCCCCACACACAGCATACGGTATATAGACAAGTCCCCCACACACAGCATACGGTATATAGACAAGTCCCCCACACACAGCATACGGTATATAGACAAGTCCCCCACACACAGCATACGGTATATAGACAAGTCCCCCACACACAGCATACGGTATATAGACAAGTCCCCCACACACAGCATACGGTATATAGACAAGTCTCCCACACACAGCATACGGTATATAGACAAGTCCCCCCCACACAGCATACGGTATATAGACAAGTCCCCCCCACACAGCATACGGTATATAGACAAGTCCCCCCCACACAGCATACGGTATATAGACAAGTCCCCCACATAGCATACGGTATATAGACAAGTCCCCCACATAGCATACCGTATATAGACAAGTCCCCCACACACAGCATACGGTATATAGACAAGTCTCCCACACACAGCATACGGTATATAGACAAGTCCCCCACACACAGCATACAGTATATAGACAAGTCCCCCACACACAGCATACGGTATATAGACAAGTCCCCCCCACACATCATACGGTATATAGACAAGTCCCCCCCACACAGCATACGGTATATAGACAAGTCCCCCACACACAGCATACGGTATATAGACAAGTCCCCCACACACAGCATACGGTATATAGACAAGTCCCCCCCACACAGCATACGGTATATAGACAAGTCCCCCACACACAGCATACGGTATATAGACAAGTCCCCCACACACAGCATACTGTGTATAGACAAGTCCCCCACACACAGCATACAGTATATAGACAAGTCCCCCACACACAGCATACGGTACATAGACAAGTCCCCCACACACAGCATACGGTATATAGACAAGTCCCCCACACACAGCATACGGTATATAGACAAGTCTCCCACACACAGCATACGGTATATAGACAAGTCCCCCACACACAGCATACGGTATATAGACAAGTCTCCCACACACAGCATACGGTATATAGACAAGTCCCCCACACACAGCATACGGTATATAGACAAGTCCCCCCCACACAGCATACGGTATATAGACAAGTACCCCCCACACAGCATACGGTATATAGACAAGTCCCCCACATAGCATACGGTATATAGACAAGTCCCCCACATAGCATACGGTATATAGACAAGTCCCCCACACACAGCATACGGTATATAGACAAGTCCCCCACATAGCATACGGTATATAGACAAGTCCCCCACACACAGCATACGGTATATAGACAAGTCTCCCACACACAGCATACGGTATATAGACAAGTCCCCCATACACAGCATACAGTATATAGACAAGTCCCCCCCACACAGCATACGGTATATAGACAAGTCCCCCCCACACATCATACGGTATATAGACAAGTCCCCCCCACACAGCATACGGTATATAGACAAGTCCCCCACACACAGCATACGGTATATAGACAAGTCCCCCCAACACAGCATACGGTATATAGACAAGTCCCCCACACACAGCATACAGTATATAAACAAGTCCCCCACACACAGCATACTGTGTATAGACAAGTCCCCCACACACAGCATACAGTATATAGACAAGTCCCCCACACACAGCATACGGTATATAGACAAGTCCCCCCACACAGCATACGGTATATAGACAAGTCCCCCCCACACACAGCATACGGTATATAGACAAGTCTCCCACACACAGCATACGGTATATATTCAAGTCCCCCACACAGCATACGGTATATAGACAAGTCCCCCCCACACAGCATAGGGTATATAGACAAGTCCACCACACACAGCATACGGTATACAGACAAGTCCCCCCCCACACAGCATAGGGTATATAGACAAGTCCACCACACACAGCATACGGTATACAGACAAGTCCCCCCCACACACAGCATACGGTATACAGACAAGTCCCCCACACACAGCATACGGTATATAGACAAGTCCCCCCCACACAGCATACAGTATATAGACAAGTCCCCCCCACACAGCATACAGTATATAGACAAGTCCCCCCCACACAGCATACGGTATATAGACAAGTCCCCCCCACACAGCATACGGTATATAGACAAGTCCCCCCCACACACAGCATACAGTATACAGACAAGTCCCCCACACACAGCATACGGTATATAGACAAGTCCCCCCCACACAGCATACAGTATATAGACAAGTCCCCCCCACACAGCATACGGTATATAGACAAGTCCCCCCCACACAGCATACAGTATATAGACAAGTCCCCCCCACACAGCATACAGTATATAGACAAGTCCCCCCCACACAGCATACGGTATATAGACAAGTCCCCCCCCACACACAGCATACAGTATACAGACAAGTCCCCCACACACAGCATACGGTATATAGACAAGTCCCCCCCACACAGCATACGGTATATAGACAAGTCCCCCCCACACAGCATACGGTATATAGACAAGTCCCCCCCACACAGCATACAGTATATAGACAAGTCCCCCCCACACAGCATACGGTATATAGACAAGTCCCCCACACACAGCATACGGTATATAGACAAGTCCCCCACACACAGCATACGGTATATAGACAAGTCCCCCACACACAGCATACGGTATATAGACAAGTCCCCCCCACACAGCATACAGTATATAGACAAGTCCCCCCACACAGCATACAGTATATTGACAAGTCCCCCCACACAGCATACGGTATATAGACAAGTCCCCCCCACACACAACATACGGTATATAGACAAGTCCCCCACACACAGCATACGGTATATAGACAAGTCCCCCCACACAGCATACGGTATATAGATAAGTGCCCCCCACACACAGCATACAGTATATAGACAAGTCCCCCCCACACAGCATACGGTATATAGGCAAGTCCCCCACGACACAGCATACAGTATATAGACAAGTCCCCCACGACACAGCATACAGTATATAGACAAGTCCCCCACGACACAGCATACGGTATATAGACAAGTCCCCCACGACACAGCATACGGTATATAGACAAGTCCCCCCCACACAGCATACGGTATATAGACAAGTCCCCCACACACAGCATACAGTATATAGACAAGTCCCCCACCACACAGCATACGGTATATAGACAAGTCCCCCGCACACAGCATACAGTATATAGACAAGTCCCCCGCACACAGCATACAGTATATAGACAAGTCCCCCACACACAGCATACAATATATAGACAAGTCCCCCACACACAGCATACGGTATATAGACAAGTCCCCCACACACAGCACACGGTATATAGACAAGTCCCCCACACACAGCATACGGTATATAGACAAGTCCCCCACACACAGCATACAATATATAGACAAGTCCCCCACACACAGCATACGGTATATAGACAAGTCCCCCACACACAGCACACGGTATATAGACAAGTCCCCCCACACAGCACACGGTATATAGACAAGTCCCCCCACACAGCATACGGTAAATAGACAAGTCCCCCACACACAGCATACAGTATATAGACAAGTCCCCCACACACAGCATACGGTATATAGACAAGTCCCCCACACACAGCATACGGTATATAGACAAGTCCCCCCACACACAGCATACGGTATATAGACAAGTCCCCCACACACAGCATACGGTATATAGACAAGTCCCCCACACACAGCATGCGGTATATAGACAAGTCCCCCACACACAGCATACAATATATAGACAAGTCCCCCACACAGCATACAGTATATAGACAAGTCCCCCACACACAGCATACGGTATATAGACAAGTCCCCCACACACAGCATACAATATATAGACAAGTCCCCCACACACAGCATACAGTATATAGACAAGTCCCCCACACACAGCATACGGTATATAGACAAGTCCCCCCCACAGCATACAGTATATAGACAAGTCCCCCACACACAGCATACAGTATATAGACAAGTCCCCCACACACAGCATACAGTATATAGACAAGTCCCCCACACACAGCATAAGGTATATAGACAAGTCCCCCACACACATCATACGGTATATAGACAAGTCCCCCCCACACAGCATACGGTATATAGACAAGTCCCCCCCACACAGCATACAGTATATAGACAAGTCCCCCCCACACAGCATACAGTATATAGACAAGTCCCCCACGACACAGCATACAGTATATAGACAAGTCCCCCACGACACAGCATACAGTATATAGACAAGTCCCCCACGACACAGCATACAGTATATAGACAAGTCCCCCACGACACAGCATACGGTATATAGACAAGTCCCCCCCACACAGCATACGGTATATAGACAAGTCCCCCACACACAGCATACAGTATATAGACAAGTCCCCCACCACACAGCATACGGTATATAGACAAGTCCCCCGCACACAGCATACAGTATATAGACAAGTCCCCCGCACACAGCATACAGTATATAGACAAGTCCCCCACACACAGCATACAATATATAGACAAGTCCCCCACACACAGCATACGGTATATAGACAAGTCCCCCACACACAGCACACGGTATATAGACAAGTCCCCCACACACAGCATACGGTATATAGACAAGTCCCCCACACACAGCATACAATATATAGACAAGTCCCCCACACACAGCATACGGTATATAGACAAGTCCCCCACACACAGCACACGGTATATAGACAAGTCCCCCCACACAGCACACGGTATATAGACAAGTCCCCCCACACAGCATACGGTAAATAGACAAGTCCCCCACACACAGCATACAGTATATAGACAAGTCCCCCACACACAGCATACGGTATATAGACAAGTCCCCCACACACAGCATACGGTATATAGACAAGTCCCCCCACACACAGCATACGGTATATAGACAAGTCCCCCACACACAGCATACGGTATATAGACAAGTCCCCCACACACAGCATGCGGTATATAGACAAGTCCCCCACACACAGCATACAATATATAGACAAGTCCCCCACACAGCATACAGTATATAGACAAGTCCCCCACACACAGCATACGGTATATAGACAAGTCCCCCACACACAGCATACAATATATAGACAAGTCCCCCACACACAGCATACAGTATATAGACAAGTCCCCCACACACAGCATACGGTATATAGACAAGTCCCCCCCACAGCATACAGTATATAGACAAGTCCCCCACACACAGCATACAGTATATAGACAAGTCCCCCACACACAGCATACAGTATATAGACAAGTCCCCCACACACAGCATACAGTATATAGACAAGTCCCCCACACACAGCATAAGGTATATAGACAAGTCCCCCACACACAGCATACGGTATATAGACAAGTCCCCCACACAGCATACAGTATATAGACAAGTCCCCCACACACAGCATACGGTATATAGACAAGTCCCCCCCACACAGCATACGGTATATAGACAAGTCCCCCACACACATCATACAGTATATAGACAAGTCCCCCACACACAGCATACAGTATATAGACAAGTCCCCCACACACAGCATACAGTATATACACAAGTCCCCCCCACACAGCATACGGTATATAGACAAGTCCCCCACACACAGCATACAGTATATAGACAAGTCCCCCCCACACAGCATACGGTATATAGACAAGTCCCCCACACACATCATACGGTATATAGACAAGTCCCCCACACACAGCATACGGTATATAGACAAGTCCCCCACACACAGCATACGGTATATAGACAAGTCCCCCACACACAGCATACAGTATATAGACAAGTCCCCCACACACAGCATACGGTATATAGACAAGTCCCCCACACACAGCATACAGTATATAGACTAGTCCCCCACACACACAGCATACAGTATATACACAAGTCCCCCCCACACAGCATACGGTATATAGACAAGTCCCCCACACACAGCATACAGTATATAGACAAGTCCCCCCCACACAGCATACGGTATATAGACAAGTCCCCCACACACAGCATACAGTATATAGACAAGTCCCCCCCACACAGCATACCGTATATAGACAAGTCCCCCCACACAGCATACAGTATATAGACAGGTCCCCCCACACAGCATACGGTATATAGACAAGTCCCCCCCACACACAACATACGGTATATAGACAAGTCCCCCACACACAGCATACGGTATATAGACAAGTCCCCCCACACAGCATACGGTATATAGACAAGTGCCCCCCACACACAGCATACAGTATATAGACAAGTCCCCCCCACACAGCATACGGTATATAGACAAGTCCCCCACGACACAGCATACAGTATATAGACAAGTCCCCCCGACACAGCATACAGTATATAGACAAGTCCCCCACGACACAGCATACGGTATATAGACAAGTCCCCCCCACACAGCATACGGTATATAGACAAGTCCCCTACACACAGCATATGGTATATAGACAAGTCCCCCATACACAGCATACAGTATATAGACAAGTCCCCCACGACACAGCATACGGTATATAGACAAGTCCCCCACACACAGCATACAGTATATAGACTAGTCCCCCACACACACAGCATACAGTATATACACAAGTCCCCCCCACACAGCATACGGTATATAGACAAGTCCCCCACACACAGCATACAGTATATAGACAAGTCCCCCCCACACAGCATACGGTATATAGACAAGTCCCCCACACACAGCATACAGTATATAGACATGTCCCCCACACACAGCTTACGGTATATAGACAAGTCCCCCCCATACGGTATATAGACAAGTCCCCCCCACACAGCATACGGTATATAGACAAGTCCCCACCCCACACAGCATACGGTATATAGACAAGTCCCCCCCACACAGCATACAGTATATAGACAAGTCCCCCACACACAGCATACAGTATATAGACAAGTCCCCCACACACAGCATACGGTATATAGACAAGTCCCCCACACACAGCATACGGTATATAGACAAGTCCCCCCACACACAGCATACGGTATATAGACAAGTCCCCCACACACAGCATACGGTATATAGACAAGTCCCCCACACACAGCATGCGGTATATAGACAAGTCCCCCACACACAGCATACAATATATAGACAAGTCCCCCACACAGCATACAGTATATAGACAAGTCCCCCACACACAGCATACGGTATATAGACAAGTCCCCCACACACAGCATACAGTATATAGACAAGTCCCCCACACACAGCATACAGTATATAGACAAGTCCCCCACACACAGCATAAGGTATATAGACAAGTCCCCCACACACAGCATACGGTATATAGACAAGTCCCCCACACAGCATACAGTATATAGACAAGTCCCCCACACACAGCATACGGTATATAGACAAGTCCCCCCCACAGAGCATACGGTATATAGACAAGTCCCCCACACACAGCATACAGTATATAGACAAGTCCCCCACACACAGCATACAGTATATACACAAGTCCCCCCCACACAGCATACGGTATATAGACAAGTCCCCCACACACAGCATACAGTATATAGACAAGTCCCCCCCACACAGCATACAGTATATAGACAAGTCTCCCACACACATCATACAGTATATAGACAAGTCCCCCACACACAGCATACAGTATATAGACAAGTCCCCCGCACACAGCATACAGTATATAGACAAGTCCCCCACACACAGCATACAATATATAGACAAGTCCCCCACACACAGCATACGGTATATAGACAAGTCCCCCACACACAGCACACGGTATATAGACAAGTCCCCCACACACAGCATACGGTATATAGACAAGTCCCCCACACACAGCATACAATATATAGACAAGTCCCCCACACACAGCATACGGTATATAGACAAGTCCCCCACACACAGCACACGGTATATAGACAAGTCCCCCCACACAGCACACGGTATATAGACAAGTCCCCCCACACAGCATACGGTAAATAGACAAGTCCCCCACACACAGCATACAGTATATAGACAAGTCCCCCACACACAGCATACGGTATATAGACAAGTCCCCCACACACAGCATACGGTATATAGACAAGTCCCCCCACACACAGCATACGGTATATAGACAAGTCCCCCACACACAGCATACGGTATATAGACAAGTCCCCCACACACAGCATGCGGTATATAGACAAGTCCCCCACACACAGCATACAATATATAGACAAGTCCCCCACACAGCATACAGTATATAGACAAGTCCCCCACACACAGCATACGGTATATAGACAAGTCCCCCACACACAGCATACAATATATAGACAAGTCCCCCACACACAGCATACAGTATATAGACAAGTCCCCCACACACAGCATACGGTATATAGACAAGTCCCCCCCACAGCATACAGTATATAGACAAGTCCCCCACACACAGCATACAGTATATAGACAAGTCCCCCACACACAGCATATAGTATATAGACAAGTCCCCCACACACAGCATACAGTATATAGACAAGTCCCCCACACACAGCATAAGGTATATAGACAAGTCCCCCACACACAGCATACGGTATATAGACAAGTCCCCCACACAGCATACAGTATATAGACAAGTCCCCCACACACAGCATACGGTATATAGACAAGTCCCCCCCACACAGCATACGGTATATAGACAAGTCCCCCACACACATCATACAGTATATAGACAAGTCCCCCACACACAGCATACAGTATATAGACAAGTCCCCCACACACAGCATACAGTATATACACAAGTCCCCCCCACACAGCATACGGTATATAGACAAGTCCCCCACACACAGCATACAGTATATAGACAAGTCCCCCCCACACAGCATACGGTATATAGACAAGTCCCCCACACACATCATACAGTATATAGACAAGTCCCCCACACACAGCATACGGTATATAGACAAGTCCCCCACACACAGCATACGGTATATAGACAAGTCCCCCACACACAGCATACAGTATATAGACAAGTCCCCCACACACAGCATACGGTATATAGACAAGTCCCCCACACACAGCATACAGTATATAGACTAGTCCCCCACACACACAGCATACAGTATATACACAAGTCCCCCCCACACAGCATACGGTATATAGACAAGTCCCCCACACACAGCATACAGTATATAGACAAGTCCCCCCCACACAGCATACGGTATATAGACAAGTCCCCCACACACAGCATACAGTATATAGACAAGTCCCCCCCACACAGCATACCGTATATAGACAAGTCCCCCCACACAGCATACAGTATATAGACAAGTCCCCCCACACAGCATACGGTATATAGACAAGTCCCCCCCACACACAACATACGGTATATAGACAAGTCCCCCACACACAGCATACGGTATATAGACAAGTCCCCCCACACAGCATACGGTATATAGACAAGTGCCCCCCACACACAGCATACAGTATATAGACAAGTCCCCCCCACACAGCATACGGTATATAGACAAGTCCCCCACGACACAGCATACAGTATATAGACAAGTCCCCCCGACACAGCATACAGTATATAGACAAGTCCCCCACGACACAGCATACGGTATATAGACAAGTCCCCCCCACACAGCATACGGTATATAGACAAGTCCCCTACACACAGCATATGGTATATAGACAAGTCCCCCATACACAGCATACAGTATATAGACAAGTCCCCCACGACACAGCATACGGTATATAGACAAGTCCCCCACACACAGCATACAGTATATAGACTAGTCCCCCACACACACAGCATACAGTATATACACAAGTCCCCCCCACACAGCATACGGTATATAGACAAGTCCCCCACACACAGCATACAGTATATAGACAAGTCCCCCCCACACAGCATACGGTATATAGACAAGTCCCCCACACACAGCATACAGTATATAGACATGTCCCCCACACACAGCTTACGGTATATAGACAAGTCCCCCCCATACGGTATATAGACAAGTCCCCCCCACACAGCATACGGTATATAGACAAGTCCCCACCCCACACAGCATACGGTATATAGACAAGTCCCCCCCACACAGCATACAGTATATAGACAAGTCCCCCACACACAGCATACAGTATATAGACAAGTCCCCCACACACAGCATACGGTATATAGACAAGTCCCCCACACACAGCATACGGTATATAGACAAGTCCCCCCACACACAGCATACGGTATATAGACAAGTCCCCCACACACAGCATACGGTATATAGACAAGTCCCCCACACACAGCATGCGGTATATAGACAAGTCCCCCACACACAGCATACAATATATAGACAAGTCCCCCACACAGCATACAGTATATAGACAAGTCCCCCACACACAGCATACGGTATATAGACAAGTCCCCCACACACAGCATACAGTATATAGACAAGTCCCCCACACACAGCATACAGTATATAGACAAGTCCCCCACACACAGCATAAGGTATATAGACAAGTCCCCCACACACAGCATACGGTATATAGACAAGTCCCCCACACAGCATACAGTATATAGACAAGTCCCCCACACACAGCATACGGTATATAGACAAGTCCCCCCCACAGAGCATACGGTATATAGACAAGTCCCCCACACACAGCATACAGTATATAGACAAGTCCCCCACACACAGCATACAGTATATACACAAGTCCCCCCCACACAGCATACGGTATATAGACAAGTCCCCCACACACAGCATACAGTATATAGACAAGTCCCCCCCACACAGCATACAGTATATAGACAAGTCTCCCACACACATCATACAGTATATAGACAAGTCCCCCACACACAGCATACAGTATATAGACAAGTCCCCCACACACAGCATACGGTATATAGACAAGTCCCCCACACACAGCATACAGTATATAGACAAGTCCCCCACACACAGCATACGGTATATAGACAAGTCCCCCACACACAGCATACAGTATATAGACAAGTCCCCCACACACAGCATACGGTATATAGACAAGTCCCCCACACACAGCATACGCTATATAGACAAGTCCCCCACACACAGCATACGGTATATACACAAGTCCCCCCCACACAGCATACGGTATATAGACAAGTCCCCCACACACAGCATACAGTATATAGACAAGTCCCCCCCACACAGCATACGGTATATAGACAAGTCCCCCACACACAGCATACAGTATATAGACAAGTCCCCCCACACAGCATACAGTATATAGACAAGTCCCCCCACACAGCATACGGTATATAGACAAGTCCCCCCCACACACAACATACGGTATATAGACAAGTCCCCCACACACAGCATACGGTATATAGACAAGTCCCCCCACACAGCATACGGTATATAGACAAGTGCCCCCCACACACAGCATACAGTATATAGACAAGTCCCCCCCACACAGCATACGGTATATAGACAAGTCCCCCACACACAGCATACAATATATAGACAAGTCCCCCACACAGCATACAGTATATAGACAAGTCCCCCACACACAGCATACGGTATATAGACAAGTCCCCCACACACAGCATACGGTATATAGACAAGTCCCCCACACACAGCATACGGTATATAGACAAGTCCCCCACACACAGCATACGGTATATAGACAAGTCCCCCACACACAGCATAAGGTATATAGACAAGTCCCCCACACACAGCATACGGTATATAGACAAGTCCCCCACACAGCATACAGTATATAGACAAGTCCCCCACACACAGCATACGGTATATAGACAAGTCCCCCCCACACAGCATACGGTATATAGGCAAGTCCCCCACACACATCATACGGTATATAGACAAGTCCCCCACACACAGCATACAGTATATAGACAAGTCCTCCACACACAGCATACAGTATATACACAAGTCCCCCCCACACAGCATACGGTATATAGACAAGTCCCCCACACACAGCATACAGTATATAGACAAGTCCCCCCCACACAGCATACAGTATATAGACAAGTCCCCCACACACATCATACAGTATATAGACAAGTCCCCCACACACAGCATACAGTATATAGACAAGTCCCCCACACACAGCATACGGTATATAGACAAGTCCCCCACACACAGCATACAGTATATAGACAAGTCCCCCACACACAGCATACGGTATATAGACAAGTCCCCCACACACAGCATACAGTATATAGACTAGTCCCCCACACACACAGCATACAGTATATACACAAGTCCCCCCCACACAGCATACGGTATATAGACAAGTCCCCCACACACAGCATACAGTATATAGACAAGTCCCCCCCACACAGCACACGGTATATAGACAAGTCCCCCCACACAGCATACGGTAAATAGACAAGTCCCCCACACACAGCATACGGTATATAGACAAGTCCCCCACACACAGCATACGGTATATAGACAAGTCCCCCACACACAGCATACGGTATATAGACAAGTCCCCCCACACACAGCATACGGTATATAGACAAGTCCCCCACACACAGCATACGGTATATAGACAAGTCCCCCACACACAGCATGCGGTATATAGACAAGTCCCCCACACACAGCATACAATATATAGACAAGTCCCCCACACAGCATACAGTATATAGACAAGTCCCCCACACACAGCATACGGTATATAGACAAGTCCCCCACACACAGCATACGGTATATAGACAAGTCCCCCACACACAGCATACGGTATATAGACAAGTCCCCCACACACAGCATACGGTATATAGACAAGTCCCCCACACACAGCATACGGTATATAGACAAGTCCCCCACACACAGCATACGGTATATAGACAAGTCCCCCACACACAGCATACGGTATATAGACAAGTCCCCCACACACAGCATACGGTATATAGACAAGTCCCCCACACACAGCATACGGTATATAGACAAGTCCCCCACACACAGCATACGGTATATAGACAAGTCCCCCACACACAGCATACGGTATATAGACAAGTCCCCCACACACAGCATACGGTATATAGACAAGTCCCCCACACACAGCATACGGTATATAGACAAGTCCCCCACACACAGCATACGGTATATAGACAAGTCTCCCACACACAGCATACGGTATATAGACAAGTCCCCCACACACAGCATACGGTATATAGACAAGTCCCCCCCACACAGCATACGGTATATAGACAAGTCCCCCCCACACAGCATACGGTATATAGACAAGTCCCCCACATAGCATACTGTATATAGACAAGTCCCCCACACACAGCATACGGTATATAGACAAGTCTCCCACACACAGCATACAGTATATAGACAAGTCCCCCATACACAGCATACAGTATATAGACAAGTCCCCCATACACAGCATACAGTATATAGAGAAGTCCCCCACACACAGCATACGGTATATAAACAAGTCCCCCCCACACATCATACGGTATATAGACAAGTCCCCCCCACACAGCATACGGTATATAGACAAGTCCCCCACACACAGCATACGGTATATAGACAAGTCCCCCCAACACAGCATACGGTATATAGACAAGTCCCCCACACACAGCATACAGTATATAGACAAGTCCCCCACACACAGCATACTGTGTATAGACAAGTCCCCCACACACAGCATACAGTATATAGACAAGTCCCCCACACGCAGCATACGGTATATACACAAGTCCCCCACACACAGCATACGGAATATAGACAAGTCCCCCACACACAGCATACAGTATATAGACAAGTCCCCCACACACAGCATACGGTATATAGACAAGTCCCCCACACACAGCATACGGTATATAGACAAGTCCCCCACACACAGCATACGGTATATAGACAAGTCCCCCACACACAGCATACGGTATATAGACAAGTCCCCCCCACACAGCATACGGTATATAGACAAGTCCCCCACACACAGCATACGGTATATAGACAAGTCCCCCACACACAGCATACAATATATAGACAAGTCCCCCACACACAGCATACGGTATATAGACAAGTCCCCCACACACAGCACACGGTATATAGACAAGTCCCCCCACACAGCACACGGTAAATAGACAAGTCCCCCACACACAGCATACAGTATATAGACAAGTCCCCCACACACAGCATACGGTATATAGACAAGTCCCCCACACACAGCATACGGTATATAGACAAGTCCCCCCACACACAGCATACGGTATATAGACAAGTCCCCCACACACAGCATGCGGTATATAGACAAGTCCCCCACACACAGCATACAATATATAGACAAGTCCCCCACACAGCATACAGTATATAGACAAGTCCCCCACACACAGCATACGGTATATAGACAAGTCCCCCACACACAGCATACAATATATAGACAAGTCCCCCACACACAGCATACAATATATAGACAAGTCCCCCACACAGCATACAGTATATAGACAAGTCCCCCACACACAGCATACAGTATATAGACAAGTCCCCCACACACAGCATACAGTATATAGACAAGTCCCCCACACACAGCATACAGTATATAGACAAGTCCCCCACACACAGCATAAGGTATATAGACAAGTCCCCCACACACAGCATACGGTATATAGACAAGTCCCCCACACAGCATACAGTATATAGACAAGTCCCCCCCACACAGCATACGGTATATAGACAAGTCCCCCACACACATCATACAGTATATAGACAAGTCCCCCACACACAGCATACGGTATATAGACAAGTCCCCCACACACAGCATACGGTATATAGACAAGTCCCCCCACACACAGCATACGGTATATAGACAAGTCCCCCACACACAGCATACGGTATATAGACAAGTCCCCCACACACAGCATGCGGTATATAGACAAGTCCCCCACACACAGCATACAATATATAGACAAGTCCCCCACACAGCATACAGTATATAGACAAGTCCCCCACACACAGCATACGGTATATAGACAAGTCCCCCACACACAGCATACGGTATATAGACAAGTCCCCCACACACAGCATACGGTATATAGACAAGTCCCCCACACACAGCATACGGTATATAGACAAGTCCCCCACACACAGCATACAATATATAGACAAGTCCCCCACACAGCATACAGTATATAGACAAGTCCCCCACACACAGCATAAGGTATATAGACAAGTCCCCCACACACAGCATACGGTATATAGACAAGTCCCCCACACAGCATACAGTATATAGACAAGTCCCCCACACACAGCATACGGTATATAGACAAGTCCCCCCCACACAGCATACGGTATATAGACAAGTCCCCCACACACATCATACGGTATATAGACAAGTCCCCCACACACAGCATACAGTATATAGACAAGTCCCCCACACACAGCATACAGTATATACACAAGTCCCCCCCACATAGCATACGGTATATAGACAAGTCCCCCACACACAGCATACAGTATATAGACAAGTCCCCCCCACACAGCATACAGTATATAGACAAGTCCCCCACACACATCATACAGTATATAGACAAGTCCCCCACACACAGCATACAGTATATAGACAAGTCCCCCACACACAGCATACGGTATATAGACAAGTCCCCCACACACAGCATACAGTATATAGACAAGTCCCCCACACACAGCATACGGTATATAGACAAGTCCCCCACACACAGCATACAGTATATAGACTAGTCCCCCACACACAGCATACGGTATATAGACAAGTCCCCCACACACAGCATACGGTATATAGACAAGTCCCCCACACACAGCATACGGTATATAGACAAGTCCCCCACACACAGCATACGGTATATAGACAAGTCCCCCCCACACAGCATACGGTATATAGACAAGTCCCCCACACACAGCATACGGTATATAGACAAGTCCCCCACACACAGCATACAATATATAGACAAGTCCCCCACACACAGCATACGGTATATAGACAAGTCCCCCACACACAGCACACGGTATATAGACAAGTCCCCCCACACAGCACACGGTAAATAGACAAGTCCCCCACACACAGCATACAGTATATAGACAAGTCCCCCACACACAGCATACGGTATATAGACAAGTCCCCCACACACAGCATACGGTATATAGACAAGTCCCCCCACACACAGCATACGGTATATAGACAAGTCCCCCACACACAGCATGCGGTATATAGACAAGTCCCCCACACACAGCATACAATATATAGACAAGTCCCCCACACAGCATACAGTATATAGACAAGTCCCCCACACACAGCATACGGTATATAGACAAGTCCCCCACACACAGCATACAATATATAGACAAGTCCCCCACACACAGCATACAATATATAGACAAGTCCCCCACACAGCATACAGTATATAGACAAGTCCCCCACACACAGCATACAGTATATAGACAAGTCCCCCACACACAGCATACAGTATATAGACAAGTCCCCCACACACAGCATAAGGTATATAGACAAGTCCCCCACACACAGCATACGGTATATAGACAAGTCCCCCACACAGCATACAGTATATAGACAAGTCCCCCACACACAGCATACGGTATATAGACAAGTCCCCCCCACACAGCATACGGTATATAGACAAGTCCCCCACACACATCATACAGTATATAGACAAGTCCCCCACACACAGCATACGGTATATAGACAAGTCCCCCACACACAGCATACGGTATATAGACAAGTCCCCCCACACACAGCATACGGTATATAGACAAGTCCCCCACACACAGCATACGGTATATAGACAAGTCCCCCACACACAGCATACAATATATAGACAAGTCCCCCACACAGCATACAGTATATAGACAAGTCCCCCACACACAGCATACGGTATATAGACAAGTCCCCCACACACAGCATACGGTATATAGACAAGTCCCCCACACACAGCATACGGTATATAGACAAGTCCCCCACACACAGCATACGGTATATAGACAAGTCCCCCACACACAGCATACAATATATAGACAAGTCCCCCACACAGCATACAGTATATAGACAAGTCCCCCACACACAGCATAAGGTATATAGACAAGTCCCCCACACACAGCATACGGTATATAGACAAGTCCCCCACACAGCATACAGTATATAGACAAGTCCCCCACACACAGCATACGGTATATAGACAAGTCCCCCCCACACAGCATACGGTATATAGACAAGTCCCCCACACACATCATACGGTATATAGACAAGTCCCCCACACACAGCATACAGTATATAGACAAGTCCCCCACACACAGCATACAGTATATACACAAGTCCCCCCCACACAGCATACGGTATATAGACAAGTCCCCCACACACAGCATACAGTATATAGACAAGTCCCCCCCACACAGCATACAGTATATAGACAAGTCCCCCACACACATCATACAGTATATAGACAAGTCCCCCACACACAGCATACGGTATATAGACAAGTCCCCCACACACAGCATACGGTATATAGACAAGTCCCCCACACACAGCATACAGTATATAGACAAGTCCCCCACACACAGCATACGGTATATAGACAAGTCCCCCACACACAGCATACAGTATATAGACTAGTCCCCCACACACACAGCATACAGTATATACACAAGTCCCCCCCACACAGCAGACGGTATATAGACAAGTCCCCCACACACAGCATACAGTATATAGACAAGTCCCCCGCACACAGCATACAGTATATAAACAAGTCCCCCACACACAGCATACAGTATATAGACAAGTCCCCCACACACAGCATACAATATGTAACATACCTGGCGGCGTCCTTGCATAGTGGTCCATTTCCCACTGTGCTGGAGCGCGCACTTGATCTCCTGTCCAGAATGTCTCTCTGGCTTCCCTCCATGCTGTCTGTTTGTGTCTGTCTCTGCTGCTTAAGGGCGGCACCCGATCACTTCCTGCTTTTTGTACCTGCTGTGGGTCACACCCCTTGTGCGTCCTCAGCCTATTGCTGTCTGACACTTGGTATATAGCTCAGCAGCTCCCTTCTATCCTGGCCTGAGCATAGTGTTTTCCTTCAGTGTGTGCTTGCACTCTGAAGGTGCCAGGTTCCGTCTTTGTTTCCTTGTCTGCCTTTCCTGGAGGCTGTATTTCCAGGCCTGTCTGAACTTAGTCCTGTATGTCTCCTGCTTTGCGGTGTTAGTTCCCGTGTCTGAACAAAGTCCTGTATGTCTCCTGCTTTGCGGTATTAGTTCCCGTGTCTGAACTAAGTCCTGTATGTCTCCTGCTTTTTGTATCAGTTTCCGTGTCTGAACTGAGTCCTGTATTTCTCCTGCTTTGCGGTATTAGTTCCCGTGTCTGAACTAAGTCCTGTATGTCTCCTGCTTTTTGTATCAGTTCCCGTGTCTGAACTGAGTCCTGTATGTCTCCTGCTTTTTGTATCAGTTCCCGTGTCTGAACTGAGTCCTGTATGTCTCCTGCTTTGCGGTATTAGTTCCCGTGTCTGAACTAAGTCCTGTATGTCTCCTGCTTTGCGGTATTAGTTCCCGTGTCTGAACTGAGTCCTTTCTGTGTTCTCTTGTCTGTCCTGTCTGAACACGCTCCTTGCCTGTTTGTTCCGCCTTCTAGTGGCCGATTTCCTAGACCCGCTCCTGTGTCTGGTCTGTCCTGTCTGAACACGCTCCTTGCCTGTTCGTTCCGCCTCTCTGGGGGCCGTATTCCCAGACCCGCTCCTGTATCCCTCTGCAGTGTCGGTCTCCTCCGTACACTCAGTTCCAGTCTGAACTTTCTCCTGTCCTTTACCTGTTTTGCCTCTATGTCCGTTCCCTTCCTTTTTCTGCAGAGTCTGAACTCGTACCTAACTCCTGCTTGTTGTCCCTGCAAGTACTGTGTGAGTATCTGGCTCTGTCTTTCCCTTCCTGTCTGTTCCGTGTGAACAGAGTCCTGTCCTGCCCTGCTTCTGCCCGCTGCTCCGGCAGTCCTGTCCTGCCCTGCTTCTGCCCGCTGCTCCGGCAGTCCTGTCCTGCCCTGCTTCTGCCCGCTGCTCCGGCAGTCCTGTCCTGCCCTGCTTCTGCCCGCTGCTCCGGCAGTCCTGTCCTGCCCTGCTTCTGCCCGCTGCTCCGGCAGTCCTGTCCTGCCCTGCTTCTGCCCGCTGCTCCGGCAGTCCTGTCCTGCCCTGCCTGTACCCCTCTGCCTGTAATGTTCCTGAGTCCCAGTGTGTACTGGGCCCTATCCCGCCTGTGTTCCTACCTGCTAGTGCCTCCCTGTCTGCACTCTAGCTGTGCTTGCCTTTACCCCCCTGCCTGCATACCTGCCTGCCTGCATACCAGTCGTGCCTGCCTATACCCTCCAGTCTGTGTACCAGCCTGTTCCTGTATTCCCCTGTGTGGGTCAACAGCCGTGTCCGGGGTCTGTCCTGGAGTAGCACCTGGTCCCTTTGCTCGGTTCCTCCTTGGTGCACTGGCGTCGTATGCCGTCGTGCGACCCTGGTCGGATCGGGTGAATACTTAGTCACGCCCCTCCAGGCATTCACTCTCCGGCACGGTCCAGTGGAATCACTACCAATCACACGCACACGCCGCTTAGCCCGGGCGTGTGCATAACACAATATATAGACAAGTCCCCCACACACAGCATACGGTATATAGACAAGTCCCCCACACACAGCACACGGTATATAGACAAGTCCCCCACAGACAGCATACAGTATATAGACAAGTCCCCCACACACAGCATACAGTATATAGACAAGTCCCCCACACACAGCATACGGTATATAGACAAGTCCCCCACACACAGCATACGGTATATAGACAAGTCCCCCCACACACAGCATATGGTATATAGACAAGTTCCCCACACACAGCATACGGTATATAGACAAGTCCCCCACACACAGCATGCGGTATATAGACAAGTCCCCCACACACAGCATACAATATATAGACAAGTCCCCCACACAGCATACAGTATATAGACAAGTCCCCCACACACAGCATACAATATATAGACAAGTCCCCCACACACAGCATACAATATATAGACAAGTCCCCCACACAGCATACAGTATATAGACAAGTCCCCCACACACAGCATAAGGTATATAGACAAGTCCCCCACACACAGCATACGGTATATAGACAAGTCCCCCACACAGCATACAGTATATAGACAAGTCCCCCCCACACAGCATACGGTATATAGACAAGTCCCCCCCCACACAGCATACGGTATATAGACAAGTCCCCCACACACAGCATACGGTATATAGACAAGCCCCCACACACAGCATACAATATATAGACAAGTCCCCCACACACAGCATACGGTATATAGACAAGTCCCCCACACACAGCACACGGTATATAGACAAGTCCCCCACAGACAGCATACGGTATATAGACAAGTCCCCCACACACAGCATACAATATATAGACAAGTCCCCCACACACAGCATACGGTATATAGACAAGTCCCCCACACACAGCACACGGTATATAGACAAGTCCCCCACACACAGCACACGGTATATAGACAAGTCCCCCCCACACAGCATACGGTATATAGACAAGTCCCCCCCACACAGCATACGGTATATAGACAAGTCCCCCACACACAGCATACGGTATATAGACAAGTCCCCCACACACAGCATACGGTATATAGACAAGTCCCCCCCACACAGCATACGGTATATAGACAAGTCCCCCACACACATCATACGGTATATAAACAAGTCCCCCACACACAGCATATGGTATATAGACAAGTCCCCCACACACAGCATACAGTATATACACAAGTCCCCCCCACACAGCATACGGTATATAGACAAGTCCCCCCCACACAGCATACGGTATATAGACAAGTCCCCCCCACACAGCATACAGTATATAGACAAGTCCCCCACACACAGCATACAGTATATAGACAAGTCCCCCACACACAGCATACGGTATATAGACAAGTCCCCCACACACAGCATACGGTATATAGACAAGTCCCCCCCACACAGCATACAGTATATAGACAAGTCCCCCCCACACAGCATACGGTATATAGACAAGTCCCCCACACACAGCATACGGTATATAGACAAGTCCCCCCCACACAGCATACGGTATATAGACAAGTCCCCCCCACACAGCATACGGTATATAGACAAGTCCCCCCCACACAGCATACAGTATATAGACAAGTCCCCCACACACAGCATACGGTATATAGACAAGTCCCCCACACACAGCATATGGTATATAGACAAGTCCCCCCCACACAGCATACGGTATATAGACAAGTCCCCCTCACACAGCATACTGTATATAGACAAGTCCCCCACACACAGCATATGGTATATAGACAAGTCCCCCATACACAGCATACGGTATATAGACAAGTCCCCCACACACAGCATACAGTATATAGACTAGTCCCCCACACACACAGCATACAGTATATACACAAGTCCCCCCCACACAGCATACGGTATATAGACAAGTCCCCCACACACAGCATACGGTATATAGACAAGTCCCCCCCACACAGCATACGGTATATAGACAAGTCCCCCACACACAGCATACGGTATATAGACAAGTCCCCCACACACAGCTTACGGTATATAGACAAGTCCCCCCCATACGGTATATAGACAAGTCCCCCCCGCACAGCATACGGTATATAGACAAGTCCCCACCCCACACAGCATACGGTATATAGACAAGTCCCCCCCACACAGCATACAGTATATAGACAAGTCCCCCTCACACAGCACACGGTATATAGACAAGTCCCCCACACACAGCATACGGTATATAGACAAGTCCCCCCCACACAGCATACGGTATATAGACAAGTCCCCCCCACACAGCATACGGTATATAGACAAGTCCCCCCCACACAGCATACGGTATATAGACAAGTCCCCCACACACAGCATACGGTATATAGACAAGTCCCCCACACACAGCATACGGTATATAGACAAGTCCCCCACGCACAGCATACGGTATATAGACAAGTCCAACACGCACAGCATACGGTATATAGACAAGTCCCCCACGCATAGCATACGGTATATAGACAAGTCTCCCACGCACAGCATACGGTATATAGACAAGTCCCCCACACACAGCATACGGTATATAGACAAGTCCCCCCCACACAGCATACGGTATATAGACAAGTCCCCCCCACACAGCATACGGTATATAGACAAGTCCCCCACATAGCATACGGTATATAGACATGTCCCCCACACACAGCATACGGTATATAGACAAGTCTCCCACACACAGCATACGGTATATAGACAAGTCCCCCACACACAGCATACAGTATATAGACAAGTCCCCCACATACAGCATACGGTATATAGACAAGTCCCCCCCACACACACACAGCATACGGTATATAGACAAGTCAAACCACACACCCCCACACACACAGCATACGATGTATAGACAAGTGCATAGCTGTGCTAGGGTAGGAGTGGGAGGAGCCTTCCTTCTCTTGTCAGTGCTGGACCTGCAGTGGAGCCCACCGGGGAATTCCCCAGCAGGCCTGTCCGAGCCTGGTCACATGCTGACTAGAGTCTCAGACACCTCTCTGAGTAGCCCACTGATAGAAGTGGATGAGAATCTAGTCGGCATTTGACCTCAACTATTACATCATAACACCGGCTTTATCTTTTTAAAGCTTTGTAACCTTTACTCACTTTCTGAATCAGCCATAGATAAAACTCAATAAGGATGGGTTGCTGCTGTGTGCAATTTGCCAGCCAGCCCAGAACAGCGGTGACCTGAGCCGACAGCAGCGACTTGAGTAGACTGTGGTCACCTGAGCCAACAGCGGCATTTAAATTGCGCTATCGCCAGGAAATGGATGACAATGGCAGTCAGGGGAATGGTGAAGGCCGGCATGGCTGCCATCTTGGTACTCCTGTGAAGTTCATCCACAGTCTGGACTTAATCTTATAAACTGTATACTGCATTACTAGAGGATTACTGTATATAGAATAAGCAGTCAAGAGATCGCAGGTTCAAGTGCCCTAAGGGGACATAAAAAAAGAAAGTAAAAATGGAAAAAAAATAAAAAGTTTTATAAAGGAAAAAAAATAAACAAAAATGTTAAATCCCCCCTATTTTCCGAGGTAAAAAAAAAGAAATTAAAAAAGAAACATTTTATATTGTCGTGTCTGTAAAAGTCCGACCTATCAAAGCCCAAATTATTTAAACCGCACGTTAAATAGCGGAAAAATAAATGAAGAAGCCAGAATTGCCGTATTATGGTGTCACCAAACAGTAATAAATAACCCGGTATTGTGTCACCATTTTGTGAGACCCTGCATTTGTTCCATGTTTCTGCTGATGAATCTGTGCGAGGTTCGCTTTCTGCTCGCCGACCTGCGGGGGTTATTGATGCCATTCTCTGCTGTCTACAAACTTTTCATCTCTTTTTGATGCATTTTTTGGGAGGTAAAATTACCCAAAAAGAAAAAAAATTGGGTGTTTAGATCATCTTTGCTGTTGGGCATTTGCTGTAGGGGTTAATATATTTATGATTTGATAGATGGACTTTTTGTCAGTGTGTCAATACTAAATAAATAAATATATATATATAATCTTTTAGTCTTGCTTTGTATTGACAAATGGAGGTAGGAAATTTCAAAGGAATTTTTTTATATATATAAATTTCAATTTTAATCCTTTTCTATCACATTATTTTTTGGTCCCGTTGGGCAACTTGAATCAAAAATCCACAACTCATTGGAATTGCGACACTTAAATTCTGCGGATGTCGGGAAGGGGATAAAGAGAATAAAGTAACTTTGCAGAATGCTTCCGTTTTGTGTACACAGCTCCTGTGCTGACTTAGTGTTCTCTTTGGGTACACCACACACCCATTCTGTGTCCGGCCCCCACAGATCGCCATCTCCATATATATGAGGGGATTTCCTCATGTGACGACCCCTCTGCCGATGTATACAGATCACATGTGGCTTCACCTTCAGCTTTGATCTCCGCAGTCTTCAGTTCCGGATCCTCCAGGATGAGGGATAAATCTTTCTTGCTCTTCATTCCCCTCCGTGGCTGATACAGCAGCTCCACCGCGCCGACGTTCCCCTCATAGGGAGGAATCGCTCCGCAAAGACTGTTCTCAGCCACAGGACGATCCGCCGGATACAGGAGGAAAGTTCTCGTCTCTGCAATGAAGGATTATTCCACTTTTCTGCCATTTGTAAGATCTCTGCTTGTTGTCTGAGAATAAAATCATTCTTGTTAATATCCAGAACCTGAAAAAAATCTAATCCTGACAGCAGCGGAGCATTTATTACAATGGTATTCAGTCTAGACGATCCCCCTCCTGTCCTGACCGTTTGCTACAATGTATCAGTGCAGGGAAAATCTATCAGTTTGGACTTGGTTTCCCTTACAGAGGATTGTCCAGGCCAGACACCATTGTACCCAGTGGCGTCCCGCCAATGGCGGCAGGCCACGCGACTGCTATGGGGCCCGTGAGCTGGGGGGGCCCCATAGCAGTCGCCTGCACTGTGTACCCCCGCATCGGGTCCCCCTCCTGCACCCAGGTAAGAGGCGGGGCCCTGAGCAGGCGGGGGGCTTACTCACCATCGGGCATCCCGGCGCACTATGGGCCCCCCCGCCTGCTCAGGGCCCCGGCCGTCACAATAATTACCTCTTCCTGTGCCCTAGACACTAGAATGTATGGGATCCTTCCAGGTGTGATGTCATTTCCGGGAGCGTGTTCTAGTTCAGCACCAGACGCCAGAGTCTCATGCAGAGACAGAGCTGCCAGTGAAGCTGCAGGAGGAGGTCAGTATCCTAAGCTGAGAAACAGGAGATTGTTCTATTAATTGCTGGTCTGATGTCTTTTCTTCTTGTTGTTTTTGGGGTGAGGGGGCTTGATACTTGCGAGTGAGGGATTTGGGGGGGTTAATGCTGGAGGGCAGTCTGGTGGGGTTAATTAATGCTTGTGGAGATCTTAGGGGGCTCTGGGGAATAATGCAGGGATAATGCGTGCTTGTGGGGGCCCTAAGGGGATGCTACGGGGTTGTGAGGGCTCTGGGGGGGATGCTGCGGGCTTAGGGGGGCCCTAAGGGGGATTCTGCGGTCTTATGGGGGCTCTGGGGGGGATGCTGCGAGCTTGTGGGGGCTCTGGGGGGGTGAATGCTGTGGGCTTGTGGGGCCCTGGGGGGGATGCTGCGGGCTTGTGGGGCCCTGGGGGGATGCTGTGGGCTTGTGGGTGCTCTGGGGGGGATGCTGCGGGCTTGTGGGGCCCTGGGGGGGATGCTGTGGGCTTGTGGGGGCTCTGGGGCGGGAATGCTGTGGGCTTGTTGGGCCCTGGGGGGGATGCTGCGGGCTTGTGGGGCCCTGGGGGGATGCTGTGGGCTTGTGGGGCCCTGGGGGGATGCTGTGGGCTTGTGGGTGCTCTGGGGGGGATGCTGCGGGCTTGTGGGGCCCTGGGGGGATGCTGTGGGCTTGTGGGTGCTCTGGGGGGGATGCTGCGGGCTTGTGGGTGCTCTGGGGGGGGATGCTGCGGGCTTGTGGGTGCTCTGGGGGGATGCTGCGGGCTTGTGGAGGCTCTGGGGGGATGCTGCGAGCTTGTGGGGGCTCTGGGGGGGGATGCTGTGAGCTTGTGGGGGCTCTGGTGGGGGGATGCTGTGGGCTTGTGGGGGCCCTGGGGGGGATGCTGTGGGCTTGTGGGGGCCCTTGGGGGATACTGCGGGCTTGTGGGAGCTCTGGGGGGGTGTGCTGCAGGCTTGTGGGGGCCCCGGGGGGATGCAGCAGGCTTGTGGGGGCCCTGGGGGGGATGCATCGGGCTTGTGGGTGCTCTGGGGGGGATGCAGCGGGCTTGTGGGTGCTCTGGGGGGGATGCTGCCGGCTTGTGGGTGCTCTGGGGGGGGATGCTGCGGGCTTGTGGGGGCTCTGGGGGGGATGCTGCAGGCTTGTGGGGGGCTTGTGGGGCCTCTGTATGGGGTCCAGCCTGCATATGGCATTACATGGGGACCAGGCAGTATTCTCTATGGTGAATTATATGAGATCCAGTATTTTGTATGGAGCATTATATGGGGCTCATAATACTGTATGGAGGACTATGTTGTGCCCATAATATTGTATGGAGGACTTAGTGGTGCCATAACACTGTATGGAGGACTATACTGTCCGGTCTGCACTGTGCTCTGTGAGGATTCACCGGTTTCTGAGCTATTGTAGAATTTACAATAGATATCACTCATGAAATGTAAGAAGTCAGTGAAATTTTTGGCATTGTACTATATCTATATCTATAATTTCTCTGCTGTATCTGTGCATCATGAATGGTTGGATGTGTTAAAGGGGCCACTGAGACTCTTTCGCCCGGGGCCCACGAAAACCTGGAGGAGGGAGCATCATGTGACACTCCCTCTCCCATCATTCCTCCTCTGCGTCTGACGCAGCAGCATGATGACGCGCCACGCTGTGTCAGACAGTGGAGGTGGCAGCTGCTGAGGTGATCAGCTGCAGAGACTGAAGCAGCGGGGAACGAGGAGCGGTAAGTATGTATTTATTTATAAATCAGTGTGTACTGATAATACTGGAGGACTGGGGCTGCATTTTACCCTACGGGTGGGGGGGGCTGCATTTTACCCTATGGGGGGCTGCATTATACTGCGTACAGGACCATGGGGGAATGCATTATACTGAGTGGAGGACCATGGGGGAGTGCATTGTACTGTGTGGAGGACCATGGGGGAGTGCATTGTACTGTGTGGAGGACCATGGGGGAGTACATTGTACTGTGTGGAGGACCATGGGGGAGTGCATTGTACTGTGTGGAGGACCATGGGGGAGTGCATTGTACTGTGTGGAGGACCATGGAGGAGTGCATTGTGCTGTGTGGAGGACCACGTGGGAGTGCATTATACTGCGTGGAGGACCACGAGGGAGTGCATTATACTGCGTGGAGGACCACGAGGGAGTGCATTATACTGCGTGGAGGACCATGGGGAGTGTATTATACTGCGTGGAGGACCATGGCGAGTGCCTTATACTGTGTGGAGGACCATGGCGAGTGCATTATACTCTATGGAGTGTGGAGAGGTGTGGGGCAGTTGGGGGATCATACTGTGTTGGTGTCATCATACTTTACCCTGTGAGTTGAGGTGGGGTACAGTAGGGTCATTATACTGCGCATATGGAGGAATTCACCATGGGGGTATCATACCGTGTTTGGGGGGCACTTTTGTTGGCACCACACTTTATGGGCAATGAAAAAGGGATCTAGGACTTCAGCAGGAGGAAAATTACTATGTAAAGGCTGGAAGGTTGTGAGATCTGCTCTTCTGTGACCCCGACAATTATTTACATTTTTACATATTTTTGTTGGGGGGGGGGGGCCCAATCAGAACTTCTGCTATGGGGCCCCATGATTCCTATGTCCGCCCCTGATTGTACCAAATCCTCAGCTGTGCTGGTACTAAGGATATGGACACTCAGACATTTTGGGCTAAATATATACATACAAATATTTTTTCAATAACGTTTCATAAACAATTTGGCTTTTTTATTTCCTTTGCATTGCTAGTTGCAGATTGAGCTCACTGAGAATTTATCAGTGAGCTCATTCTGACCTTCTCTGTGCTGATTATGTTCACAGACCAGCATGAAAGTTGGGCTGATCTCTGATGCAGTCATAAATCATCGCAGAAATAAAAGAGCTGGAAACTCCACATCATAAGGAGCTCACTGACTGAATCTCAAGTTAACTCATTCTGCAGCCATCAATGTGCTGCTGGGAAACAAAAAGCTGGTAAAGGCCGAACAGAGCAAATGTTACATGAAGCAAAATAGTAAAAAGTATTTTTAGACCAATATACATGTATTTAAAGGGATTGTCCGGTGTGAAGCTGAAGGCTGCAGTCATCTGTGTGACTCTCTGTGACTGCAGACTTGTAATCCTCACATCATGTAGACTGCGCGCTGCCAGCATTATTCTCAGCCCAGAGATGGCAGAAGCCCCTGTATCATGTGTACAGGAATTGTGCCCCCTCTCCCCGAGGAGCAGCAGCGCCTCGTCCTCCAGATACATGAGGGTCCCATCGGGGAGATCCGCATGTGCCGGCCATGATGTCATCTCCATGGATACGGCATCAATGTGCAGAGCAGAAGACCCCTGTAAGGGAGAGCTCAGACGTGGGGGGATTGATGTGGATGTGAGGAGCAGATCCCCCCATATTCACAGATTATCGCACAATACATGTGGCCTTGCACAGGAAAAACTGAGGAAAGAAGAAATCAGATTTCTTACAATATAGAATAATGTCCTCCTGCCCTCGCTCATGTCCAGTATTATTTATCCCCTGACCTTTTGGGTGGGGAACCCCTCCTGAGCCCCCTCCATTATATAGGAGCCATATATCTGCTCCATTACTGGCAGAAGGTAAGGAGCCAATCACACTGCACGGCTTCTACTTCCTGTTCTAAGCCCCGCCCATCTGCCTTCCCTTGAGATCTCCATGACAACCCTTGTGTGACTACAGTGACAGGCCACGCCCCCGAGGATTCTGATCAGTGCGGATGTCTCCATATTGCTGAGGACTGTGAGCGGCTGATGGGCGGAGCCAGCAGCGATGTGAGGGGCGGAGCCAGCAGCGATATGAGGGGCGGAGCCAGCAGCGATATGAGGGGCGGAGCCAGCAGCGATATGAAGGGCGGAGCCAACAGCGACAAGAGGGGCGGAGCCAGCAGCGATGTGAGGGGCGGAGCCAGCAGCGATGTGAGGGGCGGAGCCAGCAGCGATATGAAGGGCGGAGCCAGCAGCGACATGAGGGGCGGAGCCAGCAGCGATATGAGGGGCGGAGCCAGCAGCGATATGAAGGGCGGAGCCAACAGCGACAAGAGGGGCGGAGCCAGCAGCGATGTGAGGGGCGGAGCCAGCAGCGATGTGAGGGGCGGAGCCAGCAGCGATGTGAGGGGCGGAGCCAGCAGCGATATGATTGGCGGAGCCAGCAGCGATGTGAGGGGCGGAGCCAGCAGCGATATGAGGGGCGGAGCCAGCAGCGATGTGAGGGGCGGAGCCAGCAGCGATATTATGGGCGGAGCCAGCAACGATATGAGGGGCGGAGCCAGCAGCGATATGAGGGGCGGAGCCAGCACTGACAGGAGCAGGTGTGTGTGCAGCCAGTTCCTCTGCTGTGGGTGTTGTGGTGTGTGAGCTTCGCCGTGTATATAATATCCACATATATATATATATATATATATATATATACACACAGTTGAAATCAGAAGTTTCCATACACTGTATAAATAGACACATCTGCAGGTTTTTCTCAATATCTGACATGAAATCAGAATAAACCTTTCCCATTTTAGGTCAATTAGGATTACCATCATTTTTAATATTTGCCAAATGCCAGAATAATGAGAGAGAGAGAATGTTTTAGGACATTTTTATTACTTACTGCTAAGTCAATAGTTTCCCTCTTTCCCTCTCCTCATTCATTGGGAGTGGGGCGCGGAGGATGCTGGGTGGGACGCGCGGGGTAACCCCCGCCCACAGCCCAGCATCCACCGCGGGGTCCGCGACACTAATGTCACGCCTCATTTGACGTGACATCAGCGGAAGAAAGAGCCGGCTGCAGCCGGGAGGTCACGTGATGCCTGTGAGTGGCGCTATCGCCAGTCCCTTCTACAGGAAATCAACCCCACATGATGCTGCCTCCCCCGTGTTTCACAGTTGGGATGGTGTTCTTAGGCTTCCAAGCTTCTCCTTTTTTCTTCTAAAAGTAACGATGGTCACTATGCCCAAAAAGTTCAATTTTAGTTTCATCAGACCACGGGACATGTCTCCAAAAATTAAGGTCTTTGTTCCTGTGTGCATTTGCAAACATTAATCTGGCTTTTTTATCTTTCTTTTGGAGTAATGGCTTCTTCCTGGCACAGTGGCCTTTCAGCCTATATTGATACAGTGCTCATTTCACTGGGGATATTGACACAATCTTATCAGCTTTCCCTATCATCTTCACAAGATCTTTTGCTTTTGTCCTTGATATGCACATATCGGACCAAAGCACGTTCATGTCTGGGACACAGAACCCGTCTCCTTCCTGAGCGGTATGATGGCTGGACATTCCCATCTTGTTTGTACTTGCATATAATTGTTTGTACAGATTAACGAGACACCTTCAGGTATCTTGAAATTGTACCCAAGGATGAGCCAGACTTGTGCAAGTCCACAATTCTCTTCCTGATATCTTGGTTGATTTCTTTAGACTTTCCCATGAAGCTACACAAAGAAGCAGTGTGTTTCAGGTGTGCATTAAAATACATCCACAGGTGTGTCTCTAATTAACTGAGATGTTGCCAAAAAAACTATCAGAAGTTTCCAAACACATGACATCATCATATGGGCAGTCCAGAATTGTTTAAAGGTATAGCAATATTAGTGTATGTAAACTTATGACTTTGCAGTAAGTAATAAAAATGCTTTAAAACATTCTCTCTCTCTCTTATTATTCTGGCATTTGGCAAATCTTAAAAATTATGGTAATCCTAATTGACCTAAAACGGGAAAGGTTTATTCTGATTTCATGTCAGATATTGAGAAAAACATGCAGATGTGTCTTTTTATTGTTATGATCTGCAACAAGTACTAAGGAAAGAAAGGAGAAAGCTATCCCTACAGTAAGACTAAGCTGAATCCCTACGATGTAGCGGCTGCCTGTTCCTAGCGAACAGACCCGCCTTGGTCCTCGGCTAGTCTGAACGAAGACCTATAGCATAAAGGAGAGGGGTCCCTAAAAGAACTTAGGACTGGAACAAAAATGGGACATCTCCTAAACAGAGAAGTTGTTACAGAACACAAAAAGATAAACTGACAAAAAGGTACTAGAGGTCCCAGAAGGACCAAGCGAACTGACAGAGAAAGGCACAGAAGCACCTGGCTAGAAAAGCAGTCAAACAACACTGAAGTCCAACACAGCCAAAAGGGCGGAGCTGGAATATAAAGGCAGATGGTCTTGTGACCGCAAAACACAAGATGGAAAAAACAAACAGGAGGGTTCTAACATTTATATAGTATATGTAAATTTCTGGTTTCAACTGTGTATACAGGTGACAGGAGCAGGTGTGTGTGCAGCCAGGTCCGCTCTTTTTGTGGCGCCGCAGCGGAGCGTGTTGTGGTGTGTGAGCTCTGCCGTGTATATAGTACAGAGGAGTATATATATATGTGTATGTATATATATATATATATATATATATATATATATATATATATATACATACACACACACGGGGCATGCAGGAGTTTTTAGTTTACCAGTTTGGGTCCATGCGGAGCAGCTATAGGATTCACTAGGAACATTTTGGGGAACAGACAACGTTTTTATAATTTTTATTCCATTTTTCTTTTGCGTGAGATTAATAAAAAAACAATTCTGCTGATGTTTTTTTATTTTTTTCCAGCATTCAATGGCAAAACCCCAGGAATGGTTCTTATATTTTTTCTTTCCAGCGTTTATCGTGCAGTATAGAGACAAAATGAACAAAAGCTACAATTTTGCCATTAATTATTACTATTTTATTCTTGATGCTGTTTTTCGTGCCGGATAAATCATGTGATCGTTGTACAGTTTGGGTTGTTGTTCTCTGCGATGTTAATCAGGTTTAGTTTTTTTGTTCTTGTTTTTTGGGGGTTTATTTTAATAAAATCTAGTTTTAATGTAAGAAAATAAATTATATTTGAGTTTTTACTTTGTATATTTCCAAATATTTTATTGAAACGGAGTAAAGGAAAGAAGGATGAACTAGTGGGAGAGCAACTGTAAAGGACCCCTGCCAGTCCCTAAAACTAAAGGGGCCTGTGACGACACAGCATTTAATCGTAATTATCCAGATGTAAATTCCATAGGCCCAGAATGATAGACTATTGCCTGAATTATTAACTATTGAATTTATGTGTTTCTTTCTTCGGTTGGTCAACGCACATGATCTTTTGTCATGAGTCTGAATGTTGACTCATCTTGTAGATTGAGGTGATATTTGTTCATTGATAAATGGTTATTTACCTCTTATATCAACTCTTCTGGTTTATTGTACTGTTATCTTTGCAATACAGGGACGCAGGCTCTTTGAACAATGGATGTTTGCTAAATATGTTGATTACCATTTTAGAAGTCCATGCAATTTGTTGACTTGCATTGTTTCGGAATTTATAGTTTATTCTTCAATGTTTGCAAGTCAACATTGGGGGATGAACTGTGGATGCTCCAGTAATGGGAATTAGTAACACCACCCCTTTCTCTTGACCTGTGGATGAAGTCTTGAAGAAGGACAGTTGTGAACTACATAAAGGAGTCTTTTTACAAAACCACTGCCAGGAACACTCTATGGGACAGCTCTACAGAACACCATGAATCCATTAAGAGGGACACAGATTTGGTTTCTACAGGATGCCAGCTTAAGGGACCACAGCCCTGGCTGGAGGAATACAGATCTGCTCCATTGACTACTATAGAACCCATGGATACATCTGGGAAAACCAGGTTGGGACCCACCAGTCACTTGGTCCCATGGAGATGTTTGGAGTAGCCAGGTTGGGACACTCCGGCCACCTGGAACTCGTGAATATGCTCGGAAAAAGCCAAGTCGGGACCTTCCGATCACCTAGTTCCATGGATATGTTCGGAGAAGCCAGGTTGGAACTTTCTGGTCTCCTGGCCACGTACCTCAATGGACTGTCAGCTTTCTAAGCTTGTTGTTACCTCCTCTTTGTGGGTGCTCTTTGGTGGGGGTGCCATTGGTGGGGGTAGTCAGCCCCAGAAGCCCCTCGGATTGGCAGCTGCTTTAATCCCAGCGAGTCAGCGGAAGGGTGAGACTCTGTAATTTGCACCATATTAGGTATTTGCTGGGACTGTTCGATATGTTTATTGTGTGTGTGGTGGCTCAATAAAATATTACCTCACTGTTTTACAATCATCCTGTGTTGTTGTTTATGTATCTTCTATCAGTGATGGATTATAATGAGTGTGATCTGCTCCACCATGAGGGGCCCGATCCTCCCGGGGGCCCACGTTCAAAGATCCCAGCACGGCTCAGGACGGATTCTTGTAGTGCTGATGTTTGATAAATAGGATAATAGAGCGCTCATAGAAAATAAATGTCTGACCTCTTCTTTCTGATGGGCATTTTAGAGCGAGGAGCTGCGCTCTGGACTCACCGCTGCACTCCCCATGCCATTGCGGTGGCCATCTTAATATCGATCTGTGCGGAGGAGACTGTGGGAGTCAGACGGAGGTGTCAAATGTACGGACCCTTTTAATCACAGGATGGAGGGTCACTGTGAATATTAATTCATGAACCACTGTGCATAGTGACTCGCCCCCAGGGCCGTGGGGCACTCGGAAGCCGGGCCTCTGGTTGCCGGGGGATATCACGGTGGCTGGCCCAGTCCGTGGCCCAGGGCGGTCACTCAAAGGGGGGGGGAATGCTTATAGGGAAAATTGTCGTGACGCCACCTGTGGATTCTGGTAAGAGGTTACCAGCGCTGCGACAGTCCACTGAGGCTGATGTTAGGGGCAGCTATGATGGGACGGCTCCCCACAGGTAGAGCAGGCCTCAGGGCAGTGTGGAGGTGTAGAAAGATGGTGGAAGCAGGAGGGAGATGGCAGGGCGGTTCCAGAGGAAGTACAGGCACACACACAAGGGTAAACTTCAATACCTTTACTGGTGGTGATGCAGGTACGGTCCAGGGCTTGTGGGGGCCCCGGGGGGATGCTGCGGGCTTGTGGGGGCCCTAAGGGGATGCTGCGGGCTTGTGGGGCCCTGGGGGGGATTCTGCGGGCTTGTGGGGCCCTGGAGGGGATGCTGTGGGCTTGTGGGTGCTCTGGGGGGGATGCTGCAGGCTTGTGGGGTCTATGGGGGGGATGCTGCAGGCATGTGGGGGCTCTGGGGGGGGTGATGCAGGCTTGAGGGGGGCCCTGGGGGGATGCAGCCGGCTTGTGGGGGCCCCGGGGAGGATGCAGCGGGCTTATGGGGCCTCTGTATGAGGTCCAGCCTGCATATGGCATTACATGGGGACCAGGCAGTATTCTCTATGGTGAATTATATGGGATCCAGTATTTTGTATGGAGCATTATATAGGGCTCATAATACTGTATGGAGGACTATGTGGTGCCATAACACTGTATGGAGGACTATACTGTCCGGTCTGCACTGTGCGCTGTGAGGATTCACCGGTTTCTGAGCTATTGTAGAATTTACAAAAGATATCACTCATGAAATGTAAGAAGTCAGTGAAATGTTTGGCATTGTACTATATCTATATCTATAATTTCTCTGCTGTATCTGTGTATCATGAATGGTTGGATGTGTTAAAGGGGCCACTGAGACTCTTTCGCCCGGGGCCCACGAAAACCTGGAGGAGGGAGCATCATGTGACACCCCCTCTCCCATCATTCCTCCTCTGCGTCTGACGCAGCGGCATGATGACGCGCCACACTGTGTCAGACAGTGGAGCTGGCAGCTGCTGAGGTGATCAGCTGCAGAGACTGAAGCAGCGGGGAACGAGGAGCGGTAAGTATGTATTTATTTTTAAATCAGTGTGTACTGATAATACTGGAGGACTGGGGCTGCATTTTACCCTACGGGTGGGGGGGGGGGGCTGCATTTTACCCTATGGGGGGCTGCATTATACTGCGTACAGGACCATGGGGGAATGCATTATACTGAGTGGAGAACCATGGCGAGTGTCTTAAGGCCCCGTCACACTAAGCGATGCAGCAGCGATCCCGACAACGATACGACCTGTCAGGGATCGTTGCTGCATCGCTAATACATCGCTGGCGAGCTGTCAAACAGGCAGGCTCACCAGCGATCAGGGGAGCAGCGATATCGTGGAAAGAATCGTTCCACGATGTCCTGCTCCTGTTACCAGCCTGCTGCTTAAGCAGGAGCAGGCTGGTAACTATGGTAAACATCGGGTTACTAAGTGCGCGTGTGCCCCTAGTAACCCGCTGTTTATCATGGATACCACTCTGCTAAGGTGAACGGTAGCCTCCGCGCACCGTAGCAGAGTGGTATCCATGGTAAACAGCGGGTTACTAAGTGCGCGCGTGCCCCTAGTAACCCGATGTTTACCATGGTTACCAGCCAGATCGTTGGTCCCGCTGGTCACACACAGCGATGTGTGCTGGCCAGCGGGAGGCCAACGACCAAAAAATGGTCCAGGACACTTTGCAGCGATCAGCAACCTCACAGCAGGGGCCTGATCGTTGCAAAGTGTCACACATAGCGACATCGCTGGTGAGGTCGCTGGTGAGTCACCAAAACCGTGACACAGCAGCGATCTCGCTAGCGATATCGCTATGTGAGACGGGGGCTTTATACTGTGTGGAGGACCATGGGGGAGTACATTGTACAGTGTGGAGGACCATGGGGGAGTGCATTGTACTGTGTGGAGGACCATGGGGGAGTGCATGGTACTGTGTGGAGGACCATGGGGGAGTGCATTATACTGTGTGGAGGACCACAGGGAGTGCATTGTACTGTGTGGAGGACCACGAGGGAGTGCATTATACTGCGTGGCGGACCACGTGGGAGTGCATTATACTGCGTGGAGGACCACGAGGGAGTGCATTATACTGCATGGAGGACCATGGCGAGTGCCTTATACTGTGTGGAGAACCATGGCGAGAGTCTTATACTGAGTGCATTATACTCTATGGAGTGTGGAGAGGTGTGGGGCAGTTGGGGGATCATACTTTACCCTGGGAGTTGAGGTCGGGTACAGTAGGGTCATTATACTGTGCATATGGAGGAATTCACCATGGGGGTATCATACCGTGTTTGGGGGGCACTTTTGTTGGCACCACACTTTATGGGCAATGAAAAAGGGATCTAGGACTTCAGCAGGAGGAAAATTACTATGTAAAGGCTGGAAGGTTGTGAGATCTGATCTTCTGCGACCCCGACAATTATTTACATTTTTGTTGCTGGGGGGGGGGCCCAATTAGAACTTCTGCGTCCTATGTACGCCCCTGATTATACCAAATCCTCAGCTGTGCTGGTACTAAGGATATGGACACTCAGACATTTTGGGCTAAATATATACATACAAATATTTTTTCAATAACATTTCATAAACAATTTGGCTTTTTTATTTCCTTTGCATTGCTAGTTGCAGAATGAGCTCACTGAGAATTTATCAGTGAGCTCATTCTGACCTTCTCTGTGCTGATTATGTTCACAGACCAGCATGAAAGTTGGGCTGATCTCTGATGCAGTCATAAATCATCGCAGAAATAAAAGAGCTGGAAACTCCACATCATAAGGAGCTCACTGACTGAATCTCAAGTTAACTCATTCTGCAGCCATCAATGTGCTGCTGGGAAACAAAAAGCTGGTAAAGGCCGAACAGAGCAAATGTTACATGAAGCAAAATAGTAAAAAGTCTTTTTAGACCAATATACATGTATTTAAAGGGATTGTCCGGTGTGAAGCTGAAGGCCTGCAGTCATCTGTGTGACTCTCTGTGACTGCAGACTTGTAATCCTCACATCATGTAGACTGCGCGCTGCCAGCATTATTCTCAGCCCAGAGATGGCAGAAGCCCCTGTATCATGTGTACAGGAATTGTGCCCCCTCTCCCCGAGGAGCAGCAGTGCCTCGTCCTCCAGATACATGAGGGTCCCATCGGGGAGATCCGCATGTACCGGCCATGATGTCATCTCCATGGATACGGCATCAATGTGCAGAGCAGAAGACCCCTGTAAGGGAGAGCTCAGACGTGGGGGGATTGATGTGGATGTGAGGAGCAGATCCCCCCCATATTCACAGATTATCGCACAATACATGTGGCCTTGCACAGGAAAAACTGTGAGGAAAGAAGAAATCAGATTTCTTACATATAGAATAATGTCCTCCTGCCCTCGTTCATGTCCAGTATTATTTATCCCCTGACCTTTTGGGTGGGGAACCCCTCCTGAGCCCCCTCCATTATATAGCAGCCATATATCTGCTCCATTACTGGCAGAAGGTAAGGAGCCAATCACACTGCACGGCTTCTACTTCCTGCTCTAAGCCCCGCCCACCTGCCTTCCCTTGAGATCTCCATGACAACCCTTGTGTGACTACAGTGACAGGCCACGCCCCCGAGGATTCTGATCAGTGCGGATGTCTCCATATTGCTGAGGACTGTGAGCGGCTGATGGGCGGAGCCAGCAGCGATGTGAGGGGCGGAGCCAGCAGCGATGTGAGGGGCGGAGCCAGCAGCGACATGAGGGGCGGAGCCAGCAGTGATATGAGGGGCGGAGCCAACAGCGATATGAGGGGCGGAGCCAACAGCGATATGAGGGGCGGAGCCAGCAGCGATATGAGGGGCGGAGCCAGCAGCGATATGAGGGGCGGAGCCAGCAGCGAGATGAGGAGCGCTCACAGCACTGACAGGAGCAGGTGTGTGTGCAGCCAGTTCTTCTGCTGTGGGTGTTGTGTTGTGTGAGCTTCGCCGTGTATATATTATACACATATATATATATATATATATATATATATACATACACAGTTGAAATCAGAAGTTTCCATACACTGTATAAATAGACACATCTGCAGGTTTTTCTCAATATCTGACATGAAATCAGAATAAACCTTTCCCATTTTAGGTCAATTAGGATTACCATCATTTTTAATATTTGCCAAATGCCAGAATAATGAGCGTCTCTTGTAAGGGGCATTAAAAGAGTCTTGTTATACCACTCTGACCTCCACGTGTCTTGTAAGGGGCATTAAAACCGTCTTGTTATACCACTCTGACCTCCACGTGTCTTGTAAAGGGCATTAAAACCGTCTTGTTATACCACTCTGACCTCCACGTCTCTTCAGAGGGGCATTAAAACCGTCTTGTTATACCACTCTGACCTCCACGTCTCTTCTGAGGGGCATTAAAACCATCTTGTTATACCACTCTGACCTCCACGTCTCTTGTAAGGGGCATTAAAACCGTCTTGTTATACCACTCTGACCTCCACGTCTCTTCTGAGGGGCATTAAAAGCGTCTTGTTATACCACTCTGACCTCCACGTGTCTTGTAAGGGGCATTAAAACTGTCTTGTTATGCCACTCTGACCTCCACGTCTCTTGTGAGGGGCATTAAAAGCGTCTTGTTAAGCTACTGGGATCTCCACGACTCTTCGAACGGGCATTGCATTTCCTCATAATTTTTGGAAGCTTTTGCTTGGAAGGCAAAAGCAAATACTATGGGAGACCCACTCCCCAATAATGGGAATAATGTTTTTAAGATGCTGTACTGTATGGCTCTTGTAAGGGGCATTAAAACCGTCTTGTTAAGCTACTGTGACCTCCACGTCTCTTCAAAAGGGCATTAAAAGCGTCTTCTTAAGCCACTCTGAACTCCACAGCTCTTCCAAGGGGCATTGAAATGTTGTTTTTAATTACCTTACCTCTAATCTCCACGACTCTTCCAACGGGCATTGCATTTCCTCCTAATTTTAGTCAGCTTTTGCTTTTCAATGCAAAGGTGAAAACTAAGGGAGACACACTCCCCAATAATGGGTAGAAGGTTTTTAGTACGCTGTAATCCACGTCTGTTTCCAGGGGCATTGCAGTTCCTTATAATTTTTGGAAAGCCTTCCATTCACTGCTTAGGCCAACAGTGCACAGGAGACCCAGTTGCCATAAATGGAAAAAAAGGTTTAGTTAAGGCCCTCTGACCTCCATGTCATTTCCAAGGGGCATTGGAGTGCCTCAAAAGTTTTGGTAGGCATTGCACTCACTGTATGCCCTATAACTGTGTAGCCAAACCGCTCCTTTTGTTACAGAAACATATCCTACAAGACATATGTGGTTGACTGGCCTGATATTGATGTGAATGGTCCCTGTTCCTCCTGCTCTTTCTCCTTTGCCACTACCTCATCCATCATTTATCACTTGAAGCTTTGTTTTAACGAGAGTCATAGAACTTGGATAGTAGCAGGAAAACATCCAGCAATCCTCGGAGGAGGTAGGATATGCGCCAAAACGCTGACCACCTCAGGCCTAGCCGCTACTACATACATGCGCTTGCATTCCTTGAAAACAAAGCAGATGCTAACTTCTATCATCCTCATCATGCTCCTCACCTTGGCACTCTCAACTCCCCTGATAGAGAAGCCAGGGCCCACCGGAGAAGTCGGGTTCTTTGGTGGGCTCGTCCAATGCTGCCCTAAAGCAGGCCAGTCTAAGAAAAGTGTGTGGGGATGTTCCGCGGAGAAATCGGGGCGGCTTGGAACCGTTTATGGACACCTGGCCGCGGGGCGGCTGGGGACCGAGTGTGGACACCCGGCCGCCCCCTGGCGGCTGGGGACCGAGCATGGACACCCGGCCGCCGGGCGGCTGGGGACTGAGTATCGATACCTCGCTGCCGAAGCAGCCATGAGGTAGTGGCCAGCTCTGGCCTCCACATGCCTAAAAGGCCCAATTTCAAGTGCACGCATGCTAGCAGTATGGTATTGCAGCCTCGGGGTGGGTTGGTGGCAGGTTGCACACTTATGCTTGCATTCCAACAAAACAAAGCAGATGCTAACTTCTATCATCATCATGCTCCTCACCTTGGCATTCTCACCTCCTCTGATGGAGTCGGGTTCTCTAGTGGGCTCGTCCAATGCTGCCCTAAAGCAGGCCAGTCTAAGAAAAGTGTGTGGGGATGTTCCGCGGAGAAATCGGGGTGGCTGAGGACCGTCTATGGACACCCCGCCGCCCCCAGGCGGCTGGGGACCAGGTGTGGACACCCGGCCGCCGGGCGGCTGGGGACTGAGTATGGATACCTCGCTGCCGAAGCAGCCATGAGGTAGTGGCCAGCTTCGGCCTCCTCAAAACTAAAAGGCCCAATTTCAAGTGCAAGCTAGCAGTATGGTATTGCAGCCTGGGGGTGGGTGGGTGGTTGGCTGCATATTTGCGCTTGCATTGCAAGGAATGGGGGAGGTACAATTGAACACTGCCCTGGGACAAGGACTTGCACGGGGATAGTTGCAAGTCTGCATCTTCTGATGCGGCAAGGATCACTTCTGATGGGCACACTTTTAGGCAGTGACCTGGGAGTCAGAGATCCTTCCAGGGGTCTTCCCCATGCTGTTCCCATGTCTTTTCAGCACTGTATGCATGTGTCACACAGCACATGGCCAGATAAGGTTGTAAAATGTTAAAATGACATTTCCCAGTGAATGCATTTGTCACAGTTGAAAGCAATACAAAAGTGCAAAAACGCATAAAAAATGCTACTTGTGAACATAGCCCAAGGTGTGGAGGAGTATTTTTGTTTTTGGTTATTTATTTTACCTTATACACAAGTCTTTACCCTGGAAAGGATGTTCCTTAACATATTTCACAGGAAAAAAGTTTCACTTTCGTTTTTGAACGTTTTCTTATGAGCCTGTAAAAGTGGCTTAATACCTCTGAACACATAGTTGACAACAGTGACCTGGGGGTCATAAATGCTTCCTGGGGCGATCCCCATGCTGTCCCCATGTCATCTGAGCACTGTCACTATCATTTTGGGCACTTTTTAGGCTTTCTATAGACTGCCGGGGGTGCCGCCGCAAAAATGCTCGGGTCTCCCATAGACTAACATGGGCTCGTTGCTCAGGTCGAGCACCCGAGTATCACGGCGAGCTCGGGCCGAGCTTCGAGCACCCAAGCATTTTAGTGCTCGCTCAACACTATTTATAACGGGGGCACAAGCTAGTGACTGATTTATATTCTCAGTGGAGCAGACTTCATTGTGGTGAATGATATACTCATGGGCACAGTGTGGCACATATTTGCATTTGGTGGCACAGTGGGCAGCATTATTTATTTAAGTCGCTTATATTTGTAACATTTTTGTTTTTCAGGAGTGCGGTGATCTGCTGAAAAGTGCGGAGCAGCCGAAACCTGGACAGCAAACTGCAAAGACGAATCATGGCGGGAAGTCGTCACGAAAGACTGGACTAGGTAAAGAAGAGAAGAAAGAGAGCGACTGCAGTGTATAAACTGGAGGGTTAGGTGGGGCCCATTATATTATAATAAATCTATGTGGGGCCCATTATAATATAATAAATCTATGTGGGGCCCATTATATTATAATAAATCTATGTGGGGTCCATAATATTATAATAAATCTATGTGGGGTCCATAATATTATAATAAATCTATGTGGGGCCCATTATATTATAATAAATCTATGTGGGGCCCATTATATTATAATAAATCTATGTGGGGTCCATAATATTATAATAAATCTATGTGGGGCCCATTATATTATAATAAATCTATGTGGGGCCCATTATATTATAATAAATCTATGTGGGGCCCATTATATTATAATAAATCTATGTGGGGTCCATAATATTATAATAAATCTATGTGGGGTCCATAATATTAAAGGGACGGATATGTGGGGCCCATTATATTATAATAAATCTATGTGGTGCCAATTATATTAAAGGGAAAGCTATGTGGGGCCAATTATATTAAAGGGAAAGCTATGTGGGGCCAATTATATTAAGGGGAAAGCTATGTGGGGCCCGTTATATTAAAGGGAAAGCTATGTGGGGCCCATTATATTAAAGAGAAAGCTATATGGGGCCCATTATATTAAAGGGAAAGCTATATGGGGCCCATTATATTAAAGAGAAAGCTATGTGGGGCCCATTATATTAAAGAGAAAGCTATGTGGGGCCCATTATATTAAAGAGAAAGCTATGTGGGGCCCATTATATTAAAGAGAAAGCTATATGGGGCCCATTATATTAAAGGGAAAGCTATATGGGGCCCATTATATTAAAGAGAAAGCTATGTGGGGCCCATTATATTAAAGAGAAAGCTATGTGGGGCCCATTATATTAAAGAGAAAGCTATGTGGGGCCCATTATATTAAAGAGAAAGCTATATGGGGCCCATTATATTAAAGGGAAAGCTATATGGGGCCCATTATATTAAAGAGAAAGCTATGTGGGGCCCATTATATTAAAGGGAAAGCTATGTGGGGCCCATTATATTAAAGAGAAAGCTATGTGGGGCCCATTATATTAAAGAGAAAGCTATGTGGGGCCCATTATATTAAAGAGAAAGCTATGTGGGGCCCATTATATTAAAGAGAAAGCTATGTGGGGCCCATTATATTAAAGAGAAAGCTATGTTCGGCCCATTATATTAAAGAGAAAGCTATGTGGGGCCCATTATATTAAAGAGAAAGCTATGTGGGGCCCATTATATTAAAGAAAAAGCTATGTGGGGCCCATTATATTAAAGAAAAAGCTATGTGGGGCCCATTATATTAAAGGGAAAGCTATGTGAGGCCCATTATGTTAAAGGGAAAGCTATGTGGGGCCCATTATATTAAAGAAAAAGCTATGTGGGGCCCATTATATTAAAGGGAAAGCTATGTGGGGCCCATTATATTAAAGAAAAAGCTATGTGGGGCCCATTATATTAAAGAAAAAGCTATGTGGGGCCCATTATATTAAAGGGAAAGCTATGTGGGGCCCATTATGTTAAAGGGAAAGCTATGTGGGGCCCATTATATTAAAGGGAAAGCTATGTGCGGCCCATTATATTAAAGAGAAAGCTATGTGGGGCCCATTATATTAAAGGGAAAGCTATGTGGGGCCCGTTATCTTAAAGGGACATCTACGTAGGGCCCATTATATTAAATGGATGGCTATGTGGGGCCCATTATATTAAAGAGAAAGCTATGTGGGGCCCATTATATTAAAGAGAAAGCTATGTGGGGCCCATTATATTAAAGAGAAAGCTATGTGGGGCCCATTATATTAAAGGGAAAGCTATGTGGGGCCCATTATATTAAAGAGAAAGCTATGTGGGGCCCATTATATTAAAGGGAAAGCTATGTGGGGCCCATTATATAATAATAAAATCTATGTGGGGCCCATTATATTAAAGGGAAAGCTATGTGGGGCCCGTTATCTTAAAGGGACATCTACGTATATGATAAATTCTATATGGGGCCCATGATATTTAATGGAAGGCTATGTGAGGCCCATTGTATTAAATAGAGAGCTATGTGGGGACCAATACATTAAAAAGAAAGCTATATTGGGGCCCACTATGTTATCTGGAAGGTTTTGTGGGGCCCTCTGTATTAAATTGAGGGCTATATGAGGCCTATTAAATTAAATGGAAAGCGTTGCGGGGCCCATAATATTATATGGAGGGCTATGTGAGGCGCATTTATCAAATAAAGGGCTATGTAGCGCCAATTATATTAAATGGAAGCCTGTGTTTTGTCCATTATATTAAATAGAGATGTATCTTGGCTCCATTATAATAAATGGAAGGCAATGTGGGGACCATTATATTAAATGGAGGGTTATGTGGGGCCCATTATATTAAATGGAAGCCTATATGGAGCCCAGTAAATTAAATGTAAAGCTATGTGGGGCCCAATATTTTAAATGGAAGGTTAAGTGGGGCCAATTGTATTAAATAGAGGGCTATGTGGTGCCCAATATAAAACATGGAAGGCTTTTTGGTGCCCATTAGATTAAATAGAGGGATATTTTGGCCCCATTTTATTAAATGGAAGGCTATGTCAGGTCCAATATATTAAATGGAGTCCAGTGCGGCCTATTATATTAAATTGACGGTTATGTGGGGTTCAATAAATTAAATGAAAAGCTATGTGGAGCCCAATAAATTAAATTATAGTACATGGAAGGCAATGTGCGGCTCATTATACTATATAGAGGGCTATGTGGGGGCCATTATACTTTATAGAATTCTATGTGGGGGTCCATTATACTTTTGCCAATGGCAAATTGTGTGTTCCGGTGGCACTCCAAAGGTAAAGGGTGTGCTCCGGTGGCACTCCAACGTCATAGGGTGTGCTCTGGTGGCACACCAATGGCAAAAAGGCCAAAGAGTAGACTCTGGTGGCAGACTGAGCAGCCCTAGAGTGCGCCCCAGTGATAAGCAATAAGGCCAAAGAATGTACCCTGGTGGTAGGCTAAAAAGCCCTAGAGTGCGCCCCAGTGGTAAGCAATAAGGCCAAAAAGTGCACCCCGGTGGCAGGCTAAAAAAGCCTAAAATGAGTGCCCCGGTGGTAAGCAAAATGGTCAGAGTGTACCCCGGTCGCAGTTAAAAAGCCCAAGTTGGGTGCCCCGGTGGTAAGCTAAAAGGCCAAAGAGTGCACCCCGGTGCAAGCTAAAAAGCCCAAGATGGGTGCCCCGGTGGTAAGCAAAAAAGGTCACATATTGGGCCCCTCTGGTAGGCCTACAGGAAATAGAGTTCTCCGATGGCACACCAACGGTAAAGGGTGTGCCCGATGGTACTCCAATGGTAAAGGGTGTGCTTCAGTGGCATGCCAGTGGCAAAAAGTGTACTCCGGTGGCATGCTAATGGTGAAAGGTGTGCTCTGTTAGCACCCCAACTGTAAAGAGTGTGTTCCAGTGGCACCCCAGCAGCCAATGGTGTACTTCGGTGGCAGATCATCGGGAAATGGTGTGATATGTAAGGCTCATCATAACAAAAGGGAGGGCTATGTGGGACCCATTATTTTATATGGAAAGCAAGGTGGGGCCCATTATATTAATTAGGGGCTTATGTGGGGCTCTTTATATTAAATAAAAACATATGTGGGTCCCATTAAATAAAATGGAAGGCTATGTGGACCCCATTAAATTAAATGGAAGGCTATGTGGACCCCATTAAATTAAATGGAAGGCTATGTGGGGCCCATTATATTAAATGGAAGCCTATATGGGGCCCAATAAATTAAATGAAAAGCTACAGTATGTACAGCAATAATAAAAATGGTAATAATACAGGGTGGGCTATTTATATGGATACACCTAAATTAAATGGGAATGGTTGGTGATGTCAACTTCCTGTTTATGGCACATTAGTATATGGGAGGGGGAAACTTTTCCAGATGGGTGGTGACTATGGCAGCCATTTTGAAGTCGGCCATTTTGGATCTAACTTTATTTTTTTCAATGGGAAGAGGGTGATGTGACACATCAAACTCATTGAGAATTTCATAAGAAAATACAATGGTGTGCTTGGTTTTAACATAACTTTATTCTTTCATGAATTTTTTACAAGTTTATGACCACTTATAAAATGTGTTTAAAGTGCTGCCCATTGTGTTGGATTGTCAATGCAACCCTCTTCTCCCACTCTTGACACACTGATAGCAACACCGCAGAAGAAATGCTAGCACAGGCTTTCAGTATCCGTTGTTTCAGATGCTGAAAGGTTATATGGGGCCTATTAAAATAAATGGAAGACTATGCAGGACCTCTTGTAATAACTAGAAGGCAATTTGTGGCCCATTATATTAAACTAGATGGTGGCCCGATTCTAACTCATCGGGTATTCTAGAATATGTATGCGGCCGGCCGCGACCAATCAGCGAACCGTGTTAGTGAGGACCGGAGAGCATGTTTAAATTTGGCGCCAAAACCGGTGATTGGTCACGGCTGGCGGCCGCGACCAATCAGCGAATCGTATTAGTGAGAACCGGGGAGCGGGTACTTCCACTGTGAGCAGCCGGGAGATGACCGGCTGCTCGCAGCAGAAGTATCCCAACCGGCGGCGCCGCTCCCCGGTCCTCCCTTCACACTTGCCGTCGGGAGATCAGCGGCCCTAGCCGCTGATCTAGCGACGGTAGCCGCATGGAGGTCAGCGGCGCCGCAGGTCAGGGTACTTCTGCTGCAAGCAGCCGGGAGATGACCGGCTGCATCGCCAATAACCTCTGTGCAGAGCGGTGTTTAAATTTGGAGCCAATAGTCGTGGCCGCCGAATCGTATTAGTGAGGACAGGGGAGCGGCGCTGCCTGTGCGGGTACTTCCACTGCGAGCAGCCGGGAAATGACCGGCTGCTCGCAGCAGAAGTATCCCGACCGGTGGCGCCGCTCCCCGGTCCTCCCTTCACACTTTCCGTCGGAAGATCAGCGGCCCTAACCGCTGATCTCCCGACGGTAGCCGCATGGAGGTCAGCGGCGCCGCTGGTCGGGGTATTTCTGCTGCGAGCAACCGGGAGTTGACCGGCTACCGCCGGTCATCTCCCGGCTACATCGCCGCTGACCTCCGTGCGGCAGATGAGCTGCTAATGGCCGCCATCTTTTTCTGAAATCCCACGTCGCTGATTGACCACGGTCGGACCAATCAGCGACGCAGGACTTCCTGGACAGAAGGACAGACAGACAGACATGATAAGAAGATTATATATATTAAATGTAAGGTTATGTAGGGCCCAATATATTCAATGAAAAACTATATGGGCCCATTATATAAAAGAAAAAGCTAAGTGTGGCCCATTTTATTAAATGGATGATGGCGTGCTCCCTTGGCAAGCCAGCGGGAAAGTGGCGTGCTTCCGGTGGCAAGCCAGCGGGACAGTGGCGTGCTCCGGTGGCAAGCCAGCGGGAAAGTGGCGTGCTCCGGTGGCAAGCCAGCGGGAAAGTGGCGTGCTCCGGTGGCAAGCCAGCGGGAAAGTGGCGTGCTGCGGTGGCAAGCCAGCGGGAAAGTGGCGTGCTCCGGTGGCAAGCCAGCGGGAAAGTGGCGTGCTCCGGTGGCAAGCCAGCGGGAAAGTGGCGTGCTCCGGTGGCAAGCCAGCGGGAAAGTGGCGTGCTCCGGTGGCAAGCCAGCGGGACAGTGGCGTGCTCCGGTGGCAAGCCAGCGGGACAGTGGCGTGCTCCGGTGGCAAGCCAGCGGGAAAGTGGCGTGCTCCGGTGGCAAGCCAACGGGAAAGTGGCGTGCTCCGGTGGCAAGCCAACGGGAAAGTGGCGTGCTCCGGTGGCAAGCCAACGGGAAAGTGGCGTGCTCCGGTGGCAAGCCAACGGGAAAGTGGCGTGCTCCGGTGGCAAGCCAACGGGAAAGTAGCGTGCTCCGGTGGCAAGCCAACGGGAAAGTGGCGTGCTCCGGTGGCAAGCCAACGGGACTGTGGCGTGCTCCGGTGGCAAGCCAACGGGAAAGTGGCGTGCTCCGGTGGCAAGCCAACGGGAAAGTGGCGTGCTCCGGTGGCAAGCCAACGGGAAAGTGGCGTGCTCCGGTGGCAAGCCAACGGGAAAGTGGCGTGCTCCGGTGGCAAGCCAACGGGAAAGTGGCGTGCTCCTGTGGCAAGCCAACGGGAAAGTGGCGTGCTCCGGTGGCAAGCCAACGGGAAAGTGGCGTGCTCCGGTGGCAAGCCAACGGGACTGTGGCGTGCTCCGGTGGCAAGCCAACGGAAAAGTGGCGTGCTCCGGTGGCAAGCCAACGGGAAAGTGGCGTGCTCCGGTGGCAAGCCAACGGGAAAGTGGCGTGCTCCGGTGGCAAGCCAACGGGAAAGTGGCGTGCTCCGGTGGCAAGCCAACGGGAAAGTGGCGTGCTCCGGTGGCAAGCCAACGGGAAAGTGGCGTGCTCCGGTGGCAAGCCAACGGGACAGTGGCGTGCTCCGGTGGCAAGCCAACGGGACAGTGGGGTGCTCCGGTGGCAAGCCAACGGGACAGTGGCGTGCTCCGGTGGCAAGCCAACGGGACAGTGGCGTGCTCCGGTGGCAAGCCAACGGGAAAGTGGCGTGCTCCGGTGGCAAGCCAACGGGAAAGTGGCGTGCTCCGGTGGCAAGCCAACGGAAAAGTGGCGTGCTCCGGTGGCAAGCCAACGGGAAAGTGGCGTGCTCCGGTGGCAAGCCAACGGGAAAGTGGCGTGCTCCGGTGGCAAGCCAACGGGAAAGTGGCGTGCTCCGGTGGCAAGCCAACGGGAAAGTGGCGTGCTCCGGTGGCAAGCCAACGGGAAAGTGGCGTGCTCCGGTGGCAAGCCAACGGGACTGTGGCGTGCTCCGGTGGCAAGCCAACGGGAAAGTGGCGTGCTCCGGTGGCAAGCCAACGGGAAAGTGGCGTGCTCCGGTGGCAAGCCAACGGGAAAGTGGCGTGCTCCGGTGGCAAGCCAACGGGACAGTAGCGTGCTCCGGTGGCAAGCCAACGGGACAGTGGCGTGCTCCGGTGGCAAGCCAACGGGACAGTGGCGTGCTCCGGTGGCAAGCCAACGGGACAGTGGCGTGCTCCGGTGGCAAGCCAACGGGAAAGTGGCGTGCTCCGGTGACAAGCCAACGGAAAAGTGGCGTGCTCCGGTGGCAAGCCAATGGGAAAGTGGCGTGCTCCGGTGGCAAGCCAACGGGAAAGTGGCGTGCTCCGGTGGCAAGCCAACGGAAAAGTGGCGTGCTCCGGTGGCAAGCCAACGGGAAAGTGGCGTGCTCCGGTGGCAAGCCAACGGGAAAGTGGCGTGCTCCGGTGGCAAGCCAACGGGAAAGTGGCGTGCTCCGGTGGCAAGCCAGCGGGAAAGTGGCGTGCTCCGGTGGCAAGCCAACGGGAAAGTGGCGTGCTCCAGTGGCAAGCCAACGGGAAAGTGGCGTGCTCCGGTGGCAAGCCAACGGGAAAGTGGCGTGCTCCGGTGGCAAGCCAACGGGAAAGTGGCGTGCTCCGGTGGCAAGCCAACGGGACTTTGGCGTGCTCCGGTGGCAAGCCAACGGAAAAGTGGCGTGCTCCGGTGGCAAACCAACGGGAAAGTGGCGTGCTCCTGTGGCAAGCCAACGGGAAAGTGGCGTGCTCCGGTGGCAAGCCAACGGGAAAGTGGCGTGCTCCGGTGGCAAGCCAACGGGACTGTGGCGTGCTCCGGTGGCAAGCCAACGGAAAAGTGGCGTGCTCCGGTGGCAAGCCAACGGGAAAGTGGCGTGCTCCGGTGGCAAGCCAACGGGAAAGTGGCGTGCTCCGGTGGCAAGCCAACGGGAAAGTGGCGTGCTCCGGTGGCAAGCCAACGGGAAAGTGGCGTGCTCCGGTGGCAAGCCAACGGGAAAGTGGCGTGCTCCGGTGGCAAGCCAACGGGACAGTGGCGTGCTCCGATGGCAAGCCAACGGGACAGTGGGGTGCTCCGGTGGCAAGCCAACGGGACAGTGGCGTGCTCCGGTGGCAAGCCAACGGGACAGTGGCGTGCTCCGGTGGCAAGCCAACGGGAAAGTGGCGTGCTCCGGTGGCAAGCTAACGGGAAAGTGGCGTGCTCCGGTGGCAAGCCAACGGAAAAGTGGCGTGCTCCGGTGGCAAGCCAACGGGAAAGTGGCGTGCACCGGTGGCAAGCCAACGGGAAAGTGGCGTGCTCCGGTGGCAAGCCAACGGGAAAGTGGCGTGCTCCGGTGGCAAGCCAACGGGAAAGTGGCGTGCTCCGGTGGCAAGCCAACGGGAAACTGGCGTGCTCCGGTGGCAAGCCAACGGGAAAGTGGCGTGCTCCGGTGGCAAGCCAACGGGACTGTGGCGTGCTCCGGTGGCAAGCCAACGGAAAAGTGGCGTGCTCCGGTGGCAAGCCAACGGGAAAGTGGCGTGCTCCGGTGGCAAGCCAACGGGAAAGTGGCGTGCTCCGGTGGCAAGCAAAAGGGAAAGTGGCGTGCTCCGGTGGCAAGCCAACGGGAAAGTGGCGTGCTCCGGTGGCAAGCCAACGGGAAAGTGGCGTGCTCCGATGGCAAGCCAACGGGACAGTGGCGTGCTCCGGTGGCAAGCCAACGGGACAGTGGGGTGCTCCGGTGGCAAGCCAACGGGACAGTGGCGTGCTCCGGTGGCAAGCCAACGGGAAAGTGGCGTGCTCCGGTGGCAAGCCAACGGGAAAGTGGCGTGCTCCGGTGGCAAGCCAACGGGAAAGTGGCGTGCTCCGGTGGCAAGCCAACGGAAAAGTGGCGTGCTCCGGTGGCAAGCCAACGGGAAAGTGGCGTGCTCCGGTGGCAAGCCAAAGGGACTGTGGCGTGCTCCGGTGGCAAGCCAACGGGAAAGTGGCGTGCTCCGGTGGCAAGCCAACGGGAAAGTGGCGTGCTCCGGTGGCAAGCCAACGGGAAAGTGGCGTGCTCCGGTGGCAAGCCAACGGGAAAGTGGCGTGCTCCGGTGGCAAGCCAACGGGAAAGTGGCGTGCTCCGGTGGCAAGCCAACGGGAAAGTGGCGTGCTCCGGTGGGAAGCCAACGGGAAAGTGGCGTGCTCCGGTGGCAAGCCAACGGGACTGTGGCGTGCTCCGGTGGCAAGCCAACGGAAAAGTGGCGTGCTCCGGTGGAAAGCCAACGGGAAAGTGGCGTGCTCCGGTGGCAAGCCAACGGGAAAGTGGCGTGCTCCGGTGGCAAGCCAATGGGAAAGTGGCGTGCTCCGGTGGCAAGCCAACGGGAAAGTGGCGTGCTCCGGTGGCAAGCCAACGGGAAAGTGGCGTGCTCCGGTGGCAAGCCAACGGGAAAGTGGCGTGCTCCGGTGGCAAGCCAACGGGAAAGTGGCGTGCTCCGGTGGCAAGCCAATGGGAAAGTGGCGTGCTCCGGTGGCAAGCCAACGGGAAAGTGGCGTGCTCCGGTGGCAAGCCAACGGAAAAGTGGCGTGCTCCGGTGGAAAGCCAACGGGAAAGTGGCGTGCTCCGGTGGCAAGCCAACGGGAAAGTGGCGTGCTCCGGTGGCAAGCCAACGGGAAAGTGGCGTGCTCCGGTGGCAAGCCAACGGGAAAGTGGCGTGCTCCGGTGGCAAGCCAACGGGAAAGTGGCGTGCTCCGGTGGCAAGCCAACGGGAAAGTGGCGTGCTCCGGTGGCAAGCCAACGGGACTGTGGCGTGCTCCGGTGGCAAGCCAACGGAAAAGTGGCGTGCTCCGGTGGAAAGCCAACGGGAAAGTGGCGTGCTCCGGTGGCAAGCCAACGGGAAAGTGGCGTGCTCCGGTGGCAAGCCAATGGGAAAGTGGCGTGCTCCGGTGGCAAGCCAACGGGAAAGTGGCGTGCTCCGGTGGCAAGCCAACGGGAAAGTGGCGTGCTCCGGTGGCAAGCCAACGGGAAAGTGGCGTGCTCCGGTGGCAAGCCAACGGGAAAGTGGCGTGCTCCGGTGGCAAGCCAACGGGACAGTGGCGTGCTCCGGTGGCAAGCCAACGGGACAGTGGGGTGCTCCGGTGGCAAGCCAACGGGACAGTGGCATGCTCCGGTGGCAAGCCAACGGGACAGTGGCGTGCTCCGGTGGCAAGCCAACGGGAAAGTGGCGTGCTCCGGTGGCAAGCCAACGGGAAAGTGGCGTGCTCCGGTGGCAAGCCAACGGGAAAGTGGCGTGCTCCGGTGGCAAGCCAACGGAAAAGTGGCGTGCTCCGGTGGCAAGCCAACGGGAAAGTGGCGTGCTCCGGTGGCAAGCCAACGGGACTGTGGCGTGCTGCGGTGGCAAGCCAACGGGAAAGTGGCGTCCTCCGGTGGCAAGCCAACGGAAAAGTGGCGTGCTCCGGTGGCAAGCCAACGGGAAAGTGGCGTGCTCCGGTGGCAAGCCAACGGGAAAGTGGCGAGCTCCGGTGGAAGCCAACGGGAAAGTGGCGTGCTCCGGTGGCAAGCTAACGGGAAAGTGGCGTGCTCCGGTGGCAAGCCAACGGGAAAGTGGCGTGCTCCGGTGGCAAGCCAACGGGACTGTGGCGTGCTCCGGTGGCAAGCCAACGGAAAAGTGGCGTGCTCCGATGGCAAGCCAACGGGAAAGTGGCGTGCTCCGGTGGCAAGCCAACGGGAAAGTGGCGTGCTCCGGTGGCAAGCCAACGGGAAAGTGGCGTGCTCCGGTGGCAAGCCAACGGGACAGTGGGGTGCTCCGGTGGCAAGCCAACGGGACAGTGGCGTGCTCCGGTGGCAAGCCAACGGGAAAGTGGCGTGCTCCGGTGGCAAGCCAACGGGAAAGTGGCGTGCTCCGGTGGCAAGCCAACGGAAAAGTGGCGTGCTCCGGTGGAAAGCCAACGGGAAAGTGGCGTGCTCCGGTGGCAAGCCAACGGGACTGTGGCGTGCTCCGGTGGCAAGCCAACGGGAAAGTGGCGTGCTCCGGTGGCAAGCCAACGGGAAAGTGGCGTGCTCCGGTGGCAAGCCAACGGGAAAGTGGCGTGCTCCGGTGGCAAGCCAACGGGAAAGTGGCGTGCTCCGGTGGCAAGCCAACGGGAAAGTGGCGTGCTCCGGTGGCAAGCCAACGGGAAAGTGGCGTGCTCCGGTGGCAAGCCAACGGGACAGTGGCGTGCTCCGGTGGCAAGCCAACGGGACAGTGGCGTGCTCCGGTGGCAAGCCAACGGGACAGTGGCGTGCTCCGGTGGCAAGCCAACGGGACAGTGGCGTGCTCCGGTGGCAAGCCAACGGGAAAGTGGCGTGCTCCGGTGGCAATCCAACAGGAAAGTGGCGTGCTCCGGTGGCAAGCCAACGGAAAAGTGGCGTGCTCCGGTGGCAAGCCAACGGGAAAGTGGCGTGCTCCGGTGGCAAGCCAACGGGAAAGTGGCGTGCTCCGGTGGCAAGCCAACGGAAAAGTGGCGTGCTCCGGTGGCAAGCCAGCGGGACTGTGGCGTGCTCCGGTGGCAAGCCAGCGGGAAAGTGGCGTGCTCCGGTGGCAAGCCAACGGGACTGTGGCGTGCTCCGGTGGCAAGCCAACGGGACTGTGGCGTGCTCCGGTGGCAAGCCAACGGGACAGTGGCGTGCTCCGGTGGCAAGCCATCGGGAAAGTGGCCTGCTTCGGTGGCAAGCCAACGGGAAAGTGGCGTGCTCCGGTGGCAAGCCAACGGGAAAGTGGCGTGCTCCGGTGGCAAGCCAAAGGGACTGTGGCGTGCTCCGGTGGCAAGCCAACGGGAAAGTGGCGTGCTCCGGTGGCAAGCCAACGGGAAAGTGGCGTGCTCCGGTGGCAAGCCAACGGGAAAGTGGCGTGCTCCGGTGGCAAGCCAACGGGAAAGTGGCGTGCTCCGGTGGCAAGCCAACGGGAAAGTGGCGTGCTCCGGTGGCAAGCCAACGGGAAAGTGGCGTGCTCCGGTGGGAAGCCAACGGGAAAGTGGCGTGCTCCGGTGGCAAGCCAACGGGACTGTGGCGTGCTCCGGTGGCAAGCCAACGGAAAAGTGGCGTGCTCCGGTGGAAAGCCAACGGGAAAGTGGCGTGCTCCGGTGGCAAGCCAACGGGAAAGTGGCGTGCTCCGGTGGCAAGCCAATGGGAAAGTGGCGTGCTCCGGTGGCAAGCCAACGGGAAAGTGGCGTGCTCCGGTGGCAAGCCAACGGGAAAGTGGCGTGCTCCGGTGGCAAGCCAACGGGAAAGTGGCGTGCTCCGGTGGCAAGCCAACGGGAAAGTGGCGTGCTCCGGTGGCAAGCCAATGGGAAAGTGGCGTGCTCCGGTGGCAAGCCAACGGGAAAGTGGCGTGCTCCGGTGGCAAGCCAACGGAAAAGTGGCGTGCTCCGGTGGAAAGCCAACGGGAAAGTGGCGTGCTCCGGTGGCAAGCCAACGGGAAAGTGGCGTGCTCCGGTGGCAAGCCAACGGGAAAGTGGCGTGCTCCGGTGGCAAGCCAACGGGAAAGTGGCGTGCTCCGGTGGCAAGCCAACGGGAAAGTGGCGTGCTCCGGTGGCAAGCCAACGGGAAAGTGGCGTGCTCCGGTGGCAAGCCAACGGGAAAAGGTGTGCTCCGGTGGCATGCTAATGGTAAAGGTGTGCTCCAGTGGCATTCTAACGGTAAAGGTGTGCTGCGGTCACATGCTAATGGTAAAGGTGTGCTCCGGTGGCATGCTAACGGGAATAGGTGTGCTCCGATGGCATGCTAACGGCAATAGGTGTGCCCAGTGGCATACTAACGGGAAAAGGTGTGCTATGGTGGCATGCTAGCCGGAAATGGTGTGCTTCGGTGGCATGATAACGAGAAATGGGGTACTCCATTGGCACCACAATGGTCAAGGGACTTGGAAATGTCACATGTGAAGTCATACTCGCATAGTGTCTGTTGTTGCAGGGATCAAAAGAGCGACCCGGTGGAACAAGATGTGGACACTGTGCGGCAGATGGTGGTTTAAGGACAGCAAACAGCAAAATAAGACCAAGCAACAGCAAGAAAACAATCCAAGAATTACCGCAGCAGACAAGTAAGTGATTGTGATTCTTTTAAACGGTGATGTATGATCAGATGAAGTGGAATGCAGTAAGTTTGGAAATATGATTAACATGTTAATAAAGTGTCTGAAATGTATGAGCGAGAAAGAGAAAAAGGTGGATTGTTACAGGGGGACAACTGAGAGTAGGGAGTTGCAGAGAAAGTTCTTGTGACAGGTTTAGGATGTATACGGCGGTTTATTGCCTCCTCCACATACAAAGGCAGGAGATGAGACTATCAAACTATTGAACTTGGAGTTGTCAGTAATGTTGGAGGTGAAATTAATAAAGCAAGTAAAATGGGAAAGAAAAAAAGGGGTTGTATGTTTGCCTGGTCAGGGGGATGTTTGCCTGGTCATGGGGATGTTTGCCTGGTCAGGGGGATGTTTGCCTGGTCAGGGGGATGTTTGCCTGGTCAGGGGGATGGTTGCCTGGTCAGGGGGATGGTTGCCTGGTCAGGAGGATGTTTGCCTGGTCATGGGGATGTTTGTCTGGTCAGGGGGATGTTTGCCTGGTCAGAGGGATGTTTGCCTGGTCAGGGGGATGTTTGCCTGGTCAGGGGGATGGTTGCCTGGTCAGGAGGATGTTTGTCTGGTCAGGTGGATGTTTGTCTGGTCAGAGGGATGTTTGTCTGGTCAGAGTGATGTTTGTCTGGTCAGAGGGATGTTTGCTTCACGTTGGGGAAGAGGGAAAGGACTGAATGATCCGGCACCTGTCCTATCCACAGGATGGTCAGCTAGTGCCGCCATTGGGAAAGAGCTGACCTAGTGTCACTATCAATCATCAGAGTCTGCAATACAACTGATTAGGGGTCCAGCAGGGGGGCGCTGATGACACAGGTGGACCTTGGGGCGGTTTTCCGGTTGCGGACGCTACACCTAGAGGGTTTTCTTCATGTAATTATCCTCCTCACATTGCAGACTTGTGAACTTTATAAATTTTCTTCATTTGCTTATTTTCTTCCTTCTCTCCCAAACACGTTGCTGAAGTGCTGTCTCACCCCCACTGCCCCCATCCAGAAGCTTCTTGTAGCTGCTGTTCAGCGAGATTTGTCCTCTATATACCAGCAGTCTGTGTATGGGCCTGTCCCTGTCTGATCCTCTCTGCTCTCCACCCCTGCACTCAGACATGGGAAACCCTGTACTCGGATTACTTCACATCTTGGTGAACAACAGCTGAAAGGACCCTATAAAGGAGCCTGTACCAGGCAGGTGACAGCGGTGCAGCATTGTGCTTGTGGGGGCAATCGGGCGGTGGAGTCAGAAATTGGGGAATACTTGAGTGCTCTCTGGACGGACAATATTAGTGCTGCAGTAATTTCCCACAAGTTTTTGCACAGAGCGGCCACTAATATAGAATAAAGTAAAACAATTGTGCTCTGTAAATAATGGCTGTGCTTTGCTACAAATGCTTCATGTTCGCAGGAGGTTTTTTTTTCTTTAATAAATTTTATTTAGTTTATAATTGATTTTTTCACTTTCTGCTAGATATCAGGACATGATAGAGGCCGTACGGGACTGGTATAAGAAGTTCTTGGCTGAGAAGGAAAGAAGCTTCATTCCTCCATGAGCTGCAGTTCTTTGTGTCCAGTCGGGAACTCTATTAGTAAGTAGATTTTATCACCGGCGCAGACATTTCCAGGAAGGTTCCAATTGGCCAAATACAAGACGTTTATTAAACTCTTCAATTGAAATAAACGTCTGGTTATCATCCACAATACTTAATACCGATCACTTGTCACAAATTTGTATATTTTTTACCTGTTATAAAATGCTGCTGATCCCTTGAATCTTTTCTTTTTTTTGTCATTTTAGACAAAACATTACATATTCCTGACAAGTCCCAGGTCTTTTCACACCACTCGTTTTGCAGGTTCTTTAATGCTACAGCACTTATGTTATTGGGGTCATTTTTGTGCAGTTTGCAGTTACATGATTTTTTATACATGTTTTTTTTAGCTTTGTCTTGTTATTACATCACAATCATCTTTTTCCTCTCTTGCTTTCCTGGACTGAAGTAAACATATCTCCAAGTCACTCTGAGCTGCCGGCAGGAGAGATGGACCCTCAGGAGCCTCCTAGTCTTCAGAATCCACATGAAGGAGAAGTCCAAGAACAAGAAAGGCCTCCGACAGCAGAGCAACCTGTCCGCCAAAAAGTCCCAGAAGAAGAAGCGATGGTCCCGCAGCTCATCTGTGTTTTTCCTAAATGTGGTTTATACTTTTACTGATTGTAATTTTCTTGGTCGATACCAGATAAAGTTTTGGATGACAACTGTCTGGACTTGTGTCTTATTTTACATTTCTCTTTTTTTCTTCTTGCTTCCCCTCCAGTGAGATCTGGCTTAGGTGATAAAAGCCTTTCTCTATCCGGCATTTTTGCAGCAGGCTGGAGAATTACTTTCTGGATGATAACTTGCCTTAGTCTCAGATGCCCATACACTAGTTAGCTTTAGACCGGACGCTTGTCCACACAACACATCCCGACTCCCCCATATACATGAATGTGGTTATATGTGTGGGGGAGATGGCCCCATACACAGCACATGGTCGGCTGCTCCAGCAAAAATCCTTGGGTTTGACCTACCTTCCTGTAATATATATGGGGGGCCATTAGTTGGATGTTTGCAGGACCCCTCTTTGTCCGACAGCTTCCCTCCCCCACACATAGCAAGCAGTGTACATACAAGCTCCCTTCCCGCACATACAGTATATATAGCATATAAAGAAAAAACCTAGAAGTCTGAACTGAAACATAAATTGATGTGCATGCAAAATGTAAATGCATGTTCACACAAGGCCACTAGACAAAGAAAAACCAAAGACAAGCAAAATACCCAAGTAACCGGAAGTGAATGGGTAAATCGCAAAGTGCAAAAATAATAAATAATGAAGGGTATTTAGTTAACATAATTTTGATAAAAATAATGCAAAAGCTATCCCGCCACATCACGGCAACCCTTATGGGACAGTCCTAACTCTAATATTAAAACCTTTCCATTTGTCAAGTGACGTACATATGGATAAGGGCAGAGAGACTGACCCCCTAGTAGAAGCATAGACCTGAGGCAGAATAAACATTTCAGCTCAGACAAAGGGTGGCCACACCCTAATATGCACTAAAGCACACTGAACTACAAAGAAAAAACCTAGAAGTCTGAACTGAAACATAAATTGCAGGCAAAATGTAAATGCATGTTCACATAAGGCCACTAGACAAAGAAAAACCAAAGGCAAGCAAAATACCCAAGTAACCGGAAGTAAATGGGTAAATCGCAAAGTGCAAAAATAATAAATAATGAAGGGTATTTAGTAGTGAAGAGCGAGCACTAAAATGCTCGGGTGCTCGAAGTTCGGGCCGAGCTCGCCATGATACTCGGGTGCTCGACCTGAGCCACGAGCCCAATGTTAGTCTATGGGAGACCCGAGCATTCTCACGGCGGCATCCCCGGATGTCGTTTAAAACCCTAACAAGTGCCCAAAACGATAGTGACAGTGCTCAAATGACATGGGGACAGCATGGGGATCGCCCCAGGAAGCATTTCTGACCCCCAGGTCACTGCTGTCAACAATGTGGTCAGAGGTATTAAGCCACTTTTAAGGGCTCACAATAAAACGTTCAAAAACTAAACTGAAACTGCTTTCCTGTGAAATATGTTAAGGAAGTTCCTTTCCAGGGTAAAGACTTGTGTATAAGGTAAAATAAATAACCAAAAAAAAAAATACTCCTCCACACCTTGGGCTATGTTCACAAGTAGCATTTTTAATGCGTTTTTGCACTTTTGCTTCAATCGTGACAAATGCATTCACTGGGAAATGTAATTTTAACATTTTACAACCTTATCTGGCCATGTGCTGTGTGACACATGCATACAGTGCTGAAAAGACATGGGGACAGCATGGGAAAGACCCCTGGAAGCATCTCTGACTCCCCAGTCACTGCCTAAAAGTGTGCCCATCAGAAGTCATCCTTGCCGCATCAGAAGATGCAGACTTGCAACTATCCCCGTGCAAGTTCTTGTCCCAGGGCAGGGTTCAATTGTACCTCCCCCATTCCTTGCAATGCAAGCGCAAATATGCAGCCAACCACCCACCCACCCCCAGGCTGCAATACCATACTGATTGCTTGCACTTGAACTTGGGCCTTTTAGGCATGTGGAGGCGGAATCTGGCCACCATGTCATGGCAGCGTTGGCGGCCTGGTATCCATACTCAGTCCCCAGCCGCCCGGCGGCGGGGTGTCCACACTCGGTCCCCAACCGCCAGGTGGCGGCCGGGTGTCCATACTCAGTCCCCAGCCGCCTGGGGGCAGCCGGGTGTCCATAAACGGTCCCCAGCCGCCCCTATTTCTCCTTGGAACATCCCCTCACACACTTTTCTTAGCCCGGCCTGCTTTAGGGCAGCATTGGACGAGCCCACCAGAGAACCAGACTCCTCCGGTGGGCCCTGGCTTCTCCATCAGGGGAGTTGAGAGTGACAAGGTGAGGACCATGATGATGATGATACAAGTTAGCATCTGCTTTGTTTTCTTGGAATGCAAGCGTAAGTGTGCAGCCTGCCACCCACCCACCGCCATGCTGCATTACCATACTGCTTGCTTGCTTGCACTTGAAATTGGGCCTTTTTAGGCACGTGGAGGCGGAATCTGACCACCGAGTCATGGCAGCATTGGCGGCCTGGAATCCATACTCAGTCCCCAGCCGCCCGGCTGCCAGGTGTTCACACTCGGTCCCCAGCCGCCAGGGGGCGGCCGGGTGTCCATACTCGGTCCCCAGCCGCCCCGCGGCCGGGTGTTCACACACGGTCCCCAGCCCCCTGGGGGCAGCCGGGTGTCCATAAACGGTCCCCAGGGGCCCCTATTTCTCCTTGGAACATCCCCCCACACACTTTTCTTAACCTGGCCTGCTTTAGGGCAGCATTGGACGAGCCCACCAGAGAACCAGACTCCTCCGGTGGGCCCTGGCTTCTCCATCAGGGGAGTTGAGAGTGCCAAGGTGAGGACCATGATGATGATGATACAAGTTAGCATCTGCTTTGTTTTCTTGGAATGCAAGCGCATGTATGTAGTAGCGACTAGGCCTGAGGTGGTCAGCGTTTTGGCGCATATCCTACCTCCTCCGAGGATTGCTGGATGTTTTCCTGCTACTATCCCAGTTCTATGACTCCCATTAAAACAAAGCTTCAGGTGATGAATGATGGATGAGGTGGTGGCAAAGGAGAAAGAGCAGGAGGAACAGGGACCATTCACATCAATATCAGGCCAGTCAACCACATATGTCTTGTAGGATATGTTTCTGTAACAAAAGGAGCGGTTTGGCTACACAGTTATAGGGCATACAGTGAGTGCAATGCCTACCAAAAATTTTGAGGCACTCGAATGTACCTTGGAAATGACATGGAGGTCAGAGGGCCTTAACTAAACCGTTTTTTCCATTTATATCAACTGGGTCTCCTGTACACTGTTGGCCTAAACAGTGAATGGAAGGCTTTCCAAAAATTATGAGGAACTGCAATGCCCCTTGAAACAGACGTGGATTACAGCGTACTAAAAACCTTCTACCCACTATTGGGGAGTGGGTCTCCCTTAGTTTTCGCCTTTGCATTGAAAAGCAAAAGCTGACTAAAATTAGGAGGAAATGCAATGTCCGTTGGAAGAGTCGTGGAGGTTAGAGGTAATTAAAAACAACATTTCAATGCCCCTAGGAAGAGCTGTGGAGTTCAGAGTGGCTTAAGAAGACTTTTGATGTCCCTTTGAACAGACGTGAAGGTCACAGTAGCTTAACAAGATGGTTTTAATGCCCCTCGGAAAAGACGTGGAGGTCCCAGTAGCTTAACCAGACGTTTTGAATGCCCCTTGGAAAAGGGGCTTTTAATGCCCCTTCCAAGAGCCATACAGTACAGCATAGTACAAACATTATTCCCATTATTGGGGAGTGTGTATCCCATAGTCATAGCTTATGCCTTCCAAGCAAAAGCTGCCAAAAATTAGGATGGAGAAACTTGCAATGCCCCTTACAAGAGCCATGCAGTACAGCATATTCCAAACATTATTCCCATTATTGGGGAGTGGGTCTCCCATAGTCTTTGCTTATGCCTTCCAAGCAAAAGCTGCCAAAAATTAGGACGAAGGAGCTTGCAATGCCCCTTACAAGAGCCATGCAGTACAGCATATTACAAACATTATTCCCATTATTGGGGAGTGGGTCCCCCATAGTCTTTGCTTATGCCTTCCAAGCAAAAGCTGCCAAAAATTAGGACGGAGGAACTTGCAGTGCCCCTTACAAGAGCCATGCAGTACAGCATATTACAAACATTATTCCCATTACTGGGGAGTGGGTCTCCCATAGTATTTGCTTATGCCTTCCAAGAAAAAGCAGCCAAAAATTAAGAGGAAATGCAATGCCCGTTCGAAGAGTCGTGGAGGTTAGAGTTAATTAAAAACAACATATCAATGCCCCTTGGAAGAGTTGTGGAGTTCAGAGTGGTTTAACAAGACACTTTTAATGCCCCTCAAAAGAGATGTGGAGGTCCCAGTAGCTTAACAAGACGGTTTTAATGCCCCTCAGAAAAGTGGTGGAGGTCACAGTAGCTTAAGAAGACGCTTTTAATGCCCCTCAGAAGAAACGTGGAGATCCTAGTAGCTTAACAAGATGGTTTCAATGCCCCTTGGAAAAGTGGTGGAGGTCGCAGTAGCTTAACAAGATGGTTTGAATGATCCTTGGAAGAGACGTGGAGGTCACAGTACCTTAACAAGACGGTTTGAATGCCCCTTGGAAGAGACGTGGAGGTCGCAGTAGCTTAACAAGACGCTATTAATGCCCCTCAGAAGAGACGTGGAGGTCCCAGCAGCTTAACAAGACGGTTTTAATGCTCCTCAGAAAAGTGGTGGAGGTCCCAATAGCTTAACAAGATGATTTTAATGCCCCTCAGAAACGTGGTAGAGGTCCCAGTAGCTTAACAAGACTGTTTGAATGCTCCTTGGAAGAGACGTGGAGGTCCCAGTAGCTTAACTGGCCGGTTTAAATGCCCCTCGGAAAAGTGGTGGAGGTCACAGTAGCTTAACAAGACACTATTAATGCCCCTCAGAAGAGAAGTGGAGGTCCCAGTAGCTTAACAAGACAGTTTGAATGCCCCTTGGAAGAGACGAGGAGGTCCCAGTAGCTTAACAAGACGGTTTTAATGCTCCTCGGAAAAGTGGTGGAGGTCACAGTAGCTTAACAAGACGCTTTTAATGCCCCTCGGAAGAGACGTGGAGGTCCAAGTAGCTTAACAAGACGGTTTGAATGCCCCTTGGAAGAGACGTGGAGGTCCCAGTAGCTTAACAAGACGGTTTGAATGCCCCTTGGAAGAGACGTGGAGGTCCCAGTATCTTAGCAAGGTGGTTTTAATGCCCCTCGAAAAAGTGGTGGAGGTCACAGTAGCTTAACAAGACGCTTTTAATGTCCCTCAGAAGAGACGTGGAGGTCCCAGTAGCTTAACAAGACGGTTTGAATGCCCCTTGGAAGAGACGTGGAGGTCCCAGTAGCTTAACAAGACGGTTTTCATGCTCCTCAGAAAAGTGGTGGAGGTCCCAGTAGCTTAACAAGATGCTTTTAATGCCCATCGGAAAAGTGGTGGAGGTCCCAGAAGCTTAACAATACGGTTTTAATGCCCCTTGGAAAAGTGGTGGAGGTCGCAGTAGCTTAACAAGACGGTTTGAATGCCCCTTGGAAGAGACGTGGAGGTCCCAGTAGCTTAACAAGACGGTTTGAATGCCCCTCGGAAGAGACGTGGAGGTCCCAGTAGCTTAACAAGACGGTTATATTGCCCCTTGAAAAAGTGGTGGAGGTCACAGCAGCTTAACAAGACACTTTTAGTGCCCCTCAGATAAGTGGTGGAGGTCCCAGTAGCTTAACAAGACGGTTTGAATGCCCCTTGGAAGAGACGTGGAGGTCCCAATAGCTTAACAAGATGGTTTTAATGCCCCTCGGAAAAGTTGTGGAGGTCACAGTAGCTTAACAAGATGCTTTTAATGCCTATCAGAAGAGACGTGGAGGTCCCAGTAGCTTAACAAGATGGTTTGAATGCCCCTTGGAAGAGACGTGGAGGTCCCAGTAGCTTAACAAGACGGTTTGAATGCCCCTTGGAAGAGACGTGGAGGTCCCAGTAGCTTAACAAGACGGTTTTAATGCTTCTCGGAAAAGTGGTGGAGGTCCCAGTAGCTTAATAAGACGCTTTTACTGCCCCTCGAAAAAGTGGTGGTCGCAGTAGCTTAACAAGACGGTTTGAATGCCCCTTTGTGGAGACGTGGAGGTCCCAGTAGCTTAACAAGACGGTTTGAATGCCCCTTGGAAGAGACGTGGAGGTCCCAGTAGCTTAACAAGACGGTTTTAATGCCCCTCGGAAAAGTGGTGGAGGTCACAGTAGCTTAACAAGTCGCTTTTAATGCCCCTGAGAAGAGAAGTAGAGGTCGCAGTAGCTTAACAAGACGGTTTGAATGCCCCTTGGAAGAGACGTGGAGGTCCCAGTAGCTTAACAAGACGGTTTTAATGCTTCTCAGAAAAGTGGTGGAGGTCCCAGTAGCTTAATAAGACGCTTTTACTGCCCCTCGAAAAAGTGGCGGAGGTCGCAGTAGCTTAACAAGACGGTTTGAATGCCCCTTGGTAGAGACGTGGAGGTCGCAGTAGCTTAACAAAACGGTTTGAATGCCCCTTGGAAGAGACGTGGAGGTCCCAGTAGCTTAACAAGACAGTTTGAATGCCCCTCGGAAGAGACGTGGAGGTCCCAGTAGCTTAACAAGACGGTTTTATTGCCCCTCGAAAAAGTGGTGGAGGTCACAGCAGCTTAACAAGAAGCTTTTAATGCCCCTCAGATAAGTGGTGGAGGTCCCAGTAGCTTAACAAGACGGTTTGAATGCCCCTTGGAAGAGACGTGGAGACGTGACATGCTAATGGTAAAGGTGTGCTCCGGTGGCATGCTAACGGGAATAGGTGTGCTGCGATGTCATGCTAACGGTAATAGGTGTGCCCGGTGGCATACTAACGGGAAAAGGTGTGCTACGGTGGCATGCTAGCGGGAAATGGTGTGCTTCGGAGGCATGATAATGAGAAAAGGGGTACTCCATTGGCACCACAATGGTAAAGGGACTTGGAAATGTCACATGTGAAGTCATACTCGCATAGTGTCTGTTGTTGCAGGGATCAAAAGAGCGACCCGGTGGAACAAGATGTGGACACTGTGCGGCAGATGGTGGTTTAAGGACAGCAAACAGCAAAATAACACCAAGTAACAGCAAGAAAACAATCCAAGAATTACAGCAGCAGACAAGTAAGTGAGTGTGATTCTTTTAAACGGTGATGTATGATCAGATGAAGTGGAATGCAGTAAGTTTGGAAATATGATTAACATGTTAATAAAGTGTCTGAAATGTATGAGCGAGAAAGAGGAAAAGGTGGATTGTTACAGGGGGACAGCTGAGAGTAGGGAGTTGCAGAGAAAGTCCTTGTGACAGGTTTAGGATGTATACGGCTGTTTATTGTCTCCTCCACATACAAAGGCAGGAGATGAGACTATCAAACTATCGAACTTGGAGTTGTCAGTAATGTTGGAGGAGAAATTAATAAAGGAAGTAAAATGGGAAAGAAAATAAGGGGTTGTATGTTTGCCTGGTCAGAGGGATGTTTGCCTGGCCAGAGGGATGTTTGCCTGGTCAGGGGGATGTTTGCCTGGTCAGGGGGATGTTTGCCTGGTCAGGGGGATGTTTGTCTGGTCAGGGGGATGTTTGCCTGGTCAGGGGGATGTTTGTCTGGTCAGGGGGATGTTTGCCTGGTCAGGGGGATGTTTGTCTGGTCAGGGGGATGTTTGCCTGGTCAGGGGGATGTTTGTCTGGTCAGGGGGATGTTTGCCTGGTCAGGGGGATGTTTGTCTGGTCAGGGGGATGTTTGTCTGGTCAGAGGGATGTTTGCTTCACGTTGGGGAAGAGGGAAAGGACTGAATGATCTGGCACCTGTCCTATCCACAGGATGGTCAGCTAGTGCCGCCATAGGGAAAGAGCTGACCTAGTGTCACTATCAATCATCAGAGTCTGCAGTACAACTGATTAGGGGTCCAGCAGGGGGGCGCTGATGACACAGGTGGACCTTGGGCGGTTTTCTGGTTGCCGACGCTGCACCTAGAGGGTTTTCTTCATGTAATTATCCTCCTCACATTGCAGACTTGTGAACTTTATAAATATTCTTCATTTGCTTATTTTCTTCCTTCTCTCCCAAACACGTTGCTGAAGTGCTGTCTCACTCCCACTGCCCCCATCCAGAAGCTTCTTGTAGCTGCTGTTCAGTGAGATTTGTCCTCTATATACCAGCAGTCTGTGTATGGGCCTGTCCCTGTCTGATCCTCTCTGCTCTCCACCCCTGCACTCAGACATGGGAAACCCTGTACTCGGATTACTTCACATCTTGGTGAACAACAGCTGAAAGGACCCTATAAAGGAGCCTGTACCAGGCAGGTGACAGCGGTGCAGCATTGTGCTTGTGGGGGCAATCGGGCGGTGGAGTCAGAAATTGGGGAATACTTGGGTGCTCTCTGGACGGACAATATTAGTGCTGCAGTAATTTCCCACAAGTTTTTGCACAGAGCGGCCACTAATATAGAATAAAGTAAAACAATTGTGCTCTGTAAATAATGGCTGTGCTTTGCTACAAATGCTTCATGTTCGCAGGAGGTTTTTTTTTCTTTAATAAATTTTATTTAGTTTATAATTGATTTTTTCTCTTTCTGCTAGATATCAGGACATGATAGAGGCCGTACGGGACTGATATGAGAAGTTCTTGGCTGAGAAGGAAAGAAGCTTCATTCCTCCATGAGCTGCAGTTCTTTGTGTCCAGTCGGGAGCTCTATTAGTAAGTAGATTTTATCACCGGTGCAGACATTTCCGGGAAGGTTCCAATTGGCCGAATACAAGACGTTCATTAAACTCTTCATTTGAAATAAACGTCTGGTTATCATCCACAATACTTAATACCGGTCACTTGTCACAAATTTGTATATTTTTTACCTGTTATAAAATGCTGCTCATCCCTTGAATCTTTTCTTTTTTTTTGTCATTTTAGACAAAACATTACATATTCCTGACAAGTCCCAGGTCTTTTCACACCACTCGTTTTGCAGGTTCTTTAATACTACAGCACTTACGTTATTGGGGTCATTTTTGTGCAGTTTGCAGTTACATGATTTTTTATACATGTTTTTTTTTAGGTTTGTCTTGTTATTACATCACATTCATCTTTTTCCTCTCTTGCTTTCCTGGACTGAAGGAAACATATCTCCAAGTCATTCTGAGCTGCCGGCAGGAGAGATGGACCCTCAGGAGCCTCCTAGTCTTCAGAATCCACATGAAGGAGAAGTCCAAGAACAAGAAAGGCCTCCGACAGCAGAGCAACCTGTCCGCCAAAAAGTCCCAGAAGAAGAAGCGATGGTCCCGCAGCTCATCTGTTTTTCCTAAATGTGGATTATACTTTTACTGATTGTAATTTTCTTGGTCGATACCAGATAAAGTTTTGGATGACAACTGTCTGGACTTGTGTCTTATTTTACATTTCTCCTTTTTTCTTCTTGATTCCCCTCCTGTGAGATCTGGCTTAGGTGATAAAAGCCTTTCTCTATCCGGCATTTTTTCAGCAGGCTGGAGAAAGACTTTCTGGATGATAACTTGCCTTAGTCTCAGATGCCCATACACTAGTTAGCTTTACACCGGACGCTTGTCCACACAACACATCCCGACTCCCCCATATACATGAATGTGGTTATATGTGTGGGGGAGATGGCCCCATACACAGCACATGGTCGGCTGCTCCAGCAAAAATCCTTGGGTTTGACCTACCTTCCTGTAATATATATGGGGGGCCATTAGTTGGATGTTTGCAGGACCCCTCTTTGTCCGACAGCTTCCCTCCCCCATACATAGCAAGCAGTGTACATACAAGCTCCCTTCCCGCACATACAGCATATATATCATATAAAGAAAAAACCTAGAAGTCTGAACTGAAACATAAATTGATGTGCATGCAAAATGTAAATGCATGTTCACACAAGGCCACTAGACAAAGAAAAACCAAAGACAAGCAAAATACCCAAGTAACCGGAAGTGAATGGGTAAATCGCAAAGTGCAAAAATAATAAATAATGAAGGGTATTTAGTTAACATAATTTTGATAAAAATAATGCAAAAGCTATACCGCACATCACGGCAACCCTTATGGGACAGTCCTAACTCTAATATTAAAACCTTACCATTTGTCAAGTGACGTACATATGGATAAGGGCAGAGAGACTGACCCCCTAGTAGAAGCATAGACCTGAGGCAGAATAAACATTTCAGCTCAGACAAAGGGCGGCCACACCCTTATATGTACTAAAGCACACTGAACTACAAAGAAAAAAACCTAGAAGTCTGAACTGAAACATAAATTGATGTGCATGCAAAATGTAAATGTATGTTCACACAAGGCCACTAGACAAAGAAAAACCAAAGACAAGCAAAATACCCAAGTAACCGGAAGTGAATGGGTAAATCGCAAAGTGCAAAAATAATAAATAATGAAGGGTATTTAGTAGTGAAGAGCGAGCACTAAAATGCTCGGGGGCTAGAAGCTCGGGCCGAGCTCGCCATGATACTCGGTTGCTCGACCTGAGCCACGAGCCCAATGTTAGTCAATGGGAGACCCGAGAATTTTCGCGGCGGCATCTCCGGCTGTCTGTTAAAAGCCTAACAAGTGCCCAAAACGATAGTGACAGTGCTAAAATGACATGGGGACAGCATGGGGATCGCCCCAGGAAGCATTTCTGACCCCCAGGTCACTGCTGTCAACAACGTGGTCAGAGGTATTAAGCCACTTTTAAGGGCTCACAATAAAACGTTCAAAAACTAAACTGAAACTGCTTTCCTGTGAAATATGTTAAGGAAGTTCCTTTCCAGGGTAAAGACTCGTGTATAAGGTAAAATAAATAACAAAAAAAAAAAATACTCCTCCACACCTTGGGCTATGTTCACAAGTGGCATTTTTTATGCGTTTTTGCACTTTTGTATTGCTTCAACCGTGACAAATGCATTCACCGGGAAATGTCATTTTAACATTTTACAACCTTATCTGGCCATGTGCTGTGTGACACATGCATACAGTGCTGAAAAGACATGGGGACAGCATGGGGAAGACCCCTGGAAGCATCTCTGACTCCCCGGTCACTGCCTAAAAGTGTGCCCATCAGAAGTCATCCTTGAAGCATCAGAAGATGCAGACTTGCAATTATCCCCGTGCAAGTTCTTGTCCCAGGGCAGGGTTCAATTGTACCTCTCCCATTCCTTGCAATGCAAGCGCAAATATGCAGCCAACCACCCACCCACCCCCAGGCTGCAATACCATACTGCTTGCTTGCACTTGAAATTGGGCCTTTTAGGCATGTGGAGGCGGAATCTGGCCACCATGTCATGGCAGCGTTGGCGGCCTGGTATCCATACTCAGTCCCCAGCCGCACGGCGGCGGGGTGTCCACACTCGGTCCCCAACCGCCAGGGGGCGGCCGGGTGTCCATACTCGGTCCCCAGCCGCCTGGGGGCAGCCGGGTGTCCATAAACGGCCCCCAGCCGCTCCTATTTCTCCTTGAAACATCCCCCCACACACTTTTCTTAGCCCGGCCTGCTTTAGGGCAGCATTGGACGAGCCCACCAGAGAACCAGACTCCTCCGGTGGGCCCTGGCTTCTCCATCAGGGGAGTTGAGAGTGACAAGGTGAGGACCATGATGATGATGATACAAGTTAGCATCTGCTTTGTTTTCTTGGAATGCAAGCGAAGTGTGCAGCCTACCATCCACCCACCCACCGCCAGGCTGCAATACCATACTGCTTGCTTGCTTGCACTTGAAATTGGGCCTTTTTAGGCACGTGGAGGCGGAATCTGACCACCGCGTCAAGGCAGCATTGGCGGCCTGTAATCCATACTCAGTCCCCAGCCGCCCGGCTGCCAGGTGTCCACACTCGGTCCCCAGCCGCCAGGGGGCGGCCGGGAGTCCATACTCGGTCCCCAGCCGCCCCGCGGCCGGGTGTTCACACACGGTCCCCAGCCGCCTGGGGGCAGCCGGGTGTCCATAAACGGTCCCCAGTCGCCCCTATTTCTCCTTGGAATATCCCCCCACACACTTTTCTTAGCCTGGCCTGCTTTAGGGCAGCATTGGACGAGCCCACCAGAGAACCAGACTCCTCCGGTGGGCCCTGGCTTCTCCATCAGGGGAGTTGAGAGTGACAAGGTGAGGACCATGATGATGATGATACAAGTTAGCATCTGCTTTGTTTTGTTGGAATGCAAGCGCATGTATGTAGTAGCGGCTAGGCCTGAGGTGGTCAGCGTTTTCGCGCATATCCTACCTCCTCCGAGGATTGCTGGATGTTTTCCTGCTACTATCCCAGTTCTATGACTCCCGTTAAAACAAAGCTTCAGGTGATGAATGATGGATGAGGTGGTGGCAAAGGAGAAAGAGCAGGAGGAACAGGGACCATTCACATCAATATCAGGCCAGTCAACCACATATGTCTTGTAGGATATGTTTCTGTAACAAAAGGAGCAGTTTGGCTACACAGTTATAGGGCATACAGTGAGTGCAATGCCTACCAAAAATTTCGAGGCACTCCAATGTACCTTGGAAATGACATGGAGGTCAGAGGGCCTTAACTAAACCGTTTTTTTCCATTTATAGCAACTGGGTCTCCTGTACACTGTTGGCCTAAGCAGTGAATGGAAGGCTTTCCAAAAATTATGAGGAACTGCAATGCCCCTTGAAACAGACATGGATTACAGCGTACTAAAAACCTTCTACCCACTATTGGGGAGTGGGTCTCCCTTAGTTTTCGCCTTTGCATTGAAAAGCAAAAGCTGACTAAAATTAGGAAGAAATGCAATGTCCGTTGGAAGAGTCGTGGAGGTAAGAGGTAATTAAAAACAACATTTCAATGCCCCTAGGAAGAGCTGTGGAGTTCAGAGTGGCTTAAGAAGACTTTTGATGTCCCTTTGAACAGACGTGGAGGTCACAGTAGCTTAACAAGATGGTTTTAATGCCCCTCGGAAAAGACGTGGAGGTCCCAGTAGCTTAACCAGACGATTTGAATGCCCCTACCAAGAGCCATACAGTACAGCATAGTACAAACATTATTCCCATTATTGGGGAGTGGGTCTCCCATAGTATTTGCTTATGCCTTCCAAGCAAAAGCTGCCAAAAATTAGGACGGAGGAACTAGCAATGCCCATTACACGAGCCATGCAGTACAGCATATTACAAACATTATTCCCATTATTGGGAATGTGTCTCCCATAGTCTTTCCTTATGCCTTCCAAGCAAAAGCTGCCAAAAATTAGGACGGAGGAACTTGCAATGCCCCTTACAAGAGCCATGCAGTACAGCATATTACAAACATTATTCCCATTATTGGGGAGTGGGTCTCCCATAGTCTTTGCTTATGCCTTCCAAGCAAAAGATGCCAAAAATTAGGATGGAGGAACTTGCAGTGCCCCTTACAAGAGCCATGCAGTACAGCATATTACAAACATTATATTAAGAGGAAATGCAATGCCCGTTCGAAGAGTCGTGGAGGTTAGAGTTAATTAAAAACAACATATCAATGCCCCTTGGAAGAGCTGTGGAGTTCAGAGTGGTTTAACAAGACACTTTTAATGCCCCTCAAAAGAGATGTGGAGGTCCCAGTAGCTTAACAAGACGGTGTTAATACCCCTTGGTAAAGTGGTGGAGGTCCCAGTAGCTTAACAAGACGGTTTTAATGCCCCTCGGAAAAGTGGTGGAGGTCACAGTAGCTTAAGAAAAAGCTTTTAATGCCCCTCAGAAGAAAAGTGGAGATCCCAGTAGCTTAACAAGACGGTTTTAATGCCCCTTGGAAAAGTGGTGGCGGTCACAGTAGCTCAACAAGACGCTATTAATGCTCCTCAGAAGAGACGTGGAGGTCCCAGTAGCTTAACAAGATGGTGTGAATGCCCCTTGGAATAGACGTGGAGGTCCCAGTAGCTTAACAAGACGGTTTTAATGCTCCTCAGAAAAGTGGAGGAGGTCCCAGTAGCTTAACAAGACGGTTTTAATGCCCCTCGGAAAAGTGGTGGAGGTCACAGTAGCTTAACAAGACGCTTTTAATGCCCCTCGGAAGAGACGTGGAGGTCCAAGTAGCTTAACAAGACGGTTTGAATGCCCCTCGGAAGAGACGTGGAGGTCCCAGTATCTTAACAAGACGGTTTTAATGCCCCTCGGAAAAGTGGTGGAGGTCACAGTAGCTTAACAAGACGCTTTTAATGCCCCTCAGAAGAGACGTGGAGTTCCCAGTAGCTTAACAAGACGGTTTGAATGCCCCTTGGAAGAGACGTGGAGGTCACAGTAGCTTAACAAGATGGATTAAATGCTCCTCAGAAAAGTGGTGGAGGTCCCAGTAGCTTAACAAGATGCTTTCAATGCCCCTCGGAAAAGTGGTGGAGGTCCCAGTAGCTTAACAAGACGGTTTTAATGCCCCTTGGAAAAGTGGTGGAGGTTGCAGTAGCTTAACAAGATGGTTTGAATGCCCCTTGGAAGAGACGTGGAGGTCCCAGTAGCTTAACAAGACGGTTTGAATGCCCCTCGGAAGAGACGTGGAGGTCCCAGTAGCTTAACAAGACGGTTTTAATGCCCCTCGAAAAAGTGGTGGAGGTCACAGTAGCTTAACAAGACGCTTTTAATGCCCCGCAGATAAGTGGTGGAGGTCCCAGTAGCTTAACAAGACGGTTTGAATGCCCCTTGGAAGAGACATGGAGGTCCCAGTAGCTTAACAAGACGGTTTTAATGCCCCTCGGAAAAGTGGTGGAGGTCACAGTAGCTTAACAAGACGCTTTTAATGCCTCTCAGAAGAGACGTGGAGGTCCCAGTAGCTTAACAAGATGGTTTGAATGCCCCTTGGAAGAGACGTGGAGGTCCCAGGAGCTTAACAAGACGGCTTGAATGCCCCTTGGAAGAGACGTGGAGGTCCCAGTAGCTTAACAAGACGGTTTTAATGCTTCTCGGAAAAGTGGTGGAGGACCCAGTAGCTTAATAAGACGCTTTTACTGCCCCTTGAAAGAGTGGTGGAGGTCGCAGTAGCTTAACAAGACGGTTTGAATGCCCCTTGGTAGAGACGCGGAGGTCCCAGTAGCTTAACAAGACGGTTTGAATGCCCCTTGGAAGAGACGTTGAGGTCCCAGTAGCTTAAAAAGACGGTTTTAATGCCCCTCGGAAAAGTGGTGGAGGTCACAGTAGCTTAACACGTCGCTTTTAATGCCCCTCAGAAGAGAAGTGGAGGTCCCAGTAGCTTAACAAGACGGTTTGAATGCCCCTTGGAAGAGACGTGGAGGTCCCAGTAGCTTAACAAGACTGTTTTAATGCCCCTCGGAAAAGTGGTGGAGGTCCCAGTAGCTTAACAAGACGGTTTTAATGCTCCTTTTAATAGTGGTGGAGGTCGCAGTAGCTTAACAAGACGGTTTGAATGCCCCTTGGAAGAGACGTTTAGGTCCCAGTAGCTTAACAAGACGGTTTGAATGCCCCTTTGAAGAGACGTGGAGGTCCCAGTAGCTTAACAAGTCGGTTTTAATGCCCCTTGCCAAAGTGGTGGAGGTCGCAGTAGCTTAGCAAGACGGTCAGAATGCCCCTTGGAAGAGACGTGGAGGTCACAGTAGCTTAACAAGATGGTTTTAATGCTCCTCGGAAAAGTGGTGGAGGTCCCAGTAGCTTAACAAGATGGTTTTAATGCTCCTCGGAAAAGTGGTGGAGGTCCCAGTAGCTTAACAAGATGCTTTTAATGCCCCTCGGAAAAGTGGTGGAGGTCCCAGTAGCTTAACATGACGCTTTGAATGCCCCTTGGAAGAGACGTGGAGGTCCCAGTAGCTTAACAAGACTGTTTGAATGCCCCTTGGAAGAGACGTGGAGGTCCCAGTAGCTTAACAAGACGGCTTGAATGCCCCTCGGAAAAGTGGTGGAGGTCACAGTAGCTTAACAAGACGCTATTAATGTCCTCAGAAGAGACGTGGAGGTCTAAGTAGCTTAACAAGACTGTTTGAATGCCCCTTGGAAGAGACGTGGAGGTCCCAGGAGCTTAACAAGACGGCTTGAATGCCCCTTGGAAGAGACGTGGAGGTCCCAGTAGCTTAACAAGACGGTTTTAATGCTTCTCGGAAAAGTGGTGGAGGACCCAGTAGCTTAACAAGACGCTTTTACTGCCCCTCGAAAAAGTGGTGGAGGTCGAAGTAGCTTAACAAGACGGTTTGAATGCCCCTTGGTAGAGACATGGAGGTCCCAGTAGCTTAACAAGACGGTTTGAATGCCCCTTGGAAGAGACGTTGAGGTCCCAGTAGCTTAACAAGACTGTTTTAATGCCCCTCGGAAAAGTGGTGGAGGTCACAGTAACTTAACACGTCGCTTTTAATGCCCCTCAGAAGAGAAGTGGAGGTCCCAGTAGCTTAACAAGACGGTTTGAATGCCCCTTGGAAGAGACGTGGAGGTCCCAGTAGCTTAACAAGACTGTTTTAATGTCCCTCGGAAAAGTGGTGGAGGTCCCAGTAGCTTAACAAGACGGTTTTAATGCCCCTTTGAATAGTGGTGGAGGTCGCAGTAGCTTAACAAGACGGTTTGAATGCCCCTTGGAATAGACGTTTAGGTCCCAGTAGCTTAACAAGACGGTTTGAATGCCCCTTTGAAGAGACGTGGAGGTCCCAGTAGCTTAACAAGTCGGTTTTAATGCCCCTCGCCAAAGTGGTGGAGGTCGCAGTAGCTTAGCAAGACGGTCAGAATGCTCCTTGGAAGAGACGTGGAGGTCACAGTAGCTTAACAAGATGGTTTTAATGCTCCTCGGAAAAGTGGTGGAGGTCCCAGTAGCTTAACAAGATGGTTTTAATGCTCCTCGGAAAAGTGGTGGAGGTCCCAGTAGCTTAACAAGATGCTTTTAATGCCCCTCGGAAAAGTGGTGGAGGTCCCAGTAGCTTAACATGACGCTTTGAATGCCCCTTGGAAGAGACGTGGAGGTCCCAGTAGCTTAACAAGACTGTTTGAATGCCCCTTGGAAGAGACGTGGAGGTCCCAGTAGCTTAACAAGACAGTTTGAATGCCCCTCGGAAAAGTGGTGGAGGTCACAGTAGCTTAACAAGATGCTATTAATGTCCTCAGAAGAGACGTGGAGGTCTAAGTAGCTTAACAAGACTGTTTGAATGCCCCTTGGAAGAGACGTGGAGGTCCCAGTAGCTTAACAAGACGGTTTTAATGCTCCTCAGAAAAGTGGTGGAGGTCCCAATAGCTTAACAAGATGCTTTTAATGCCCCTCGGAAAAGTGGTGGAGGTCCCAGTAGCTTAACAAGACGGTTTTAATTTTGAATGCCCCTTGGAAAAGTGGTGCAGGTCCCAGTAGCTTAACAAGACGGTTTGAATGCCCCTTGGAAGAGACGTGGAGGTACCAGTACCTTAAAAAGACGCTTTTAATGCCCCTTGGAAGAGACGTGGAGGTCCCAGTAGCTTAGCAAGACGGTTTTAATGCTTCTCGGAAAAGTGGTGGAGGTCCCAGTAGCTTAATAAGACGCTTTTAATGCCCCTCGAAAAAGAGGTGGAGGTCGCAGTAGCTTACCAAGACGGTTTGAATGCCCCTTGGAAGAGACGTGGATGTCCCAGTAGCTTAACAAGACAGTTTGAATTCCCCTTGGAAGAGACGTGGAGGTCCAACTAGCTTAACAAGACGTTTTTAATGCCCCTCGGAAAAGTGGTGGAGATTGCAGTAGCTTAACAAGACGGTTTGAATGCCCCTTGGAAGAGACGTGGAAGTCCCAGTAGATTAACAAGACGGTTTTAATGCTCCTCGGAAAAGTGGTGGACGTCCCAGTAGCTTAACAAGACGCTTTTAATGGCCCTCGGAAAAGTGGTGGAGGTCACAGTAGCTTAACAAGATGCTTTTCATGCTCCTCGGAATAGTGGTGGAGGTCGCAGTAGCTTAACAAGACGCTTTTAATGCCCCTTACAAGAGCCATACAGTACAGCATTTTAAATATATTATTCCCATTATTGGGGAGTGGGTCTCCCACAGTCTTTGCTTATGCCTTCCAAGCAAAAGCTGACAAAAATAAGGACTGAGGAACTTTCAATAATGGCAACACGGACCACGGTCACCCTGGTGGTATAGTGGTGGTGGAGGCTGAGGATAAGGAGAAGAACATAAAACAGCCGAAATGAGGAAGCGTATACCCATGTGTGGGTGTGAAGTGGTGCATTTGAATACACCTCCCGAAATAACACAGTGGATTTGACTTTATGTTACTCTGCTGTCATTTGGTGGTGATGAGAAGTCTGGCCCAATCCAGCTCTTGTTCATTTTGATAAGGGTCAGCTTGTCAGCATTGTCAGTTGACAGGCGAGTGCGCTTATCAGTTATAATTACCCCAGCAGCACTAAAAACACGCTCCGATAACACGCTAGCGGCAGGGCAGGCCAGGACCTCCAAGGTGTACAGAGCGATTTCATTCCAAGTGTCCAGCTTGGATACCCAATAATTAAAAGGCACAGAGGAATCACGGAGGACGCTGGTACGGTCGGCAAGGTACTCCCTCACCATCTTTTGAAACTTTCCACTCCTTGTGAGAGTACCCCGCGCCTCAGGGCCTGTAAGCTGGGCAGGTCTCAGAAAACTGTCCCAGAATGTTGACAGTGTTCCACTGCCTCTGCTGGATTGGAGTTGCCTCTCTCTCGCTTGTACGCCTTGGTTGGTCAACGAACTCTGACCTCTGCCGCTAGTGTCTTCAGATGGGAATTTTTTTTTAACAGTTCTGCAGCAAGGGCCTTCTGGTACTGCCCCATTTTTGTAGACCTCTCCACCTCAGGAATAAGAGAGTGAACGTTCTCCTTGTAGCGGGGGTCTAAAAGTGTCACCAACCAGTAATGACTGTCACCCAACATTTTGACAACGCGAGGGTCACGGTTAAGGCAGAGTAAGAAAGTCAGCCATGCGCGCCAGACTGGTAACGGGCAAGACTTCCGTGTCCACACCAAGATGACGAATGACCATGCTCTCCTCCTCCTCCTCCCCCCTGTCCTCAGGCCACCCACGCTGAACCGACGGTATGACAGTTGTACAGGTACTACCGCCTACAGCGCATGATACAAGCTCCTGTTCTTCCTCCTCCTCCTCTCCCTCATTGTCCCCCAATGCACGTTGGGATGAGATGAGGCTGGGCTGTGTGTAATCGACCGCTACGGCTTCTTGATCCATCTCATCATACTCTGGCTGCAATGCCTCCTCTTTAATTCTCTGCAGAGAGCATTGCAAAAGACAGACAAGTGGAATGCTGACGCTAATGATGGAGTCATCGCCACTCACCATCTTGGTGGACTCCTCAAAGTTGGTCAAGATGGTACATACAGTACAGACCAAAAGTTTGGACACACCTTCTCATTTAAAGATTTTTCTGTATTTTCATGACTATGAAAATTGTACATTCACACTGAAGGCATCAAAACTATGAATTAACACATGTGGAATTATATACTTAACAAAAAAGTGTGAAACAACTGAAAATATGTCTTATATTCTAGATTCTTCAAAGTAGCCACCTTTTGCTTTGATGACTGCTTTGCACACACTTGAGAGACTGCCATAAAGACTGAGAGGAGGGGGCATCTTTGCATGCAGTATGGACAGGGGATTGCCATGCACACACAACAGGTGACACCTGCTGACACTGGTCGTGGACCCTGGGGTTCGCCCCACAAAGTCGGGTGCTTTACTGCCATGTGCCTGATCATGCTGGTGGTGGTCAGGCTGGTAGTTTTGTCACCCCTGCTGATGCTGGCATGGCAGGTGGTACAAATGGCCTTTTTGGGGTTATCAGCAGAGTCTTTAAAAAAATTCCAGACTCTGGAAGACCCACAGGTTGTACTGGCAACGTCCCTCGTGTTGGTGTTACGGGGAACTGTTGCCGGCCTTCTGTGTGCGGCCACCACACTGCTTCTTCCTGCCTGTTGGGGTACTCTGTCTCCCTCACCCGGTCTGCTGCTGGCCTTGCTCTGCATGTCCTCCTGCCACGTTGGGTCAGTTACTAGATCATCCACCACCTCCTCCTCTTCCACTTGCGCACCACGATCCTCCTCCTCACTTCTTGGCAATTGTGTTTCGTCATCGTCAACCTCTTGTGACAAATTGCCAGCGTTGACTTCCTGTGACCGTGGCTGTTCAAATATTTGGGCATCTCTACATGGGATCTCCTCTTCCACCACTTCAAGCGGAGCAGGCGAGGGGCACAAATCTGGAAATGGACCAGTGAACAGCTCTTCAGAGTGTCCAAGTGTGGGATCAGTTGCTGTCTGACGATACTCGGCATGGTGGGAGGAAGGAGCATCAGGGTGAGGAGGAGTATGCGGTCGAGACTCACGGCTACTAAGAGTTGACCGTGTGGAAGACAGACCGGAAGTGGTGGTCTGCTATCCAATTAATAACCTGTTCACACTGATCAGTTCGCAATACTGGTGTTGTTCTGTGCTTCCCTAGTAATTCGGTCAAGAAGTGGGAGCGAGAAGATATGGCTGTTGGTTGTGGCACATTTTCACCTTGGCCACGGCCCCGTCCTCTGCATGTACCATCACCAGAACGTCCACTTCCATGTCCCTTGCCACGCGCCTTGCCCATTGTAAAGTAAGTAAAATAGCTTACACTCGCACTATCAATGGAAAAAGGGTAATAAAGTAGATTAGAACCGTGGAAGAGGAAAATCACAGTTCTATTTCTCTGGCCTACACCCGACTCTTTTAAACAATCTGAACAATCAGGGAGAAACTATTACTGTTTTTCTTTACGGAAAAAATACCAAAAGGTGAATAATAGAGATTTTTACCGTGGAATGGCAAAACCACAGTTATTGTTTACTGGGGTATACCAGAAAATTTTGAATAGATATATTTGCGGCTGAACAATGAGCGACACACTCAAACTGTTTATTTTTAGGTAAAAATGGCCCAAAAGTGGATAATACAAAGATTTGACCCGTGGAACTGCAAAACCACACTTGTATTTCTCGGGCCCACACCAGACTATTTTCAACAGATATATTTGTGTCTGAAAAATCAGGGAGACACTATTAGTTTTTTTTTACGGCAAAAAATGCCAAGATCAGGATAATAGAGATTTTTACCGTGGAACAGCAAAACCACAGTTATAATTTAGTGGTGTATACCAGACTATTTTCAACAGATATATTTGTGTCTGAACAATCAGGAGACACTACTACTGTTTTTCTTTGCGGCAAAAAATGCCAAAAGCAGGATAATAGAGATTTTTTACCGTGGAACAGCAAAACCACAGTTATAATTTACTGGTGAATACCAGACTATTTTCAACAGATATATTTGTGTCTGAACAATCAGGAGACACTATTAGTTTTTTTTTTAAGGTGACACATATTACTATAACTTGCACCCATAGTGCAAAAAAAAAAAAACCCTAAAAAAACACAATGGGTTCAACCGTACTCAAATTGTTAACTAGGAGCAATGATTATTGTGAATAATATAATATTTTGATTGGAGATGATCCACCCTCTGGTTCCACCACTGATCCTGAGAATGAAGGAATGGGGAACCTATCAGCTTTTTTTTTCCTGCACAGCTGTGCTCCCAACCACCCACAGTGCAAAAAAAAACCCTAAAAAAACAATAGGTATAACCGTACTCAAATTGATAATTGGGAGCAACGATTAGTGTGAAGGATATAATATTGTGATTGGCGATGTTCCATCCACTGATTGTGAGAATGAAGAAATGGGGAACCTATCAGCTTTTTTTCCTGCACAGTTGTGCTCCCACCCATTGCGCAAAAATACCCTAAAAAAAATACCCTAAAAAAATGCACGTACTCAAATTGTTAATTGTGAGCAATGATGAGTGTGAAGGGATATAATATCTTGATTGGCGATGGTCCGACCTGTGGTTCCGCCACCGATCCCAAGAATGAAGGAATTGAGAACCTATAAGCTTTTTTTCCTGCACAGCTGTGCTCCCACCCATTGCGCAAAAATACCCTAAAAAAATGCACGTACTCAAATTGTTAATTGGGAGCAATGATGAGTGTGAAGGGATATAATATCTTGATTGGCGATGGTCCGACCTGTGGTTCCGCCACCGATCCCAAGAATGAAGGAATTGAGAACCTATAAGCTTTTTTTTTCCTGCACAGCTGTGCTCCCAACCACCCACCCATAGTGCAAAAAATAAAAAAAACAATAGATCCAACTGTACTCAAATTGTTAAATTGGGAGCGCTAAAAAAATAATGCATCCACTTCTTTCTAAATTAGGCTGTCAGACCCCCAAGAATGACATCCTAGTAATATGCCATGACTTATACCTCTTTAAATGTATGCAAAGGATAAACCTGGATATCCAGGTATACGTTCTATTGATTGATTTCTATAAGGGCCTATTTCCACATGTAAATGTGTATCTGCTACGGACATGAATGATTGGCTGCAGCCCTTCCACGTGGCCAGTCAATGGATCCGCAAATCACAACAAGTAATTCAAGGAAATGGAAAAGTAACAAAAAAAATTCTAGTAACATTGCATAGCGTACCGGTGATTGCGCTATTTAACTTGCCATCAGTGATTGACGGCATATAAATGGTTAAACAGTAGTGATTGACGCTCCGCTCTGGCCGCTGCTGTTACAGCAAGATGTCAGCTGTGTAGGATGGGGGCTCTGCTCCTGAGCCCACCCGAAACAGCAATCCAATGGACGGTTTCACACAGCACATTATCCAGTGGTGTTTAATTTGCTTTTCTATTGAGGAAACAAAACCGTTTTAATAACGTTTTCCTTCTCTGGTATCTAGGAGCCATTTCAGCTATTTGTAAAGGGAATCTGTCAGCAGGTTTTTCTTGGCTATTCTGAGAGCAGCATGATGGGGTGAGCGCCACACTAGGAGTAGGACCACCGAGCCCAGAGCTATTGCAAGACGTGCAGACAATATATACCAGGTATGAATGAATCCAATACAACATTATTCTTACTTGGGAATTAACCTACTTGGATATAATACATCCCTTGATATGTATATACCAAAAGGTCATTATCTTGGGAATGCCTATATTGGCTTTTATTATTTGGGATTATATCCTTTTACTATGTGACCTAGGATATACTATCAGTATGCATTAGCACAATTGGAGCTACTACTATTTAGCCCTGGTGTCTCTGCAATTCAAATATTTACATTATACCTCCTCACTATTATATGGTATTACTATATATATGTGTGTGTGCTCTTTTCTTTGCCGCCATGTACCCAAATTATTATAATAAAGGTCTTTTTTAACACATTGACCCCTTGTCGGATGTACTATATATTGGTTGTTGTTGAGAGCAGCATGATGTAGAGACAAAGACCCTGATTCTAGGGACATCTCACTTACAGGGCTGCTGGTTGTAGTTTTGATAAAAATCACACTTTTATTAGCAGAAGATTATCACTAGAGGACTAGTAAACCTGCAGCCAGGTAGTCCAACCACGCCCCCCACCACTGATTGGCAGTTTATATACAGTGTACACAGAAAGCGGCCAATCAGTGGTGTGGGTGGGGTTATTATACAGAGCTCAGCATTCAGAGATCTGCATGAGAAAAAAAAAAACTGCAATTTTATCAAAATAACACCAAGCAGCCCAGTAAGTGATACATCGTTGGAATCAGGGCCTCGGATTATGCTGCTCTCAAATGGGATAGCAAAAACCTGCTGACATATTCCATTTAAAGGGGCAGCTGCTACTAAATCCAGACAAGGTGCAAAATGTAAATTCTGCTGCAGATTTACTGCTGTAGATTTTTAATTCCTAAAAATCCCTGTAGATTCAGAGGATCTCAACCTTTTCAATGCAAATTATTTTCAAGACTTATTCACAGATATTATGAAATATTACAGTAGAAATAAAAAAAAAAAAAGCACAATACCTAAACCCCTTCCTTGGGAAAAATATACGGCAAGTATAAGAAAGACAAAAATTTATTCTGGAGTCATATTGAAGTGTAAATAGAATTGTAACCATACAATGTAAACAGCAGCGAATGTAAGTAGGATCCACTGGATCTATATAAGAGGAACGCTTTCCAAAGCCGATCTTCTGAGCCCACCGCTATGCTGGCTGGACCGGCATTGTGATCGTCAGCACCTGGAATATACGTCACGTTTTACTGCAGCTCATAGAACCAAATGATAAGACGCAGAGCAGTGTGAGGCTTGTGACTCGCTATACACAAATATACGACATGTTTGATGAATGGCAGAAAGGAAAGCCGATGCATTCAGATGTCTCTGGGCAACTATATGTTGTGATAGATAAGTTCCTGTCAGGGTGAGGGGCAGCATCCTATCTGCTCACTCATCATGACAGGTTTACAACATGTTGAGTCATGGACGTGATCAGTCAGTCAATCAATGACATAGATGCACGTTCTTGATTCCGACAGGTAGGTCAGAGAAGTCCGTCTCAAACAGTTTACTTTCACCCATCTAGGATGGATGGCTGCTGACATCGTTGGCCATTATGTCCATACACAATTATTATCCCCTAATTGTGATGTACAATACAAATTTATATTGTGGTACCGTGTTAGCCAGAAAATTTGATGGAAATAATTTTATGCCCAAAAATGGCAAAAGTATTCTCGGAGTGATACCTTTATTGGCTAACCAGAAAAAAAAATATATATATGCAAACTTACAGAGCACACAGGCTCCTTCTTCAGGCAGGATTACAAATGTTATGAATTCATTTGTAATATTGCCTGAAGAAGGAGCCTCTGTGCTCTGAAAGCTTGCATATATATATTTTTTTCTGGTTAGCCAATAAAGGTATCACTCCGAGAATACTTTTGCCATTTTTGGGCATAAAAGTATTCACATAGAATTATTCACTAATTAAAACAATTTATTTTTGCTAAATAAATGTATACATTTTTTAAAATTTTATTTTATACATTTTCTCAGAGAACCTCTTTAAGAAGGAGATTTCAGAATGGGCTATAAGACATGTCCAGCTTTGCTTAATTGTCTCACCTTACTGTCCTTGTTGAACTGAGCTCCACTTTGTTCTTGGATGATATTGTAAGGAATGAAGACGTCTAGATGATACAAATCGGGACGTCTGACTATTCTGTCTTCACCCAAGTCCAATACAAGAGATCTAGCAGAAGACTGTAAAGAGAAGACCAGCGTGGTAACAACGCTTATGTCGCTGAATGCTTCTGTACGGGAAAGAAAGTTGTAACCAACAAGTGCACAAAAATCTAAACTTTTATCTTGATACGTGGCCAACTAGAAGTTACTGTGTAGCTCCACATGTCTCATACATTAAATCTGACACGTGGAGGAACTGCTCACAGAAAATGCTGAAAAATATTTTTTAGGATTCACACTGCATTAAAAGGGGTTGTCCACCACTTTAATACTAATGGAATATCCTTAGGATAGGTCATCAATATTAAAGTGCCAGGCAACCCCTTTAAGTGAGGCATAATGAATGGTACCAGAATTTCACATAATGTAGCCTTCATTAGGCAGAAGGCCCACTCGGTTATATGAAGAAATCTGGGGTCCCCAAAAGCAAACCCAGTAATCACCAGATTCCTGTGTGGTGACTACTTAATCTGCTTTTTGGGAAGACCAGAACTGACCCCTATATTTAACCAAGTGGGTCCCCTCAAGCTACATTATCCTGTCTGATGAAGGCTACATTAGCTGAAACATTCTTAATCTTCATTATGCCTCATTTAACGCAATGTGAATCATGGACATGAGAAAAATCAAATTAAAAAATAAATACATTTAAAGCATTTTTTGTGCGATTCCTCCAAATGTCGCATTAATATAGAAAAAATAAAGAGCGGCGTGTTCTACACTATTGCAACAAGCCTCTTTCATCATTTATATCATCATTATAACATCATTTATATGCACCAGCACCATGGAATCAATGGCACTATATAATTAAATAATAATAATAATATATACATCTTCCCACCAGCTTGTTTTCCCTCTATCTCCTCTCTGGATCTATGAAGCCAGAACTGTCAAAGAAGAGGTGATGGTGGAGATGGAGGGGAAACAAGCAGGGGGGGAGGCTTATATAAATGACTGGTCCCGCCGTGAAGCACTGGGCGTCTGTGCTTGGTTTGAAAAGTCGTTCTCTGCTGACAGAGTCGTTTACAGAGATCTTCTTTCCCATTCCAACAGCTTGCAAACAACCCACCATGGTATGAAAAAAAAATTATATCATCATCATCATCCAGCAAATGTGTCACAGCTGCCAGCAATTGGCTACTGTGGACACATCAAAGCTGTGATGATAAAAGTTGGCAGAGGAGGACCGGTAGCACGAGGTTGGCACAGACTTTTAATAAGGGAAGACTTTTGGAAATCACATGAAATGCAAAAAGGTCACAATCCTAAACCACATCTAAGGCTCTCACCACTTTAGGTAAAGAGATTTCAGCCACCAGAAAACTTGGGTGTCCTACAGGAGGTTCCGCCACAATCATGTAATCTGGTTTCACGGGTGAACTGATAAAAAAAGGAAGGAAGCAGTATATTGCAAGGGTACACCATCAATTTATGATCTGTTGGGGTCGATCTCTAATATAATAAAGGGGCACTGATGCTGGTAATGAGGAACAGCCCCTTTCACAGTCATTCCCTGCACATCGGCATCATGGCCTCCACTGTGCAGCGGAACGACAGCATAGATCCAGCAAAGTGAATGGGCTTAGCTGCAGTTCTCCTGCATAGTGAATATCCGGGTAGCTGCCCCACACCAGCATATTCTTTAAAAAGGGCAGCGGGGTTACTTCCAGGCTGCAGCCCCCTTATTCTTGGAGTCCAAGAAGTTGGATATCCTATATCTTTTGTAAGATGGGATTCTAAAAAAAGTAAATGCATGCATTAAACCTCAAAGAAACCCAAACCTTTCAACTTCTGAGATGAGGGACTTGCTTGGAGTTAGCTGGGAGGGTCTGTAGGAAAAAAATAAAGAATATAAAGGCATAATAGTTAAAACAAAAACAAAAAAAAACAATGTCCACATTGTTCTTGCACCATAACAAGCCATTCTGCAACTTCCCCCATCTGTTGGGTATAACCCATCACCACGAGGAGTGGGGCTCCCCCATCTGTTGGGTATAACCCATCACCACGAGGAGTGGCACTCCCCCATCTGTTGGGTATAACCCATCACCACGAGGAGTGGCGCTCCCCCATCTGTTGGGTATAACCCATCACCTCAAGGAGTGAAGCTCCCCCATCTGTTGGGTGTAACCCATCACCACAAGGAGTGGAGCTCCCCCATCTGTTGGGTGCAGCCCATCACCACGAGAAGTGGCTCTCCCCCATCTGTTGGGTATAACCCATCACCACGAGGAGTGGCGCTCCCCCATCTGTTGGGTATAACCTATCACCTCAAGGAGTGGCGCTCCCCCATCTGTTGGGTATAACCCATCACCAAGAGGAGTGGAGCTCCCCCATCTGTTGGGTGTAACCCATCACCACGAGGAGTGGCGCTCCCCCATCTGTTGGGTGTAACCCATCACCACGAGGAGTGGCGCTGCCCCATCTGTTGGGTATAACCTATCACCAGGAGGAGTGGCGCTCGTCATACTTTGTGTCCCTAGGGGAAATGTGGTATTATAATATATCCAATCAATTGAATGGCCGACTATGTACTGCATGGATGAGCGAGGAACATCAGAGAAGAAGCCGTCGATGCTCAACAGCACCCTACTCTGTCGTCTTTTACAGACTGTATGCCATAGACTTGTACCTTAGAGTTGGGACTTACCCCTATTATGAATCATCGGTTTTGATTTGGTTCTGATATTCTGTTCAAAAATGGATCCCAGGAACTTCCGATTTTTCAGCATTTTCCACTCTGAAGGGAAACCATAGATGATTAACAGGGTCGGACTGGAACTGAAACTCAGCCCTGGCATGTGAGAGGACGCAGGCCCGCCCGACGCGCGTTGAATGTGAAATATTTTCATGAATGATTTGGGTATATGTCACAATAAAAATTGCTGCAAACTGCACTTTATCATCGATAGACAAAAACTGACATAATGTAAAATATAAACTTCCCTCCAGGAAAATGTTAATTTCTTTCAACTGGAGGGACGGACATATTTGTAATATAGAGCTTCAAGTTCCCAAAAACGCTATGCTTGATAGTACCAGGAAAAGCAGGAAAAGTGAATCCTTGCAGATTTGAAGCAGTTTCATGTCTATTCTTTCAGTATTTTTGCAGCGTTTCTAAAGAAAGGGAAAAAAAAATCTCAAAAAACGCAACATCAACGGGATTTTCCTGCCGAGCGACACGTTTTTTGTGCAGAAATGTTCTTCCCTTTCTTTTTTGTTTATATTTTGTGTTATACACTAGTGGCCAAAATTGAGGCAACACTTTCAGTTTTTCACCATCACCAATATTTAATGGAGGTGTTCACTGACCTACTTACTTGTACACACGCCCTCTTCTGCCATATGTATTCTATGTTGGTTTATAGTGACCTGGGTGTGATGTAAGACAGATATTGTGCGATTAAAATGCGGTTTTTATATTTTAAAGCCAGTTTGTCATCAGAAGGTAAGCAATTACATGTTTTCGTTCTCAAAGTGTGTAAGCGGTTTCAAGAGACTGGTTCGATAAAGAATAAACCAGGTAGAGAAAGGAAGAAGGCTACAACTCCTCAGACTGATAGAAGAATTGTTAGAATCGCCCTAAATAACAGGAAATAAACGGCTGTTAACATCAACAAGGAGCTTGTCAACACCGGAGTGACAGTGTCTGATCGGACGGTTCGACGACGATTGGTAAATGCAGGGTTAAGAGCCAGAATACCAGGTAAAAAGCCATTTCTGAATGCCTCACAGCGTCAGAAACGTCTGCAGGGGCCAAAGAACATTGTAAATGGACCATTGAACAATGGAGAAATGTTATATGGAGCGATGAGACACGCATATCCATCTTTGGCAGTGACGGTGTCCGCTACGTTCGACGACGACCTGGAGAGGACTGGTTGCCAGAGGGTACAGTACCCACCATGAAGCCTCCTCTGAGTGTTATGGTAGGGGGCTGCGTGTCCAGAGATGCAGGTGGTCGGCTGCAGGTAATTGAAGAAACAGTTAATGCTGAAAAGTACATCAAGGAAGTCCTTCAGCCTAAACTCATTCCTTCGGCACATGATGTATTTGGTGAAGGGACACCGTTTATTTTAAGATGGAGCCCCATGCCATACAGCTAAAAAATGTCTCTCTTGGTTCAAGGACAAAAATGTCCAGCTATTGAATTGGCCAGGAAACAGCCCAGATCTCAATCCTATTGAGAATCTCTGGGCTCGGCTCAAAAGAGCGGTGTCAAAACAGCGGGCTTCACACAAGCAGGAACTCATTGCAGCCATCATCAAATCATGGCTTCATATCATCACACCATCTGATTTACACAAACTGGTAGATAGCATGCCAAGTAGATGCCAGGCCGTCATCAAGGCCGAGGGCTATCCAACTGAGTATTAACATTTAGTGTTAGATATGAAAATAGGACAAATCAATGGCTTTTCTCCCACAGTCATCTGAGTGACAATAGTGTCCAATTTGTTGACAAATGAACAAATTTCCTGCTAATATTGTGTTTCTATATGAGATTTTATTTCTACTTAAAAACTTTACTGTGAAATCAAAAACATTCATGAAATTTGTATTTGTATTGGCAAAATGCTAAAAATTCATAAATCTTGGGGGTGTTGCCTCAATTTTGGCCACTAGTGTATAGAGTTCCTCAGTATATTTATATGTTGTCCCCCATCACCTTTTTCATCTCTCCTTACAAGTATGCCTTGTATCTTAGCTAAAACATGGTAGTAAGTAGCATATGAAACCCTTTTATAATGGGTAGTGTAGAATCGCTGCATATTTCAGGGTTATGCGCTCCTGAGGACTCATTAGTGCTGCCCTCCTCAGGCGAAACCTGGTTGTGACCTTGTATAATATGGGGCTAGCCGGTCTCACCTACCAGTTTGGGTCACAAACCCTTTTTCGTTTGCTTTGATGTTTTACTCATTGTTTATTACGTTTACACCCCAAATCTCTCCTAATCCTGGAGATCAAACCTATGAAAGCAATTTATGAATGATCATAACACCTCTATGAAGGGTAATTATCATCTCCTTCATAAATATACATTTATATGTATAAATACATATGTGGTCAATGCATAGTACTGGCACATGACTTATCACTTTCCAGGACCTTACAAAGCACCAGGAACATTCATAACAAGCGGAGGAGAAGCGATTCTGGCAACTTAATAGGAAAGGATTCTTTACAGTTAGAGCAGTCAGACTGTGGAATGCCAACCACAAGATATAGTAATGGCAGATAGTATAACAGCATTTATAGAAGGGCTGGATACTTTTTTAACAAAACATGACATTGTGGGTTATAAATAATCTAGTAATAGAAAATGTATAACTTTGGAGATAGACCAAGGACATTAAAGTTAAAACTTTTTCAACCTATGTAACTATGCAAGTATGCAGAATGCACATTAGGAAAATGCTTGAAATGCAATTCCCTATAATATTATTTTACAAGTAATTTCCTCTTAATTTTACGCTTTGTAAAGTGCTAGTTATAAGCCCAATCTATGGATCTAAAAAGTGCAAAACACTCCTGAAACACTTGTACGTATGTTCTATAATCTTTATTTCTTATGGTGCCTAAGGGAAGCCGTAATGATAAGACTCCTGCTTGGTAACAAGTGCAGTTATTTGCCTCCATAATGAAAGTGAATTACCAATGATGAAAGGATTAATACTTGGACCCTGCATCAGTAATAGCCCTTGTAGTAACCATGACAACTATTGTGAGGGCATAAACAAGTGTCATAAAGAAGATTCCATAAAAGAATGCCGCGCTGCCATGATCAGCGCCATTACTGATGATGCGCCTGAGGACCTTGAGCTTGACCACCCCACGTAATGTGCCAATGTTGGTGTAATTTGGAGGTTCTAGCAGGGAAAGGGGTTGTCTTCTTAGACACCCCGGGGGGAAGGGAAGGTAACAGAGGGGGGGTCCCCAAAACAGGATCCCCTTCTGTTACTATGTACAAAGAGCTGCTCTTCTTTGGGAGTTCATAGATGGATCCTTGACTTTAATGGGTGATAAATTGGGAGGGGGAGGGGATACTCATCCTATTAGGGGTTATCCATAATGAGCAACCCCTGTAACCAAGTACCCAACATCTTGAGAGACGGAGCTGGATCTGTAAGGGAGAAGTGGTAGATCCACCTGGGAAATCAGATCAACTAAATTCGTTCCAGCAATAAATGTGGTGACAGATATCGCAGCCAGATCTCTCCCACATCCAGTTTATCACATTAATAGTCTATATTTGTTATGTCGTTCTCTGTAAATATGTAGAAATTCTAAAACTCCGTCATATATCGGCACTAACTCTCTAAGCCCAAGGGAAGGGCAGCCCTCCAGCCATGGTTCCCTAGAGGTTTCCTCCACAGGGGGTTTTCCTCTCCTGAGAGCTGGAGGGTGACTCTTCGTGAGTCGAGGGTTGTGCCATTTTCGGTGTCATGTAAATTTAAATAAAGTTGAGAACGTTTGACACCTAATTGCAATGATTTGTGTATTTATTTTGTATGTGTCTGATTCATTTTGTTTGGGAGTCGGGGTCCATCACACATCACTGAGTCATACGTCTGGACATCTGCCGCCAGAAGTTTTGCTCCAGGGGTTGCCCCTGCTCTGGGGAGTTTGATGGAGCAGAGAAGACAAGAATTACAGAACTCATCCTCAGAATAAGGACTTCTATTACAGTACTACAAGCAGCTTCCTCGTCTCATTCACACAGTGAGTATTTTGGGCACTAATTTACATCAGTATTTGTAAGCTGAAAACACAGTGAAAAATAGTAACTGAAACACTTTCACCTCTTCTGTTTTGGATCCACTCCTGGCGTCTGCTAACAAATACTGATGCAAAATATCGCCATGGAAGTTCCCTAAATTCTTACTGACTGATTTGACTGTTTGAGTAGCAGTCAAGCAACAGAGGTTGCAAGCGTTAAAGGAGTTTTCTGGTATCAAAAACCCCTGTCCCCCTTGCCATTTTTCTCTATCCTGAACCTGTGCTTCCTGCCCTGATCTCGGACTGTCTGACCTAGTCCTTGTCTTCGCTCTCCTGAGTCTGGTACCCTGGTACCTCCGGAATGCTGCTGCAGTCCCGGGAACTGCACTGAAGTGGTACCTGGTGTCTACCGGAGGCCCAGTCTATCCTCACCACCAGAGGTTCTAGTGGAGACCCAGTAGACACCTAGTCACAACCCTCCCGTGGGGCAGTGGGTCCATATCCACCAGGGTTACACCCACATAGCAAATGTGGTACCAATATTCAAGAAGGGGATAACATCTGAGCCTGGAATTTATAGGTCGGTAAGTTTAACTTGTACTGTGGGCAACAACTTTGAGGGTTTTCTAAGAGATACTAACCTGGAGCACCTCAATAAGAATAACCTAAACATATGATTATGAGGGATCTGTCCTGCAAACTAATCTGAAAAGATTCTATGGGGAGGTAAGTTCAGGTTGGACCAGGGAAACTTAGTGGATGTTGTCTATCTGGACTTTTCAAAGGCATTTGATACGGTGCCATACAACAGGTTGGTACATAAAAATGTTCAATATATTATATGGTAAACTTGCTCCACGAAAGAACAAGTCCTTGTGTGGTCGATGGAAAAATCAAGGAAAAGATCAGTGATGCGGTCGTTACCTCTTGACAGCTCCATTTCGTACTTGTTCTCTAGTCCCTCCATGGCCACGGTGATAAAAAATTCCCTGAAAAGCTCATTATTCTAATAAAAAAAATACAAAGTAAGGAGCTGACACAAAGGAGAGCAGACAGCTCGTATGTCGGAATAAGCAATTACAGTTACCGTAATTTTCTCAAAGAAGGTGCCATTAATCACTATGTCGTACGCCGAGCAGCCGCCTCTACCTGTAGGACAAAGTGCACCAGGACTTAGATACTTTGCGGTGCCGACTCAATCCATTGACCTTAGTAGGGCTGCTATGAATAAGTGGTATAAGTTCTTAAAGGGGAATCCAAGTAGTGGACAATCCCTCTAAGTCCCAAATCTAAACCAAAAAAGTTCAAAAGTCAACAACAAGATGTCAAACTTTATTCCGCAGACTGGAAGTGGACCTACCAGAACCTGTGGAGATGGCACCTTTGACCATTGAGGATTAGTAAGTTGTAATACTTGCTATTTTAACCCCTTTAAGGATATCTCTGGACTATCCCTTTAAAAAGAGAAGCGCTGTATTAAAAAAAAACGTACTATTATCAACTTCAACGTGGGGCTCTCCAAGGCTCATGGGGACTCGATAGCCGGAGGGATCATCAGATTCCAGGATGCTGACTAACTCCTGCTCCGTCAGGTCTGGGGCCGCTGGGATCTGGTTCGACTTGCAGATGTTAATAAAGATTTTGGTATTTTTGGATGTGCAAGTTTTAATGCAGAAACCTAACACAGAAATAAAAACAAAAAGTGAACAAAAACACAATAAAATCGGCAAAAGCTAAGCAGCATTTACATGTAATCAACTGCATAAGAAATTATGTGACCCCCCACGTTGGTTGCATCATGTGACCGTTGCAGTCAATAAGACCCCACTGCCCCACTGTGGTATCTGTCACATAATATGCACAAAGTAATCTGGATAATAATCAGAGGACGCCCATCTCACCCGGCTGGGGTCTGATCTCTCTGCTTTCTGGTAAGTTCGGTATTCTGCTCTCCATCTCCTGTTTGGCCTGAAATGAGGCAACAAGTGTGAATCAGTGAGTAACATGAACAGGATGGTTCTGCAAACTGATTTTTCCTGCACCAAAATAGTACAACTGTGAGGGGTCTAAAGCCAACAATACACATTAGGTAAATGTTGGAGACTGCCGCGCCCCCGGCGGCTGACGGAGGAGACATTCACCCGGTGATTGCTGGCCTCTCCAATTCATCTTCGTACCTTCATCAGCATCTGTTCATACAGCGCTTCCTCCATGTTTGTGTTCATTTCTGCAGACAGCAGCGACTTGTCAGAGGCCATTTTTTCGGTCAAAGACAGAAGCTCAGAGATCTTGTTTTATAAGAGAAAACCTGAAAAATGAAAATATGTATTAATCTTCTCCACAGACAACGACAAGGGGAGAGTGCGGGAGCCTGACAGCCAATGACATGAGGGGGTGCGGGAGCCTGACAGCCCTCGACACGAGGGGGTGCGGGAGCCTGGCAGCCCACGACAAGAGGGGGTGCGGGAGCCTGGCAGCCCACGACACGAGGGGGTGCGGGAGCCTGGCAGCCGACGACATGAGGGGGTGCGGGAGCCTGACAGCCCTCAACACGAGGGGGTGCGGGAGCCTGGCAGCCCACGACAAGAGGGGGTGCGGGAACCTGGCAGCCCACGACAAGATGGGGTGCGGGAGCCTGACAGCCCACGACACGAGGGGGTGCGGGAGCCTGACAGCCCACGACACGAGGGGGTGCGGGAGCCTGACAGCCCACGACACGAGGGGGTGCGGGAGCCTGACAGCCCATGACACGACGGGGGGCGGGAGCCTGACAGCCCTCGACGCGAGGGGGTGCGGGAGCCTGGCAGCCCACGACACGAGGGGGTGCGGGAGCCTGGCAGCCCACGACAAGAGGGGGTGCGGGAGCCTGACAGCCCTCGACACGAGGGGGTGTGGGAGCCTGGCAGCCCACGACAAGAGGGGGTGCGGGAGCCTGGCAGCCCACGACAAGATGGGGTGCGGGAGCCTGACAGCCCACGACACGAGGGGGTGCGGGAGCCTGACAGCCCACGACACGAGGGGGTGCGGAAGCCTGACAGCCCATGACACGACGGGGGGCGGGAGCCTGACAGCCCTCGACGCGAGGGGGTGCGGGAGCCTGGCAGCCCACGACACGAGGGGGTGCGGGAGCCTGGCAGCCCACGACACGAGGGGGTGCGGGAGCCTGGCAGCCCACGACACGAGGGGGTGCGGGAGCCTGACAGCCCACGACACGAGGGGGTGCGGGAGCCTGACAGCCCACGACACGAGGGGGTGCGGGAGCCTGGCAGCCCATGACACGAGGGGGTGCGGGAGCCCCGACAGCCCACGACACGAGGGGGTGCGGGAGCCTGGCAGCCCACGACACGAGGGGGTGCGGGAGCCTGACAGCCCACGACACAAGGGGGTGCGGGAGCCTGACAGCCCACGACACGAGGGGGTGCGGGAGCCTGACAGCCCACGACACGAGGGGGTGCGGGAGCCTGACAGCCCACGACACGAGGGGGTGCGGGAGCCTGGCAGCCCATGACACGAGGGGGTGCGGGAGCCCCGACAGCCCACGACACGAGGGGGTGCGGGAGCCTGACAGCCCACGACACGAGGGGGTGCGGGAGCCTGACAGCCCACGACATGAGGGGGTGCGGGAGCCTGACAGCCCACGACACGAGGGGGTGCGGGAGCCTGACAGCCCACGACACCAGGGGGTGCGGGAGCCCGACAGCCCACGACAAGAGGGGGTGCGGGAGCCTGGCAGCCCACAGCACGAGGGGGTGCGGGAGCCTGACAGCCCACAGCACGAGGGGGTGCGAGAGCCTGACAGCCCACGACACGAGGGGGTGCGGGAGCCTGGCAGCCCACGACAAGAGGGGGTGCGGGAGCCTGACAGCCCACGACACGAGGGGGTGCGAGACCCTGACAATATTGGGAGTGGGATTCTGCACACCTACAGCTAGCTACTTATTGTCCTGAATGTAGTAATCACCTTGGCACATTCCCATCTTCTTACCTGTAGTACAGACGCCAAACACCACTACTCTGACTGCAATCACCCAGCTACAGCGTCACCACGCCTCAGCAACAGGGGAGTGTCTAGATTGGAGTTGATTTCTTGAGGGGGAGGAGTGATTTCATGGAATCATGACGTCACCGGAAGGGGCGGGGCCTTCTCAGTCCAGTGGACACTATTCCACCTGCTGCTGCAGCAGTGCGCACATTGTGCCGGGACAGGAGGACTGGTGATGAGGAGCTCGTGTTCAGCGTTGTGCTGTGAGGACTGAGGCGGGGAGAACACAATATTAATTATAATCATTTTTTTTAGGCTGTGTGCCCGCTATGCGTTTTTTAAGCGTTTCCGCGGTGGCAATTCCGCTGCAGAAACGCTTAAAAACGCTTGATAGAAGGTCGGCCATGTTCCCCAATGATAATCCGCATGTGCTGTGCACATGCTGTGTAAATTTCCGCTGCGAATTATCATTGCGGAAAAATCCGCTGCACTACCAATTATTTTGCGGAAGCACGGCGCTTTCGCCGCCATTGACTTGCATTAGAACACATGGAATCCGCATCACTGCATCTGTACATGCAGAATCCATGCGCTTCAATGTGCGGATGGTACCCGGGTTTGGAGAAGAGGAGACTGTCCTCCGGACCCGGGTACCATACAACCTGTAAAAAAAGAATAAAATAAAAAATAAATATTATACTTACCTTCTGATGGCCCCCGGTGTCTTTATCCGATGCGTCCTGGCTTGCCAGCAGCTCGCGATGGTCTGAAAAGGACCTGCCGTGACGTCATTTAGTCATGTGACGGGTCACGCGACCGCTGACGTCGGCAGGCCATCAGAAGGTAATTATATATTTATTTTTTACCATTCTTTTATGGTCACACTATATAAATCCATGCCGGTTGCATGGATTTATATAGTGTGACCAAGTTGTCAAGCACTTTCCAAGTGATGCTAAAATCGCTTGGAAAGCGCTTGTCAACCCGCATGCGGAAATGCAAGTGAAGAACGCTTCACATCAGCAAGTCCCAGGCAGGAAAAAAGCATGTACAATCCGCATGTACAATCCACATGCGTTTTTTCTGCCAGGGAGATGCGGAAACGCTCAAAAAAAATCCGGAGCATTTCTGCATCGTGGGCACATAGCCTTACATTAATTGTATGACTCAATATTGAGCACACGTAACCATCTATACACAGCTGGAGGCCGCACGTAGCCATCTATACACAGCAGGAGGCCGCACGTAGCCATCTATACACAGCGGGAGGCCGCACGTAGCCATCTATACACAGCGGGAGGCCGCACGTAGCCATCTATACACATCGGGAGGCCGCACTAAGCCATCTATACACAGCGAGAGGCCGCACGTAGCCATCTATACACAGCGGGAGGCCGCACGTAGCCATCTATACACAGCGGGAGGCCGCACGTAGCCATGTATACACAGCGGGAGGCCGCACGGCGCCATCTATACACAGCGGGAGGCCACACGGCGCCACCTATACACAGCGGGAGGCCCACAGCGCCCCCCCCAGAGAGAGCAGGAGGCCGCACGGCGCAATCTATACACAGCGGGAGGCCGCACAGCGCCCCCCTCACAGAGACAGCAGGAGGCCGCACGGCGCCATCTATACTCAGCAGGAGGCCGCACGGCGCACCCGACCCCAAAGACAGCAGGAGGCCGCACGGCGCCATCTATACTCAGCAGGAGGCCGCACGGCGTCACCTATACACAGCGGGAGGCCGCACGGCGCCACCTATACACAGAAGGAGGCCGCACGGCGCCACCTATACACAGCGGGAGGCCGCACGGCGCCACCTATACACAGCGGGAGGCAGCACGGCGCCACCTATACACAGCGGGAGGCCGCACGGCGCCACCTATACACAGCGGGAGGCGCCACCTATACACAGCGGGAGGCCGCACGGCGCCACCTATGCACAGCGGGCGGCGCCACCTATACACAGCGGGAGGCCGCACGGCGCCACCTATACACAGCGGGAGGCCCCACGGCGCCACCTATAAACAGCGGAAGGCCGCACGATGCCATCTATACACAGGGGGCCGCACAATGCCATCTATACACAGCGGGAGGCCGCACGGCGCAATCTATACACAGCGGGAGGCTGCACGGCGCCATATATACACAGCGGGAGGCTACACGGCGCCCCCCCAGGAGACAGCAGTAGGCCGCACGGCGCCATCTATACACAGCGGGAGGCCGCACGGCGCCCCCCCCCAGAGACAGCAGGAGGCTGCACAGCGCCATCTATACACAGCGGGAGGCCGCACGGCGCCCCCCCAGAGACAGCAGGAGGCCGCACGGCGCCATCTATACTCAGCAGGAGGCCGCACGCAGTCACGCACACACAAACATATACAGACATATACATACACGCATAAACACATTTGAAACATAAAAATACATATAAACAGACATCACACAATGACAACTGCCTGCACACACACACACATACATACATATACATACACACTCACCATCCCCCGACTCGGCTCCAGCTCTTTTCCGATGCAGCACTGCAGGCCGGGTGCGCACTGCGTGACGTCACAGCTAGGAGACACGGACGCGCACAGGGCCGTGTCTCCTAGCAGTGACGCGGCCGGGCCAGCACAGGGAAGTTAACTGCTGCAGTGCTGGCCCGGCCGAAGAAGAAGCAGCGGCTGTGTGCCGCTGCTGGGGGAGCGATCCTGGGCCCCCCCCCCCCACTGTCTGCCGGTATGTGCCGTGGCGCCGCACATATAATGAGGACAATCTGGCCATAGACACCCCGGAGCCCCCTGGAGGTTCGGGGCCCCGGGCGGTAGCCCAGATCGTCCTCATTATAATCCGCCTATGCTTATATACATGTAACACTCACTAGCCCCTATTCCTGTGTATTGCTGTAATATGTAACCTATACTCGTTATCCATCATTATAAATTAAGAAGATTTTCCACTTTATCCGATATATCCACACTCAATCAGTAGATTAGATGTCTGCTGAAGAGGCAATACACATGAACGTCTCCACATCATCCTCCCCGACTGTATCTATATGTGCCCCGTGACCCCCGATCAAGTGTCTCCATCACGTGCTCGCAGCATCACAGGTCACATAGTTTCCTCGTAGCGTTGGTGCGCGTTGTGTATCGCGCCACGCCTCCTCAGCACCCATTGGTTGGTGGAGACATACCTCCATCCTGATTGGCTATAGTTGGCCGTTTAACTCTTAGCTCTTTCCGAATGATGCCACCCCCTGACGAAGACAAGAAGCCGAAACATACATCGGGTGGACGCCAATCAGGAGTGGGATCTGCATCTGCTATAGCGTGAGTACAATGCACATGTGGTCACCTTTTTTAAAAATGCTTAAAGTGGATACAAATACATATCTGTCAACAGCACATATGCTCAAGTCAGTGCACTACTCTCTACAGGATTCACACCGACATCCAAATAATAAGTGACCAGCCCTTGTATATATACATATACAGGTGCATCTCACTAAAATAGAATATCATCAAAAAGTTACTTTATTTCAGTTCTTCAATACAAAAAAGTGAAACTCGTATAGCCATAATCATCAGCATTAACAGAAATAAACAATAACTGTTTGATTATATTCTAATTTAGTGAGAAACACCTGTATTTGTTCACATATGAGATATATAATTTATGTAGATTTATTCTTTGGAGGCACTTGCACTTTATGTAAAGTTTATGATAATTAAACAATCATATGTACAGATATATCTAGCTAATGATATGTATATATATTTTTATATACTGGATTAATTTGTGGCTTGATTCTCTGTATTATCCCTTTGCTGTTCTAATCATGATCCATTCCCACTGGTGTTAATTGTAATTCCTGTCTCGACGTCCCCTTTGCGTATAGTTTTTAATTCCCCCCTTTTTCTGCATTTCCTCCTCTTCCACCTGGTTATCAATATAATAATTATTAGCATCACCCACATGCCTGGACTCTTCTGGTCGATGTCTCCTTTCTGCTATACACTAGAGTGGTATACTATGTGCACAGATACATGGAGTGCCATATACTTCTCAGGAGGTGCGCAGCGTCCACCTCCTCACCGCACAGGCCCACAAGCTCCTCTCCGGCAGGAAGAAGATGCATTCAGGCGGCTCCTACCACTGCAGCAGACGGCAGTGCACAAGTATACAGGGAGCAGTGTGGATGTGTCTGCACCACTGGGATGTGCCCGACCTGCATGTATACATATGCCCCTCTGCAGGGGGGACTGGCCCACCGGAGGATCGGGAAAACCCCCGGGTCCCGCCCCCTACACCCCTGGGCCCTGTACAGAGAACAGAGGGCCGCCCCGGTTCGCAGCACTGCCGATATGATTAGTGATGGGCCCTCTGCCTCCTCTGCGCAGCACGACACTGCCGGCGCGTGCGCAGGAGGTCAGTCTCAGGGTGATGACGTAATCGCCCTGGGACTGCTTCCTGTGCGCGCTGTGGAGTACGGACCCTGCGTCGCTCCAGGCAGCGGCTGCAGCTCATCTCGACGCGTGAGTATGAAACGGGGAGGGGAGGGGGGGAAGGGATAGGGGGGAGGGGTGACTGGGAGGACCCCTGGCCGGGGCTGGCAGTAAATACTACTGGACAATGGGCATGATTCTCATCATGCCCATTGCCCAGCATGTCCTGCTGCCAGCCTCTGGTTACTGGTACTATGCCCAGCAGCATGTACTATCACCAGGGGCTGGCAGGACATAGTGGGTGGGCATGATAGTACCAAGGAGGCTGGCAGGACATACTAGGCATGAATCATGCCCAGCATGTCCTGCCAGCCACTGTTGGTACCATCATGCATGCCCATTGCCCAGCCACTGGTGGTGTGGTACTATCATGCTAGTACTAACACCAGTGGCTGGCTGGCAGGACATGCCATGTGAGCTTGAATGCTAATACCACAGAGGCTGGCAGTACATACTGGGCAATGGGCATGATAGTACCAGCAGTAGACTGACTAGGCGGTCTCCAGGGCTCCGTCTCCCCTTCTCGCTGCTGTTAGGCTGGGTTAACATTGCGTTTATGCTGTGCGTTACAACGCATCCGTTGTAAATCCGCGCAGACGCAATGTACTGTAGACTTGCATTGCAAAAATAGGCATGTGTTTGAAAGTATGCATTATTTGCAACGCACAGGAAAACATGGTCGGCGGCTGGAGGCCAGCTGAGCACTTCTCTGACAACTGGGTTCTAGTGTTATTCTGTGCCTGCTCATCTCTGTCAGCAGGCATATTTGTCTAATGGCAAAGATGTAGCAGAGCTGGAGACAGAAGATCCGTGGATTACGTCAGAGCGAGGATTTTGTTTTTAATTAAAGATGGAGTCCCTACATGTGTTTTGTGTTTTATTTTTATTAAAAAATTGTGTTGTGTTTTTTTCTGTTTACTGGAAATTCATGGTGGCCATGTGTAGTTTGGCGTGACTCCATGAATTTCAGGCTTAGTGCCAGCTGATAATACAAAGCTGGTATTAACTCCATTATTACCCAGCGTGCCACCCCCCACCAGGGCCGTTGGAAGAGCCGGATAAAGTGCCTGGAAATGGCGCTACGATGAATGCGCCAATTCCAGGGGTGGCTGCGGGCTGCCGTTTTCAGCGTGGGGGGCCCAGAATGCTTGGGCCCTACCATGCTGAGAATCCCAGCCCCCCCGATCAAAATATGGCGGGAGCCCACACATTTTTTTTTTAAATTATTTTTTTAAATAAAAAAAAACATTGGGCTTTCCTGACTTTTGATCGCCAGTCAAGGTAAAACCAGGCAGATAAAGCAGACAGCTACAGGCTGCCACCTCTATCTGCGCTGACAATCAAAATTTCTGCAGAGCGCTATGTCATTTTTGTTTTATTATTCATTTATTTTCACACTTCTATATGTGTGACAGTCCCAACAGCCAATCACAGACACTGACACAGAGAATGGGTGTCTGTGACTGGCTGCTTGAGTAACCTGAAAGCTGCCCATACATAGTACCATACTAGAATGTATGGGCTGATTGTACATTACTCAAACAGCCAATCACAGAAGCCCATCCTCTTTGACAGCATCTGCGATTGACTGTTGGGTCTGTCACATATAGAAGTGTGAAAAGAAAATTTTAAAAACTAATTTTTGATTCTCACCGCAGATAAAGCAGACCGCTACGTACTGCCACCCCCAGCTGCCTGGCTTTACCTTGGCTGGCGATCAAAAGACAGAGAAGCGGAATATTTGTTTTAAACTTAACTTTTTTTTTTCCCACCATATGTTGATCGCCAGCCAGATAAAACCAGGCTGCTGGGGGCTGGGATTCGCAGCATGGTAAGACCCAAGCGTTCTTGGCCCTCCACGCTGAAAATCGCAGCCCACAGCCACCCCTGAAAATGGCGCATTCATCATGGCACCATTTCCAAGTGCTTTACCCGGCTCTTCCAGCGGCCCTGGTGGTGAGTGGCAACCTGGGTAATAATAGGGTTAGTACCAGGCCATCTTTGCCTTATCAGCTGGTACTAAGCCCGAAATTCATGGTTTCACGCCAAATTAGACATAGCCACCATCAATTTCTAGTAAACAGAAAAAAAAAAGACAGAATTTTTTTTTTTATTATTAAAAATAAAACACATTTAGGGACTCCATCTTTAATAAAGAAAAATCCTCACTCCCAACGTAATCCATAGGTCTTCTGTCTTCATCTCTCTTAGATCTTTGCCATCAGACAAATATGTCTGCTGACAGATGAGCAGGCACAGAATGACACTGGAGCACTGTTACTGTGTAGTGCAGTGCTATGTTTCTTTTTTTGTCATTTCATGCAGTGTAGAAATCTTGGGAAAAGTGTGGATTGTGCTCTGGAAGTGATCAGTTATAGCTAACTATGTTATTTTCTGCAGAGATAAGTCCTGTATAGAAGATGTGATATATCGGTCTGCAGTTAAAGAACTTCACCTAGAGACATCACTGGTGAGTATGTGTATTACCTATACACACACACACACTGACACTATATACAGAGCTCCTGTGCATAATGTCACTGGTGATCACTGTATTACCTGTACACTGACACAATATACAGAGCTCCTGTGCATAATGTCACTGGTGATCACTGTATTACCTGTACACTGACACTATATACAGAGCTCCTGTGTATAATGTCACTGGTGATCCCTGTATTTCCTATACACACACACACTGACACTATATTCAGAGCTGTGCATAATGTCACTGGTGATCCCTGTATTACCTGTACACTGACACCATACACAGAGCTCCTGTGTATAATGTCACTGGTGATCACTATATTACCTGTACACTGACACTATATACAGAGCTCCTGTGTATAATGTCACTGGTGATCACTATATTACCTGTACACTGACACTATATACAGAGCTCCTGTGCATAATGTCACTGGTGATCACTATATTACCTGTACACTGACACTATATACAGAGCTCCTATGCATAATGTCACTGGTGATCACTATATTACCTGTGCACTGACACTAAATACAGAGCTCCTGTGTATAATGTCACTGGTGAACACTGTATTACCTGTACACTGACACCAAACACAGAGCTCCTGTGTATATTGTCACTGGTGATCCCTGTATTTCCTGTACACTGACACTATATACAGAGCTCCTATGTATAATGTCACTGGTGATCACTGTATTACCTGTACACTGACACTATATACAGAGCTCCTGTGTATAATGTCACTGGTGAACACTGTATTACCTGTACACTGACACCAAACACAGAGCTCCTGTGTTTAATGTCACTGGTGATCCCTGTATTTTCTGTACACTTACACTATATACAGAGCTCCTGTGTATAATGTCACTGATAATCTCTACATTATCTGTACACTGACTCTATATACAGAGCTTTTTTACATTTTCATTATCAGTCACTATCTGGTGCCATTATGTGCCATGGTCATGGCGTGGCGGTATTTGTCCCTTGTATGTGGTATTATTCAGACAGTCACTATTTTGTGGTAATATGTGGTCTTCTCATGGTGTGGCAGTATATATACCTTGTACTTGGTAGTATTTGATCACTATGTGGTGGTATGTGTTCTGGTCATGGTGTGGCGGTATTTCTCTCTTCTATATGGTATTATTAGTCTAGGTATAGTGGATTGTTGTCAGTCATTTGTTTTTTCGGATATTAAGAATGGAAACATTCTTTATTTGCAATACATATTAAATACTTGAATGTTTAACGTCTCCCTGTGTTGTGACTACTACACAGCAGCAGAGATTTATTGGTTAATAAAGTTGATTCATTTTGAAAGAGTTTGTGGACTTATGTTATTCCTATATACGGTAACTGCATGGTGCTTGTGGGCCCCAAGATTGATTTTTTCCTGGTGGGCCCCAGGTACTCCAGTCCAGCGCTGGTCCCAGACAGTTACCTCCTCATCTGTCCTGCTGCCGGCTGGGAGTCCTGTACAGCGCAGCATGTAGTGTGATGTGAATGCCACACTATGGAGATGCTGCTCCTACTACTGCCAAGTGAGGATCTCACCTCGCCAGTATGGTGCCCTCAGGAGCTCCCACAGGGCATCACAGGCCTTAGTATGAAGCAATTCCACAAGTCTTCTAGTATTGCTTCATACTAAGGCCTGTGATGCCCTGTGAGAGCTCCCTGAGGAGGTGAGAGCCTCACCTCATACGGCCCCATGATCTCTATGTACGATCCCTGACTGGGCCCCATGATCTCTATGTACGATCCCTGACTGGGCCCCATGATCTCTATGTACGCCGCTGACTCGGCCCCATGATCTCTATGTACGCCGCTGACTGGGCCCCATGATCTCTTTGTACGCCGCTGACTGGGCCCCATGATCTCTATGTACTCCGCTGACTGGGCCCCATGATCTCTATGTACGCCGCTGAGGGGGCCCCATGATCTCTATGTACACCCCTAACCTGATTGGCCCCATGATCTCTATGTACGCCGCTGACTGGGCCCCATGATCTCTATGCACGCCGCTGACTGGGCCCCATGATCTGTATGTACACCCATAACCTGATTGGCCCCATGATTTCTGTATACGCCCCTGACTGGGCCACATGATTTCTATGTACGATCCCTGACTGGGCCCCATAATCTCTGATCTCTCATGATGTTTTTTTTTATTAAAGATGGAGTCCCTAAATGTATTTTGTGTTTTATTTTTACTGTGTAGTGCGGCACTATGTTGCATTTTGTCATTTCATGCAGTGTAGAAATCTTGGGAAAAGTGTGGCTTGTGCTCTGGAAGTGATCAGTTATAGCTAACTATGTTATTTTCTGCAGAGATAAGTCCTGCATAGATGATGTGATATATCGGTCTGCAGATAAAGAACTTCACCTAGAGACATCACTGGTGAGTATGTGTATTACCTATACACACACACACTGACACTATATACAGAGCTCCTGTGTATAATGTCACTGGTGATCACTATATTACCTGTACACTGACACTATATACAGAGCTCCTGTGTATAATGTCACTGGTGATCACTATATTACCTGTACACTGACACTATATACAGAGCTCCTGTGCATAATGTCACTGGTGATCACTATATTACCTGTACACAGACACTATATACAGAGCTCCTATGCATAATGTCACTGGTGATCACTATATTACCTGTACACTGACACTATATACAGAGCTCCTGTGTATAATGTCACTGGTGAACACTGTATTACCTGTACACTGACACCAAACACAGAGCTCCTGTGTATAATGTCACTGGTGATCCCTGTATTTCCTGTACACTGACACTATATACAGAGCTCCTATGTATAATGTCACTGGTGATCACTGTATTACCTGTACACTGACACTATATACAGAGCTCCTGTGTATAATGTCACTGGTGAACACTATATTACCTGTACACTGACACTATATACAGAGCTCCTGTGTATAATGTCACTGATGATCACTGTATTACCTCTACACTGACACTATATACAGAGCTCCTGTATATAATGTCACTGGTGATCACTGTATTACCTCTACACTGACACTATATACAGAGCTCCTGTGTATAATGTCACTGATGATCACTGTATTACCTCTACACTGACACTATATACAGAGCTCCTATGTATAATGTCACTGGTGATCACTGTATTACCTCTACACTGACTCTATATACAGAGCTCCTGTGTATAATGTCACTGGTGATCACTGTATTACCTGTACACTGACACTATATACAGAGCTCCTGTGTATAATGTCACTGGTGATCACTGTATTACCTGTACACTATATACAGAGCTCCTGTGTATAATATCAATGGTGATCATTGAATTACCTGTACACTGACACTATATACAGAGCTTCTGTGTATAATGTCACTGGTGATGACTGTATAACCTGTACACTATATACAGAGCTCCTGTGCATAATGTCACTGGTGATCACTGTATAACCTGTACACTGACCCAATATACTGAGCTTTTTTACATTTTTATTATTTTAGCATTATTTGTCACTATGTGGTGGCATTATGTGCTTTGGTCATGACATGACGATATTTGTCCCTTCTATGTGGTATTATTCAGTCACTATGTGGTGGTAATATGTGGTCTCATGGTGTCAGTATTTATACCTTGTATCTGGTAGCATTTGATCACTATGTGGTGATATTATGTGCTTTGGTCATGGTGTGGCGGTATTTGTGCCTTGTATGTGGTATTATTTGGGCACTATGTGGTGGTAATATGTGATCTGGTCACGGTGTGGTGGTATTTCTGCCTTCTATCTGGTAATATTGGTCTTGGTAGAGTGGATTGTGGTTGGTCATTTGTTTTATCTGATATCAATAAGGGGAAACCTCTTTATTTCCAATAGATATTAAATACTTGGATGTTTAACCCCTCCCTGCCCTGTGACTATTACACAGCAGCAGAGATGCAGTTACGGAGGTTCACCAGAGAAAGCAAGTTGGCATTTGGTGAGATTTTCACCTCTGTATTTATAAGACAAAACCAGGAGTGGGTGAGAAATGCATAAAACATGACCTCGGATTGCTCCACTCCTGGTTTTGTCTTATAAATACAGAGGTAAAAATCTCACCAAATAGTCAAAGTGCCACAATCTTCTGACAGTGCGGATTCCACCAATAAATAAGTGATCACCTTCCCAACCTGTGCATCGCTGAGAACTTGTTTTCACCAATAAAAACCCTTTAATGCAAACTACAGTAATTGTACATCGCAGTTCTGGTGAGCGCACAGTGATGGGCAGGAGCCGCCAGTATAATGGGTATAACGGCTAACAGGTATTTGCAAATAGCTGAAGGGTGGGTGGGCCCCTGGAGTCAATGTCCCTGGTGGGCCCCAGACACCCCAGCCCCTGATTTGTCACGCACGGACCCGAAGCGACTGTGCACTGCGATACACACATCCTGTTGAAATTTCTGCTGGCGTTTACAAGCCCCAACCCCCCCTGGGCCCGGTCGCAGTGACTGCCACTGCGACCGCGGACATTACGCCCCTGGCTACGTGAATCATATGTCCCATTTTGGTGCTCCTCACCATTTGCATGGCACAGTCATGCATGCTTCTCTATCACCATAGCATGCTGCAAACAATCAGGATGGCTTCTGCTACATCTCTATATAAAAAGATAGTACATCTGTATTTCTATGATACGTAGAGTGGATGGAAATCATACATCTTGCTAATATTTATTATATTACATTCATCTGATGCTCTGTAGTAACAATGTAAATTAAATTGGCGACTTAGTGCAGTTCTATTACTATTAGTAAATGTGGCACCTTGTGTTCCACAGAATATCTGAATATTACCTGAATATTTAATCTCAGCTAATGTTCATTTATCTCTTAAATATCATTGGTCAGATGCTGATCACATGACCAGTGGTGGTGCATGCATGATGATTCCATATGAAGTGCACTGAGTGACAGTTGTAAGTGACAGTTGGAATTGACCAACAACAGTGGAGGAGATGTCGGCTAAATCTAAGCAAAGCAATAATATGGATATAAAAGAGGAGGAGATTGTGGTGAACAGAGAAAGAGTGAAGACACGAAGACCTTCCCATGACACATCTGATGATGAGAGGAAGTCTTCAGTCAACAGGACAAAACCACCAGTCCAGAAGAAAGAAGTAGAGGAGAACGTGGTGAGGAGAGAAGGAGCGAAGAGACTAAGACCTTCCCATGACACATCTGATGATGAGAGGAAGTCTTCAGTCAACAGGACAAAACAACCAGTCCAGAAGAAAGAAGAAGTGGAAAAAAAGGAGAAGGTAGAAAGTCAGAAGATGGGAGCCAAGAAGAGAGGAGCCATCTTCATCTCATCAGGGGACAAAAAGGAGAAGAAAAGAAGAAGGATTACATTAGGACAGAAACCCATGGATCTAAAGCAGAAGGCTGAAGAAGCTGCAGGAAGCAGCGGTGTTCGGCCAACCGGCTCCAAAAGCACAGTCTCTGATACCATCAAGAGGAGATTATTATTCCATCAAGTGCTTGGCCGGGGATGCTATGGAACGGTCCTGCTGGCGGAAGATTCATCTACCCGCAAACATTTTGCTGTTAAGATCATCGGCAAAAGAGCCCTGCTTGCTGACGGTGATGAGCGTGTGATGGTGGAGCGACGGGTTTTACAGCTGGCATCTGGGAGCCCCTTCCTTGTCCACGCAGACTTTGCATTCCAGACCAAGGTACAGTATTGATTGCTCGATATTAGGAAATGTCACACGTACCACACACTGCTCTGCCTCATGGACCCCACTGATATCATCTTACATTTCAATATAGCATGTCCCAAGGTAACCGCAGACAATAAGATGAATGTGATGACTATACACATGGGATATTGTGGCCCCTACTGTAATCAATAACATTTATGGCGGGGCTTGGTACATTGGGAATCCTTTATTAAAACAGCCTTTTTACTTATCCCAGCCAATCACAGAACAGCTTTTACTTTTCCAGGTCCGTTAAAACAACCTTAGCTGAGCTCTAATTGGTTAGTATGGGTAACTAGTTTTCTAGTGAGCAGATTTATTAATGAGCCCCAATGTACCCCGCTCTATAAATGATTGAAAATATTAGATGTCATCATAGAGGTCAATGAACTGTAGAAAATCACTTGCCCGGACCTCATGTGTCTAATTGGGTGACTGGTAATATTTGTATCATTTACAGCATTAGCTGGGCATTATCTTGTTTGGAGGCATCATCGCCATGTAGTAGTCTCTAGCTCATTTCTTTGACACTGTAGAATTTTACATATTATTATCTTGCATAGACATGGGATTTCAGAATAGATTAAATGTATTTGTTATTCTTTGTTATTTCCTGGATGACATTGTATTTTGTGTATACCATGTGGGGGACCCTGTGTACACTATATGTCAGGGCTATTGACTTTTGTGCACTTTATATACAATTTGAGAATGTGTTAATATTTTTGTATACAAGTATTATCTGTCTCTTAAAGGTTTTTTTAATTAATGTTGGGACATTTTTATGCACGTGCATCTACTTGTTTTTCATTGCCATGTTTTCTATGTATAAATATACTGGAATAAAGTACAAAATCCACTGTCTTGGAGTGAAATTTCTTCTAACCTCACCAACTAATGAAAAAGATGGTATCATATTGACCAGGGGCGAGGTGGGCCAGAGGGGCACATGCCCTCCAGGCCGGTGGCCAAGCAGCTGCTTCTTTACAGACTGCAGGGCGGCCCTGTATCTTTCATTGTGTACATGTGCCAGCTGGGCATCTGCAGCCCAGAACAGCCGGCACAGGCCACGTTCTTATGCCTGCCGGAGAGAAGCTTCAGCCGCTGAGCAGTACGAGAGGGCAGACATCTTTGATTCTTGTAAGGCCACGACCCCACTATCAGTATTCGGTCAGTATTTTTTCACAGGAGTGGGAGACAAAACCAGGAGTTGGTGATAAATGCAGAATTGGTGACTTGTTTCTATTATACCTTTTCTCTGATTGTTACTGACCTGGTTTTGGTTCCCACCCCTGAGAAAATATACTGACCAAATACTGATAGTGGGGCCGTGGCCTTAGCCTGAGCTCCGGATAGTGGTCAGGACAGGAGATTTATACTTTTTGTAGAGTGTGGAAGTGGCAGGATGCTGCTCACCTCCTGACAAGTCCAGGGCCAGATCCTGAATGTTATCTATGGTCGCTCTGCTGAGGATCAGAAAGATTTATTGTAGCAGATGGACCCTTCAAGCAGGTTGGGGTCGTGCTGTCAGTGTGAGATCATCGGCTCTCGATCTGTATGAATGTTCAAATCACATCGGACCTGAGATCGAGACACTTCAGACCTTACTATACAGACCCCTGCCCCAGACTGATCCTGCACCAGCTACAAGGCCAGAGCCGGCATAACCACCCATTGCACCAGGGCAAGTGCCAGGGCCCTGGGCAAGAGGGGGGGGGGGCCCACTCACAGTTGGGGACACTGGAACGCTATTGGGCCTGTGAGTTGGGGGGGCCCAGTGTAACCCCCCCCCCGTGCTTTACGGTGTTTGAAATACTCACCTCTCGTCATACCCTGCTGGCCGCAGGTCCAGTCTCCTCTGCGTCTTCTGACTCTGTCACGTCTCAGTGTTGAAGAGACAGGACCTGTAGCCAGCAGGGTATGAGGAGAGGTGAGTATTTTATTTATTTTTTATGTATGGAGCCCATTCTCTATGGAGCATTATATGGGGCCCATTCTCTATGGAGCATTATATGGGGCCCATTATTCTGCATGGAGTAATATATGGGGTCAATTATGGTGTAATGAGCATTATATGGGGTTCATTATTGTGTATAGAGCATTATATGGGGCCTATTGTTCTTTATTGAACATTATATGGGGTCCATTATTCAGTATGGAGCCCATTCTGTATAGAGGACTATGTGGTGCCCATAATACTGTATGGAGTACTATGTAGTGCCCATAATACTGTATGGAGGACTATGTGGTGTCCATAATACTGTATGGAGGACTATGTGGTGCCCATAATACTGTATGGAGTACTATGTAGTGCCCATAATACTGTATGGAGGACTATGTGGTCCCCATAATACTGTATGGAGGACTATGTGGTCCCCATAATACTGTATGGAGGACTATAATGTACAGTCTAAAATGAAAACTTTTGAATCCCCCCTTGACATGCCACATGCACTGTGAGGATTCGCCGGTTTCTGAGCTATTATAGAATTTACAATAGATATTGTAATGTAAGAAGTACCGTATTTTTCGGACTATAAGATGCACCAGACCATAAGATGCACCTAGGTTTTAGAGGAGGAAAATAAAAAAATAAAAATTTAAGCCAAAAATGTGTTCATGATGCACTTTTAAGGGGGAGGGGGTCTTCTGCTGACACTGGTATAGGGGTAATGTCCCCCAATTCTGACAATATCCCCCATCCTGGTATATATGCCCCCCTCCTTCCTTTTATACGTGGTCCCCATCGTGGTATGCATGGAACCCCTCACCCCTTTCCCGGTATGCATGGCACCCCTCATCCCTATCCCGGTATGCATGGCACCCCTCATCCCTGTCCCGATATGCATGGCACCCCTCATCTCTGTCCCGGTATGCATGGCTCCCCTCATCCCTGTCCCGGTATGCATGGCTCCCCTCATCCCTGTCCCGGTATGCATGGCACCCCTCATCCCTGCTCCAGTATGCATGGCACCCCTCATCCCTGCCCCAGTATGCATGGCACCCCTCATCCCTGTCCCTGTATGCATGGCACCCCTCATCCCTGTCCCGGTATGCATGGCACCCCTCATCCTTATCCTGGTATAGTGGTATGCATGGCACCCCTCATCGCTGTCCTGGTATGTATGGCACCTCTAATCCCCATCATGCTGCACATGGCCCCCTCAGCGTTACCCTGGTATGCATGGCACCCCTCATCCCTGTCCCGGTATGCATGGCACCCCTCATCCCTGTCCCGGTATGCATGGCACCCCTCATCCCTGTCCCGGTATGCATGACACCCCTCATCCCTGTCCCAGTATGCATGGCACCCCTCATCCCTGTCCTGGTATGCATGGCACCCCTCATCCCTGTCCCGGTATGCATGGCACCCCTCATCCTTATCCTGGTATAGTGGTATGCATGGCACCCCTCATCGCTGTCTTGGTATGTATGGCACCTCTAATCCCCATCATGCTGCACATGGCCCCCTCAACGTTACCCTGGTATGTATGGCCCCCTCAGCATTACCCTGGTATGTATGGCCCCCTCAGCGTTACCCTGGTATGTATGGCCCCCTCAGCGTTACCCTGGTATGTATGGCCCCCTCAGCGTTACCCTGGTATGTATTGCCCCCTCTTCCTTATCCTGGTATGCATGGTCCCCCTAATCCCTATCATGCTGCACATAAAAGAAAATAAACACTGATACTCACCTTTCTTCTCTCCTCCAGCGCCGCGTCCTGTCTGCCCGTACTGATCTCTCCATGTGAGCCGCGCATGACATCACTGCCATGCGTGGCTCACAAGGAGAGATCAGCTGCCAGAAGTCACTGCTCCCCATGCCGGGACTGTGTGCGCTGGGAGCAGTGACTTCACTCTCTTTCATAGCCGGCACACACCGTAGCCGCGCTGCGGCTCCTGCTACTGCCGGGCTATCGCGTGTGCCCGCTTATTAAAGGGCATGAATATTCACCCCCTCACCATGCCCATGGGCGTGGAGAGAGGTTGAATATTCATGCCCTTTAACAGCGGGCACAGGCGATTCTGGCAGGAGCCACAGCGCGGCTACACTGTGTGCTGCTAATAAGGAGCATGAATATTCATTTTCTTTAGCAGCGGGGACAGTGTAGGCTGCAGCGGGCGGCTGCTGCCTCCTGTGCCCCGCTCCTCTACCGCTCCACCCACACCCCACATATATATACCCCCCAACATTTGGACTATAAAACGCACCCCCCATTTTCCTCCAAAATTTTGGAGGGAAAAAAGTGCGTCTTATAGTCCGAAAAATACTGTAAGTGAAATCTTTGGCATTGTACTATATCTATATTTCTCCGCCTTATCTGTGCATCATGAATTGTGGTATGTGTTAAAGGGGCCACTGAGACTATTTGAGCCTACGAAAACCTGGAGCCGGCCCTGTACAGGACATCACAGATTATATCTATACTGCCATCTATACAATGTGATGTCTGGTAGTCGGTGCAGGATCAGTCCAGGGCATATATGATCTAATGTCAGTGCACAATAAAGTACATACTGTACATTGCTGACATACTGTGACTACAGACATCAGATCTTATACAGTATATATATTGCTGTATGTATATACATGTATATGACTGTAGATACCACCAAAATAAAACAATAGGTGCTTATTGACGCTAAAATAAATATTGCAAAAATTAAAAGACAATTCTACAGAGTATAACATTGGAGGACCCCAAGTCACCAACACATGAGTATCACATATATAGAGACAGTAGTGAATATATATGTACTAGATGGTGGCCCGATTCAAACGCATCGGGTATTCTAGAATATGTATGCGGTACACCGGGCGCAATCAGCACAGCGGTGTTTAAATTTGGCGCCAATATCGCTTATTGGTCCCGGCCGCGACCAATCAGCGAATTGTATTAGTGAGGACCGGGGAGCGGCGCTGCGGGAGATGACCGGCTGCTCGCAGCAGAAGTATCCCGACCGGCGGCGCCGCTCCCCGGTCCTCCCTTCACACTTGCCGTCGGGAGATCAGCAGCCCTAGCCGCTGATCTCCTGACGGTAGCCGCATGGAGGTCAGCGGCGCCGCCGGTCGGGGTACTTCGGCTGCATCGCCGCTGACCTCTGTGAAGAGCGGTGTTTAAATTTGGCGCCAATATCGCTGCTTGGTCGCTGCTGACGGCCGCGAACAATCAGCGATATTGTCGTCAAGTTTAAACACCGTTGTGCTGATTGGTCTCGGCCGCCGGCCCCGACCAATCAGCGATATTGGCGCCAATTTAAACACCGCTGTGCTGATTGGCGCAGAGCAGTGTTTAGACTTGGCGCCAATATAACTGATTGGTCGCCGCCGTCGGCAGCGATCAATCAGCGTCGTATTAGTGTGGGCCCAGGAGCGGCGCTGCTTATGCGGGTACTTCCGCTGCTAGCAGCTGGGAGATGACCGGCTGCTCGCAGCAGAAGCATCCCGACCGGCGGCGCCGCTGCTCCCCGGTCCTCCCTTCACACTTACCATCGGGAGATCAGCGGTCCTAGCCGCTGATCTCCCGACGGTAGCCGCATGGAGGTCAGCGGCGCCGCCGGTCAGGGTAGTTCTGCTGCGATCAGCCAAGAGATGACCGGCTAGCGCCGGTCATCTCCCGGCTGCATCGCCGCTGACCTTCGTGCGGCAGATGAGCCGCTAACGGCCGCCATCTTTTTTCTGAAATCCCGCGTCGCTGATTGGCCGCGGCCGGACCAATCAGCGACGGGGGATTTTCTAGACAGACAGACAGACGGGATAAGACAATTATATATATTAGATATATGCCTATAACATGGTTGCCAAAAAAAATCCTAATGATTGCACGCATATGTAGCACAATGTGAATGTTAATCTATATATATAATCGTCTTATCCCGTCTGTCTGTCTGTGTGTCTGTCTGTCCAGGAAATCCCGCGCCGCTCATTGGTCCGCCAGCGGCCAATCAGCGCCGTGGGATTTCTGAAAAAAGATGGCGGCCGTTAGCGGCTCATTTGCGAGACCGAGCTCAGCGGCGATGCAGCCGGGAGATGACCGGCGCGAGGCGCTCATCTCCTGGCCGGTACCAGCTGAAGGAACCCGACCGCCGGACCCATCTGCGGGACTGAGATGCATCCGGGAGATGAGCGGCGCGAGGCGCTCATCTCCCGGCCGGTATCAGCGGAAGGACCGCCGGCGCCGCTGACCTCCATGCGGAAGGGAGGACCGGGGAGCGGTGCTGCGGGTCAGGATACTTCTCCTGCGAGCGCCCGCTATGTCCCGGGTTCTCGCAGCGTAAGTAGCCGCACAGGCAGCGCCGCTCCCCGGTCCTCACCAAGACGATTCGATGATTGGTCGCGGTCTTCGGACCCGACCAATCACTGATCTTAGCGCAAAACTTAAACACCGCTGTGCTGATTGGTCGCCGACGCTGCCTGCGACCAATCACCGATTTGGGCGCCAAATTTAAATATCGGCCGCGGCCAATCAGCACAGCGGTGTTTAAATGTGGAGCCAAGATCGGTGATTAGTCGCGGCCGATATTTAAATTTGGCGCCCAAATCGGTGATTGGTTGCGGTCAGCGTCCGCGACCAATGAGCACAATAGTGTTTAACTTTGGCACCAAAATCAGTGATTGGTCGCGGGCCAAGACAGCGACCAATCACCGATTTGTGCGCCAGATTTAAATAGCGGCCGCGACCAATTGGATGTCAGCGGCGCTGCCTGTGCGGGTACTTCCGCTCCGAGAACCCGGGACATGAGCGGGCGCTCGGAGCAGAAGTATCCGGACCCGCAGCGCCGCTCCCCGGTCCTCCCTTCACACCCTAGCCGCTGATGTCCCCACAGTATCCGCATGGTGTTACAAAGGTCCGGACATTTGTGTTAAAAATCGCTGATTGGTCGCTGGCGCTGCCCGCGACCAATCACCGATTTGGGCGCCAAATTTAAATATCGGCCGTGACCAATCAGAACAGCGGTGTTTAAATGTGGAGCCAAGATTGGTGATTGGTCGCGGACGATATTTAAATTTGGCACCCAAATCGGTGATTGGTCGCGGGCAGCGCCAGCGACCAATCACCGATTTTTAGCACAAATGTCCGGATCTTTGTAACACCATGCGGATACTGTGGGGACATCAGCGGCTAGGGTGTGAAGGGAGGACCGGGGAGCGGCGCTGCGGGTCGGGATACTTCTGCTGCGAGCGCCCGCTCATGTCCCGGGTTCTCGCAGCGGAAGTATCCGCACAGGCAGCGCCGCTGACATCCATGCGGCTAGGGTGTGAAGGGAGGACCGGGGAGCGGCGCTGACATCCAATTGGTCGCGGCTTCTATTTAAAAGTGCCGCACAAATCGGTGATTGGTCGCTGTCTTGGCCCGCGACCAATCACGGATCTTGCCGCAAAAGTTAAACACTACGGTGCTGATTGGTCGCGGACGCTATTTAAATGTGGCGCCAAAATCGGTGATTGGTCGCGCCCTACGTCGGCGACCAATCAGCACAGCGGTCTTTAAATGTGGAGCCAAGATCGGTGATTGGTCGCGGCCGATATTTAAATTTGGCGCCCAAATCGGTGATTGGTCGCGGGCAGCGCCAGCGACCAATCAGCGATTTTTAACACAAATGTCCGGACCTTTGTAACACCATGCGGATACTGTGGTGACATCAGCGGCTAGGGTGTGAAGGGAGGACCGGGGAGCGGCTCTGCGGGTCGGGATACTTCTGCTGCGAGCAGTCGCTCATGTCCCGGGTTCTCGCAGCGGAAGTACCCGCACAGGCTGCGGCGCTCCCCAGTCCTCACTAATACAATTCCGCTCCCCGCTCCTCACCAATACGATTAGCTGATTGGTCGCGTGCGGAGAGCGCGACCAATCAGTGATCTTGGCGCTAAAGTTAAACACCGCTCTGCTGATTGGTCGCGGCTGCTGCCCGCGACCAATCACCGATTTGGGCGCCACATTTAAATAGCGCCCGCGACCAATCACCGATTTGGGCACCACATTTAAATAGCGGCCGCGACCAATCACTGATCTTGCCGCCACATTTAAACACTGCTGTGCTAATTGGTCGCGGACGCCAGCCGCAACCAATCTCGCTGATTGGCGCCAAATTTAAACAACGCTCTGCTGATTGGTCGCGGAGTCCAGCCGCGACCATTCAACGAGATTGGTGCCAAATTTAATCAACGCTCTGCTGATTGATCGCGGTCGCTGGCCGAGATCAATCAGCAGTATTGGCGCAAAATTTAAACAACGCTCTGCTGATTGGTCGCGGTTGTCGGCCGTGACCAGTCAGCAGTATTGGCGCCAAATTTAAACCTCACTCTGCTGATTGGTCGCGGCCGGTGGTTGCGACCAATCTTCGTTTTTTGTGCCAAATTTAAACAACGCTCTGCTGATTGGTCGCGGTCGCTTGCCGCGACCAATTAGCAGTATTGGGGCCAAATTTAAACACCTCTTTGCTGATTGGTCGCGGTCACGACTAATCAGCGATTTTGGCGCCAAATTTCAACCCCGCTCTGCATCGCTCTGCTGATTGGTCGCGGTCGCCGGCCGCGACCAATCAGCAGTATTGTCGCCAAATTTAAACACCTCTTTGCTGATTGGTCGCGGTCGCGACTAATCAGCGATTTTGGTGCCAAATTTAAACACGCTCTCCAGTCCTCACTACCACGGTTCGCCGATTGGTCGCGACCGCCGCCCGCGACCAATCAGCGCTTTTGGCCCAAAATTTAAACACCGCTTTGCTGATTGGTCACGGCCGCCATCCGCGACCAATCAGCGATTTTGGCGCCAAATTTAAACAATGCTCTGCATCGCTCTGCTGATTGGTCGCGGTCGGCGGTCGCGACCAATCAGCAGTATTGGCGCCAAATTTAAAAACCGCTCTGCTGATTGGTCGCGACTAATCAGCGATTTTGGTGCCAAATTTAAACACGCTCTCCAGTTCTCACTAACACGGTTCGCTGATTGGTCGCGGCCGCCGCCCGTGACCAATCTCCGATATTGCCGCCAAATTTAAACACCGCTTTGCTAATTGCGCCCGGTCGGCCGCATACATATTCTAGAATACCCGATGCGTTAGAATCGGCCCACCATCTAGTCTATATATAGTTGACAATAACCAAGGGAAAATGTAAGTGTTTTTAGAACTACTAAGAAGATAGCTTCTTACACTCACAAGCCCAAGTGAGTACACATATATAGTATATAATATTAAGCTCTATAAGGAATCTCCTATAAAATAATACATTCAAAATGGAGGAGCAGTAGTTACAAGGCAACTTAAATGTCCAAGTGAGTAAATGTGGGATGTGGTCCTATGTGCACCAATGTACCTTTCGTCCTTGCTTCATCAGGGGCCCCCAAAACATCCATTTTGGATGTTTTATTTTATAGGAGATTCCTTATAGAGCTTAATATTATATACTATATATGTGTACCCACTTGGGCTTGTGAGTCTATTGTGGTATAGCGACAAGCTCGGCTGTATGCGTAGGTAAAACACAAGATACTGTCTCTTTAAATTCTCAGGTTAGTTTATTTAGCAGTCATAAGCTACCCTTGAGTCCATAAATAAAAACACAGCCCATTCAGCTAAAGAGACAAAACAAAATGCAAAACTTTCAGAACTTTCAGCAGAGTCCTTATCTCGGCCAAGGTCTGGCCACTCACAATTAGCTACACACAGGTTGATCACAGCATGTGCTAGCTCCTTCCTAGAACAAAGTTTCCCCAGGTACTGAACACACCTGAGTGTCAGGGCTGACTATTTAAAGCCCAGACACTCCCCTGATTGGAAGGATGGTGGATAACGTTCCACCCTACACTTTCATTATCCACTGAAAACATTCCCTTGTAAATGTGGTTCTATTAACTCTCTCTGCACCTACTTGTGCATGAGAACTTGTATGTTTTCACATCTCTGAGTCTAAGAGTCTCAGCGACACATACCTCCCTTCTGACACACTACCAGTGACTTTGTCACACTATGAAGATATCCTTTTAGTAGTTCTACAGACGCTTACATTTCCCCTTAGTTAATGTCAATTATATAGATTAACATTCACATTGTGCTACGTATCTGTGCAATCATTAGGATTTTTTATTTTTGGCAACCATATTATAAATATATATATAATATATATATACAGTACAGACCAAAAGTTTGGACACACCTCATTTAAAGATTTTCTGTATTTTCATGACTATGAAAATTGTGCATTCACATTGCAGGCTTCAAAACTATGAATTAACACGTGTGGAATTATATACTTAACAAAAAAAAGTGTGAAACAACTGAAAATATGTCTTATATTCTAGGTTCTTCAAAGTAGCCACCTTTTGCTTTGATGACTGCTTTGCACACTCTTGGCATTCTCTTGATGAGCTTCAAGAGGTAGTCACCGGAAATGGTCTTCCAACAATCTTGAAGGAGTTCCCAGAGATGCTTAGCACTTGTTGGCCCTTTTGCCTTCACTCTGCGGTCCAGCTCACCCCAAACCATCTCGATTGGGTTCAGGTCTGGTGACTGTGGAGGCCAGGTCATCTGGAGTATCACCCCATCACTCTCCATCTTGGTCAAATAGCCCTTACACAGCCTGGAGGTGTGTTTGGGGTCATTGTCCTGTTGAAAAATAAATGATGGTCCAACTAAACGCAAACCAGATGGAATAGCATGCCGCTGCAAGATGCTGTGGTAGCCATGCTGGTTCATTATGCCTTCAATTTTGAATAAATCCCAAACAGTGTCACCAGCAAAGCACCCCCACATCATCACACCTCCTCCTCCATGCTTCACGGTGGGAACCAGGCATGTAGAGTCCATCCGTTCACCTTTTCTGTGTCTCACAAAGACACGGTGGTTGGAACCAAAGATCTCAAATTTGAACTCATCAGACCAAAGCACAGATTTCCACTGGTCTAATGTCCATTCTTTGTGTTCTTTAGCCCAAACAAGTCTCTTCTGCTTGTTGCCTGTCCTTAGCAGTGGTTTCCTAGCAGTTATTTTACCATGAAGGCCTGCTGCACAAAGTCTCCTCTTAACAGTTGTTGTAGAGATGTGTCTGCTGCTAGAACTCTGTGTGGCGTTGACCTGGTCTCTAATCTGAGCTGCTGTTACCTGCGATTTCTGAGGCTGGTGACTCGGATAAACTTATCCTCAGAAGCAGAGGTGACTCTTGGTCTTCCTTTCCTGGGGCGGTCCTCATGTGAGCCAGTTTCTTTGTAGCGCTTGATGGTTTTTGCAACTGCACTTGGGGACACATTCAAAGTTTGCCCAATTTTTCGGACTGACTGACCTTCATTTCTTAAAATAATGATGGCCACTCGTTTTTCTTTACTTAGCTGCTTTTTTCTTGCCATAATACAAATTCTAACAGTCTATTCAGTAGGATTATCAGCTGTGTATCCACCAGACTTCTGCACAACACAACTGATGGTCCCAACCCCATTTATAAGGCAAGAAATCCCACTTATTAAACCTGACAGGGCACACCTGTGAAGTGAAAGACATTTCTGGTGACTACCTCTTGAAGCTCATCAAGAGAATGCCAAGAGTGTGCAAAGCAGTCATCAAAGCAAAAGGTGGCTACTTTGAAGAACCTAGAATATAAGACATATTTTCAGTTGTTTCACACTTTTTTGTTAAGTATATAATTCCACATGTGTTAATTCATAGTTTTGATGCCTTCAGTTTGAATGTACAATTTTCATAGTTATGAAAATACAGAACAATCTTTAAATGAGAAGGTGTGTCCAAACTTTTGGTCTGTACTGTATGTGCTCATTTCTACAGTGGGGAAAATAAGTATTTGATACTTTGCCGATTTTGCAAATTTTCCCACCTACAAAGAATGGAGAGGTCTGTAATTTTTATCGTAGTTCACTTCACTTGTGAGAGACAGAATCTAAAAGTAATCCAGAAAATTACTTTGTATGATTTTTACATAATTCATTTGTATATTATTGCATGAAATAAGTATTTTTATACAATAGAAAAACAGAACTTAATATTTGGTACAGAAACTTTTGTTTGCAATTACAGAGGTCAGACGTTTCCTGTAGTTCTTGACCAGGTTTGCACGCACTGCAGCAGGGATTTTGGCCCCCTCCTTCATACAGATCTTCTCCAGATCTTTCAGGTTTCGGGGCTGTCACTGGGCAGCATTGAGTTACAACTCCTTCCAAAGATTTTCTATTGGGTTCAGGTCTGGAGACTGGATAGGCCACTCCAGGACCTTGAAATGCTTCTTACGGAGCCACACCTTAGTTGCCTTGGCTGTATATTTCGGGTCATTGTCCTGCTGAAAGACCCATTCTTGACCTTTGACCTTTCTCAGAATTATCTCATGAGGCGAGATCTTGCATGTAGCCCCAGATTAAGGAAGATTGACAGTCAACAATCTATTTAGCTATAATATATGACGGTCTCCCTGGGCCGTGGGGTACTCGGTGCAGGGCCGGTCGGTGCAGGGGAGATATCACAGTGGCGGTGACCCGGTCCGTGACCCAGGGCGGTCAATAAAAGGAGATATTTACAGGGGATAGATAGTTTTTATATACAGTTCGTGACGCCACCTGTGGTATGCGGCTATATGGAGCCGCCGCTGCGGAGCAGGTCCTCTGGAGCTGGTGTAAATGCAGCAGAGTTGGTTTACCCCTCCACAGGTAGAGCTTAGCTCCAGGGCTGTGCTGAGATGTTATGGATGTTGCTGTTGCAGTTGTAGTGCAGGGGGTGATGGCGCGGCCAGAATAATTCACAGAGACAGTGTGGTGCAGTCTTCAGGGTTTACTCACAGTTGTTTAGTTCCTCAGGTTACACTTTCTGGACTACGACCTCCCACATCGCGCTGCTTTCACCAGGCAGGGGTGCAGCAAACTCCCAGGTGTTTCAAGAGTGCCAGACAGGACCCCGTTCTATATGACCTTCTCAGCCGTGTTTCTGCGCTGGCCCTCACCCTTCTTGCCCTGTGCCTCGCCAAACAATGTCCCTAGTCGGTATCCTCGGATCTTTCTGGGCAACCTGGAGTTCCCTGGATCCTATGTGGTTACCTTTTTGGCGACTTGAGTGCGGATGTGGCAACTGCACCCTGAAAGTACAGAAGCCTCCGGTTCCTAGTTGAACTTTGTAATTCTCACTAGTTAGGGGCTGGTCCCCTCTGCGGCTTGATCCCTCCACCGCCTGGCAGATTCGGGCATACAGGTGGCCTCCAGCACTGCCCGTACCCCTGGGATCCCTTCCACGCTCCTGGAGCCTTTCTCCTGCTCCTCTCTCTCTCTCTCTTCAGTCTTGGGCCTCTCTGGCTAGGCCCTCCTCCTGAGCAGATCTCCTACAGAGCTCCTGCTCCCAACTCTTCCTCTCACTGAAGAACCCTTCTAGATTGTTCCACCTTCTTTTTATAGCACTTCTTACTGAGCTCCCCTGATTTACTTCCTCCACCCACACCCACTACATGGTTCCACCTATTTTGGTTCCCCCCACTCCAGCCAGGGACAGGGCTCAGAAGGGAAGCGACGCATCTTGCCCCTCCTGCTGGTCTGGAGTAGTGTAGTGTTGGATGCAGGTGTTAGGGTCCCGGGCAGCACTCTATCCTTACCTGAGAGTGAGATACCACACCTCTGGGTGAGATGCAGTACCTCTGTGGCGACTTAACCCACAGGGGCGCAACATATACACACATATATAATTCTAGACAATCGTGTTAAAAATTATGGTCGGCTTCCAGAAAAAAAGAGATCTCCCAGACAAGTAAGCAAATGTCCCGGGCACAGCCAAAGTCTACTGAAACCTCTTGAAAAGCTGCTTTTCTAATACTTCTTGTATGAGAACCTGAGATGCTACGTTAACCACTTCGCACCAGAGCCTGTTTTTGCCTTCGTGACCGAGCCAATTTTTTCAATTCTGACCACTGTCACTTTATGAGGTAATTACTCTGGAACGCTTCAACGGATTCCCCTGATTCTGAGATTATTTTTTCGTGACATATTGTACTTCATGATAGTGGTAAAATTTCTTCGACATCACTTGCGTTTATTTGTGAAAAAATCGGAAAATTTTGGAGATTTTGCAATTTTCAAACTTTGAATTTTCATGCCCTTAAATCAGAGAGATATGTCACACAAAATAGTTAATAAATAACATTTCCCACATGTCTACTTCACATCAGCACAATTTTGGAACCAAAATTTTTTTTTGTTAGGAAGCTATAAGGGTTAAAAGTTGACCAGCGATTTCTCATTTTTACAACAAACTTTACAAAAACATTTTTTTAGGGACCACATCTTATTTGAAGTCACTTTGAGGGGCCTTTATGACAGAAAATACCCAAAAGTGACACCATTCTAAAAACTGCACCCATCAAGGTGCTCAAAACCACATTCAAGAACTTTATTAACCCTTCAGGTGGTTCACGGGAATTTTTGGAATGTGGAAGAAAACAATGAACATTTAACTTTTTTTCACAAAAAATTACCTTAGAGCCAATATTTTTTAATTTTCGCAAGGGTAACAGGAAAAAATGGACTCAAATGTGTTGTGGAATTTCTCCTGAGCACGCTGATACCCCATATGTGGTGCAAAACCACTGTTTGGGCGCACGGCATGGCTCGGAAGGTAAGGAGCGCCATTTGACTTTTGGATTGGAAATTTGGCTGGAATCGATAGCGGACGCCATGTTGCATTTGGAGAGCCCCTGAGGTGCCTAAACAGAGGAAACCCCCAACAAGTGACCGAATTTTACAATCTACTCCTCTGTATAAATTAATCTAGTGGTGGGAAAATAAGTAGATAGGTAAATGGTCACTAAACCCATAGATGAATTCCCAGAGAGGTGTCATTTCCAAAATGGGGTCACTTCATGGGGGATTCTGCTGTTCTGGCACTTTTCAGAGGCGCTAAGTACCATAACTAAAGAATCCCCCCTGAAGTGACCCCATTTTGGAAATGACACCCGTCTGGGAATTCATCTATGGGTTTAGTGACCATTTTAACTCAATGGATGATTACCAGAAACAAGCACACAATGGAAGGTTTAGATTCTGGAGAACCCCCCCACCCCTGGAAATTAAGTGAGCTCTACTCGAATGTGTCATTCACTAAATGAACCAAATGTTTGAATGACAAAATGGGATACATTTTTACAGTTTAAAAACGTGGTTCTGTGTGGAAGATTTTAAAGCAGTCAGTGACGCATAAGGCTGGCAATGATGGGCATTGTGGGCAATAGTAGCGGGTATCACGCCTCATTCCTCTCTTAGTACATACACGACATCTTTTCTGGGGGTTCCTTCTCGTTTCCGTTGCTGGAATAAGTGCAATAAAATGTCGCTCAGTGAGTCTTTTCACATCCTCAGATTCTAATGGATGAGCGGGGCTAACACTTTGAAAGACAAGATTTTCAATGACCTTTTCTTGATGATCAAGAAAAGGATCTGAATTTCCTGCTTTTTTGTACAACACAAAAGAATTGTATGTGGCCACCTGAAACAAATAAATAACCAACTTTTTATACCAGGTATATGACTTTCTTGATACCTGGTATGGCTGTAGAACCTGGTCTGCAAGGTCCACACCCCCCATGTGTTTGTTGTAGTCAATGACTGACACAGGTTTTTGCTTCGGAGTGGTGGATCCTAGTTCTACAGTGGCCCTTGTGGCATCTGTGTGGATCGAGCTGAGGACAAAAATATCCCTCTTATCCCTATACTTCAGGGCAAGCAGCTCTCCGTTACGTACAGCCCCTGACTGCCCCTTTTGGAACTTTTGGTTGACCAATGGTTGTGGAAACCCCTGACGGTTTTTACGAATGGTCCCACAAGCTCCGATGTTGTGTTCAACCAGACTTTTAAATAGGGGTATGCTGGTGTAATAATTGTTGAAAAAATGGACTTATCAGCTCCCAAACAATTTTTCCAGATGTCCCCAGATAAGTAGGGCATCCTGGTGGGTTTAGTTGGCTATCTTTCCCCTCATACATGTGAAAAGCGGATGTGTATCCGGTTGAACTTTCGCACATTTTATAGAGCTTTATTCCAAACCTTGCCCTTTAAGATGTTATAAATTGCTTGAGGTGCAGTCTTCCTTTGAATTTTTACAAGGGACTCATCTATAGAAATATTTTGTGTTGGGGTGTAGAGCCTTCAGATTTTTTCTGACAAATTTTCAATGATGGGTCTAATTTTATATAACCTGTCATGTTCTGGGGCATTTCTGGGCAGGCATTGACTATTGTCGTTAAAATGCCAAAACAGCATGAGCATTTCATAACGGGTCCTAGGAAGAATGACTGAAAACATAGGGGTGGCTTGAACAGGGTGGTTGGACCAGTAGGATCGAATGCTCGGTTTTTTAACAAGCCCCATGGCAAATGTAAGTCCTAAATTTTTTTTTATTTCCGGGACATTAGTTGGTGTCCATAAATTTGCCCTAGCATAGTAACATCGGGGATTCTGGCTTATGAATTGGGATGCGTATAAATTTGTTTACACGACAATATGCTCTAGCAAGCTGTCTGTAAAAAACAAATTAAAAAAATGAAATGGTCCAAAATCTTCCACCTCCACATTTATACCAGGAATGGCGCTGAAATCAGGGCTGAATGGAGCAGCCGAATCCGAAGCCTCCCATCTGGGAAATGCTATATCACGTGGCAAAGCCCCTTGTACACTGGCATGCGCCAATTCACTAGTAGCAGGGACAGCGCTTGTACTGGGCAGTGTTCCCTGATTTGGAGACGTTTCTCCAGTAGCGCTATTTGCCCCTATTGCTGTACTGGTCCTTGGGCTTGAGGATGGACCAGAATCACTGCTCATTTCTGAGCTCTCAGTGTCGCCGCTACTAAAGCCCTCAAAATCCACATCTCCATCTGAGATTGCGCTGTCATCAGTGTCAGAACATAGCAGGGCATACACCTCCTCTGCGGTATAAGTCTGATGGGCCATTTTATTTGTTTTTATATTTTTTGACTGGACTGGACTGACCGGACTGGACTGACCGGACTGGACTGACCGGACTAACTGGACTGGACTGACCGGACTGACTGGACTGGACTGACCGGACTGGACTGACGGGACTGGACTGACTGGACTGGACTGACTGGACTGGACTGACCGGACGGAACTGGACTGGACTGACTGGACTGGACTGACCGGACGGGACTGGACTGACCGGACCGGACTGACTGGACTGGACTGACTGGACTGGACTGACCTGACAGGACTGACTGACCTGACCTGAGAGGAAGGACTGACTGACTGACAGGACTGACTAACCCTAACCTAACTCTTACTTTCTTTTTTTCTACTTTCACAGTGGCAAGGCTGACACAGCTCTTGTCACACTGTTTCTCCTCTGCTCTCTCACTGAGATCGGAGGGAAACAGTGTATTTATCAGGCAGATCGCCCTCTCTGATTGGCTGGTGTGATGCTGACATCATCGAGACCTGAGCCAATCAGGTCTCAATGAGGTCAGAGGTCACAGCATCAGGATCCCCTCGCTGCTAAGGTATGTGGGGGTCTGGATCACCGACCACCGGTGTCACTATCTTTTAAATGCCGCGATCGCTATGGATCGCTTCATCTAGAAGATAGGAACAGGTTAACATCATGGGGACCTGATCCAATCAGGTCCCCATGATCTCACATGTCAGAGCTATCGCTCTGCACCGGAACCGCAGCGCTTGCAGGACCCTGGGGGTTCTGAGCGCTGCGGGACCACCCACCGTTTTTAAATGGCGCTGCACAGAGCCCAGGCAGCGCTGACGTTTATGTACAGTGGGCGGTCCTGAACCGGTTAACAGATGGAGCATCATGTCCTTCAGACCACCACTTTTATGGCCTGGTATTATTGTAGCTTGGATTAGGGTATATAACAACCATGCTTTGTGCACTGCAGTCTACACTCGTCCAGTCCAGTCGGGCCTCCCTGACTGTTGGTCAGTAAGATATGTGTAAGTATTTTCTGTATGATATATTATTCTGCTGATACAACTAGTGAGACCTCCGTGCACAAAGATTTCATTCTTTTGTCTGAGTTAAATGCTTTGAAAAACATGATTCAATCCGAGCACCATATCTAAGGAGTCTCGCCACGTGAAGCTAGTTTCATGAAAACGTGCCTCCATTTTTTACTTATTAAAGTGTTGTACAAGGTCTGACCTCGTGTTTTTACCATAAACCAGAATCATTTTATAATAAATCTGCCAGATGCTGCGGGGGAAGAGATACTGGCACCATGCCTGCCCTGTGCATCAGTAATCACAGGACACCCCTATAAATATCTGACATAAAAGGACATTGAACATTAACTGAACAACATGTACAGCAATTCTTTCTATCTCTGTATGCCCCTGAAGAAAATCATTATACTTATCCGCATATTTAAGTGACCCTCCACAGGAGCATCATTATGAACCCTAAGGTGTCATTACAGGGGTCTCATGGTCATCAGCTAGAACATTGAAACAAATGATGGGACATGTGAAATGTAATCCTTCTTACATGGGACATGTAGACCACCTTCCATTTATCCTGCGGCCTATAGTTATACGGAGCTATTCTGTAGTAGGTGTGTAGATATTGTGATCTTTTGGCCACTTTACCTGCATACAAATCTACTTCTGTATTTCTGTGCTCCAGCTCTGTGTGCTGCTTGGTCTGGAATACGTGAGCTGCGGGGACTTTAACACCTTCCTTCTGGAGAAGGGGCGGCTTGACATCCCCAGCGCAAGGTACATTTTATGTTACCTACAATCCTGATCATAACTGTATAGAAATGTCTAGCATTGATCCGTTCACTTCCCTGCTGTATTATCTGCCTTTGGGTTCTGGTGTTTTTAATATAAAAAATATTGTAGATTGCAGCGAAATTAACCAGAACATTGACAGAAATCTGAGTGGCCTCATTATTCTTCAGTGGGATCTGGCAGGATTTGTTGTATGTTCTGCATATGGTCATCTTGTTCTAATCGTCTAGTCAATGTAGATAATATTGGCTGGAAGCAATATCTTTGTGTTTCTTGTCTTCTCCTCGGGAAGTTACACTCATTCATGTCTTTCTGTCAGATTCTATGCCGCTGAACTGGTCTGTGGAATCCAGTACCTCCACTCCAAGGGCGTCATCCACAGAGACCTCAAGCCCGAGAACATCTTGGTGGCTGAAACGGGCCATATTAAGATCACAGATTTCGGTCTCGCAATTGACAACATGCATGGAGACCGAACAGCCACCGAATACGCTGGGACTGCCGGTTACATGGCTCCTGAGGTGGGATAATAGTGCTTTCCTATTTAGTTTTCACTAAAATTACAGTCCATGGGAATGTTAACATTTTGACCTTTCTGTTCTCTCTTCCATGACAGATTTTTGCTGGCGAGGAGTATAATGCCGGAGTAGACTGGTATTCTCTTGGTGTCATCTTAAAAGATATGGTTACCAGTGAGTGTACGTTCCATCTGACACTCGATGAGGCATCCTCCGGCATTGATGACATCATTAAACAGGTCAGTATAGTTCCAGGTTATTAGTACTAGGGGTTGTACAATATTCATTTAAATGGTGATGTCGTGAGAATGTTTTATTGCCTCTACCGCTTACCTTCATGGGTTTTACTTTATTGTTTTTAGCTCCTACAGAAAGATCCAGCCAGACGCTTAGGAGTCCATGGTAACATCCGAGAGCACGTGTTTTTCCAGTGTATTGATTGGGTCTCTGTGGAAGCCCTGAAAGTGTCTCCACCACACATCCCTGTAGTAAGTATATGACCAGATCACATTGCACCTCTGTTAAGTATTAGTTAGCGCTGACACTTAGGCTATGTGCCCACGATGCAGAAATGCCCAGGATTTTTTCCTGAGCGTTTCTGCATCTCCCTGGCAGAAAAAAACGCATGCGGATTGTACATGCGGATCGTACATGCGGATTGTACATGCGGATCGTACATGCGGATTGTACATGCGGATCGTACTTGCGGATCGTACATGCGGATCGTGCATGCGGATCGTGCATGCGGATCGTGCATGCGGATCGTGCATGCGGATCGTACATGCGGATCGTACATGCGGATCGTACATGCCGATCGTACATGCGGATTGTACATGCGGATTGTACATGCGTTTTTCCTGCTGGGGACATGCGGAAATGGAGCGTTATTCACTGACATTTCCGCATGCGGATTGTACATGCGGATTGTACATGCGGATTGTACATGCGGATTGTACATGTGGATCGTACATGCGGATCGTACATGCGGATCGTACATGCGGATCGTACATGCGGATTGTACATGCGTTTTTCCTGCCGGGGACATGCGGAAATGGAGCGTTATTCACTGACATTTCCGCATGCGGATTGTACATGTGGATTGTACATGCGGATCGTACATACGGATTGTACATGCGGATTGTACGTGCGGATCATACATGCGGATTGTACATGCGCATTGTACATGCGTTTTTCCTGCCAGGGACATGCGGATGTCAAGCTTTCTTCACATGCATTTCCGCCTGCGGATTGACAAGCGCTTTCCAAGCGATTTTAGCATCACTTGGAAAGTGCTTGTGACAACTAGGTCACACTATATAAATCCATGCAAACTGCATGGATTTATATAGTGTGACCCGAGAGAGTGGTTAAAAATAAAAAAAACAAATGTATACTTACCCTCCGATGGCCCGCGCTGGCTTGCTTCGCTCGGTGCTGGCACTTTGCAGTGGATTGAAAGACCTGCCGATGTCAGCGTCGCATGACCCGTCACATGTCTCTGACGTCAGCGCAGGTCCTTCAATCCACTGCAAAGTGCCGGGAAGCAAGTAGGAGCGCAGCGCGGGCCGCCAGAAGGTAAATATACATTTATTTTTTATTTTATTCTTTTTTTACAGATTTTTTAATGGTGCCTGGGTCCGGAGGAGAGTCTCCTCTCCTCTAGTCCTGGGTACCATCCACACATTAGAACGCACCAATTACGCAAGTACAGATGTAGTCTTGCGGAATTGGCGCGTTCTAATGCAAGTCAATGGCGGCGATAAATGCAGCATTTCCGCAAAATAATTGGTAGTGCTGCGTTTTTTTCCGTAATGATAATCCACAGCGGATTTTTCCGCAGCATGTGCACAGCACATGCGGATTATCATTGCTGCCCTTCTACCATGCGTTTTTAATGCGTTTCCGCAGCTGCAAAAACGCTGCAGAAACGCATTAAAAACGCATCGTGGGCACACAGCCTAACATTGGAAAATCAACATCATCCAGAGCTGCTGGTCCTGGTCTGATGGTCCAGATCATTTCATATCATCCTTCTCCAGAACGTTTGAGATTTTGGTAATAATTATTTTTTTATTTGTTTTATAGCCATCTAAAGCTCATCACAGTTCTCGACCACACCATCTGGAGAAATTAGAAGCAGCAGAGGCCAAAAAGTCACCTCTATCAGCAAAGGACCAGGCCATGTTCAAGGGATTTTCTTTTGTCAACTTGGAAACCCTTGACAAGACACCAGCTCCATAGTCATCAGAGCCAGCTGTCTTCCTCAGCCTCCAGTAGACCTTGAAGAACTGAAGATTGGACATCACTTTGATGATCATCTGAAAGCACTGCTGGAATGAAGATGACCATGGATACGACACTGAGGGACCCAAAACACAGACCCCAAAGATGAAGAAGCCAGACAATGTAATCATGCGCTGGCAGTAAGTATAAGCGCCACAACATCTGCGCTTCACTATACTCATAGGCATGTGCAGAACATTTTACCTTAACCGGTAATTGGATTTCCTCTTGCTCATGACAGCTCCATCTTTCGGTGCTGTCTTAGGCTAAGAAGAAATAACATGGTGTGCGATGGCCGGCTATTAAGGGGAGGAAGGAGGCCGGATTTTTTTTTTTTTAAAACAAACATCATTGCACATGTCTATGATCATTTTTATCATTACCGGTAGTAAGATTTCCTCACACTCATGAAAGTGCTGTCATGGGTGTTGGGAAGAGGTGTGTGATGGCCGGCTATTAAGGGGAGGAAGGAGGCCGGATTTTTTTTTTTTTTTTTAATTACAGGTGAGCATAAAGATGACAGCAGATCCCAGTGGAGACATAGAAGATAGAGATGCCAGCAGATCTACTCCTATTCTGGCAGTAAGTATAAGCGCCACAACATCTGCGCTTCACTATACTCATAGGCATGTGCAGAACTTTTTACACTAACCGGTAATTGGATTTCCTCTTGCTCATGACAGCTCCATCTTTCGGTGCTGTCTTGGGCTAAGAAGAAATAACATGGTGTGCGATGGCCGGCTATTAAGGGGAGGAAGGAGGCCGGATTTTTTTTTTTAAAACAAACATCATTGCACATGTCTATGATCATTTTTATCATTACCGGTAGTAAGATTTCCTCACACTCATGAAAGTGCTGTCATGGGTGTTGGGAAGAGGTGTGTGATGGCCGGCTATTAAGGGGAGGAAGGAGGCCGGATTTTTTTTTTTTAATTAGCAGTTAATAATGAAGATAAGCATAGCAATGACAGAGGATCCCAATATATGACACCAAAGACAGAGATGCCAGCAGATCTACTCATGCGCTGGCAGTAAGTATAAGCGCCACAACATCTGCGCTTCATGATACTCATAGGCATGTGCAGAACATTTTACCTTAACTGGTAATTGGATTTCCTCTTGCTCATAACAGCTCCAGTCTTTGGTGCTGTCTTGGGCTAAGAAGAAATAACATGGTGTGCGATGGCCGGCTATTAAGGGGAGGAGGAGGCCAGATTTTTTTTTAACCAACATTGCACATGTCTATGATCATTTTTACCATTAACAGTAGTAAGATGACTTCTGAGACCCAACAACAAAATTTCCCCAAAAAGTCCCATGTAATAACGACAACATACAGAATTTAACCAAAACTCCTTTTAATGGTTAGAGGTCGGTCACAGCCAAAAAGGACGTGCTCAGCGCGTAACTGGTATAAAACCCGGTTAAGGCACTATTGGCCAGCTGAAACGGGTACAAATCCATATTCCACTGCCGGACTCCCGGCGCATATCATACTTTGTACTGGAGAAAAACATCAAGATAGAGCAAATGACTGCTGCTGTGACTTAAATACAGAACAACCAAATAATACCAACAAAACACACTGTACATGGGAAAAAAGGGGAGGGGTGGTGGGAAACGCAGACTGCGGGTCTCATGCTTGTGTGGAGAGAGGCAGGAAGAGGCAGGTGACTAGCCCAGGGGATGGGGGAAGACTCGGTTACCCGGGCCTTTAGCCTTAAGGAGGTCGCGGTGGTCGGCTCCCGGGCCCGTACTCTGGGGTCTCTCTTTAAAAAGGCGTTGATAGATGTTAAGTTTATAAAAGTTCGTGACGCCACCTGTGGCTTCTGGTGAGGATCACCAGCGCTGCTCAGTCCACTGAGGCCGATGATAAGGCAGCTGGATGGTATAGCTCCCCACAGGTGGAGCTAGGCCTCAGGGCAGTGTATGACGGGGTATGCAGGACAGAGAGACTCAGCCGCGTCAGAGCCAGAACAGGGACAGACACAATAGTCACTTCAGTACCTTTTACTGATGGAAATTCAGGCACTCCCCGGAGCACTGTAGGGTGAAGGGTGTATGTCCGGATCCTCCCCAATGAGCGGGTTTTGGGCCTCCTGTTCCTTGCCTCTGCGTAGTAAGTTTCTGACCTGCCTGGAGCTAGGCCTAACTTTGTCTCTGTCCTGCGCTGGCTGACCTTGTGGTAGGGCCTTCTCTTGGAGTGCACGCTCCCGACCTACGGGGCCTATGTGTCTCCTGGCTCTGGTATGTATCAGCACTTTAGCGATCCTGGGACTTGTAGTTCTCCAGGGATTCCGGTTATATCTTACTGGGTCGGGGATATCCCGGTAAGCTTCGGACCCGGTGTCCGGTAATTTCTTCTTCGGGGTGAGCTAGTTAAGCTCCTCTGCCCCCTATGTACTAACTCTCTCCTCTCGCCTTCGGCCTACTCGGGCCCTCAATAGGCTACTCACACTAACGGCAGCTTGCCGCGCTTCACCGATCTTATGGCGCCGGCACACCTAAGCTCACTATTCTGAGCTACGACTCAACCGGGCTCAACTCTGTATTCAGGCTTGCACTAACTGAATTCTCCAGAGGAATTGCTGAGTCACTGAGCTCCACTGCAGACTGACCTGTTTCTGTGTCTCACTCTGCAGGAACTGACTGCCTGGCTCCACCTTCCCTTCTTTATATATCCCTAACGGGCTCCCTCTGGTGGTCTGAGATGGAAGGTGGAGATGTGTGAATGGTTATGGGGGCCTCTTGTGGAGGAATCCGTCAATACACCCTTCTAGGATCTGTCATACCAAGCACAGCTGGGCTTCACATTCCCCCCTAGTTAATCTCAGCACTCCCGAGCTGAAGTACATTTTATAAAACAATAACAATAGTAAACTTAAGCAATACATGAACAATATTCCCTTTATGGGAGGCACGAATCTTAAACGTTGCATAACAAAACAATTACAGAGTGTCCTCAGAATCCAAGTCTCCTGTGGTGAGGTTCCCAGCAAGGATGTCCATCTCACAAGGTAGAGTACTTTGGTAGTTTTGAGGGACCTGTCCTAAACCTTCTACGTTGGCCCTGGGGTAGCTGCAGGGCATGAAGATCCCGAGTTAGACCTCCAAAAGAGCCACTCCAAACAGGTTTTCCTTCTGAGGTCACCTAAAGGGCACTCCAGGGAGCGCTATTATATATAGTAAGAGTTTTTGGGCTGCACACAGTCCTCAGCCACGAAGTTCTTAGGCAAATAAAGAATTAATGAGAAAAAAGCACAAATGGATAAGCATGCATAAAAATAAACAGTCATGCAGTACATTACAATTTAATATACAATACCCCAGGGGTAACTATATATATTTTCAGAGATTTTTAACTATCTACTGAGTGTACCTAACAGGAGGTTTACCTCTTGTACTACATATTGACCTGCGTAGTGCTGTGGTTGGTGGAGTGTCAGTGTCTGTATCCTCAGTTACTCTACCAGTTCTACATGTAACCATGTTATAAAACTGCCTTAACCTCTCTCTTGGACTGGCAAGTCTACCATTGGCTGGGCCCTGTTGCTCTGCTCCTGCCGGGGATCCTTCATCCGGGGATACTTCTTGAGCTGGCTCTTCTACAGCACTTACAGGTTTAACTTGCTGTGGAGGGTTTGCTGGCTGTTCATAGAATTGGAGTACTGGAATAATTACTGCACCTCCTATTTGAGGCCAATCCGCTGGGAAGTCTCCTAGGTCAGTGTGGATCACTGCTTCTTTAGGTTCTTCCTGGGTTGTGAGAGGCACTTTTTCTTGGTGTTTCTGTAAGTCTGGACACAACTTTAGGTGGTCCCTGAACACTGTAGCAGATGTTCTTCCTCCATCACGACTAATTATGCATGTCTTTTTGTTGTTAAACCGTGACGGTAACACAGTGTAGGGGTCTTTTTCCCACTGGTCATCAAGTTTGTGGTTACTTCTTTTTCTTTTTAACACTGTTTCACCTGGTGTGAAAGGTTCTGCGGGTGCGTTTTTGTTGTATTAAACTTCCTGCTTTTCTCTCACCCGAGTAAGACTGTCCTTGACACAAGCTTGTACCCTTCTGTACTGCTCTTGTCTGGTTTTGTCCCAGTCCTCAGTGGTCATATCAGCTTCAGGTTCAACAACACCAAGCTCCAGATCCATGGGCTGCTTTCCTGGCCTTGCCCGCATGAGATATGCCGGAGTGCAGTTGGTGGAACTCACTGGTATATGATTCTACAGATCCACTAGGTCAGGTAGTAGGTCTGGCCACTGGTTTCTCTCCTCAAGTGGTATGGTCTTTAGCAGGTCGATGATAATGTTGTTCATCTTTTCGCAGAGACCGTTTGTTTGCGGGTGATACGGTGTAGTTCTTATCTTTTTACACCCGTAGAGATGGCAGAACTCCTTAAACAGCTCAGCCTCATAGGCCGGGTCCTGGTCCGTCAGCACCTGCTCAGGGTAACCATGGGGTCTGCAGAAATACGCTTGGAACGTCTTTGCTGCTGTCTCTGCCGTCAGGTCTTTGACGGGGGCGACCACCAAGAAACGTGAGTAGTGATCCACCATAGTCAGAGCATAGGAGTACCCTGGCCTGCTGGGGGAGAGCTCAACATGGTCCAGGGCCACGATCTCCAGGGGTCGAGTCGTCTTGATGGGTTGCAGGGGTGCCTTCTGGCTGCTGAAGTCTTTCCTTCTTAGGCCGCAGGGTCCACAGTCCCAGCACCACCTCTCAATGGAGCTGCGCATTTCTACCCAGTAGAATCGACATTTCAGCAGGGTCTCTAGCTTTTTCCAACCAAAGTGCCCCGCCTGATCGTGGTAAGCCTCTAATACCATCTGGATGTCTGTCTTAGGGACTACTATCTGCCATACCATCTCATGAGTCTTTGGATTGACGCACCTCCGGCACAGCTTCTCACGGTAGATAAACAGCCGACTTCGCTCATTCCACAGCTGCTTTGCTTGCAGAGACGCATCTTTCTCCAGGGAGGCACCTTCTTGAGTTATCAGCTGTTTGATGCGGCTGACAACCGGGTCGCTATCCTGGGTCTCTTTCCAGCTGTGCTGAGGCAGGGGGTTTAACGTTTTTCCACGCTGATTCCTGGAGGCTCGTTGCTCATGGATCATCCCACTTCGATGAAGGGCAGGTAGCTCAATCTCTTCCAGGTCATCCACTTCTTCTTCTGTGTCTGACTGGTGAGGCATCCTAGACAGGGCATCGGCTTTGGCGTTCTTGCGGCCCGCCCGGTATTTGATTGTAAATTGGTAGTTTGACAGCCGAGCCATCCATCGTTGTTCCGGAGCTCTCAACTTAGCTGTTTCAAGATGGGTCAAGGGGTTGTTATCAGTAAAGGCAGTGAACTTGCTGGAAGCCAGATAGTGCTTGAATCTTTCAGTGATGGCCCAGACCAAGGCCAGGAACTCCAACTTGAAGCTGCTATAGTTCTCTGGGTTCCTCTCAGTCGGGTGGAGCTTCCTACTTGCGTATGCGATCACCTTCTCCTGCCCATTCTGCTTCTGACTTAGAACAGCACCCAGGCCTTCGTTGCTGGCATCTGTATACAGCAGGAACGGTTGGCTGTAGTCAGGGTAGACTAGGATCTCATCACCTGTCAGGATCTCCTTCATCTCCTGAAACGACTCGGCTTGCTCCTTACCCCAGTGGAATGGGGGTTTTTTGCCTTTGGGGGACTGTCCTACCAGGAGGTCTTGCAGAGGAGCTGCTCTCTTAGTGTAGTCCTTTACGAACCTCCGGTAGTATCCTACTAGTCCCAAGAACTGACGCACCTCCTTGAGGTTCTTCGGCTCTGGCCACTTCTGGATGGCTGTGACTTTCTCCGGGTCTGGTGCTTCCCCTTCCGGACTGACAATGTGCCCCAAGTACTGTACCTTTCTCTAGAGCAGGTGGCACTTTGAGGGCTTCAACTTCATCCCATACCGGGACAGTGACTCAAATACCTCTGCCAGGTGTTTCAAGTGGTCCTCGTACGTTCTGGAGTACACAATTACATCGTCCAGGTAAAGTAACACAGTCTCGAAGTTGCGGTGTCCCAGGCAGCACTCCATCAATCTCTGGAACGTTCCGGGGGCATTGCAGAGTCCAAACGGCATACTGTTGAACTCGCAGAGTCCCATCGGGGTGGTGAAGGCCGTCTTCTCCCGATCCTCCTCAGCCACAGCTACTTGCCAGTACCCACTAGTGAAGTCAAGGGTGGAAAAGTAATTTGCAGACTTTAAGGCAGCTAGGGACTCCTCTATGCGTGGTAAAGGGTATGCATCTTTATGTGTAATGCGATTTACTTGACGGTAATCTACACACATTCTTATGCTCCCGTCCTTGTTCCTAACCAGCACTAGGGGAGCTGCCCAGGGACTACAACTATCCCTTATCACTCCCGCCTTCCTCATGTCATGCAGCATTTCTTTTGCCTTCTGGTAGTGAGCTGGGGGTATAGGCCTATAACGTTCTTTGATTGGGGAATGGTTGCCTGTGGGGGTATGATGTTGAACCCCCTTAACCCTTCCGAAGTCTAGTGGATGTTTACTGAACACCTGCAAGTACTCTTGAACCACCCAGTGTACACCCTGTTTTTGGTGGGTAGGAGTGGTGTCCGACCCAACAGGGAGCGGTTGACACCAATCCTCCACCTGGGTTGCAGGGTCATTATCCTCCACTTCTTCTGGTGAAGTTAAGGACTCCGCCTCATGGATGCAGTTGTTGTTGACAGCATGTAATTTGGCAACAGTGGCATAACGTGGCAGTTTGACCTCATCTTCCCCTAAGTTGAGAAGATGGACGGGCACCCTCCCATTACGTACATCTACCACTCCCCTGGCAGTTAAGAGCGTGGGTCTGTGCTCAGAGCATAGGGGTTCTACTACCGCCTGGTAGCTCTGTCCTCTAAGACCTATGGCAGCTCTTCATCAGATGAGCATTTCACTCATTGGGGAAACGACAATGGGTATGGGGTCTGTTACCCGCACGTTACTGATTTCACCATCTGTTAACTTTACTTGCTGTTGATACATCAGGACGCGGATCTCCCTCTGCAGTGCCCTCCTCTCTCTCGGTCTGGCAGTGTCGGCGATCTGTTGGAGCAAGAACACAACTTCTCCCAAACAGTTACCAACAACGTTAGTGCCCAATACCATATACGGGTTGCTGTCATCAGGGTTATTCTCCACTACAATTAGTCCCTGGTCCTTCAGCTCCACTCTCCCCACCTTTACAGTCACATTCTTAACCCCGAGTAGGTTAAGGAGGAGTCCATTTGAGGCATACACAGACAGATTTGGAGCTGGCGGACGTAGGTCGTCCATGGACCAGAACCTCTTGTAGAGGACTTCAGGCATGATGGTTACCTGAGATCCTGTGTCCAGCAGGGCATGCGTCGGGATCCCGTCCAGTACAATGGACAGGAAAGGTCTTCCTCCGACGAACCTGTTGTACCAGTCTGATGGGCCTGGTGAGTCTACTCCTGGGTGTCGGCCCTCGGACCCAGGGTTTTCTCGTTTAAAGGACAATTCTGGGCGATGTGTCCGGTCTTGCGGCAGCGGTAGCAGGCTGGGTCCTTTGGTGGACGGCGCTAGTCACTGATCCTCGGCGAGGGTGGTGTTGGTCTCCTCCTCCTTCGCATCCAGGGGACATTCTCAGGGCTATCGGCTAACAGGATCTTCCCTCCTTCCTCAGGCTCCGTCCGCAACTGCAGAGCACTCAGCACAGTGGTCAGGGTTTTACTCAACTGACGCACCTCAGAGCGCAGACTGTCCAGTTCTTTAGGGGACGTTGCTGGAACTTTAGCTTCAGCAGCCACCGGGGAAAAGGTGGGTGTTGCAGGTACTGGGGTCGCCCCACCCTGGTAACGTTGGATGGCATTTGTTTCCAGGGGCTGCAGTCCTTTTATAGCCATGTCCTTAAGATTGTCAAAGGTAGCTTCTGGATGATCCAGGGACCACCAACGCACAGTCCTGCTCTCCTCTGGAGACCTCAGTCCCCGGACAAACTGTTCCTTCAGCATTTTGTTCTCATTTTCAACGCTGGTTGGACTAACCTGGTTTAGAGCCCGCAGAGCCAGGCGTAGTCCCGAACATTGTCCTCTGGTTGTTGGGAACAGCTGTAAAACCTCATCTGGAGGTCCGCCTCAGTAAGGTCCTCAAAGACAGTCTGTAGTTTTTGAAATATTGCGGACACTGACTCCTGGTCTGCGGCCGACCATGTTTCCACTTCCCGCTCCGCAGCACCGGTCAGCTGTCCTAATACAACGGCGGCTCTTTGTTTGCCGGTCATGGAGTACATGTCCAAGATACCACATATCTTCCGTTTGAATCCAGACAGGGTATTTGGTTTGCCGTTGTACTGGGGGAGCCACTTTGCTCCAGGAATGTACGGTAAAGTCATAGGAATTACGGGTGTTACAGGCGCTGCTGGTGGAGCGGCGGCTTCGGCCTGCTCATCATCGGGCTGAACTTCAGGGACGTTGACCGGTAGGTCGGCGTTCTGCTGCTTGTCGGACATCTTGGCACCCCCCTAGTTAACCGTGGCCTACCTTCTGTTTTTTTTCTTCCGGTAGGCCGCAGCTCCGCAGGTGACGGTTGTCTTCAGGACCTTGCGTCCTACGTCAGAGCGTTCAGCGATGCTCCTTACAGGAACTGGCGCTTCTAGCTTTGACGTCAAGGCGTGGGACGTGTCCGGGGCTTAGCGCTCTTTTGAAGGTACGCCCCTTATTTTCCCGCGGTTACGCCCTTCTTCTTGCTCAACGGCCCAACAATGGCGGCAACTTTCACCACAATTTTACATACACAGTTCAGAATAAAGGCGCACAGTACCCGGTGGCAACGGGCACAACACTCTGTCGTTGCAGCGGGCACGTAATCCTGTTCGTGACGCCAGTTGGAGATGACTAGCCCAGGGGATGGGGGAAGACTCGGTTACCCGGGCCTTTAGCCTTAAGGAGGTCGCGGTGGTCGGCTCCCGGGCCCGTACTCTGGGGTCTCTCTTTAAAAAGGCGTTGATAGATGTTAAGTTTATAAAAGTTCGTGACGCCACTTGTGGCTTCTGGTGAGGATCACCAGCGCTGCGCAGTCCACTGAGGCCGATGATAAGGCAGCTGGATGGTATAGCTCCCCACAGGTGGAGCTAGGCCTCAGGGCAGTGTATGACGGGGTATGCAGGACAGAGAGACTCAGCCGCGTCAGAGCAAGAACAAGGACAGACACAATAGTCACTTCAGTACCTTTTACTGATGGAAATTCAGGCACTCCCCGGAGCACTGTAGGGTGAAGGGTGTATGTCCGGATCCTCCCCAATAAGCGGGTTTTGGGCCTCCTGTTCCTTGCCTCTGCTTAGTAAGTTTCTGACCTGCCTGGAGCTAGGCCTAACTTTGTCTCTGTCCTGCGCTGGCTGACCTTGTGGTAGGGCCTTCTCTTGGAGTGCATGCTCCCAACCTACGGGGCCTATGTGTCTCCTGGCTCTGGTAGGTATCAGCACTTTAGCGATCCTGGGACTTGTAGTTCTCCAGGGATTCCGGTTATATCTTACTGGGTCGTGGATATCCCGGTAAGCTTCGGACCCGGTGTCCGGTAAATTCTTCTTCGGGGTGAGCTAGTTAAGCTCCTCTGCCCCCTATGTACTAACTCTCTCTACTCGCCTTCGGCCTACTCGGGCCCTCAATAGGCTACTCGCACTAACGGCAGCTTGCCGCGCTTCACCGATCTTATGGCGCCGGCACACCTAAGCTCACTATTCTGAGCTACGACTCAACCGGGCTCAACTCTGTATTCAGGCTTGCACTAACTGAACTCTCCAGAGGAATTGCGGAGTCACTGAGCTCCACTGCAGACTGACCTGTTTCTGTGTCTCACTCTGCAGGAACTGACTGCCTGGCTCCACCTTCCCTTCTTTATATATCCCTAACAGCTCCCTCTGGTGGTCTGAGGTGGAAGGTGGAGATGTGTGAATGGTTATGGGGGCCTCTTGTGGAGGAATCCGTCAATACACCCTTCTAGGATCTGTGATACCAAGCACAGCTGGGCTTCACACAGGGTCTGGACTTATAAAGAGGGGAAGAGGGAGGAAGAAGAGGATTATTGGGTGAAAGCCAGGAGGAGAGGAGAAAAAGAACATGGGACACACAATTTAACCCCTTCAGCAGGGCACAGCAGTCAAGGGGCATTCAATTAAAGATTGACGTGCCCTGCAGACTGCTGAGACCCAACAACAATATTTCCTCAAAAAGTCCCATGGAATAACGACAACACACAGATCTTAACCAAAACTCCTTTTAATGGGTAGAAGTCGGTCACAGTCAAAAAGGACATGCTCAGTATTTAACCGGTATAAAACTCGGTTAAGGCACTATTGGCCAGCTGAAACGGGTGCAAATCCATATGCCACAGCTGGACTCCCAGCGCAAGTCAGACTTCGTCCTGGAAAAAAACATCAAGATGGAGCAAATGACCGCTAAGGAGGAGCGGAGTATTTATACTGCGCTCCGCCCCCCACCCATTTGGTAAAAAGCTTGTTCTATGCTATCCTGGAGACCGGAGAGAAAAATATCCAGCCCTATTTCTGTCAGATGGACTCCATCGGGTAGCATAAGACTGGAATTGTCTCCCTCAAGTTGGTGATGCCTCATGACCACTCCGGCCTTAAAACGGATAAAGCGGGACAAGCGGGCATTAAGCGTGCGCACAGCACGTTCAACTGCCGCCGCATCTCTCGCGCCCTGCCATGCAACACGTGACATGACCTCTGACCAAATCAGAGTAAGCTCTGGAAAAAGTCTGTGGAATTTATCCACGTCGGAGCGCATGATTGTGAGGAGCTCCGCTAGGTGAAAGGAGCAGAGATCATTCCCGCCCGCATGCAGGACTAGAATTAAGGGAGAGGAAGCAGTCTGAGCTATCCGCACCACCTTGGGAAGAACCTGAGGCCAGGTCAAGCCTCTTATTCCTCTCAAAAAAACGTTGATGCCGTGGAACCCAAGACCTCTGCCACCTGGTCGACGTTCTGCTCTTTGGGATGCCCAGAAGATGTAAGAGTGGCCCAGTATCCTCACTGTGTGTTTTACACCATCTATGAAGAGATAATAAAGTTAGTGAAGCAATAAATTCGGTCTGATGTATCTTGCAAAACAGGAGGAACGCCATCTACCAATGTGCTGGATCTCGGAGTTAGGCAAACCAGCACGGGCTGCTTCGGTAGCAGCTGCTATCCTAAAGGAGTACGTACCAAATACCTTGAGAGGAAGGCCTACGAAAGCTAAACATTTCCAAAAAAACTAGATTGAAATTGAAAAACCGTAAGAGGAGAACCATCCTCATGTGAGAAAAAGGAGTCACCAGATCGCCAGAACGATAAGTAATTATTAACAAGGGTTAAAGGACAAATAGGACCGGGGATGGTAAGAAGGGGAACCCATGAACAAATACCGGACGGGTCAATTTTCGATTTCCGAAAGTGGATACGGAGACCTCGGTCACAGGGAGTGATACCATCATACTGGAGTCCTCCTGAAGTGCGCTTGGATGGGGACACCAATTCATTAATGCGCAAAGCACCAAAAAACGCGAGTCAAAAAGCGTCAGAGAGTAGAGCAGACTTGAAAGGAGAAGAGCGGACAGCGGGAGTGGGTTGATTAGGCGGGTAAGTAAACTGAAAGAAATGGGCCGTCTGTTCTCCTGACGAGTGTGCTCCCTCCTCCAACCCATAATAGCCTGCCGAATGATGAAAACCTTAGTAACATCGTTCCAACCTAAGAGGCGAAAATAAACACCGAGATCAGATAGGCGGTTCTGTGCAACGGCTCCTGAAACACCCATGCTACGCAAGTAAAGTAAATATTCGATTGTGACCTCCAGACGGGCAGCGTCGGATGCTGCTGCTGATCTATCCCCAAATAGGTTATGCCACTCATTCCATGCCTTACCGTAAGAACGCCATGTAGACGAGGCCACTGAAGATCTCACCAACTCCATCAATCTTTCTCTACCACCTCCCACATGAGGGATGGGCATGGATGCCCCTCTGGTTTGGCCGCGGGGAAACATTCCCGGAATTTCTGCCAATCGAAACGAGAAAGAGAATCAGCAATGACATTATTTGTACCCGGAACATGGCGGGCTTAAAACCAGATGTTTAAACGTAAGCATTTTAATACCAGGAATCTGAGTAATTTGATAACCAGGGGAGATGAGGATGACAAGTGATTTATGGCGTGTACAATACTCATATTGTCAGTCCAATAACAGATCCGTTTATCCCTGAGGGATGGGCCCCATAAAGAAATGGCTGTGATGATAGGAAATAACTCTAACCAAGTAAGGTTTTTAACCCAGCCCTCAGTGCGCCAAGATTCCGGCCAAGGTTCGGCACACCATTGGTCTCCAAAAATGACACTGAAACCAGTAGATCCAGCGGCATCGGGAAAAAGGGAGAGATCCTCATTAGTCAATTCCGATGACTAAAAGCATGTATATCCATTATAGGACAAGAGGAACTCCTTCCCAACCAGCAAGTCTGCTTTCAAAGGAGGTTTTATCCGAATTCTTTGATGGGGAAGCTTGATGCTTTTGGTCGAGAGGGATAAACGTCTGGAAAAATTCTCCCCATAGGCATTACTGTGCAAGCAAAGTTAAGGAGGCCTAGCATGGACTGCATTTGACATAGTGTTACTTTGAGGACAGAACAGAATCCTTCAATCTGGGACAGCAATTTTGAATTTTTTTCTGAGGGAAGGTGAAAAACCATGGCAACGGAATCAATCTCAATTCCTAAAAAGGATAGCGAAGTAGTAGCAAAAGTTTTTCCACTGGATAAGGGAACGCCAAAATCCGACGCGAAAAAAATAAGATTGTCCAGCAAAAATTGACAGGACCTGGAATCTGGTGGTCCCACAAAAAGAAAATCGTCAAGATAATGGATTATAGCGGAGGAACCTGTTTCATACTTGACCACCCATTCTAGGAAAGAACCAAATAATTCAAAATAATAGCAAGAGATGGAACAACCCATGGGAAGGCAGGTAGATCTCACATCACCGTTACTTTCTGAGTAGCAACGTCTTCGGAAAGTTTATGAAGCTACATTTACAGAAAACATGGGTTCACTGGCTTTACTAAATGCCATCTACAAATTCGAGCTTCAAGATTTGGAGAGGTGTGTATTGCAAGAATTTTTATCACCCAACCACTTTGAGTAGCAGAAGGAGAGATAGCATTAGCAAACTCTCAAGAACTATCTGCATTCTACAATGACGGAACAACGGTTAAACAGCCGAGCCCTTCTGTCAATTGAACATGAGCTCGCCAGACACCTGAATATTAAAGACCTGATTAAGGATTTTTCTAACCAGCAGGTAAAACGACTGCTTGTTCCATACATGTAAATTTGCATCTTCACATCTTCTACATTGCAGCCAGTTTTACATTAGTGTGTTATTGCCATGTATGTTCCCCTGTATTATGGATGAGTGTCCTAGCCTGACTGCGGGATTACTGACCCAAAGTCCTAGCATTAGACAGATGTAACAGATCGGATAGTAATGTTTCAGTTCTGAGACCTGCACCTGACTGACCCTGCGATGCACTATCCGTACCCCAGATGGGAATACCCATTTAATATTAGGGCTCAGTTTTTAGGATAGAGCGCACTATTGATTGTTGTTCTTGAATTTATGGAAATACGTCTTTATTATTATGGTTCATTTCCTTACCTCGTGTGCAAAACTGTTTGTTGTTTTAATATGTTTTCTGACCTCACAAAATGACCTTATTTTCATTGTATTAATTGGTTATACGTTTTGTCTTTGTTTTGTTACATTATAATTTTGCACTTTACACAATTGACCAAAGGATTTAACTAAATGACTCTTATGAAAAATAGATTTAATTAGCGAAATGTTTAGTGGGAATGTTTTACAAAACTTTTATGTTAAGGGCATTGACCGTGCTCTGGTTATTCTTAACCAATGTGTGTGTGAGATGAATAAAAGGCCCTTAATGCAGAAATTCAGCATAGAAATATAGTCTATTTCCCATATTTCGTATTTAGTGCCGAAGTTCAAGAAAGACCATAATACTAAGTGCCTTATCATCATCTCAAACACATTGGTCAAGAATAACCAGAAAATTGGCAATCCTTTTAATCATAGTTTAACGTTTTGGAAGAATTTACTTTAAAGTTTGTCACCCCTTATATCATAAATAATAAATAAACAGAAATTGCTTTTCTAATAGAATAACACGTCCAGAAGAGATTCCTTTTCAGCAGTCACCTCATTATCATAGCCAGCAGGATTACAATGAGAGATAACAGAATCCACCATTCACATTAGGTCGTGTCACAGCTCACCTCTTCCCCTTTCCTGCACAATGACATCTGCATGTCACTAAACATGAGAACATGTATAGAAAACTCTCCCTAGGAATTAGAGTCCCCTATTTTGTCTTGTGATATATATACATCCATATGTCTATTGTTCATATCTCCAAACAGGCAAGACAGCAGATTGCCATAAATGTACAGAAAGCAGGATACAATAATCTGAAGTCAGAAATACAGATTATAAAAAATTATCACAATCTGGTTTCAATTAGTTTAAAAAATGTACGTCACTCATTCCCTTAAAGAAAAATAAGCAAAATATACCTAAAAAGAATATTGGATAGTTTAAGAAATGTTTAATAGGTTAGAGTAGAGTAGGGCCCTGCCAAAAGAGTCTACCTTGTCGTGGTGGCAGGCTTAAAAAATCTTTTGGCCAAAACAAAAGCTGATGGCTGTGTATGTGATATGGTGTTCGATGGGAACTGTTTATGTGTGATTGGTGAAACCGAGGTGCAGAAGCAGAGTTTTTCCAAGAGTGGGAGGTGGGACGGTGGAAAGTTTGAGGGGTGGAGGCGGGGCTGGTGTGGAGTCTTAAGGGTGCCCGGAAATGTTGCCAGTATGGGGTGCTGAAATTCCTGGTGGCAGCCCTGCTTCAGTATGTAGCAAAAATCACAGTCTCCTACTCTCCACAGGCATGTGTTCAAAGGAGTATGTTACGGATCCGGGTGGTGGAACCTCTGTGCTGCGGTGCAAGGAGGGACCAGAGGGGCGTAAGTAGCTGTCAACTCGGACTGACCAAGGTCATACGGCGGCTCAATCGACTCCGTGACCAGGGAAGGACCGAGCAGAGAGACCAGGTGCTACTCTGGGACCGAACTTGTATGAGAGCAGGTGACTTCCACGGGTCAGAAGGCAGGGACTGACCGGTACAGCAGATGAGCACGGCAGGCAGGCTGACGGGTGATCCGGGTAGGCGGACTGGCAGACACAGCAGGTAACAAGCAGGAGCCTCCAGATAGGCTGGCTGGTAGGCACGGCAGGTAACAGGCAGGTGCTTCCAGGTAAGCAGGCGGGCAAGGCCCATAGACAGACTGGCGGACTTGACTGTAGACAGACTGTCGGGCTGGAGAGTAGACAAGCTGGCGGACTGGACTAATAGTCAGGCTGGCGGGCTGGAATTGTAGTCAGGCTGGCGGGCTGGACTTGTAGTCAGGCTGGCGGGCTGGACTTGTAGTCAAGCTGGCGGGCTGGACTGGTAGTCAGGCTGGCAGCAGTACCTGAGGGCTGAAGCAGAGTTTAACACACAAAGCTACAACCTTGCATGGGCACCTCCATCTTGGAGGAGGTGCCTTTTATATGAGAGGTCCTCCGGTCATTGGCCGGGGACTCCTTAGGACGGCGTGCGCGGCCCCTTTAAGAGGGCGCCCTAAGCACAATGCCCGGGAAGCTGCGCGCCGGCAGAAGCAGGAGCGCCGGAGGAAGCCGGGCGGGGAGCGCGGCGGTAAGAGGTGCGGCGTCTCTGCCTGTCAAGGCGCAGAGACACCGATACTACAGAGTATTGTCATGACAAGCACTGGGGTGTTCAGAAAACCTCAAGCTGTCATGACAACCCATTGGCACCCCACAATCATGATGCAGGGACAGTTAGAACAGTGTGCCCCACCTGGACCAGTCACTGTAAATTCTGCCATCACAGATTGTTAGCGGCATATAACAGGTTAACGGCCGCTTCCCTCCACTCGCAACTGTTAGAGGCAGATGATGGCTGAATAACGCAGCCATCATTTGTCGGCTCAGTTCCCAAGTCCACATCAAAGAACGGGACCTGGGATTTGTATTATTTTTTTCTATGAACCGTTTTGTTTTTTACTTTTTTTACTTTAGTCCCTTTACAGAACGTGAACCTGGTTGAGCTTTATTGCACGATGCTGCGAGGCATGATTTACAATTACAGCTGTGGGGGCCATTGTGTGAGTTGGTTGACTAAAAGAGCCCCCTACCTTTATTTGACAACCTAGATGCCACTGATACTATAGGTTGCGGCATCAAAGGCGTTAATTAAAGATAACAGCTAGGATCACAGACATTGACTGCTCAGTTCCTGCGGGAGCCCCTCAGTGATCCAGCTGGAATGGTGCCAGCACCGGAGGTGAGTATAGCTCCTATTATTTTACTTTGTGGAAACATAGTGATTGAGAAGGGTTGGTCCTAGTAGTGAACATCAGAGAGAGACTTGCGGCCTAGCCGGAAAACCCAGTGATCCCCGCTAGGGCCAGAGCTTCATAGAGAACTTACATGGAAACTCACACGACTGGGCACACCACCTTTGTGAAGAGAACATTAACGTTAAATAGTGAAAGACTTTCTCTGCTATCCCAAGCTTACTGTTATTAGTTCTACTGTTGATTTGCCTTGTTACTAACACTTTACAGTTTAAAGTATATACCGTATATACTCGAGGATAAGCCAACTGTTTCCGCACACTGAACTCATCATCTTTCCTTCATCTCGCATATCTTCCCCACCTGATCTTTCTATCACAATAAATGACATCACACTTTCCACTGTCCCCAGAGTAACCCTTGACTCTGCCCTGTCCTTCAAACCCCACATCCAAGCTCTTGCCACCTCCTGTGGCCTCCAGCTCAAAAGTATTCCCAGAATCCATCCTTTCCTCAACCCTCAATCTACTAAACTGCTTGTTCATGCCCTCATCATCTCCCGCCTCGACTACTGCAACACCCTCCTCTGTGGCCTACCTGCTAACACTCTCGCACCCCTCCAGTCCATCCTCAACTCTGCTGCTCGACTGGTTCATCTCTCGCCTCACTATTCCTCTGCTACCCCCCTTTGCAAATACCTTCACATGCTAATAATAATAATAAAAAGTAATTTTTCATATAACTTTGCATGAAGCCCTGTGGGTTATACAAAATTTCTGAATACGGTTTTGAATATTTTGAGGTGTATACATGACATATAGATCCCTCAAAATCTTTTCAAATGTGTAGATGGTCCTGAAAAACTGAGGGATGGGACATTTCATTGGCATACAAAATTCAAAGTTCAAAAATGAGACTTTTTCTAAATATTTGTCAAATTTCCGATATTTTTTATATAAATGTCTATCATATTGACCTAAATTTACCACGAACATAAACTACAATGTGTTAAGAAAAAAATTATTACCACATAAAATGGAACATATTAGTTTAAAAAATTTGGCTTGGTCAGGAAAGTAAAAAGTACCTTAAGTGGGAAGGGGTTAAAGAGTTATTCCCAATATATGTAATAACTCTGAAGTGGAGCAGACTCCACAATACAAACTGTTTATTTTATTAAAATAAATACATTTCTTAGACCTGATGAGGCTTGTTTGGTTGCATTAAAAATCCACTTGCTTTTGAGCCGAAACATTGGCACCTGTTCACACGGGCCAATAAATACACCATTTTTTATGTAATTTTCTATTAAGTGCTACCATCTTTTTTGCTTACTTATATGCCGACACTGGGGTATCGTGTGCCGGGACCCTTGGAGCTCTCACAGCCATAAAAACTGAACGGCCGTGCAGTCCCTCCGCCTCTTATTGGACGTGCTGGTGAAGGTGCGTACGCAATGACATCATCGCGTACGCGTCTGCATAGAGGGCCAAGATGCCAGTACAGAAGTGCAGCAGCAGGGGATTATATGAAAGGTTAGTATCAATTTATTTATTTTTAATAGAATTAATTAAATGGTCTTGGGGGAGAGCACATGATGAACTGGGAGTGGAGGTTGGGGAAAGCACTTGGAGAATAGGGAGTGGGGGAAGGGGAGAGCACATGATGAATTCGGAGTGGGGGGGAAGAGAGCACATGGTGAATTGGGGGTGGGGAGAACAAATGATGATTTTGGAGTGGGGGTGGGGAGAGCTCATGATGAACTGAGAGTCGGGGTGGGGAGAGCACATGGAGAATTGGAAGTGGGGGGTGAGGAGAGCACATGGTGAACTGGAATTAAGGGGTGGGGAGAGCGCATGGTGAACTGGGAGTGGGGGGTGGGGAGAGCACATGGTGAATTGGGAGTGAGGAGTGGATAGAGCACATTATTAATTGGGGGTGGGGAGAGCACATGGTGGGTGGGGAGAGCAAATTATGAATTGAAGGTGGGGGTGGAGAGAGCAAATGGTGAATTGCGAGTGGGGGGTGGGGAGAGCATATGGTGAATTGGGGGTGGGGAGAGCAGATAATGATCTGGGGGGTGGGGAGAGTACATGGTGAATTGGAAGTGGGGGGTGGGGAGAGCATATGCTGAATGGGGGGGTGAGGAGAGCAAATGATGAATTGGGGGTGGTTGGGGAGAGCAAATGATGAATTAGGAGTGGGTGGGGAGAGCAAATGATTAATTGAGAGAGGTGAGTGGGGAGAGCAAATTGTGAATTGGGAGTGTGGAGAGCACATGGTGAATTGGGGATGGGGAGAGCAAATGATGAAGTTGTGGTGGGGAGAGCAAATGGTGAATTGGGGGTGGGGAGAGCAAATGGTGCATTGGGAGTGGGGGTGGGGAGAGCTAATGGTAAATTGGGAGTGGGGAGAGCAAATGGTCAATTGGGAGGGAGCGATAGTGAGAGCTAATGGTGAATTAGGAGTGTGGAGAGCACATGATGAATTGGGGGTGGGAAGAGCAAATGGTGAATTGGGAATAGGGGGTGGGGAGAACTAATGGTGAATGGAGCAAATAGTGAGTGGGGGGTGGTGAGAGCAAACGTTGAATTGGAAGTGGGGGGTAGAAAGCAGATGGTGAATTAGGAGTGCGGGTGGGGAGAGCAAATGGTGAATTGGGAGTGGAGGGTGGGGAGAACAAATGGTGAATTGGGAGTGGGGAGAGCAAATGATGAGTTGGAAGTGGGGAGAGCAAATGGTGAATGGGGAGTGGGGATGGGGGGAGCAAATGGTGAATTGGGAGTGGGGGGAGCAAATGGTGAATTGGGAGTGGGGAGAGCTAGTGGTGAATTGGGAGTGGGGAGAGCTAATGGTGAATTTGGAGTGGGGAGAGCAAATGTTGAATGGGGGGTGAGGAGAGCTAATGGTGAATTGGGAGTGGGGGAGAGCAAATAATGAATTGGGAGTGGGGGAGAGCAAATGATGAATTGGGAGTGGGGGAGAATAAATGATTATGAATACAGGTTGGGAGAGAGCACGAACATGACATAATGAATTGGAGTGGAGAGGTTCATGTAAATATAATGAATTGGGGGAGCGGGAGGTACAGAGTGGGGGGTGTTGAGGATGCAGGAGTGTGACTGGTAATGAATTGGGAAAGAGTACAGGTGCTATTTAATTTATATATTTATTGGGTGGAGAAAGTGGCTATTTACAGTTAGTGGGGGGGCCGTGGTGGATTACAATTTGTATTTGGAATGGTGGGTTGCATAATAACTAATTATATATTAATGGTGGGTGCACATCTGTATTCAGCTGCGTAATGTAGAAATTGGGGAATGTGCTCTAGATAACTGTGTGCTATTTTATGCAGAGACGAGTCCTGGCTGGAAGAAGTCGGTCTGTGCTGGATGAAAGTGAAAAAAAGCGAAGATGAAGGACTTCAACTAGAGACGTCACTTGTGAGTCAGTGTGTTCTCTGTACAATGACACTATATACTAATGTACAGAGCTCCTGTGTATGTCACTGGTGATCACTGTATTACCTGTACACTATACACTATATGCAGAGCTCCTGTGTATAATGTCACTGGTGATCACTGTATTACCTGTACACTATATACACAGCTTCTATTTATAATGTCACTGGTGATCACTGTATTACCTGTACACTGACACTATATACAGAGCTCCTGTGTATAATGTCACTGGTGATCACTGTACACCGTCTACTATGTAGAGAGCTCCTGTGTATAATGAAACTTATGGTAATATTAGTATTTTTTTTTTATTATTAATGATCAGTATTGTATTATTTGGTCACTATGTGGTGGTAATATGTGGTCCGGTCATGGTGTGGCGGTATTTGTCCCTTACACTGTGTGCAAAATAATTAGGCAAGTTGTATTTTAGAGGATTATTTTTATTATTGATAAACAACTATGTTCTCAATCAACCCAAAAGACTCATAAATATCCAAGCTTAATATTTTTGGAAGTTGGAGTGTTTTTTTTTTTAGATTTGGCTATCTTAGGAGGATATCTGTGTGTGCAGGTAACTATTACTGTGCAGAATTATTAGGCAACTTAATAAAAACCAAATATAATCCTATCTCACTTGTTTATTTTCTCCAGGTAAACCAATATCAGTGCACAAAATTTAGAAATAAACATTTCTGACATGCAAAAACCAAAAAAATTAGTGATCATTATAGCCACCTTTCTTTATGATGACACTCAACAGCCTTCCATCCATAGATTCTGTCAGTTGCTTGATCTGTTTTCGATCAACATTGCGTGCAGCAGCCACCACAGCCTCCCAGACACTGTTCCGAGAGGTGTACTGTTTTCACTCCCTGTAGATCTCACATTTTATGATGGACCACAGGTTCTCTATGGGGTTCAGATCAGATGAACAAGGGGGCCATGTCATTATTTTTTCTTCTTTTAGACCTTTACTGGCCAGCCACGCTGTGGAGTAGTTGGATGCATGTGATGGAGCATTGTCCTGCATTTAAATCATGTTTTTTTTGAACGATACCGACTTCTTCCTGTACCACTGCTTGAAGAAGTTGTCTTCCAGAAAGTGGCAGTAGGTCTGGGAGTTGAGCTTCACTCCATCCTCAACCCGAAAAGGTCCCATAAGTTCATCTTTGATTATACCAGCCCATACCAGTACCCCACCTCCACCTTGCTGGCGTCTGAGTCGAAGTGGAGCTCTCTGCCCTTTACTGATCCAGCCTCTGGCCCATCCATCTGGCCCATCAAGAGTTACTCTCATTTCATCAGTCCATAAAACCTTTGAAAAATCAGTCTTAAGATATTTCTTGGCCCATTCTTGACATTTTATCTTATGTTTCTTGTTCAAAGGTGGTCGTTTTTCAGCCTTCCTTACCTTGGCCATGTCCCTGAGTATCGCACACCTTGTAACGTTGCAGCTCTGAAATATGGCAAAGCTGGTGGCGAATGGCATCTTGGCAGCTTCACGCTTGATTTTTCTCAATTCATGGGCAGTTATTTTGCGCCTTTTTTGGCCAACACGCTTCTTGCGACCCTGTTGGCTATTTGCCATGAAATGCTTGATTGTTCGGTGATCACGCTTCAAAAGTTTGGAAATTTCAAGATTGCTGCATCCCTCTGCAAAACATCTCACAATTTTGGACTTTTCAGAGCCCGTCAAATCTCTCTTCTGACCCATTTTGCCAAAGGAAAAGAAGTTGCCTACTAATTAAGCACACCTTATATAGGGTGTTGATGTCATTAGTCAACACCTCTCCTCATTACAGAGATGCACATCACCAGATTTACTTAATTGGTAGTTGGCTCTCAAACTTATGCAGCTTGGAATAGGACAACATGTATAAAAAGTATCATGTGATCAAAATACTTATTTGCCTAATAATTCTGCACACAGTGTATATGTGGTATTATTTGGTGACCATTTGGTGGTAATATGTGGTCTGGTCATGGTGTGGTGGTATTTGTTCCTTGCTTGTGGTATTATTCGGTCACTATGTGGTGGTAATATGTGGTCTGGCCATGGTGTGGCGGTATTTTTTCCTTGTATGTGGTATTATTTGATCACTATGTGGTGGTAATATGTGGTCTGGTCATGGTGTGGCAGTATACCTTGTATGTGGTATTATTTGGTGACTATGTGATGGTAAATTGTGGTCCGGCTATGGTGTGATGGTTTTTGTTCCTTGAATGTGATATTATTAGTCATTTTAAAAAATGTATGTGACACATTCCTTTAAAGAAAAAGAAATAAAAATATACCTAAAAAGAGTATTGGATACATTAAGAAAGGTTTAATAGGTTAGAGTAAAGTAGGGCCCAGCCAAAAGAGTCTAACTTGTCGTGGTGGTTGATTAAAAAAATCTTTTGGCCAAAACAAAAGTTGCTGGCTATGTATATGATATATGGTTGAGTGGAAACTGTAAATCTGTGATTGGTGAGGGCGTGGTGCAGAAGTGGAGTTTTTCCAAGATTGGGTGGTGGGACTGTGGAAGTTTCGAGGGGTGGAGGTGGAGCTGTGGTGGAGCCTGGGCGGAGTCTCAAGGGAGCTTGAAAATGTTGCCAATATTGGGCCCTGAAATTCCTGGTGGCAGCCCTCTATCTATCTATCTGTCTATCTAAATAACAAAGTAAGGCTATGTGTGTTGTGATCTGCAAGACGAAATAAGGAAAGATAGGGGAAAGCTGTCCCTACAGTAAGACTAAGCTGAATCCCTACGATGTAGCGGGCTGCCTGTTCCTAGTGAACAGACCCACCTTTTTCTTTGGCTAGTCTGAACGAAGACCTATAGAATTAAGGAAGGGCTCCTAAAGAACTAAGGACTGGGACAAAAATGGGACACTTCCTAAACAGAAATTGTTGTAGAACACAAAAGACAAATTGACAAAAAGTACTAGAGGTCCAAGAGGACCAAGCAAACTGACAGAGCTAGGCACCGAAGCACCAGGCTAGCAAAACAGTCAAACTACACTGAAGTCCAGCAAAGCCAGAAGGGCAGAGCTGGAATATATAGGCAGATGGTCATGTGACCGCAAAACACAAGATAGCAAAAACTAACAGGAGGGTTCTAACAGTACCCCCTCTTCTATGAGGATCCTCTGAATCCTCCAGGCCTATCAGGAAAGCTCCTGTGGAAAGCTTTAACAAGCCTAGGAGCAGAGACATCATCCGTCCTTACCCAGGAGTTGTCTTCGGGACCGAAACCCTTCCAGGAGACAAGATACTGTAATTTCCCTCTATGCCATCTAGAATTCAAAATACGAGAAATTTCATATTCGCCGTCTTCCACCACAGGAGGAACTGTGACAGTGGCGTCCCTATTAGATACGTCAGCCTTTTTCAAGAAGGAAACATGAAACACAGGATTAATCTTCCAGGAAGTAGGGACATCCAACCTAACAGCAGACGAGTTAACAACCTGAAGCACTTTAAATGGACCCACAAACTTAGGACCCAGTTTTTTAGAGGGAATCCTCAAACGCAGGTTCTTCAAGGACAACCAAACCATGTCACCCACAGTAAACAAAACCTCTTTACGTTTCCTGTCAAAATACTTCTTGGACTTTTTGTTAGCCTCTTGAAGGTTACAACGTACATTAGTCCAAACTCTCTCTAAATCACCGGAAAAATTCTCCTCCTCCGGCACCGCCGACCCCAATTTGGAGAAAGAACCAAAAGACGGATGTCTCCCAGTACAACAAAAAAAAAGGAGAACACCCAGCAGAGGAGGATGTATGACTGTTAAGAGCAAATTCTGCGAGAGGCAGAAACTCCGACCACACCTCTTGATTGTCCGCCACAAAGCAATGCAAAAACTGCTCAACATCCTGGTTCTTTCTTTCAGTCTGTCCATTAGACTCAGGATGATAACCAGACGAAAATGACAAATGGACTCCCAACCTGTCACAAAAAGCACGCCAAAAGCGAGCCACAAACTGAGGTCCTCTATTAGAAACAATATCCGTGGGAATGCCATGGAGCTTGACAATCTCCTTAACAAATGCCTTAGCGAGTGTCTTGGCGCAGGGCAACTTAATGAATGGAACCAAATGACACATCTTACTAAAACGGTCCATGACCACCCAGATGACAGTAAAACCCTCGCACACAGGAAGATCAGTAATAAAATCCATAGTGAGATGCGTCCAAGGCACACTAGGAACCTCCAGAAGGCAAAGCAACCCCGCAGCAGGAGTATGTGAAGCCTTTGACCTAGCGCACACAGTACACTGACGCACCCATTTGATGACTTCCTTCTGCCATCCAGGCCACCAAAAACTGCGACTGATCAGTCTCTTAGTCTCCGAAATTCCTGGATGACCTGCCAACAGAGACTCATGACACTCCACAAACAAATCTCTCCTAAAGGCTCCAGGCACGAACAACCTCCCATGGGGAGTGTTAGATGGAGCATCTTCTTGAGCTTTCAGAATCCCATTCTCCAAAACGGAGTCCAAAGCCGCCACCACAACTCCTTTCTGTAAAATGCTCTCCTCCTCCTCGGCACCGACCGTAGGAGAGAAGCTGCGAGATAAAGCATTGGCTTTAACATTCTTAGTACCAGGGAAATAGGTAACAGAAAAATGAAACCGAGAAAAAAAAAGTGCCCATCTAGCTTGACGGGCATTCAAGCGCTTGGCAGCATCCAGATAAATCAAATTCTTATGATCTGTGAAAACCTGAATAGGAAATCTAGCGCCTTCCAAAAAATGACGCCAATGTTCAAACGCGAGTTTAATAGCCAGCAGCTCCCAATTTCCAACATCATAATTCAGTTCGGTTTCCGAAAAAATTTTCGAAAAGAAGGCACAAGGATGTACTCCACCCTTGTTCTCCTGAGACAAAACTGCTCCGACCCCCACCGATGAAGCATCGACCTCGACCAAAAAAGGCTTGGTCTCATCAGGCTGCATAAGGATAGGGGCAGAACTGAACCTCTCTTTGAGATACTCAAAAACTTCAATGGCCTCAGTAGTCCACTGGGCCGTATTCGCACCTTTCCTGGTGAGATCAGTTAGAGGTTTAACAATTACAGAAAAATTCTTAATGAATTTCCTGTAATAATTGGCAAAACCCAAAAATCTCTGTATAGATTTCAAACCAATAGGCCTAGGCCATTCCTGCACAGCCTGAACCTTCACAGGGTCCATCTCAAAGCCATCGCTGGAGACAATGTAGCCCAAAAAACTAATTTTCTGCACAGCGAACTCACATTTCTCCAGATTAGCAAAGAGTGAAATATCACCCAATAACTGCAAAACTTCACTCTGCCAATGGGACTCCAGATCTGGTGAATAAATCAAAATGTCATCCAAGTACACAACCACATTCTTACCAATCAGAGGTCTCAGGATGTCATTAATAGGGTTCTGAAAAAATGCAGGTGCATTGGTAAGACCAAAAGGCATCACCAGATTCTCAAAATGACCTACCGGAGTGTTAAAAACAGTTTTCCATTCATCACCCTCCTTCACACGTAACAAATTGTATGCCCCCCGGAGATCAATTTTGGAGAACCACTTGTCTCCCACTAACTGGTTAAACAAGTCAGGAATTAACGGTAATGGGTAGGAATTGCATACGGTAATCTTATTAATTTCACGAAAATCCAGACATGGACATAAACCGCCGTCCTTTTTTTTAACAAAGAAGAATCCGACTGCCACAGGCGACTTAGAAGGTCTAATGCAGAGGTCCCCAACCGCCGGTCCGCGGACCAGGACCGGGCCGTTGGGGTTTTTCAGCCGGTCCGCGGGGAGAGGGGGCCCCTCCAGCCTCCAGCAGGGCCGCCATCAGGGCATGACTGCCCTGACTCCAGTATGGGGCCCGGCCGGTAGGAGCCCCCTCGGTGCCCCCCTCTTGTGCGTCTCTCTCCTCATGGGGCCCCCGGCCGCATGCTAAGCACCGGGTCCGGGACATCTTAGCGCTGCGCTGCTGCGGCAGCACCTTCATGATTCCCCTGACTTCCGGTCATGTGACGGCGCCGTCACATGGCCGGAAGTCAGGAGAACCTGGTGTCAGCGATTTGGACGAGCGCCAGGATTCTGCAGGGATCGCATGGGGGTAAGTATAACAAGTTTTATTTTTTTTTAAATACAATTAACTAGGAGTGGGGGGAATGGGAGATGCACATGGGGGGAGGGGAGAGATGAGAGATGCACATGGGGGAGGGGAGAGATGAGAGATCCACATGGGGGGAGGGGAGAGATGAGAGATCCACATGGGAGGGAGGGGAGAGATGAGAGATGCACATGGGGGGAGGGGAGAGATGAGAGATCCACATGGGGGGGAGGGGAGAGATGAGAGATGCACATGGGAGGGAGGGGAGAGGTGAGAGATCCACATGGGGGGGAGGGGAGAGATGAGAGATGCACATGGGAGGGAGGGGAGAGATGAGAGATGCACATGGGGGGAGGGGAGAGATGAGAGATGCACATGGGAGGGAGGGGAGAGATGAGAGATGCACGGGGGGGTGAGAGATGCACGGGGTGGTGAGAGATGCACGGGGGGGATGAGAGATGCACGGGGGGTGGATGAGAGATGCACGGGGGGTGAGAGATGCACGGGGGGGATGAGAGATGCACGGGGGGTGGATGAGAGATGCACGGGGGGGTGAGAGATGCACGGGGGGGTGAGAGATGCACGGGGGGGATGAGAGATGCACGGAGGGGATGAGAGATGCACGGAGGGGGATGAGAGATGCACGGAGGGGGATGAGAGATGCACGGAGGGGGATGAGAGATGCACGGGGGTGAGCTGCACATGGGGGGGTGAGAGATGCACATGGGGGGTTATGTTTACATAACTTTGTTGCCTTATGAAGGGCGGGGGGGGCCCCCAAAAATTTCTTGCACAGGGGCCCACTACAGTCTGTGTCCGCCCCTGGGATGAAGTAAATGCAGCTGAACAGCAGCTGTCAGGACAGCTGCCCTGTCCTGCTGCAGGGCGTGATGGGGCCTCAGTGATGCGGCTCCTGGCACAGCACATTATGTGGGGCTCCTGGCATAGCTCCTGGCGGGGACCTGGTCTACACTATATGATAAGTATGCACTAAACTCCAAATCCCTCCATTACCCCGCCCCCATATGACCAAAGCCCCGCCCACCCCACCCCCTCCTTGCTGGGCCATGGAAAAATGATCTTGCTTCAAGCCGGTCCCTGGTGCAAAAAAGGTTGGGGACCACTGGTCTAATGTGACCAGCAGCAAGGCTAGTCTCTATGTACTCCTCCAAGGCCTTTCTTTCAGGGATAGTCAGATTAAACAAGCGACTTTTGGGAAGAGTAGCACCCAGAACAAACTCAATGGCGCAATCATAATCCCTATGAGGAGGTAAAACTTGCGACTCCTCCAAAAAAACCCTCCAAAAATCTTGAATAGGTACAGGTAATTCCACTTTTTCCACAGCCGCAGAGCGACCATTACAACATTTATCATAGCACTTCGGACTCCAAAACTTAATCACATTAGTAGACCAGTCCAATAAAGGATTGTGCAGGTTTAACCAAGGCAATTCTAGAACAACTGGAGAGGGTAAATTATCCAAAACAACCAAGTCCAAAATTTCTTGGTGAACTCCATTGATAATGAGAGAAAATGCAGCAACCTTGTGAGTAATACATTTCAAAGGAGTGTTATCAATTGCAACCACAGAAATAGGTGATGACAAAGGTTTGGATTTCAATTTAAGGTTTTCCAAAAACCCTTTATCAATCACATTAAGTGCTGAACCACAATCCACAAATACCTGAAATTCAATCAAATCTCCCTGCAGAGTAGTACTCCCAGAAAGAAATACTCCTGCAGAGCATAAACAAGCTATACGGGCGTAACTGACCTTTTTTTTTCTTTACTTAAACGACGCTCACAATACTTAATCAAATGGTCACCTTTACCACAATAAAGACACAATCCCTCGGCGAATCTCCGGTCTTTTTCCTGAGAGTGGAGTGACATCTCCCCAACCTCCATCGGTTCCCCGCCGTCAGTGCAGATTTTCTGGGGACTAGGACCTGACATTACAGGAGTCTTTACGTCATTGAGCCTGCACCTCAGTCTCCTGTCTATACGAACAGCTAACTGCATAGCCTCCTGCAGAGTCTCAGGTGCAGGGAATGCAATTAGCAAATCCTTAACCCTTTCACTCAGACCAGCAAGAAATAAACATCTAAGCGCCGAATCATTCCACTTAACTTCTGAAGCCCATCTCCTGATGTGTGTGCAATAATTTTCAACATCATCAGACCCCTGATTCAAAGGTCTAAGTTCTGATTCAGCAGATGAGATTCGATCAGGATCGTCATATAATAGCCCCATAGCAGAAAAAAATTCTTCAACAGAACTTAAACACGGATCATTAGGCTGGAGAGAAAAGGCCCAACCCTGTGGTTCTTTGCGCAAAAGTGACATAATAAAACCAATGCGCTGTGATTCATTCCCAGAGGATCTTGGTCTCAAACGAAAATATAACAAATAAGCATTTTTAAAGGAAAAAAATCTTGCTGTTTACCATAAAAACATCAGGCAGTCCTACCTTCGGTTCCACAAAATGCGCTCCAGGACAGCTACTCACATGTTGCTGAAGCTCGGCCACCTCCAGAGACAATCCTTGCAGGCGTTGAGCCAACTCCTGGACGGAAACCATACTGATCCCTGAATTTCTTTCCTTTTAGTTTTTTTTTTGGGCTGGACTTACTGTTGTGATCTGCAACAAGAACTAAGGAAAGATAGGGGAAAGCTGTCCCTACAGTAAGACTAAGCTGAATCCCTACGATGTAGCAGGCTGCCTGTTCCTAGTGAACAGACCCACCTTCGTCCTCGGCTAGTCTGAACGAAGACCTATAGAATTAAGGGAGGGGTCCCTAAAGCACTAAGGGCTGGGACAAAAATGGGACACCTCCTAAACAGAAATTGTTGTAGAACACAAAAGACAAACTGACAAAAAGTACTAGAGGTCCAAGAGTACCAAGCAAAATGACAGAGATAGGCACCGAAGCACCAGGCTAGCAAAACAGTCAAACAACACTGAAGTCCAGCAAAGCCAGAAGGGCGGAGCTGGAATATATAGGCAGATGGTCACGTGACCGCAAAACACAAGATAGCAAAAACTAACAGGAGGGTTCTAACAATGTGCCCACGATGCAGAAATGCTCCGGATTTTTCCTGAGCATTTCTGCATCTCCCCTGGCAGAAAAAACGCATGCGGATTGTACATGTGGATTGTACATGCGGATTGTACATGCGTTTTTACTGCCAGGGACATGCGGATGTGAAGCGTTCTTCACATGCATTTCCGCATGCGGGTTGACAAGCGCTTTCCAAGCGATTTTAGCATCACTTGGAAAGTGCTTGACAACTTGGTCACACTATATAAATCCATGCAAACAGCATGGATTTATATAGTGCGACCAGAGAGAGTGTCAAAAAATAAAAAATAAATATATACTTGCCTTCCGATGGCCCCCGGTGTCTAGCTTCACCGTCCCGGCTGCCGGCAGATCATGTTACACTGAAGGACCTGCCGACGTCAGTGTCGCGTGACCCGTCACATGACTATGACGTCAGCGCAGGTCCTTCAGTCCATCGAACTGCCGGCATGAGAGGAGGAGCGCATCGGGGGCCGCCAGAAGGTAAAAAATAAATATATACTTATTTTATTCATTTTTTTTTACAGTTTTCTATGGTACTAGGGTCCGGAGGAGAGTCTCCTCTTCTCTAGACCTGGGTACGATCCGCACATTAGAACGCATGGAATGCGGCGCATCTACATATACAGTGATGCGTAATCCATGCGATCTAATGCAAGTAAATGGCGGCGAAAACGCAGCACTTCCGCAAAATAATTGGTAGTGCTGTGTTTTTTTCCGCAATGATAATCCGCAGCGGAAATTTCCGCAGCATGTGCACAGCACATGCGCATTATCATTGGGGAACATGGCAGGCCTTCTACCATGCGTTTTTTAAGCGTTTCTGCAGCGTTTTTGCCGCTGCGGAAAAGTTTAAAAATGCATCGTGGGCACACAGCCTTATGGAGACCAATCTCTGTGATGGGGGAAGGGCACTAAAATAGTGTATGTCCTACACAACAAACTACCTGCTTGAAGACTGAAGACCGGGATACAGAGCCACCGAATACAAGAGACACAAGCAGTGTCTGACTGGTGCCAGAGACCCCCACTGTCCAACTTTAGGGCCCCACTTCTCAACTACATGCAAATGTGACATTGAACTGGGTAGATTGGTAAATGAATAAGATGCTACCTTTGTCTGCACATAGTGAGTAAAGTTTATTGTGCCAAGTACTGCTCATATAAGAGGGTGGTGGCCACTCTGCACAGGGGCCCACTGGAGGATTCTCCTGTTCTCCTGTCGGCCAGTCCAAGCCTGAGCACAGAGCTGGCACAAAAATGCTCCCATCCCATCCAAAGTTCTGGCCAGAAGTGGTCTTCAAGGAAGAATTGTAATCAGAAACAATATCTTAGTCATAGAAACAAGGGTGCAGAAAAATGTCAGCCTTGGCTATGGACTAATGAGCAAAAATGTGAAATATTTGCCGTTCACAGAAAACAGTTAGTTTGTCAAAGGGCTGGAGAGTGGAACAATATAGAGGGTCTGCAAGCAACAATGAAGTATGGTGAAGGTGTAAGGGACGAGACAAGGGGTTCCTCGTTGTGTGCACATATTACTGATTCAGCTGATGGCACCTTCAGACTATGTTCTGCCACAGTTGGTGAGACACTGGGACTCTTTAACTCCGCAAAGAAGAAGACAGACATGTTTACGAAAATAAACTCTCATTTACTAGGTCTGGAAAAAATGTACAATGGGTAGCAGGAATAATGCTTTAAACTTTCATCTGTATAGTATGACAGAGGTTCACACTTGATGGTTGAGGACGGCGCAATACTTGTGTAGAACTTTGCAAATGAACAACAAGCTCCACCGAGGGCCTTCATATTCCCAGTACAGGGCTACATGGGTCGATGTATTGCGCTGTGACCATTGTACCAGCCTGACTGATCCCATATTTCTTCACAAAGACCTCCAGGTCTGGCTAACACTGAGACTAGCTTTAAAATGATTTATTTTTCAGTGGGTGCCCCAACTTGCCTTTGGTATGGAGTACTGCTGCCACTGTTACTTGAATGCTGAAATGTATTCCCTAGTATGTCTGCTCTTCACACACACAAAATTATGGCTAGATCCGATTGAAGTTGTCCTTTCTTCTCTGCAGCTCTACTCAGACTCTCTATTAAAACAGGAACTAACTCCTGGTGCCCACTCACTCCTCCCCAAACTATGGGCTGGCCCTACAGTTAACCATGTCCACCCCTGTACAGAGGAAAACTGGAGCCTACATAAGGATAAAACACATAAAACCACAGGTCACACTAACTATACAGTCAGGAGTCTTCAGAGAGGGTGTTCAGACGTCTTCTACACCATTACAGAGGGACCTGGCATATTTGGAACTCCAGTTCAACAAATGGAGTTGGGGATTTGGTCATCATTAATGGTGTCTTCAATGCAGAGAAATATAGCAGATAATTATTAGTGTTGAGCGAGTATGTTCTGTTAACCCTTTTGGCGAGTATGACAACTTTAATACATGTGAGGAATGTGTAATAAATAGACATTCCTTACATGTACTAAAGCTGTCAAACAGTCGCAAATCATGCACACGGGAGTGATTTAAACATAACACCGAGCAGCTGTAACTACTCGGTGCTCGGCCCAAGCATACTCGCCGAAAGGGTTAACAGAACATACTCGCTCAACACTAATAATTATCCATCATGCAATACCATCAGTTAAGCGTCTGACTGGCTCTAAATTTATTATTCAGCAGTGTTATGCGCTAACGCAGAAAGACCCAGGAAGACTGGCACCAAACCAGCAAATCCGCAGGGACAGACGCACTTGGCGCAAGCTGCCCAGCTAGGTGAGTTCTTTAGGGCCGGGAACACTTTTCACTCAGCTCCCAGTGATGGAAGGGGGACTTTGGCAGAGCCTTCCCAGGCCCACTGTCGCCAGCCAGCTGGCGTCTGGTGACACAGCCGGTGCCTAGTCAAGAACCAGGTGGGTATCTCTGTAAGAACACCTAGGAAAAATTAAAAGGGAAAGAGAAGACTCCTAAGACAAAACGCTGGAAAGATAACAACTAATAATGATAGCACCCCTCACCACCACAGCACATTGAAACTGTAATAAACAGCAAAGGACTGAGCAGGGAACAGGGTTAAATAGCCCACCTAATGATCAGGTGTTGAATACCTCTCAATCATCCCAAGACAACCACTCCCTGCTAACTTGCACAGCAGCTTGGACCCAATCCCACCACTGCGTAGTGCCAGACACAGCAGTATCGTGTGTTGCCTGGCAACCGGGGGAACACAGCATCCCATGTTAACCGGGCATTATATCAGTGGGAGAAACTGCGTCCCGCGTCCTCACAAATCCTACTACTCCAGAGCGAATGGCTCCATAAGATTGAGACGGTTTTCCGGCATGCGTAGTAGCTTCGCCTGCAGAGTCAGGACAATGGTGACCCCTGCGACCGGAGTAGCGTAGCACTGGACTTGATCCATTCCCAGGTGGGAGCACAGAACCACAATACCTAACAAGTAGGACAATGACCCCAAACATAAAGCCAATGTGACTAAGTACTAACTACAGTATAAAAAAGAACAACGAACCTGGAAGTGATGATATGGCCCCCACAGAACACTGATCTCAAAATCATCAAGTCTGTCTTGGATTACATAGAGAGACAGAAGTATTTTTGTCCAAGCCTACATCCACAGATCTGTGGTTATTTTTTAGTGAGCCAAGATATTGGGAACAGTCTCCTTGTTGAGGTTCTTCACAAAACTGTATGCAAGCGTACCTGATGCTTTGATGTTGTTTTGCAGCATTTTTCCATACCTGTTTAAAAATATTGCACAGTACTGTATGTACCCATTTGACTGACTGGTTATAGCTGCATGCAGTGGCGTAACTAGAGTCTTATGGGCCCAAGTGCAAGATCTGGACCGGGCCCCCCTTCCATCTTGAATAAATTATTATATTATATTATATATATATGCGCGTCCTCCATCCTGGTATATACCGTATATCACTCATCCTGGTATATATGTCCCTCATCCTGGCCCCATCCTGGTAGTTATATCGCCCATTCTGGTATATGTCCCTTACCCCGGGCCCATTCTGGTATATACAGTATATCCCTCATCCTTGTATATTTTCCCCATTCTGCTACTGTTCTTTAATGTATAGAAGAAAATAAACTATGCTCATCAGGGGCGTACGTAAAAGTCACGGGGCTCCATAGATGAAGTATAATGGACATCTCATAGTCCTTTATATTGTATAATACATCCCATAGTCCTCCATATAATACACTGCACAGCCCATAGTCATCCATATTAGCATAATACACAGCCCATATCCTTCATACAATATAATACACAGCCATTAGTCCTCCATAAAGTATAATGTACAGCCCATAGTCATCCATGTAGTATAGTGCAACCCATAGTCATCCATAAATTATAATGCACAATCCATAGTCATTCATAACGTATAATGCACAGCCCATAGTCATCCATGTACTATAATGCACCCCCATAGTCATCCATAAAATATAATGCACCCCATAGTCATCCATAAAACATAATGCACCCTATAGTCATCCATAAATTATAATGCACAGCCCATAATCATCCATGTACTATAATGCAGCCCCATAGTCATCCATAAAGTATAATGCATCTCCATAGTCATCCATGTAGTAGTGTGGCGCCCCTGAGGGTTCGGTCGCCACAGAGGTACTGCACCTCACCCAGAGGTGTGGTGTCTCCCTTCTCTCAGGTAAGGAGGGAGTGCTGCACGGAACCCCAACACCTACATCCAACACTACACTACCCCAGGCCAGCAGGAGGGGCAAGACGCAATGTAGTTTTCTGCTGAGCCCTGACCTTGGCTGGGGTGGGGGGAACCCAAAGTTAGGGGGAACCAGTAGTGGGTGTGGGTGGAGGAAGTAGTTTATGGGAGCACTCATACAGTAGATATATAAAAAGGTAGACATCTTAACAAGAGCAGGGAGTTGAGGAGTGTGGTTCAGAGGAACAGTCTGGGAGCAGAGTCTCTGTAGGAGCTCTGCTCCACTACAAGGGCCCAGGACTGAGGCCCAGGAGGGGAGCAGGGAGTAAGCTCTGTTCTGCAGAAGGGATCCTAGGGGAGTGCGGCGAGTGCAGGTGGCACCCGTACACCCCGAACCTGCCAAGTGTCAGGAGGATCTAGGCCGCAAGAAGGGGACCGGCCCCTGGCCCAGTCGTGCAGCTTCAGGCCTCGGCTGGAAAAACTGGAGGCTTCTGACTTCTATAGCCAGGAGCCAAACCCCCACTTCAATCCAAGTAAGGTCAAGCAGGTCTGTGCAACTCCGACAGACAGGGGGGACCTCGCAGCCACCCGAACAGGATTCACAGTGGGAAGCGCAGGGCAGGAGGGAGTAAGACCCAGCGTGAAGTTGGTCTAGAGAGGTACATAAGAAAGTGGGGTTCTGCCAGGTACACCCGAACTGCCTGAGGAAGGACTGAACCCCTGCCCGGTGAAGGCGGCGCGACGCGGGAGGCTTGCACCAGTACAGTGCACCTGTGGACTGTCTAAGAACTGTGAGTAAATCTTGGATGACTGCACTGAGCTGCCTCCTCTCCTTTCTTTCGCCGGTGCCATTTCCCTCCCTGCACTACAACGCCCAGCGCACCTCCATTTATTCTACACAGCCCTGAGGCCTGCTCCACCTGTGGGGAGCCGTTCCATCTCAAGCTGCCATATCATCTGCCTCAGAGGACTGTCGCAGCGCTGGTGATCCTCACCAGACACCACAAGTGGCGTCACGACAAATCCCCTATAAATATCCCCTTTTTGCACTGACCGACCTGGGTCACGGCAACGGGCCAGCCACCGTGATCTCTCCCCCGAAAGCAGCCATAAGGCCCGGCTGCCGAGTACCCCACGGCCCTGGGGGCGAGTCGCTAACATGACCACTGATTTAAAATAAATCAATAAATAAATAAATACTCACCTGCCCCTCGCTCTCCCGCCGTGCAGAGTCCTCTTGTAAAGCCGGCAGCTGACTTTGGCAGGCGACAGGAGTGTATGACGTCACTGCCATGCTCGCCTTCACATGCATGCCGACGTCAGCCGCTGCCTCTGATAGGCCATCAGCATGTATTGTCGCCAGGGGCTCTCTGGCACAAAGAATTGGCCCATGATTGGCAATCTATATTGGCTCTGATTCATTAAAGGGGTGGTCCAAAACCAAATTTTATTTTACTCCTAAATCTCTAGCTATTTAATGTCATAATCTGATCTTTTTTTCTAATATACTTTAATTTAAAATTCCCTATCCTTCCCTCACTACTCTGATTTATTTATATTACTTTCTCTTTGATGATGAAACGAATCGTCATCAGGGGGCAGAGGCTATAGTCATTGCCACAGCCTTTGCCCCCTCCCTGAAATGAAGCGTCATTAGTGGCCTCCGTTTCGGGGGCTGGGCTAGTCCCTGCTTTACCGAGCGTGTGTTGGTTGTCAGTTCTGATATATGCTCAGTAGATTCCTGTCACTGTGCACTGTTCTTCTTCTCACCCATTAGTATGGGTGAAATCTGCAGCAAAAACTCTGAAAGAATTGACATGCTGCAGATTTAAATCTGTAAGGAAAAAATAAGCAACATGTGCATGAGACTTCAGGATTCTCTTTCACTCTGCTGACATCCGGAAACCCTTCAGGTTTTGTGACAAATCTGGGCAGAAAAATCTGCAACAATCTGCAACGTCTGCACAGGCCCTCACACATACAGGATAATATATGATTTATATGACTGACTGATTTGATATACTGTTATACATTATACACATTGTATGTATATACAGATATATGACAGTGTGTATAATGTATAACAGCTGATGTCTGTATTATTCTTTATACTATAGGGTAAACACTAAGAGAGTACACATATGGATATTAATAAAAGAATTACGTTAATTGTTATTATGTATTGTAAGATGGCAGCCGGACAGGTCCTTGAGGGGAGATATGCGTTACCAAGGTTAGTAGCTTCGGTGATATAAACCCAGAGAGAGTTAATTGGGCGTATCAGGGCTGGTTTTTACGAGCAGTCATTAGAGTTGGGAAGGATTGGCTGCTCACATATCCCCACCCAAGGGCCTGTGTATAAAATGGAGACCAAGTGTCTCATTCAGTGTCTGTGGCTGGAGGTGTGGAGACCTCCAGCGTGTCTGTGCTACAGGACACTGACCGTGAGCAGGTGAACCTGCAGTATTGTATGGACTAGTTATTTTCTGTTTTGCTACTTTGTGCTGGACAAGGCTGTCTTTTGTTTACTTTGCAAGTGCGGTTTATTAGGTCTGAATAAACTTGCCTTGGGCATTTTTAAAGAAACAGTATCCTGTGCCTACCTCTAACGCGGCTGAGTGAGTACAATTCTCTACAGTGTATATATATGTATTAATATTATCTTTTTAGTTTTTCCTCACGTTCACCTTTTCCCCCCTCCCCAACCCTCCCCTCCTTTTTTTCCTTCCCTTCCCCTTTATTAATTGGTCACATGTCAGTGAAATTTTATTATTTTATATATTTTTCACCCTTTATTTATTGTTCACATGTCACTGCACTTTTATATATTTATATAAACATATTCACTATTGATTTTCACGATTTCGATATATGTATTAAAGGGGTTTCCCCACAAACAAAAGTAATTTTAATGAATGGCTGTGTCTGATGGTGTGCAGAACATGGTCTGATCATACCACATCTCCTGAGCAGGGGAGGAAGCAAAGGAGTATACAGCCATTACAGCAGGGAATAACAGAGGATTCATTTTGTGAGGGAAAATATAGTTTAAATCAGGCAGTGAAGTGTTTTACCTCAGAAAATGAATTCTCTGCGATCCCCGGCTGTAATGTCTGTATTGTCTTTTGCTCCCCCCCTGCCCAGGAGCTGTGGTATGTTCCGTACAGGGTCAGACACAGACAATGATTCAAATGAACTTTTGTTTGTGGGAAAACCCCTTTAATAATGACTTAGTATTTATTCCCCCTTTTTCTCCATCTATTATAATGGTTATTTTTAGTCTAATTCATTAATCTTTGTATTGTATATGGGGACTAATATCTGTATAATATACAGTATATATTTAATATTTATTTATCACCTGATCACACATAATAATTTATGATATTCTTTATATTCTTATATACATGTAACACTCACTACCCCCTATTCCTGTGTATTGCTGTAATATATAACCTATACTCGTTATCCATCATTATAAATTAAGAAGATTTTCCACTTTATCCGATATATCCACACTCAATCAGTAGATTAGATGTCTGCTGAAGAGGCAATACACATGAACGTCTCCACATCATCCTCCCCGACTGTATCTATATGTGCCCCGTGACCCCCGATCATGTGTCTCCATCACGTGATCGCAGCGTCACAGGTCACATGTCGCCGTAGTTGCCTCGTAGCGTTGGTGCGCGTTGTGTATCGCGCCACGCCTCCTCAGCACCCATTGGTTGGTGGAGACATACCTCCATCCTGATTGGCTATAGTTGGCCGTTTAACTCTTAGCTCTTTCCGAATGATGCCACCCCCTGACGAAGACAAGAAGCCGAAACATACGTCGGGTGGACACCATTCAGGAGTGGGATCTGCATCTGCTATAGCGTGAGTACAATGCACATGTGGTCACCTTTTTTAAAAACGCTTAAAGTGGATACAAATACATATCTGTCAACAGCACATATGCCCAAGTCAGTGCACTACTCTCTACAGGATTCACACCGACATCCAAATAATAAGGGACCAGCCCTTGTATATATACATACACAGGTGCATCTCACTAAAATAGAATATCATCAAAAAGTTAATTTATTTCAGTTCTTCAATGCAAAAAAGTGAAACTCCTATAGCCATAATCATCAGCATTAACAGAAATAAACAATAACTTTTTGATGATATTCTAATTTAGTGAGAAACACCTGTATTTGTTCACATATGAGATATATAATTTATGTAGATTTATTCTTTGGAGGCACTTGCACTTTATGTAAAGTTTATGATAATTAAACAATCATATGTACAGATATATCTAACTAATGATATGTATATATATTTTTATATACTTGATTAATTTGTGGCTTGATTCTCTGTATTATCCCTTTGCTGTTCTAATCATGATCCACTCCCACTGGTGTTAATTGTAATTCCTGTCTCGACGTCCCCTTTGCGTATAGTTTTTAATTCCCCCCTTCTTTTGCATTTCCTCCTCTTCCACCTGGTTATCAATAAAATAATTATTAGCATCACCCACATGCCTGGACTCTTCTGGTCGATGTCTCCTTTCTGCTATATACTAGAGTGGTATACTATGTGCACAGATACATGGAGTGCCATATACTTCTCAGGAGGTGCGCAGCGTCCACCTCCTCACCGCACAGGCCCACAAGCTCCTCTCCGGCAGGAAGAAGATGCATTCAGGCGGCTCCTACCACTTCAGCAGACGGCAGTGCACAAGTATACAGGGTGCAGTGTGGATGTGTCTGCACCACTGGGATGTGCCCGACCTGCATATATACATATGCCCCTCTGCAGGGGCGGACTGGCCGACCGGAGGATCGGGAAAACCCCCTGTGGGCCCCGATGGCCACGTCCCATGCCCCGCCCCTCTACACCCCCTGGGCCCTGTACAGAGAACAGAGGGCCCCCCGATTCGCTAATCATGTCGGCAGCACTGCCGATATGATTAGTGATGGCCCCTCTGCAGCAGTCTCCCTGCTCTGCCTGCTGCCGCAGTGCCCCTCTGCCTCCTCTGTGCAGCGACACTGCCGGCGCGTGCGCAGGAGGTCAGTCTCAGGGTGATGACGTCATCGCCCTGGGACTGCTTCCTGTGCGCACTGTGGAGTACGGACCCTGCGTCGCTCCAGGCAGCGGCTGCAGCTCATCTCGACGCGTGACTATGAAAAGCAGGGGCCGGGAGGGGACGAAGGGATAGGGGGGAGGGGTGACTGGGAGGACCCCTGGCCGAGGCTGGCAGTAAATGCTACTGGGCAATGGGCATGATTATCATCATGCCCATTGCCTAGCATGTCCTGCTGCCAGCCTCTGGTTACTGGTACTATGCCTAGCAGCAGGTACTACCACCAGGGGCTGGCAGGACATGCTGGGTGGGCATGATAGTACCAAGGAGGCTGGCATGACATACTAGGCATGAATCATGCCTGCCTAGTGTGTCTTGCCAGCCTCTGTGGTACTATCATGCCCACCTAGCATGTTCTGCCAGCCACTGGTGGTGTGGTAGTCAGGGCCGGCGTCAGCATCTGGGCAAGTGCCGGGGCCCTGAGCAGACGGGGGGCCCACTCGCCATCGGGCTCCCTGCCGGGCTATGGGTGGAGAAGAGCAGTGCCATCGCCCGCCCTTCTCCCCCGCTTGCTCAGGGCCCCTGCAGCCGGATACTTACCTCTCCTCGTGCCTCCGCAGATCCACTGTCTTCCTGCTGTGCGCTCCCTGTGACGTCTCAGGTCAGAGGGTGCGGTGACGTCTTTACACCGCGCCCTCCCCTGAGCCGTCACAGGCAGCGCAGAGCGGGAAGACGCCAGCGACGCTGAAGTGCAGACCTGAGCAGCGGCAGCAGGTGAGGAGGAGGGAGGTGAGTATTTGATTTTTTTTTTTTCAATGTATGGAGGCATGGGGCATTATATGGGGGGTGACAGCCTGCATGGGGCATTATATGGGGGGTTAACAGCCTGCATGGGGCATTATATGGGGGGTTAACAGCCTGCATGGGGCATTATATGGGGGAGGTGACATACTGCATGGGGCATTATATGGGGGGTGGCATCCTGCATGGGGCATTATATGGGGGGGGGAGTGATATCCTGCATGGGGCGTTATATGGGGGGGAGTGACATCTTGCATGGGGCATTATATGAGGGGTGACAATCTGCATTGGGCATTATATGGGGGGGGAGGGACATCCTGCATAGGGCATTATATGAGGGGGAGAAGTGACATCCTGCAAGGGGCATTATATAGGAGGTGACATCCTGCATGGGGCATTATAAGGGGGCCAGTATCCTGTATGGAACATTTTATGGGGGCCAGTATACTGTGTGGAGCGTTATATGGGGGCCAGTATCCTGTATGGAGCGTTATATGGGGGCCAGTATCCTGTATGGAGCATTTTGGGGGGGCCAGTGTCCTGTATGGAGTGTTATATGGTTATATGGGGACCAGTATCCTGTATGGAGCATTTTTTGGGGGCCAGTATCCTGTGTGGAGCGTTATATGGGGACCAGTATCCTGTATGGAGCGTTATATGGGGGCCAGTTCCCTGTATGGAGCATTCTTGGGGGGCCAGTATACTGTGTGGAGCGATTCGCCGGTTTCTGAGCTATTGTAGAATTTACAATAGATATCACTCATGTAATATAAGAAGTGAAATCTTTGCATTGTACTATACTTATATTTATCTGCAGTATCTGTGCATCATGAATCGTGGTATGTGTTAAAAGGGGCCCACTGAGACTCTTTCGCCCGGGGCCCAGAAAAACCTAGAGCTTGCCCTTTGTGGTACTATCATGCTAGTACTACTACCACCAGTGGCTGGCTGGCAGGACATGCCGGGTGGGCATGATAGTACCACAGAGGCTGGCAAGACATACAAGGCATGAATCATGCCCAGCATGTCCTGCCAGCCACTGGTGGTACCATCATGCATGCCCATTGCCCAGCCACTGGTGGTGTGGTACTATCATGCTAGTACTAACACCAGTGGCTGGCTGGCAGGATATGCCATGTGAGCTTGAATGCTAGTACCACAGAGGCTGGCAGTACATACTGGGCAATGGGCATGATAGTACCAGCAGTAGACTGACTACGCGGTCTCCAGGGCTCCGTCTCCCCTTCTCGCTGCTGTTAGGCTGGGTTAACATTGCGTTTATGCTGTGCGTTACAACGGATCCGTTGTAAATCAATGCAGACGCAATGTACCGTAGACTTGCATTGCAAAAATAGGCATGCGTTTGAAAGTATGCATTATTTGCAACGCACAGGAAAACATGGTCGGCGGCTGGAGGCCAGCTGAGCACTTCTCTGACAACTGGGTTCTAGTGTTATTCTGTGCCTGCTCATCTCTGATATTTGTCTGATGGCAAAGATGTAGCAGAGCTGGAGACAGAAGATCCGTGGATTACGTCAGAGCGAGGATTTTGTTTTTTTTATTAAAGATGGAGTCCCTACATGTGTTTTGTGTTTTATTTTTATTAAAAAAAAAATTCTGTGTTCTGTTTTTCTTTTTTTCTGTTTACTAGAAATTCATGGTGGCCATGTGTAGTTTGGCGTGATGCCATGAATCGCAGGCTTAGTTCCAGCTGATAATACAAAGCTGGTATTAACTCCATTATTACCCAGCGTGCCACCCTCCACCAGGGCCGTTGGAAGAGCAGGATAAAGTGCCTGGAAATGGCGCTACGATGAATGCGCCAATTCCATGGGTCGCTGCGGGCTGCCGTTTTCAGCGTGGGGGGCCCAGAATGGGCCTTACCATGCTGAGAATCCCAGCCCCCAGCTGCCTGGTTTCACCAGGCTGGCGATCAAAATATGGCGAGAGCCCACTCATTTTTTTTTTTTTTTTAAATAAAAAAAAACATTGGGCTTTCCTGACTTTTGATCGCCAGCCAAGGTAAAACCAGGCAGATAAAGCAGACAGCTACGGGCTGCCACCTCTATCTGCGCTGAGAATCAAAAATTCTGCAGAGCGCTATGTCATTTTTGTTTTATTATTTATTTATTTTCACACTTCTATATGTGACAGTCCCAACAGCCAATCACAGACGTTGACACAGAGAATGGGCGTCTGTGACTGGCTGCTTGAGTAACCTGAAAGCAGCCCATACATAGTACCATACTAGAATGTATGGGCTGATTGTACATTACGCAAACAGCCAATCACAGAAGCCCATCCTCTTTGACAGCATCTGCGATTGGCTGTTGGGTCTGTCACATATAGAAGTGTGAAAAGAAATTTTTAGGGTATGTACACACGATGCAGAAATGCTCAGGATTTTTTCCTGAGCATTTCTGCATCTCCCTGGCAGGAAAAAACGCATGCGGATTGTACATGCGGTTTCCTGCCAGGGACATGCGGAAATTAAGCGGTCTTCACTTTCATTTCCGCATGCGGGTTGACAAGCGCTTCCCAATCGATTTTAGCATCACTTGGAAAGTGCTTGTCTACTTCACACTATATAAATCCATGCAACCGGCATGGATTTATATAGTGTGTGATGTCAAAAAATAAATATATACTTTACCCTCTGATGGCCCCCGGTGTCATAGTAACATAGTAACATAGTTTGTAAAGCCGAATAAAGACTTGCGTCCATCAAGTTCGACCTGTTAGTTCTGTAATTGCTAAAGTTGATCCAGAGGAGGGCAAAAACCCCAAATGATTTGGCCAATCTTCACCTGAGGAAAAATTCCCTCCCGACTCTGAAACCAGCAGTCAGAATAAATCCCTGTATCAACCTACTATTTTATTTTATTTTTAAGTATATGCTGAAATCTGCCTGGTATCTAGAAATGCATCCAGTCCCCGCTTGAACTGGTGTAGTGAATCCGACATTACCGTCTCCTCACTCAGTGAATTCCATATTCTCACTGCTCTTACCGTAAAGAACCCCTTCCTATGCTGGTGCTGAAACCTTTTCTCTTCCAGTCTTAGTGAGTGCCCTCTTGTTACCGTAATATCCCTCCTTTTGAACAAATCCCGGGCAAGATCTCTATACTGTCCCCTAACATATTTGTACACATTTATTATGTCCCCCCTCAACCTTCTCTTTTCCAGGCTGAATAGTCCTAGTTTTGCCAACCTCTCTGGGTATTGCAGTCCCTCCATTCCCTTTATTAATTTTGTTGCCCTCCTTTGTACCTTTTCAAGCTCATTTATATCCTTTCTATATATTGGGGCCCATAACTGAGCACAGTATTCCAAGTGTGGTCTGACCAGTGCTTTGTACAGTGGAAGAACAATGTTCTCATCCTTTGCAGCTATACCTCTTCTGATACATCCCATTACCCTGTTTGCCCTTACAGCAGCGGCCTGACTTTGGGCACTCCAATTTAGTTTGCTATCAATCAAGATGCCCAAGTCCTTCTCCATCTCTGAATTCCCCAATGATTTCCCATTCAGTGAGTACTGGTGACTTCCATTTTTCCTTCCCATATGTATGACCTTACATTTCTCCTCGTTAAACCTCATTTGCCATTTAATGCTCCACCTACCCAGCTTATCCAAATCCCTCTGTAGGTCTGCACTGTCCTCTTTTGTATTAATTGTTTTACATAACTTTGTGTCATCTGCAAATATTGATATTTTACTATTTATCCCGTTGACTATGTCGTTAATAAAGATATTAAATAACATTGGGCCTAGTACAGACCCCTGTGGTACCCCACTAGTGACGCTTACCCAATCTGAGTATATTCCATTTATAACCACCCTCTGCCTTCTATCCTTTAGCCAGTTAGCTACCCACTTGCAGACATTTTCCCCCAGCCCCATCATTCTCATTTTGTATACCAACCTATTATGTGGCACGCTATCGAACGCTTTTGAGAAGTCGAGATACACGACATCCACTGGTTCCCCCTGATCTACTCGAGAGCTAACCTCCTCGTAGAAGTCAATCAGGTTTGTTTGGCAGGAGCGATTCCTCATGAATCCATGTTGGTTCGGGATTAAAAGATTATTAGCATCAAGATGCTCCGTGATTGCCTCTTTAATGAAGCTTTCAAAAATTTTGCCCACAACGGACGTCAGACTCACCGGCCGATAGTTTCCGGCGTCACTTTTCGCTCCCTTTTTGAATATTGGCACTACATTCGCCTGTCGCCAATCAAGTGGCACAGACCCAGTCTCAACAGAGTCCTTAAATATAAGATATAACGGTCTGTCTATCACATTACTTAGTTCCCTTAGTACCCGTGGGTGTATGCCATCAGGTCCTGGTGATTTGTTTATTTTAATGTTACTGAGGCGTTTCTGTACCCCAGCTTGGGTTAGATTAGTCATACTTAGTGGAGGATTAAGTTTGTCACTTCTCATTTCTCCTGTTAGTTCGATTTCCTTTGTGAAAGTTGTCAAAAAAAAATTATTTAATAGATTAGCTTTATCCTCATCTTTCTCTATGATTTTGCCTTCCTCACTTTTTATCGGTCCAATATTGTTCGATTTAATCCTTTTACTATTTATATACGTAAAGAACAGTTTGGGATTTGATCTACTTTCCCTAGCAATACGTCTCTCTGTTTCCTCCTTCGCTACTTTTATTTGTTTTTTGCAGGTTCTCGTTTTTTCCTTGTAACATATTAGTGCCTCCTTGCTGTTTTCCTGTTTTAATCTCTTGAATGCCTCTTTTTTGCTATTTAACGCCCCTTTTACGTTCTTGTTCAACCATATTGGTTTCCTCTTATTTCTGGCCCTTTTATTCCCATACGGTATATACCTCTCGCACTGAGTATTCAGAATTCTTTTGAAGGTTTCCCATTTACTATTCGTATTTCCTTGATTAAGAACTTTGTCCCAGTCAATAAGTTGAAGGTTTTCTTTCAGCTGATCAAACTTCGCCCTCCTAAAGTTTAATGTTTTAGTTGTTCCCTTATTGATAACCCTACTGAAGGGCATTTTGAAATTGATAATATTATGATCGCTATTTCCTAGGTGCCCCCCTATCTGTACCTCAGTTATTCTATCAGGCCTATTAGTCAATATTAAGTCCAACACTGCCTTCCCTCTCGTTGGTTCCTGCACTAGTTGGGAGAGATAATTATCCTTGATATTTGTCAAGAACCTTTTTCCTTTCTGCGATCTACAGGTTTCTGTTTCCCAGTCAATATCCGGGTAGTTGAAGTCCCCCATTACAATCACCTCATTATGTTTTGCTACTTTGTCTATTTGTCCTAATAGCAGTTTCTCATTCTCCTCTGTTATATTAGGTGGCTTATAGCAGACCCCCAGTAATATTTTATTATTATTTTTTGCCCCCTCTATCTCTACCCACATAGACTCGACCCCCTCTTCTCCCTCTCCTATATCTTCCCTTAGTCTGGGCTTTAGACGTGACCTTACATATAAGCAGACTCCTCCGCCCTTCCCCTGTTTCCGGTCCCTTCTAAATAAACTATAATCTGTTAAATTTACCGCCCAGTCTTAGCTATCGTCTAGCCAAGTCTCTGTTATACCTACGATGTCATACCTCTCCTCCGATATAAGCGCCCGCAGCTCATCCGCCTTATTGGTCAGGCTTCTTGCGTTGGTCAGCATGCAAGATAAAACTTTGGGGTTATTTAGCATCCTATTCTTCTCTAACGATCTAACTGTACTATCCCCACCCCCCTCTCCACCCTCATTATATTCACTTCTCCCCTTCCCCCTTGCTTGCCTCACATCCCACCTATTTCCTTGGTTCCCCCCCCCCCCCCGTCTCTAGTTTAAAAACTCCTGCTTCGCTCGGTCCCGGCTACCGGCAGTGAAGACTGAAGGACCTGCCGACGTCAGCGTCACGTGACCCGTCACATGACTCTGACGTCAGCGAAGGTCCTTCTTCATTCAACCACGAAGTGCCGGGAACCAAGCAGTAGCGGTGCGCGGGCCGTCAGAAGGTGAGTATATATATATATATATATTTTTTTTTTTATTTATTTATTTTTTTTAATGGTACCTGGGTCTGGATGAGAGTCCTCTCCTCCACACCCGGGTACCATCCGCACATTAGACCGCATGAAAAGCGCATCAACATATACAGTGATGCGTAATCCATGCGGTCTAATGCAAGTCAATGGTGCCAAAAAAGCAGCGTTTCCGCAAAATTAAATGACATGCTGCGGATTTTTGAGCGCAGCGTTTACGCTGCGGAAAAATCCGCATCATGGGCACAGCACATGCGGATTTCAATTGGGGAACATTGCTGCCCTTCTGCCATGCTTTTTTCATGCGTTTCTGCGGCGTTTACGCAACTGCAAAAACGCCGCGGAAACGCATGAAAAACGCATCGTGTGAACTCAGCCTTAAAACGATGTAGCGCTCCGCAGAATTTTTGATTCTCACCACAGATAAAGCAGACAGCTACGTACTGCCACCCCCATCTGCCTGGCTTTACCTTGGCTGGCGATCAAAAGACAGAGAAGCCGAATATTTGTTTTACTTACTTAACTTTTTTTTTTCCCGCCATATGTTGATCGCCAGCCAGATAAAACCAGGCAGCTGGGGGCTGGAATTCGCAGCATGGTAAGGCCCAAGTGTTCTTGGCCCTCCACGCTGAAAATCACAGCCCACAGCCACCCCTGAAAATGGCGCATTCATCATGGCACCATTTCCAGGTGCTTTACCCGGCTCTTCCAGCGGCCCTGGTGGTGAGTGGCACCCTAGGTAATAATAGGGTTAGTACCAGGCCAGCTTTGTATTATCAGCTGGTTCTAAGCCCTAAATTCATGGTTTCACACCAAATTAGACATAGCCACCATCAATTTCTAGTAAACAGAAAAAAAAGGACAGATTTATTTTTTTTTATTAAAAATAAAACACATTTAGGGACTCCATCTTTAATAAAGAAAAATCCTCACTCCAACGTAATCCATAGGTCTTTTGTCTTCAGCTCTGCTAGATCTTTGCCATCAGACAAATATGTCTGCTGACAGATGAGCAGGCACAGAATGACACTGGAGCACTGTTACTGTGTAGTTAAGTGCTATGTTTCCTTTTTTGTCATTTCATGCAGTGTAGAAATCTTGGGAAAAGTGTGGCTTGTGCTCTGGAAGTGATCAGTTATAGCGAACTATGTTATTTTCTGCAGAAATAAGTCCTGTATAGAAGATGTGATATATCGGTCTGCAGATAAAGAACTTCACTTAGGGACATCACTGGTAAGTATGTGTATTACCTACACACACAAATTGACACTATATACAGAGCTCCTGTGCATAATGTCACTGGTGATCCCTGTATTACCTGTACACTAACACTATACACAGAGCTCCTGTGCATAATGTCACTGGTGATCACTGTATTACCTGTACACTGACACTATACACAGAGCTCCTGTGTATAATGTCACTGGTGATCACTGTATTACCTGTACACTGACACTATACACATAGCTCCTGTGTATAATGTCACTGGCGATCCCTGTATTACCTGTACACTGACACTATACACAGAGCTCCTGTGCATAATGTCACTGCTGATCCCTGTATTACCTGTACACTGACACTATATACAGAGCTCCTGTGCATAATGTCACTGGTGATTACTGTATTACCTGTACACTAACACCATACACAGAGCTCCTGTGTATAATGTCACAGGTGATCACTGTATTACCTCTACACTGACACTATATAAGGAGCTCCTGTGCATAATGTCACAGGTGATCACTGTATTACTTCTACACTGACACTATACACAGAGCTCCTGTGTATAATGTCACTGGTGATCCCTGTATTACCTGTACACTGACACTATATACAGAGCTCCTGTGCATAATGTCACTGGTGGGTGATCACTGTATTACCTGTACACTGACACTATATACAGAGCTCCTGTGTATAATGTCACTGGTGATCCCTGTATTACTTCTACACTGACACTATACACAGAGCTCCTGTGTATAATGTCACTGGGGATCACTGTATTACCTGTACACTGACACTATACACAGAGCTCCTGTGCATAATGTCACTGGTGATCCCTGTATTACCTGTACACTGACACTATACACAGAGCTCCTGTTTATAATGTCACTGATAATCTCTACATTATCTGTACACTAACACTATATACAGAGCTCCTATGTATAATGTCACTGGTGATCACTGTATTACCTCTACACTGACACTATATGCAGAGCTCCTGTGTATAATGTCACTGGTGATCCCTGTATTACCTCTACACTGACACTATATACAGAGCTCCTGTGTATAATGTCACTGATAATCTCTACATTATTTGTACACTGACTATATACAGAGCTCCTGTGTATAATGTCACTGGTGATCCCTGTATTACTTCTACACTGACACTATACACAGAGCTCCTGTGTATAATGTCACTGGGGATCACTGTATTACCTGTACACTGACACTATACACAGAGCTCCTGTGCATAATGTCACTGGTGATCCCTGTATTACCTGTACACTGACACTATACACAGAGCTCCTGTTTATAATGTCACTGATAATCTCTACATTATCTGTACACTAACACTATATACAGAGCTCCTATGTATAATGTCACTGGTGATCACTGTATTACCTCTACACTGACACTATATGCAGAGCTCCTGTGTATAATGTCACTGGTGATCCCTGTATTACCTCTACACTGACACTATATACAGAGCTCCTGTGTATAATGTCACTGATAATCTCTACATTATTTGTACACTGACTATATACAGAGCTCCTGTGTATAATGTCACTGATAATCTCTACATTATCTGTACACTGACTATATACAGAGCTTTTTTACATTTTCATTATCAGTCACTATCTGGTGCCATTATGTGCCATGGTCATGGCGTGGCGGTATTTGTCCCTTGTATGTGGTATTATTCAGACAGTCACTATGTTGTGGTAATATGTGGTCTTCTCATGGTGTGGCAGTATATATACCTTGTACTTGGTAGTATTTGATCACTATGTGGTGGTATGTGTTCTGGTCATGGTGTGGCGGTATTTCTCTCTTCTATATGGTATTATTAGTCTAGGTATAGTGGATAGTTGTCAGTCATTTGTTTTTTCGGATATTAAGAATGGGAACATTCTTTATTTGCAATACATATTAAATACTTGGATGTTTAACCTCTCCCTGTGTTGTGACTACTACACAGCAGCAGAGATTTATTGGTTAATAAAGTTGATTCATTTTGAAAGAGTTTGTGGACTTATGTTATTCCTATATACGGTAACTGCATGGTGCTGGTGGGCCCCAAGATTGATTTTTTCCTGGTGGGCCCCTGGTACTCCAGTCCGGCGCTGGATAGAGTAACAAATAGATAAATAGATAGATAGATATGAGCTAGATAGATAGAGATAGATATTAGATAGAATCTGCCTTATGTAGCAGCTTTTTGGCTACATTGTGTCTTGCTGTCGCGCTCTTTGGCCGACCACATCCAGCTTTACCTTGTACACAGACAATCTGTCTTACACCATTGTTCTTACTTATAACCTGCTCGGCACGGGTGAGATGTACTCTGTGTGTAGGACGAGTGACCTGCACGGTACGCTGGCTCTAAATACTGAAGGTGGAAACTTGTGATCCAGAGAATTTGGCAGGGTATTTATTATACTTGCTAAATAAAGATTGAGAAGGGATTACTATCAAAATAATTACTATCACTCATTGGGGGGTTTATGGTTATCATGATAAGTACTTAATTCAATTCCTTCTTCACAAGGGACCCCATCTCTGGATCTTCATCACTAATTACCCTGTGTTTTACAGTCATGAAGTAATACATGTGGTGGACAGGATTATTAGACAAGGTAAATATGATTGGCACACATGATGCACTCCACTGAATTCACTGAAGATCCTGCACCTGGGGAAGAAGCTATAGGGGGACAGAAGTAGGGGGGACACCTCTTCCTCTGGGCTTGTAAGGGCCCAAAGGCCACTCTGCCCACAAGATGACCTAAGTGGTATCTGTGCGGATAATTGATTGGCATCACTGTAAATTCCTGTTATTATCTATTTCTATATGATTATCATATGTTATCCAAGTTCTCTGTTTACTGTCAGTAAATGCAAAATAATTGCCTGAATCCATATAGGATTAGAAACATACAATATGCAATACTATATATACAGTGTATACGAATAAAATGTAATATCTACAAGAAATGATGGCAAGAAGAGTATGCACTGCACATCTGCGGGGAGCACAAGGCAATGGTGCATCTGAGACACGGGAGAGGCAGGGGACGGATTTGAAGGCCGGACTTCATGACTACTTACAAAAAGTTCAATGATATATACAGTTGAAACCAGAAGATTACATACACTCTATAAAAAGACACATCTGCATGTTTTTATCAATATCTGACACGAAATCAGAATAAACCTTTCCTGTTTTAGGTCAGTTAGGATTACCATAATTTTTAATATTTGCCAAATGCCAGAATAATGAGAGAGAGAGAGAGAGAATGTTTTCAGGCATTTTTATTACTTACTGCAAAGTCAAAAGATTCCATACATTTAATTAGCATTTAGTACCATTGCCCTTAAACTGAATAACTTGGGTCAAACGTTTGGGATATCCTTCCAAAAGCTTCTCACAAAGTTTACATACACTAAGATTACTATGCCTTTAAACAATTCTGGACTGCCCATATGACAATGTCATGTGTTTGGAAGCTTCTGATTTTTTTTTTTTAGTTAATTAGAGACACACCTGTGGATGTATTTTAATGCACACCTGAAACACACTGCTTCTTTGTGTAGCATCATGGGAAAGTCTAAAGAAATCAACAAAGATATCAGGAAGAGAATTGTGGACTTGCACAAGTCTGGCTCTTCCTTGGGTACAATTTCAAGATACCCGAAGGTGTCTCGTTCATCTATACAAACAATTATACTCAAGTACAAACAAAATGGGAATGTCCAGCCATCATACCGCTCAGGAAGGAGACGGGTTCTGTGTCCCAGAGATAAACGTGCTTTGGTCCGATATGTGCATATCAACCCAAGGACCAAAGCAAAAGACCTTGTGAATATGATGGCGGAAGCTGGTAAGATTGTGTCAATATCCACAGTGAAACGAGTACTGTATCAACATGGGCTGAAAGGTCACTCTGTCAAAAAAGAAGAAGCCATTACTCCAAAAGAAACATAAAAAAGCCAGATTAATGTTTGCAAATACACACAGGAACAAAGACCTTAATTTTTGGAGATATGTCCTGTGGTCTGATGAAACTAAAATTTAACTTTTTGGGCATAATGATCATCGTTACGTTTGGAGGTAAAAGGGAGAAGCTTGGAAGCCTAAGAACACCATCCCAACGGTGAAACACAGTGGTGTCAGCATCATGTTGTGGGGGTGTTTTGCTGCAGGAGGGACTGGTGCACTTCACAAAATAGATGGCATCATGAGAAAAGAAGATTATGTGGCAATACTGAAGCAACATCTCAAGACATCAACCGGGATGTTAAAGCTTGAGTGGAAATGGGTCTTCCAAATGGACAATGACCCGAAGCATACTGCCAAAATGGTAACAAAGTGGCTTAAGGATAACAAAGTCAATGTTTTGGAGTGGCCATCACAAAGCCCTGATCTCAATCCTATTGAAAATGTATGGGCAAAGCTGAAAAGACAGGTGCGAGCAAGGCGACCTACAAACCTGGATCAGTTACACCAGTTTTGTCAGGAATGGGCCAAAATTCCGACCAACTATTGTGAGAAGCTTGTGGAAGGATATCCCAAATGTTTGACCCAAGTCATTCAGTTTAAGGGCAATAGTACCAAATACTAATGAAATGTAGGGAAACTTACGTCTTGGCCGTAAGTAATAAAAATACCTTAAAACATTCTCTCTTTCTCTCTCATTATTCTGGCATTTGGCAAATATTAAAAATTATGGTAATCCTAATTGACATAAAACGGGAAAGGTTTATTCTGTTTTCATGTCACATACTGAGAAAAACCATTAATATGTGTCTTTTTATATAGTGTATGGAAACTTCTGGTTTCAACTGTATGCAGAAACTGACAATTTATACATTAACACACACGCATGCATATATATACACTGCGCAAAAAAATAAAGGGAACACTTAAACAACAGAATATAACTCCAAGTAAATCAAACTTCTGTGAAATCAAACTGTCCACTTAGGAAGCAACACTGATTGACAATCAATTTCACATGCTGTTGTGCAAATGGAATAGACAATAGATGGAAATTATTGGCAATTATCAAGACACACTCAATAAAGGAGTGGTTCTGCAGGTGGGGACCACAGACCACATCTCAGTACCAATGCTTTCTGGCTGATGTTTTGGTCACTTTTGAATGTTGGTTGTGCTTTCACACTCGTGGTAGCATGAAACGGACTCTACAACCCACAGAAGTTGCTCAGGTAGTGCTGCTCATCCAGGATGGCACATCAATGCGAGCTGTGGCTAGAAGGTTTGCTGTGTCTGTCAGCGTAGTGTCCAGAGACTGGAGGCGCTACCAGGAGACAGGCCAGTACACCAGGAGATGTGGAGGGGGCCGTAGGAGGGAAACAACCCAGCAGCAGGACCGCTACCTCTGCCTTTGGGCAAGGAGGAACAGGAGGAGCACTGCCAGAGCCCTGCAAAATGACCTCCAGCAGGCCACAAATGTGCATGTATCTGCACAAACGGTTAGAAACCGACTCCATGAGGGTGGTATGAGGGCCCGACGTCCACAGATGGGGGTTGTGCTCACAGTCCAACATCGTGCAGGACGCTTGCCACAGAACACCAGTCCAGATCTGGGAGGAGATCCCACAGGAGACCATCCACAACCTCATCACGAGCCTGGCCAAGGGGTGCAGGGAGGTCATACCGGCACGTGGAGGCCACACACAATACTGAGCCTCATTTTGACTTGTTTTAAGGACATTACATCAAAGTTGGATCAGCCTGTAGTGTGTTTTTCCACTTTAATTTGGGGGGTGACTCCAAATCCAGGCATCCATTGGTTAATAAATTTGATTTCCATTGATGATTTTTGAGTGATTTTGTTGTCAGCACATTCAACTTTGTACAGAACAAAGTATTCAATGAGAATATTTCATTCATTCAGATCTAGGATGTGTTATTTGAGTGTTCCCTTTATTTCTTTGAGCAGTATATGTATATATATATATATATATATATATATATATATATATATATATATATATATATATATATGAGCCCCAAACCTAAACCTTTGCAAATATATATATATATACATACACACTACCGTTAAAAAGTTTGGGGTCACCCAGACAATTTTGTTTTTTCCATGAAAACTCATACTTTTATTTATCAAATGAGTTGAAAAATGAATAGAAAATAGTCCAGACATTGACAAGGTTAGAAATAATGATTTTTATTAGAAAGAATAATTTCTGCTTCAAACTTTGCTTTCGTCACAGAATGCTCCATTTGCAGCAATTACAGCATTGCAGACCTTTGGCATTCTAGCTGTTAATTTGCTGATGTAATCTTGAGAAATTTACCCCCATGCTTCCTGAAGCCCCTCGCACAAGTTGGATTGGCTTGATGGGCATTTTTTGCGCACCATACGGTCAAGCTGCTCCCACAACAGCTCAATGGGGTTGAGATCTGGTGACTGAGCTGGACACTCCATTACAGATAGAATACCAGCTGCCTGCTCCCTAAATAGTTCATGCATAATTTGGAGGTGTGCTTTGGGTCATCTTCCTGTTGTAGGATGAAATTGGCTCCAATCAAGCGCTATCCACAGGGTATGGCATGGCTTTGCAAAATGGAATGATAGCCTTCCTTATTCTAAATCCCATTTACTTTGTACAAATCTCCCACTTTACCAGCACCAAAGCAACCGCAGACCATCACATTACCTCCACCATGCTTGACAGATGGCGTCAGGCACTCTTCCAGCATCTTTTCAGTTGTTCTGCATCTCACAAATGTTCTTCTATGTGATCCAAACACCTCAAGCTTTGATTCGTCTGTCCATAAAACTTTTTTCCAATCTTCCTCTGTCCAATGTCTGTGTTCTTTTGCCCATATTAATCTTTTCCTTTTATTAGCCAGTCTCAGATATGGCTTTTTCTTTGCCACTTTGCCCTGAAGGCCAGCATCCCGGAGTCGCCTCTTCACTGTAGACGTTGACACTGGTGTTTTGCGTGTACTATTTAATGAAGCTGCCAGTTGAGGAGCTGTGAGACGTCGATTTCTCACACTAGAGACTCTAATGTACTTGTCTTGTTGCTCAGTTGTGCAGCGGGGTCTCCCACTTCTCTTTCTACTCTGGTTAGAGCCTGTTTGTGCTCTCCTCTGAAGGGAGTAGTACACACCTTTGGAGGAAATCTTCAGTTTCTTGTCAATTTCTCACATGGAATAGCCTTCATTTCTAAGAACAAGAATAGACTGTCGAGTTTCACATGAAAGTTCTTTTTCTGGCCATTTTGAGAGTTTCATAGAAAAAACAAATGCAATGCTCCAGATTCTCAACTAGCTCAAAGGAAGGTCAGTTTTATAGCTTCTCAAATCAGCCAAACCGTTTTCAGCTGGGCTAACATACTTGTGCAAGGGTTTTCTAAACATCCATTAGCCTTCTTACACAGTTAGCAAACACAATGTACCATTAAAACACTGGAGTGGTGGTTGTTGGAAATGGGCCTCTATACACCTATGTAGATATTGCAATAAAAACAAGACGTTTGCAGCTAGAATAGTCATTTACCACATTAACAATGTATAGAGTGTATTTCTGATTCATTTAATGTTAGCTTCATTGAAAAAAATGTGCTTTTCTTTCAAAAATAATGAAAGGTTAATACATTTCCAGGAGGAACAATATGGGAACATCAATAAAAAAAAAATATATGTTCCAGAATAACTATTTCCCATGTTGTTCCTCTTGAAATGTCTTCACCTTACATTTCCAGGAGGAACAACATGGGAACAGAAAAAAAAATATGTTCCAGAATTGTTATATTATAGGTTGCATCAGTGAGGCGTGTCCCTACACAATGTCCCTGTCCAATCACGGCTGACAATGCTAGTCATTCCCTATTATAAGGTAAATACATTTCCAAGAGGAACAACAGGGGGAATGACTATTTTAGAACACATTTTGTTTTTTATTTTTTTATTTATTTTTGCTGTTCACCTGTTGTTCCTCCTGGAAATGTACTAACCTTACAACAGGGCGTGACTAACATTGTCAGTAGTGATTAGAGAGGGACATTCTGTGTAGAGACACGCCCCATTGACACACCCACTTATCAATAGGGCGTGGCTATCGTAATCAGCAGCACTGATAGGACAGAAACATTCTCAAAGACAAAGGGACAAACATGTAGTTGTCAATTTGGTCATACATTTCCAGGAAGAATAACCAAGGAAAAATATTTCCAAATTATTGTTTTTTGGGGGAAGTATCAGTGATATGTCAGGACAGATCCTATGTGTAAATCCAATGCACTAAACTATAACATTGTCGATTTAGTCATACATTTCCAGGAAGAATAACAGAGGAGTGGCACAATTTTAAGAAGAAAAAAAAATGCTGCAAAATTCATCTCACTAATCTATAACATTGGACCAATAAAATACCTGAAATGTTGGAAATAAGTGTCATTTTGGATCAAATACTGATTAATTCTCCTGTCTTGTCCTCTGTTATTCCTCTTGGAAATCTGTGCATCAATTTATAACTTGGCACAATCATTCCCATTTAAAACAGAGTGTGACTAATATTGTCAGTACTGATTGGACACTCATGAATAATGGAACGATAAGACCCAGTTGCCTATTTAGTCATTTCCAGGAGGAATAATAGAGGAACGGCACTTTTTTTTTTAAAGTCAAATTCTTTTCACTGATCTATATAACAATGGGCCGATAAAGTAAAATAAAATTGTAAAATATTTTATCTAAAGACTGATTATTTCTCCCGTCTTGTCCCCTCAAATTTTTTGAGTCACTCAATTAGTGCAGAAGTTGGAGAGACTTTGGGTGCAGTATTTCCTACATGCCAGGGGGGGCGCTGATCACAGCCTGCGTCCTGGCACTATGGGGTCTGGGAATAGTGCAGATTCCCTGGTGGTCACAGACAGGGGCTAGACCTGACCAGGCACTTGACTCAGTGACAAGGACAGATATAGCCCTGGAGGACGTATCCTCTGGGGGGCCGGACCACCCTGCGGACACAGGAGAATGCTCCTCTCTTAGTGCTGGGCTTATACTACACACTTTCTATACAATTCTGGAGCATTTTTTATGTTGTTCCTCTATTATTCCTCCTGGAAACGTGTAAATTACTTGACAAGAAGGGTGCTCTTTTTTTAATGTGTGGTGAGTCTCTACACAGTTTGATATTTTTACCATGAAATTGTATCACCCAGTTATCAGTTGAGACATTCATTTCCAGGAGGGATAACAGAGAATTCAAATTAAACTTAGCTCTTTTTTACATATCTGTTTCATTAAATTCCTTTGTTCTCCATGAAATACCAAATCGGGAGGCTTATTTCATAGAGCTCTATTTTGTGCACATGCCCTGTAATCCTTCCTGGAAATGTAAGGACTCTACTTTCTGCACTTCCTCTGTAAATCCTCCTGGAAATGTAAGAACTTTACTTTATGCACTTCCTCTGTAAATCCTCCTGGAAATGTAAGAACTTTACTTTATGTATTTCCTCTTTAATTCCTCCTGGAAATGTAAGAACTTTACTTTATGCACTTCCTCTGTAATCCCTCCTGGAAATGTAAGAATTTTACTTTATGCACTTCCTCTGTAATCTCTCCTGGAAATGTAAGAATTTTACTTTATTCACTTCCACTGTAAATCCTCCTGGAAATGTAAGAACTCTACTTTGTGCACATCCCCTGTAATCCCTGCTGGAAATGTAAGAACTCTACTTTCTGCACTTCTGCTGTAATCCTTCCTGGAAATGTAAGTACTCCACTTTCTGCACTTCCTCTGTAATTCCTCCTGGAAATGTAAGAACTTTACTTTCTGCACTTCCTCTATAATTCCTCCTGGAAATGTAAGAACTCTACTTTCTGCACTTCCTCTATAATCCCTCCTGGAAATGTAAGAACTCTACTTTCTGCACTTCCTCGGTAATTCCTCCTGGAAATGTAAGAACTTTACTTTCTGCACTTCCTCTATAATTCCTCCTGGAAATGTAAGAACTCTACTTTCTGCACTTCCTCTATAATCCCTCCTGGAAATGTAAGGACTCACAGAAGCAGGAGGATCGAGAGGCAGTCAGCACCCATACTGCTCAGGAACCAGTACCAGGCTCTCACACAGGAGAACCATGAAGAAATACAGCAAGATAAGACTTTGCCAGCAATGAATAACCTTGTAAGCCCTCAGAATCCTCCTGGATGGAGAAAGAAGAATGTTGTGAAGAAAAAACAGAGAGTGGTGGTCATGGGGGATTCCCTGTTAAGAGGAACAGAGGCCGCTATCTGCAGACCAGACATAACCTCAAGAGAAATGTGCTGTCTTCCAGGAGCAAAAATTAAAGATGTGTCTGACAGGATATCAAGACTCTTCAGACCTACAGATCACTACCCATTCCTGCTAATACATGTGGGGACAAATGACACCGCAAGAAAGGACCTGGAAACCATCTGCAGTGACTTTGAAGACTTAGGCAAGAAAGTGAAAGAATTGGGAGCGCAGGTGGTCTTCTCATCCATCCTCCCAGTGGATGGCCATGGAACAATGAGGTGGAATAAGATTCTACAGGTGAACAACTGGCTACGTCGATGGTGCCGTCAACAAGGATTTGGATTTCTGGATCACGGAATGAATTACCTATACGATGGACTACTTGCTAGAGATGGGGTGCACCTTACGAAGACTGGAAAACATGTATTTGGAAGTCGCCTTGCTACACTCATCAGGAAAGCTTTAAACTAGAACAATGTGGGAAGGGAAGCAAAAGGCCAGAAAAAGCCATGCAGCTGACAAATACTATTGAGATCTCTGCTACTGGAAGTGGAAATGTTTTTATACAAATGCACAAAGCATGGGCAACAAACAAGGAGAATTGGAACTACTAATGCAGGAAAAGGAATATGATGTCATTGGAATCACTGAAACTTGGTGGGACGATACACATGATTGGAATACAAGGCTAAAAGGATACAACTTATTTGCAAGAAACAGACTTGATAAACGAGGAGGAGGTGTTGCATTGTATGTTAGAAAAGCGTATATCTGCACAGAGATTGAAGCTTCAGAGACTGGGAGTTCTGTGGAAACTGTTTGGGTAAGAATACAAGGAGAGAACAACGGAAAGGACACCATTGTAGGCATTTACTACAGGCCACCTGGGCAAGCTGAAGATATGGATGAACTCTTTATGTATCAAATGACCAAGTTCTCCAAAAAATATGACGTAGTGGTCATGGGAGATTTCAACTATCCAGACATTTGTTGGGAATCTCTCTCAAGTAAAACTAACAGGTCAAGCAAATTCTTATCCTCTCTTGCTGACAACTTTATCTTCCAAAAGGTAGGGGAGAAAACAAGGGGATCTGCTACTTTGGATCTAATCCTTATAAACAGGGAGGAAATGGTTGAGGAGGTAAAGGTGGCTGGGACCCTAGGAGGCAGTGATCATGCTATTATAGAATTTTGGATAACTAGAGGAGGAAGACATGTGAAGACTCAAACTTCAAGGTTAGATTTTAGAAAGGCAGATTTTAAGAGACTCAGAAAGAGAATAGGAGGGATCCAATGGCTGGATGTCCTTAAGGACAAAAATGTCCAGGAAGGATGGGAAATTTTTAAACACATGCTAAAAAGAAAGAAAGAAATGTTTATTAAATGGAAAGAGGGAGGCATATCTAAAGAAGATTATAATGCAGTCTGCAGATCCTGTAGGGCACGTATCAGGTTAGCTAAAGCTGACAATGAATTAAGGCTTGCAAGAGATGTCAAAAGCAATAAAAAAGGATTTTGGGGGTATGTCAAAAGTAAAAGAAAAGTCAAAGATGCTATAGGATTTTTACAGGATGAAAATGGAGAAATGGTAAGAGAGGATGTTGAGAAGGCCGAACTTTTTAATTCCTATTTTGCATCTGTTTTCTCTCAGAAAGAAAATGTAACATCAACTGATCTTCACTGTCCTTTTAAAGGAATAGAGGAATCCAAGTTATCAGTAAACAGAAAGATTGTGAGGGAATATTTAGCTAACATAAATGAGTTCAAGTCTCCAGGTCCAGATGAATTACACCCCAGAGTACTGAAGGAGATTGTAGAAGAAATTTTAGAACCACTCTCCATAATCTTTGAAAATTCTTGGAGAACAGGAGAAGTCCCAGAAGACTGGAGAAGAGCAAATGTTGTTCCTATCTTCAAAAAGGGGAAGAAGGTGGACCCAGGGAACTATAGGCCGGTGAGTCTGACTTCTATACCAGGAAAGATCTTTGAACAAATTATTAAACAACATGTATGTAAGTACATGGATAAGAATGAAGTGATTAACCAGAGTCAGCATGGGTTTGTAACTAACAAGTCATGTCAGACTAACTTAATTTCCTTCTATGACAGAATCACTGACTGGGTGGATCAGGGAAATGCTGTAGATATAGTATATCTTGACTTCAGCAAAGCATTTGACAAAGTATCTCACATCATCCTTATTGAAAAAATGACCAAGTATGCAATGGACCAGGCAACTGTTAGGTGGATTCATAACTGGCTTAGTGATCGGACTCAAAGGGTGGTTGTAAATGGCTTCACATCCAGCTGGATGAATGTCTCAAGTGGGGTACCACAGGGCTCCGTCCTGGGACCTGTATTGTTCAACATCTTTATCAATGATTTAGATGAAGGAATTGAGGGTAAACTGATTAAATTTGCTGATGACACAAAGCTAGGAGGGATAGCTAATACTAGAGAAGAGAGAGAGAGGATTCAAAAAGACCTAAATAAACTGGAGCAGTGGGCAGCAACCAACAGAATGGTTTTTAACAGGGAAAAATGCAAAGTACTACATCTGGGCAATAAAAATGAAAAAAGCATATACAGAATGGGAGGAATAGAGCTAAGCAACAGTACATGTGAAAAAGACTTAGGTATACTAATAGATCATAGACTGAACATGAGTCAACAGTGTGATGCAGCAGCAAAAAAGGCAAATACAATTCTGGGATGTATTAACAGAAGCATACAGTCTAGATCACGTGAAGTCATTATCGGTCTTTACTCCTCTTTGGTCAGACCTCATCTGGAATACTGTGTACAGTTTTGGGCACCACATTTTAAAAAAGACATCGACAAACTGGAGCAAGTTCAGAGAAGAGCGACCAGAATGGTGACTGGTCTGCAAACTATGTCCTATGAGGAACGGTTGCAGGATTTGGGAATGTTTAGCTTGCAAAAAAGAAGACTGAGAGGAGACTTAATAGCTGTCTACAAATATGTCAAGGGCTGTCACATTGTAGAAGGATCATCTTTATTCTCATTTGCACAAGGAAAGACTAGAAGCAATGGGATGAAACTAAATGGGAGGAGACACAGATTAGATATTAGAAAAAACTTTTTGACAGTTAGGGTGATTAATGAGTGGAACAGGCTGCCATGAGAGGTGGTGAGTTCCCCTTCAATGGACGTCTTCAAACAGAGGCTGGACAGACATCTGTCTGAGATGATCTAGTGAATCCTGCTTTGAGCAGGGGGTTGGACCAGATGACCCAGGAGGTCCCTTCCAACTCTACCATTCTATGATTCTATGATTCTATGATTCTATGACTCTACTTTCTGCACTTCCTCTGTAATCCCTTTGGGAAATTTAAGAACTTTACTTAATGCACTTCCCCTGTAATCCCTCCTGGAAATGTAAGGACTCTACTTTATGCACTTCCTCTGTAATCCCTTCTGGAAATGTAAGAACTTTACTTTGTGCACTTCCTCTGTAATCCCTCCTGGAAATGTAAGAACTTTTCTTTTTGCAATTCCTCTGTAAATCCTCCTGGAAATGTAAGAACGCTACTTTGTGCACATCCCCTGTAATCTCTCCTGGAAATGTAAGGACTCTACTTTCTGCACTTCCTCTTTAATTACCCCTGGAAATGTAAGAACTTTACTTTATGCACTTCCTCTGTAATCCCTCCTGGAAATGTAAGAAATTTACTTTATGCACTTCCTCTGTTATCCCTCCTGGAAATGTAACAATTTTACTATATGCATTTCCTCTGTAATCCCTCCTGGAAATGTAAGAACTTTACTTTATGCACTTCCTCTGTAATCCCTCCTGGAAATGTATGAACTTTACTTTATGCACTTCCTCTGTAATCCCTCCTGGAAATGTAACAATTTTACTATATGCACTTCCTCTGTAATCCCTCCTGGAAATGTAAGAACTTTACTTTATGCACTTCCTCTGTAATCCCTCCTGGAAATGTATGAACTTTACTTTATGCACTTCCTCTGTAATCCCTCCTGGAAATGTAACAATTTTACTATATGCACTTTCTCTGTAATCCCTCCTGGAAATGTAAGAACTTTACTTTATGCACTTCCTCTGTAATCCCTCCTGGAAATGTAAGAACTTTACTTTATGCACTTCCTCTGTAATCCCTCCTGGAAATGTAAGAACTCTACTTTATGCACTTCCTCTGTAATCCCACCTGGAAATGTAAGAACTCTACTTTATGCACTTGCTCTGTAATTCCCCCTGGAAATGTAAGAACTTTACTTTATGCACTTCCTCTGTAATCCCTCCTGGAAATGTAAGAACTCTACTTTGTGCATTTCCTCTATAATTCCTCCTGGAAATGTAAGAACTTTATTTTATGCACTTCCTCTGTAATCCCTCCTGGAAATGTAAGAATTTTACTATATGCACTTCTTCTGTAAATCCTTCTGGAAATGTAAGAACTTTACTTTCTGCACTTCCTCTTTAATTCCCCCTGGAAATATAAGAACTTTACTTTATGCACTTCCTCTGTAAATCCTCCTGGAAATGTAAGAACTTTACTTTATGCACTTCCTCTGTAATCCCTCCTGGAAATGCAAGAACTTTACTTTATGCACTTCCTCTGTAATCCCTCCTGGAAATGTAAGAATTTTACTATATGCACTTCCTCTGTTAATCCTCCTGGAAATATAAGAACTTTACTTTATGCACTTCCTCTGTAAATCCTCCTGGAAATGTAAGAAGTCTACTTTGTGCACTTCCTCTGTAATCCCTCCTGGAAATATTAGAACAATACTTTGTGCACTTCCTCTGTAATTCCTCCTGGAAATGTAAAACTCTACTTTATGCACTTCCTCTGTAATCCCTCCTGGAAATGTAAGGACTCTACTTTCTGCACTTCCTCTTTAATTCCCCTTGGAAATGTAAGAACTTTACTTTATGCACTTCCTCTTTAATCCCTCCTGGAAATGTAAGAACTTTACTTTATGCACTTCCTCTGTAATTCCTCCTGGAAATGTAAGAACTTTACTTTATGCACTTCCTCTGTAATCCCTACTGGAAATGTAAGAACTTTACCTTATGCACTTCCTCTGTAATCCCTCCTGGAAATGTAAGAACTCTACTTTATGCATTTCCTCTATAATTCCTCCTGGAAATGTAAGAACTTTACTTTAGGCACTTCCTCTGTAATCCCTCCTGGAAATGTAAGAATTTTACTTTATGCACTTCCTCTGTAAATCCTCCTGGAAATGTAAGATCTCTACTTTGTGCACATCCCCTGTAATCCCTCCTGGAAATTCAAGGACTCTACTTTCTGCACTTCCTCTGTAATTCCCCCATGGATATGAAAGAACTTTACTTTGTGCACTTCCTCTGTAAATACTCCTGGAAATGTAAGAACTCTACTTTGTGCACTTCCTCTGTAATCCCTCCTGGAAATGTAAGGACTCTACTTTCTGCACTTCCTCTTTAATTCCCCTGGAAATGTAAGAACTTTACTTTATGAACTTCCTCTATAATCCCTCCTGGAAATGTAAGGACTCTACTTTCTGCACTTCCTCTGTAATCCCTCCTGGAAATGTAAGAACTTTACTTTTTGCGCTTCCTCTGTAAATACTCCTGGAAATGTAAGAACTTTACTTTCTGCACTTCCTCTGTAAATCCTCCTGGAAATGTAAGGACTCTACTTTGTGCACTTCCTCTTTAATTACTCCTGGAAATGTAAGAACTTTACTTTATGCACTTCCTCTGTAATCCCTCCTGGAAATGTAAGAATTTTACTTTATGCACTTCCTCTGTAAATCCTCCTGGAAATGTAAGAACTTTACTTTATGCACTTCCTCTGTAATCCCTCCTGGAAATGTAAGAATTTTACTATATGCACTTCCTCTGTAATCCCTCCTGGAAATGTGAGAACTTTACTTTATGCACTTCCTCTGTAAATCCTCCTGGAAATGTAAGAACTTTACTTTATGCACTTCCTCTATAATCCCTCCTGGAAATGTAAGAACTTTACTTTATGCACTTCCTCTGTAATCCCTCCTGGAAATGTAAGAACTTTACTATATGCACTTCCTCAGTAATTCCTCCTGGAAATGTAAGAACTTTACTTTATGCACTTCCTCTGTAAATCCTCCTGGAAATGTAAGAACACTACTTTGTGCACATTCCCTGTAATCCCTCCTGGAAACGTAAGGACTCTACTTTCTGCACTTCCTCTGTAAATCCTCCTGGAAATGTAAGAACTTTACTTTATGCACTTCCTCTGTAATCACTCCTGTAAATGTAATAACTTTATGCACTTCCTCTGTAATTCATCCTGGAAATGTTAGAGCTTTACTTTATGCAGTTCCTCTGTAATCCCTCCTGGAAATGTAAGAACTTTACTTTATGCACTTCCTCTGTAATTCCTCCTGGAAATGTAAGAACTCTACTTTGTGCACTTCCCCTGTAATCCCTCCTGGAAATGTAAAACTCTACTTTGTGCACTTCCCCTGTAATCCCTCCTGGAAATGTAAAACTCTACTTTATGCACTTCCTCTGTAATCCCTCCTGGAAATGTAAGGACTCTACTTTCTGCACTTCCTCTTTAATTCCCCCTGGAAATGTAAGAACTCTACTTTATGCACTTCCTCTGTAATTCCTCCTGGAATTGTAAGAACTTTACTTTATGCACTTCCTCTGTAATACCTACTGGAAATGTAAGAACTTTACTTTATGCACCTCCTCTGTAATCCCTCCTGGAAATGTAAGAACTGTACTTTATGCATTTCCTCTATAATTCCTCCTGGAAATGTAAGAAATTTACTTTAGGCACTTCCTCTGTAATCCCTCCTGGAAATGTAAGAATTTTACTTTATGCACTTCCTCTGTAAATCCTCCTGGAAATATAAGAACTCAACTTTGTGCACATCCCCTGTAATCCCTCCTGGAAATGCAAGGACTCTACTTTCTGCACTTCTTCTGTAATTCCCCCATGGACATGTAAGAACTTTACTTTGTGCACTTCCTCTGTAAATACTCCTGGAAATGTAAGAACTCTACTTTGTGCACTTCCTCTGTAATCCCTCCTGGAAATGTAAGGACTCTACTTTCTGCACTTCTTCTGTAATCCCTCCTGGAAATGTAAGAACTTTACTTTTTGCACTTCCTCTGTAAATACTCCTGGAAATGTAAGAACTTTACTTTATGCACTTCCTCTGTAATCCCTCCTGGAAATGTAAGAACTTTACTTTATGCACTTCCTCTGTAATCCCTCCTGGAAATGTAAGAATTCTACTTTGTGCATTACCTCTTTAATCCCTCCTGGAAATGTAAGAACTCTACTTTGTGCACTTCCTCTTTAATCCCTCCTGGAAATGTAAAAACTCTACTTTGTGCACTTCCTCTTAAATTACTCCTGGAAATGTAAGAACTTTACTTTATGCACTTCCTCTGTAATCCCTCCTGGAAATGTAAGAACTTTACTTTATGCACTTCCTCTGTAATCCCTCCTGGAAACGTTAGGACTCTACTTTCTGCACTTCCTCTGTAAATCCTCCTGGAAATGTAAGAACTTTACTTTATGCACTTCCTCTGTAATCACTCCTGGAAATGTAATAACTTTATGCACTTCCTCTGTAATTCCTCCTGGAAATGTAAGAACTTTACTTTATGCACTTCCTCTGTAATCCCTCCTGGAAATGTAAGAACTTTACTTTATGCACTTCCTCTGTAATTCCTCCTGGAAATGTAAGAGCTTTACTTTATGCAGTTCCTCTGTAATCCCTCCTGGAAATGTAAGAACTTTACTTTATGCACTTCCTCTGTAATACTTCCTGGAAATGTAAGAACTCTACTTTGTGCACTTCCTCTGTAATCCCTCCTGGAAATATTAGAACTCTACTTTGCGCACTTCCCCTGTAATCCCTCCTGGAAAAGTAAAACTCTACTTTATGCACTTCCTCTGTAATTCCTCCTGGAAATGTAAGGACTCTACTTTCTGCACTTCCTCTTTAATTCCCCCTGGAAATGTAAGAACTCTACTTTATGCACTTCCTCTTTAATCCCTCCTGGAAATGTAAGAACTTTACTTTATGCACTTCCTCTGTAATTCCTCCTGGAATTGTAAGAACTTTACTTTATGCACTTCCTCTGTAATCCCTACTGGAAATGTAAGAACTTTACTTTATGCACCTCCTCTGTAATCCCTCCTGGAAATGTAAGAACTGTTCTTTATGCATTTCCTCTATAATTCCTCCTGGAAATGTAAGAAATTTACTTTAGGCACTTCCTCTGTAATCCCTCCTGGAAGTGTAAGAATTTTACTTTATGCACTTCCTCTGTAAATCCTCCTGGAAATATAAGAACTCTACTTTGTGCACATCCCCTGTAATCCCTCCTGGAAATGCATGGACTCTACTTTCTGCACTTCTTCTATAATTCCCCAATGGACATGTAAGAACTTTACTTTGTGCACTTCCTCTGTAAATACTCCTGGAAATGTAAGAACTCTACTTTGTGCACTTCCTCTGTAATCCCTCCTGGAAATGTAAGGACTCTACTTTCTGCACTTCCTGTGTAAATACTCCTGGAAATGTAAGAACTTTACTTGATGCACTTCCTCTGTAATCCCTCCTGGAAATGTAAGAACTTTACTTTCTGCACTTCCTCTGTAATCCCTCCTGGAAATGTAAGAATTCTACTTTGTGCATTACCTCTATAATTCCTCCAGGAAATGTAAGAACTTTACTTTATGCACTTCCTCTGTAATCCCTCCTGGAAATGTAAGAACTTTACTTTGTGCACTTCCTCTTTAATCCCTCCTGGAAATGTAAAAACTCTACTTTGTGCACTTCCTCTGTAATCCCTCCTGGAAATGTAAGAACTCTACTTTATGCACTTCCTCTGTAATTCCTCCTGGAAATGTAAGAACTCTACTTTATGCCCTTCCTCTGTAATCCCTCCTGGAAATGTAAGAACTTTACTTTATGCACTTCCTCTGTAATTCCTCCTGGAAATGTAAGAACTTTACTTTATGCCCTTCCTCTGTAATCCCTCCTGGAAATGTAAGAACTTTACTTTTTGCACTTCCTCTGTAAATACTCCTGGAAATGTAAGAACTTTACTTTATGCACTTCCTCTGTAATCCCTCCTGGAAATGTAAGAATTCTACTTTGTGCATTACCTCTTTAATCCCTCCTGGAAATGTAAGAACTCTACTTTGTGCACTTCCTCTTTAATCCCTCCTGGAAATGTAAAAACTCTACTTTGTGCACTTCCTCTTAAATTACTCCTGGAAATGTAAGAACTTTACTTTATGCACTTCCTCTGTAATCCCTCCTGGAAATGTAAGAACTTTACTTTATGCACTTCCTCTGTAATCCCTCCTGGAAACGTTAGGACTCTACTTTCTGCACTTCCTCTGTAAATCCTCCTGGAAATGTAAGAACTTTACTTTATGCACTTCCTCTGTAATCACTCCTGGAAATGTAATAACTTTATGCACTTCCTCTGTAATTCCTCCTGGAAATGTAAGAACTTTACTTTATGCACTTCCTCTGTAATCCCTCCTGGAAATGTAAGAACTTTACTTTATGCACTTCCTCTGTAATTCCTCCTGGAAATGTAAGAGCTTTACTTTATGCAGTTCCTCTGTAATCCCTCCTGGAAATGTAAGAACTTTACTTTATGCACTTCCTCTGTAATACCTCCTGGAAATGTAAGAACTCTACTTTGTGCACTTCCTCTGTAATCCCTCCTGGAAATATTAGAACTCTACTTTGTGCACTTCCCCTGTAATCCCTCCTGGAAAAGTAAAACTCTACTTTATGCACTTCCTCTGTAATTCCTCCTGGAAATGTAAGGACTCTACTTTCTGCACTTCCTCTTTAATTCCCCCTGGAAATGTAAGAACTCTACTTTATGCACTTCCTCTTTAATCCCTCCTGGAAATGTAAGAACTTTACTTTATGCACTTCCTCTGTAATTCCTCCTGGAATTGTAAGAACTTTACTTTATGCACTTCCTCTGTAATCCCTACTGGAAATGTAAGAACTTTACTTTATGCACCTCCTCTGTAATCCCTCCTGGAAATGTAAGAACTGTTCTTTATGCATTTCCTCTATAATTCCTCCTGGAAATGTAAGAAATTTACTTTAGGCACTTCCTCTGTAATCCCTCCTGGAAGTGTAAGAATTTTACTTTATGCACTTCCTCTGTAAATCCTCCTGGAAATATAAGAACTCTACTTTGTGCACATCCCCTGTAATCCCTCCTGGAAATGCATGGACTCTACTTTCTGCACTTCTTCTATAATTCCCCAATGGACATGTAAGAACTTTACTTTGTGCACTTCCTCTGTAAATACTCCTGGAAATGTAAGAACTCTACTTTGTGCACTTCCTCTGTAATCCCTCCTGGAAATGTAAGGACTCTACTTTCTGCACTTCCTGTGTAAATACTCCTGGAAATGTAAGAACTTTACTTGATGCACTTCCTCTGTAATCCCTCCTGGAAATGTAAGAACTTTACTTTCTGCACTTCCTCTGTAATCCCTCCTGGAAATGTAAGAATTCTACTTTGTGCATTACCTCTATAATTCCTCCAGGAAATGTAAGAACTTTACTTTATGCACTTCCTCTGTAATCCCTCCTGGAAATGTAAGAACTTTACTTTGTGCAGTTCCTCTTTAATCCCTCCTGGAAATGTAAAAACTCTACTTTGTGCACTTCCTCTGTAATCCCTCCTGGAAATGTAAGAACTCTACTTTATGCACTTCCTCTGTAATTCCTCCTGGAAATGTAAGAACTCTACTTTATGCCCTTCCTCTGTAATCCCTCCTGGAAATGTAAGAACTTTACTTTATGCACTTCCTCTGTAATTCCTCCTGGAAATGTAAGAACTTTACTTTATGCCCTTCCTCTGTAATCCCTCCTGGAAATGTAAGAACTTTACTTTTTGCACTTCCTCTGTAAATACTCCTGGAAATGTAAGAACTTTACTTTATGCACTTCCTCTGTAATCCCTCCTGGAAATGTAAGAACTTTACTTTATGCACTTCCTCTGTAATCCCTCCTGGAAATGTAAGAATTCTACTTTGTGCATTACCTCTATAATTCCTCCAGGAAATGTAAGAACTTTACTTTATGCACTTCCTCTGTAATCCCTCCTGGAAATGTAAGAACTCTACTTTGTGCACTTCCTCTTTAATCCCTCCTGGAAATGTAAAAACTCTACTTTGTGCACTTCCTCTGTAATCCCTCCTGGAAATGTAAGAACTTTGTGCACTTCCTCTGTAATTCCTCCTGGAAATGTAAGAACTCTACTTTATGCACTTCCTCTGTAATTCCTCTTGGAAATGTAAGAACTCTACTTTGTGCATTTCCTCTATAATTTCTCCTGGAAATGTAAGAACTTTACTTTATGCCCTTCCTCTGTAATCCCTCCTGGAAATGTAAGAACTTTACTTCATGCACTTCCTCTGTAATTTCTCCTGGAAATGTAAGAACTTTACTTTATGCACTTCCTCTGTAATCCCTCCTGGAAATGTAAGAACTTTACTTTATGCACTTCCTCTGTAATCCCTCCTGGAAATGTAAGAACTCTACTTCATGCATTTCCTCTATAATTCCTCCTGGAAGTGTAAGATCTTTACTTTAGGCACTTCCTCTGTAACCCTCCCTGAAATGTAAGAATTTTACTTTATGCACTTCCTCTGTAAATACTCCTGGAAATGTAAAGAGTCTACTTTGTGCACTTCCTCTGTAATTCCTCCTGGAAATGTAAGAACTCTACTTTCTGCACTTCCTCTTTAATCCCTCCTGGAAATGTAAAAACTTTACTTTTTGCACTTCCTCTGTAAATACTCCTGGAAATGTAAGAACTCTTCTTTGTGCACTTCCTCTTTAATCCCTCCTGGAAATGTAAAAATTCTACTTTGTCAACTTCCTCTGTAATCCCTCCTGGAAATGTAAGAACTTTGTGCACTTCCTCTGTAATTACTCCTGGAAATGTAAGAACTCTACTTTCTGCACTTCCTCTTTAATTCCTCCTGGAAATGTAAGAACTCTACTTTGTGCATTTCCTCTATAATTCCTCCTGGAAATGTAAGAACTTTACTTTCTGCACTTCCTCTGTAATCCCTCTTGGAAATGTAAGAACTTTACTTCATGCATTTCCTCTATAATTCTTCCTGAAAATGTAAGAACTTTACTTTAGGCACTTCCTCTGTAATCCCTCCTGAAAATGTAAGAATTTTACTTCATGCACTTCCTCTGTAAATCCTCCTGGAAATGTAAGAACTCTACTTTGTGCACATCCCCTGTAATTCCTCCTGGAAATGTAAGAACTCTACTTTCTGCACTTCCTCTTTAATTCCTCCTGGAAATGTAAGAACTCTACTTTGTGCATTTCCTCTATAATTCCTACTGGAAATGTAAGAACTTTACTTTATGCACTTCCTCTGTAAATACACCTGGAAATGTAAAGACTCTACTTTCTGCACTTCCTCTGTAATCCCTCCTGGAAATGTTAGAACTTTACTTTTTGCACTTCCTCTGTAAATACTCCTGGAAATGTAAGAACTCTACTTTGTGCACTTCCTCTTTAATCCCTCCTGGAAATATAAAAACTCTACTTTGTGGACTTCCTCTGTAATCCTTCCTGGAAATGTAAGAACTTTACTTTATGCACTTCCTCTGTAATCCCTCCTGGAAATGTAAGAACTTTACTTTGTGCACATCCTCTGTAATCCCTCCTGGAAATGTAAGAACTCTGCTATGTGCATTTGCTCTATAATTCCTCCTGGAAATGTAAGAACTTTACTTTATGCACTTGCTCTGTAATTCCTCCTGGGAATGTAAGAATTTTACTTTATGCACTTCCTCTGTAAATCCTCCTGGAAATGTAAGAACTCTACTTTGTCCACATCCCCTGTAATCCCTCCTGGAAATGTAAGGACTCTACTTTGTGCACTTCCTCTGTTATCCCTCCTGGAAATGTGCACTTCCTCTTTAATTCCCCCTGGAAATGTAAGAACTTTACTTTATGCACTTCCTCTGTAATCCCTCCTGGAAATGTAAGAACTTTACTTCACGCACTTCCTCTGTAATTCCTCATGGAAATGTAAGAACTTTACTTTATGCACTTCCTCTGTAAATCCTCCTGGAAATGTAAGAACTTTACTTTATGCACTTCCTCTGTAAATCCTCCTGGAAATGTAAGAACTCTACTTTGTGCACTTCCTCTGTTATCCCTCCTGGAAATATTAGAACTCTACTTTGTGCACTTCCTCTGTAATCCCTCCTGGAAATGTAAAACTCTACTTTATGCACTTCCTCTGTAAATCCTCCTGGAAATGTAAGAACTTTGCTTTCTGCACTTCCTCTGTAAATCCTCCTGGAAATGTAAGGACTCTACTTTGTGCACTTCCTCTTTAATTACTCCTGGAAATGTAAGAACTTTAGTTTATGCACTTCCTCTGTAATCCCTCCTGGAAATGTGCACTTCCTCTTTAATTACTCCTGGAAATGTAAGAACTTTACTTTATGCACTTCCTCTGTAATCCCTCCTGGAAATGTAAGAACTTTACTTTCTGCACTTCCTCTGTAATCCCTCCTGGAAATGTAGGAACTCTACTTTGTGCATTTCCTCTGTAAATCCTCCTGGAAATGTAAGAACTTTACTTTTTGCACTTCCTCTGTAATCCCTCCTGGAAATGTAAGAACGTTACTATATGCACATCCTCTGTAATCCCTCCTGGAAATGTAAGAACTTTACTATATGCACTTCCTCTGTAATTCCTCCTGGAAATGTAAGAACTTTACTTTATGCACTTGCTCTGTAATCCCTCCTGGGAATGTAAGAATTTTACTTTATGCACTTCCTCTGTAAATCCTCCTGGAAATGTAAGAACTCTACTTTGTGCACATCCCCTGTAATCCCTCCTGGAAACGTAAGGACTCTACTTTCTGCACTTCCTCTGTAATTCCTCCTGGAAATGTAAGAACTTTACTTTATGCACTTCCTCTGTAATCACTCCTGGAAATGTAATAACTTTACTTTATGCACTTCCTCTGTAATTCCTCCTGGAAATGTAAGAACTTTACTTTATGCACTTCCTCTGTAATCACTCCTGGAAATGTAATAACTTTACTTTATGCACTTCCTCTGTAATCCCTCCTGGAAATGTAAGAACTTTACTTTATGCACTTCCTCTGTAATCCCTCCTGGAAATGTAGGAACTGTACTTTGTGCATTTCCTCTATAATTACTCCTGGAAATGTAAGAACTTTAGTTTATGCACTTCCTCTGTAATCCCTCCTGGAAATGTGCACTTCCTCTTTAATTACTCCTGGAAATGTAAGAACTTTACTTTATGCACTTCCTCTGTAATCCCTCCTGGAAATGTAAGAACTTTACTTTCTGCACTTCCTCTGTAATCCCTCCTGGAAATGTAGGAACTCTACTTTGTGCATTTCCTCTGTAAATCCTCCTGGAAATGTAAGAACTTTACTTTTTGCACTTCCTCTGTAATCCCTCCTGGAAATGTAAGAAAGTTACTATATGCACATCCTCTGTAATCCCTCCTGGAAATGTAAGAACTTTACTATATGCACTTCCTCTGTAATTCCTCCTGGAAATGTAAGAACTTTACTTTATGCACTTGCTCTGTAATCCCTCCTGGGAATGTAAGAATTTTACTTTATGCACTTCCTCTGTAAATCCTCCTGGAAATGTAAGAACTCTACTTTGTGCACATCCCCTGTAATCCCTCCTGGAAACGTAAGGACTCTACTTTCTGCACTTCCTCTGTAATTCCTCCTGGAAATGTAAGAACTTTACTTTATGCACTTCCTCTGTAATCACTCCTGGAAATGTAATAACTTTACTTTATGCACTTCCTCTGTAATTCCTCCTGGAAATGTAAGAACTTTACTTTATGCACTTCCTCTGTAATCACTCCTGGAAATGTAATAACTTTACTTTATGCACTTCCTCTGTAATCCCTCCTGGAAATGTAAGAACTTTACTTTATGCACTTCCTCTGTAATCCCTCCTGGAAATGTAGGAACTGTACTTTGTGCATTTCCTCTATAATTCCTCCTGGAAATGTAAGAACTTTACTTTATGCACTTGCTCTGTAATCCCTCCTGGAAATGTAAGAATTTTACTTTATGCACTTCCTCTGTAAATCCTCCTGGAAATGTAAGAACTTTACTTTCTGCACTTCCTCTTTAATTCCCCCTGGAAATGTAAGAACTTTACTTTATGCACTTCCTCTGTAAATCCTGCTGGAAATGTAAGAACTTTACTTTGTGCACTTCCTCTGTAAATCCTCCTGGAATTGTAAGAACTTTACTATATGCACTTCCTCTGTAATTCCTCCTGGAAATGTAAGAACTCTACTTTATGCACTTCCTCTGTAAATCCTCCTGGAAATGTAAGAACTCTACTTTGTGCACATCCCCTGTAATCTCTCCTGGAAACGTAAGGACTCTACTTTCTGCACTTCCTCTGTAAATCCTCCTGGAAATGTAAGAACTTTACTTTATGCACTTTCTCTGTAATCACTCCTGGAAATGTAATAACTTTACTTTATACACTTCCTCTGTAATTCCTCCTGGAAAAGTAAGAACTTTACTTTATGCACTTCCTCTGTAATCCCTCCTGGAAATGTAAGAACTTTACTTTATGCACTTCCTCTGTAATTCCTCCTGGAAATGTAAGAACTTTACTTTATGCACTTCCTCTGTAATCCCTCCTGGAAATGTAAGAACTTTACTTTATGCACTTCCTCTGTAATTCCTCCTGGAAATGTAAGAACTCTACTTTGTGCACTTCCTCTGTAATCCCTCCTGGAAATATTAGAACTCTACTTTGTGCACTTCCTCTGTAATCCCTCCTGGAAATGTAAAACTCTACTTTATGCACTTCCTCTGTAATCCCTCCTGGAAATGTAAGGACTCTACTTTCTGCACTTCCTCTTTAATTCCCCTTGGAAATGTAAGAACTCTACTTTATGCACTTCCTCTTTAATCCCTCCTGGAAATGTAAGAACTTTACTTTATGCACTTCCTCTGTAATTCCTCCTGGAATTGTAAGAACTTTACGTTATGCACTTCCTCTGTAATCCCTACTGGAAATGTAAGAACTTTACTTTATGCACCTCTTCTGTAATCCCTCCTGGAAATGTAAGAACTGTACTTTATGCATTTCCTCTATAATTCCTCCTGGAAATGTAAGAAATTTACTTTAGGTACTTCCTCTGTAATCCCTCCTGGAAATGTAAGAATTTTACTTTATGCACTTCCTCTGTAAATCCTCCTGGAAATGTAAGAACTCTACTTTGTGCACATCCCCTGTAATCCCTCCTGGAAATGCAAGGACTCTACTTTCTGCACTTCTTCTGTAATTCCCCCATGGACATGTAAGAACTTTACTTTTTGCACTTCCTCTGTAAATACTCCTGGAAATGTAAGGACTCTACTTTCTGCACTTCCTCTTTAATTCCCCCTGGAAATGTAAGAACTTTACTTTATGAACTTCCTCTATAATCCCTCCTGGAAATGTAAGAGCTTTACTTTGTGCACTCCCTGTGTAATCCCTCCTGGAAATGTAGGAACTCTACTTTGTGCATTTCCTCTATAATTCCTCGTGGAAATGTAAGAACTTTACTTTCTGCACTTCCTCTTTAATTCCCCCTGGAAATGTAAGAACTTTACGTTATGCACTTCCTCTGTAATCACTCCTGGAAATGTAATAACTTTACTTTATGCACTTCCTCTGTATTTCCTCCTGGAAATGTAAGAACTTTACTTTATGCACTTCCTCTGTAATCACTCCTGGAAATGTAATAACTTTACTTTCTGCACTTCCTCTGTAATCCCTCCTGGAAATGTAAGAACTTTACTTTATGCACTTCCTCTGTAATCCCTCCTGGAAATGTAGGAACTGTACTTTGTGCATTTCCTCTATAATTCCTCCTGGAAATGTAAGAACTTTACTTTATGCACTTGCTCTGTAATCCCTCCTGGAAATGTAAGAATTTTACTTTATGCACTTCCTCTGTAAATCCTCCTGGAAATGTAAGAACTTTACTTTCTGCACTTCCTCTTTAATTCCCTCTGGAAATGTAAGAACTTTACTTTATGCAATTCCTCTGTAAATCCTCCTGGAAATGTAAGAACTTTACTTTATGCACTTCCTCTGTAAATCCTCCTGGAAATGTAAGAACTTTACTTTATGCACTTCCTCTGTAATCAATCCTGGAAATGTAAGAACTTTACTTTATGCACTTCCTCTGTAATCCCTCCAGGAAATGTAAGAACTTTAATATATGCACTTCCTCTGTAATCCCTCCTGGAAATGTAAGAACTTTACTATATGCACTTCCTCTGTAATTCCTCCTGGAAATGTAAGAACTTTACTTTATGCACTTGCTCTGTAATCCCTCCTGGGAATGTAAGAATTTTACTTTATGCACTTCCTCTGTAAATCCTCCTGGAAATGTAAGAACTCTACTTTGTGCACATCCCCTTTAATCCCTTCTGGAAACGTAAAGACTCTACTTTCTGTACTTCCTCTGTAAATCCTCCTGGAAATGTAAGAACTTTACTTTATGCACTTCCTCTGTAATCACTCCTGGAAATGTAATAACTTTACTTTATGCACTTCCTCTATAATTCCTCCTGGAAATGTAAGAACATTACTTTATGCACTTCCTCTGTAATTCCTCCTGGAAATGTAAGAACTTTACTTTATGCACTTCCTCTGTAATCCCTCCTGGAAATGTAAGAACTTTACTTTATGCACTTCCTCTGTAATTCCTCCTGGAAATGTAAGAACTCTACTTTGTGCACTTCCTCTGTAATCCCTCCTGGAAATATTAGAACTCTACTTTGTGCACTTCCTCTGTAATCCCTCCTGGAAATGTAAAACTCTACTTTATGCACTTCCACTGTAATCCCTCCTGGAAATGTAAGGACTCTACTTTCTGCACTTCCTCTTTAATTCCCCCTGGAAATGTAAGAACTCTACTTTATGCCCTTCCTCTTTAATCCCTCCTGGAAATGTAAGAACTGTACTTTATGCATTTCCTCTATAATTCCTCCTGGAAATGTAAGAAATTTACTTTAGGCACTTCCTCTGTAATCCCTCCTGGAAATGTATGAATTTTACTTTATGCACTTCCTCTGTAAATACTCCTGGAAATGCAAGGACTCTACTTTGTGCACTTCCTCTGTAATCCCTCCTGGAAATGTAAGAATTCTACTTTGTGCATTACCTCTATAATTCCTCCTGGAAATGTAAGAACTCTACTTTGTGCACTTCCTCTGTAATCCCTCCTGGAAATGTAAGAACTTTGTGCACTTCCTCTGTAATTCCTCCTGGAAATGTGAGAACTCTACTTTATGCACTTCCTCTGCAATTCCTCCTGGAAATGTAAGAACTCTACTTTGTGCATTTCCTCTATAATTCCTCCTGGAAATGTAAGAACTCTACTTTGTGCATTTCCTCTATAATTCCTCCTGGAAATGTAAGAACTTTACTTTATGCACTTCCTCTGTAATTCCTCTTGGAAATGTAAGAACTTTACTTTATGCACTTCCTCTGTAATCCCTCCTGGAAATGTAAGAACTTTACTTTATGCACTTCCTCTGTAATCCCTCCTGGAAATGTAAGAACTCTACTTTCTGCACTTCCTCTGTAATCCCTCCTGGAAATGTAAGAACTCTACTTCATGCATTTCCTCTATAATTCCTCCTGGAAGTGTAAGAACTTTACTTTAGGCACTTCCTATGTAATCCCTCCCTGGAATGTAAGAATTTTACTTTATGCACTTCCTCTGTAAATACTCCTGGAAATGTAAAGAGTCTACTTTGTGCACTTCCTCTGTAATCCCTCCTGGAAATGTAAGAACTTTACTTTTTGCACTTCCTCTGTAAATACTCCTGGAAATGTAAGAACTCTACTTTGTGCACTTCCTCTTTAATCCCTCCTGGAAATGTAAAAATTCTACTTTGTCCACTTCCTCTGTAATCCCTCCTGGAAATGTAAGAACTTTGTGCACTTCCTCTGTAATTCCTCCTGGAAATGTAAGAACTCTACTTTCTGCACTTCCTCTTTAATTCCTCCTGGAAATGTAAGAACTATACTTTGTGCATTTCCTCTATAATTCCTCCTGGAAATGTGAGAACTTTACTTTATGCCCTTCCTCTGTAATCCCTCCTGGAAATGTAAGAACTTTACTATATGCACTTCCTCTGTAATTCCTCCTGGAAATGTAAGAATTTTACTTTATGCACTTCCTCTGTAATCCCTCCTGGAAATGTAAGAACTTTACTTTATACACTTCCTCTGTAATCCCTCCTGGAAATGTAAGAACTCTACTTTATGAATTTCCTCAATAATTCCTCCTGGAAGTGTAAGAACTTTACTTTAGGCACTTCCTCTGTAATCCCTCCCGGAAATGTAAGAATTTTACTTTATGCACTTCCTCTGTAAATACTCCTGGAAATGTAAAGAGTTTACTTTGTGCACTTCCTCTGTAATCCCTCCTGGAAATGTAAGAACTTTACTTTTTGCACTTCCTCTGTAAATACTCCTGGAAATGTAAGAACTCTTCTTTGTGCACTTCCTCTTTAATCCCTCCTGGAAATGTAAAAATTCTACTTTGTCCACTTCCTCTGTAATCCCTCCTGGAAAGGTAAGAACTTGGTGCACTTCCTCTGTAATTCCTCCTGGAAATGTAAGAACTTTACTTTATATACTTCCTCTGTAATCCCTCTTGGAAATGTAAGAACTTTACTTTATGCATTTCCTCTATAATTCCTCCTGGAAATGTAAGAACTTTACTTTAGGCACTTCCTCTGTAATCCCTCCTGAAAGTGTAAGAATTTTACTTTATGCACTTCCTCTGTAAATCCTCCTGGAAATGTAAGAACTCTACTTTGTGCACATCCCATGTAATCCCTTCTGGAAACGTAAGGACTCTACTTTCTGTACTTCCTCTGTAAATCCTCCTGGAAATGTAAGAACTTTACTTTATGCACTTCCTCTGTAATCACTCCTGGAAATGTAATAACTTTACTTTATGCACTTCCTCTGTAATTCCTCCTGGAAATGTAAGAACATTACTTTATGCACTTCCTCTGTAATTCCTCCTGGAAATGTAAGAACTTTACTTTATGCACTTCTTCTGTAATCCCTCCTGGAAATGTAAGAACTTTACTTTATGCACTTCCTCTGTAATTCCTCCTGGAAATGTAAGAACTCTACTTTGTGCACTTCCTCTGTAATCCCTCCTGGAAATATTAGAACTCTACTTTGTGCACTTCCTCTGTAATCCCTCCTGGAAATGTAAAACTCTACTTTATGCACTTCCTCTGTAATCCCTCCTGGAAATGTAAGGACTCTACTTTCTGCACTTCCTCTTTAATTCCCCCTGGAAATGTAAGAACTCTACTTTATGCCCTTCCTCTTTAATCCCTCCTGGAAATGTAAGAACTTTACTTTATGCACTTCCTCTGTAATTCCTCCTGGAATTGTAAGAACTTTACGTTATGCACTTCCTCTGTAATCCCTACTGGAAATGTAAGAACTTTACTTTATGCACCTCTTCTGTAATCCCTCCTGGAAATGTAAGGACTGTACTTTATGCATTTCCTCTATAATTCCTCCTGGAAATGTAAGAAATTTACTTTAGGCACTTCCTCTGTAATCCCTCCTGGAAATGTAAGAATTTTACTTTATGCACTTCCTCTGTAAATACTCCTGGAAATGCAAGGACTCTACTTTGTGCACTTCCTCTGTAATCCCTCCTGGAAATGTAAGAATTCTACTTTGTGCATTACCTCTATAATTCCTCCTGGAAATGTAAGAACTCTACTTTGTGCACTTCCTCTGTAATCCCTCCTGGAAATGTAAGAACTTTGTGCACTTCCTCTGTAATTCCTCCTGGAAATGTGAGAACTCTACTTTATGCACTTCCTCTGCAATTCCTCCTGGAAATGTAAGAACTCTACTTTGTGCATTTCCTCTATAATTCCTCCTGGAAATGTAAGAACTCTACTTTGTGCATTTCCTCTATAATTCCTCCTGGAAATGTAAGAACTTTACTTTATGCACTTCCTCTGTAATTCCTCTTGGAAATGTAAGAACTTTACTTTATGCACTTCCTCTGTAATCCCTCCTGGAAATGTAAGAACTTTACTTTATGCACTTCCTCTGTAATCCCTCCTGGAAATGTAAGAACTCTACTTTCTGCACTTCCTCTGTAATCCCTCCTGGAAATGTAAGAACTCTACTTCATGCATTTCCTCTATAATTCCTCCTGGAAGTGTAAGAACTTTACTTTAGGCACTTCCTATGTAATCCCTCCCTGGAATGTAAGAATTTTACTTTATGCACTTCCTCTGTAAATAGTCCTGGAAATGTAAAGAGTCTACTTTGTGCACTTCCTCTGTAATCCCTCCTGGAAATGTAAGAACTTTACTTTTTGCACTTCCTCTGTAAATACTCCTGGAAATGTAAGAACTCTACTTTGTGCACTTCCTCTTTAATCCCTCCTGGAAATGTAAAAATTCTACTTTGTCCACTTCCTCTGTAATCCCTCCTGGAAATGTAAGAACTTTGTGCACTTCCTCTGTAATTCCTCCTGGAAATGTAAGAACTCTACTTTCTGCACTTCCTCTTTAATTCCTCCTGGAAATGTAAGAACTCTACTTTGTGCATTTCCTCTATAATTCCTCCTGGAAATGTGAGAACTTTACTTTATGCCCTTCCTCTGTAATCCCTCCTGGAAATGTAAGAACTTTACTATATGCACTTCCTCTGTAATTCCTCCTGGAAATGTAAGAATTTTACTTTATGCACTTCCTCTGTAATCCCTCCTGGAAATGTAAGAACTTTACTTTATGCACTTCCTCTGTAATCCCTCCTGGAAATGTAAGAACTCTACTTTATGAATTTCCTCAATAATTCCTCCTGGAAGTGTAAGAACTTTACTTTAGGCACTTCCTCTGTAATCCCTCCCGGAAATGTAAGAATTTTACTTTATGCACTTCCTCTGTAAATACTCCTGGAAATGTAAAGAGTTTACTTTGTGCACTTCCTCTGTAATCCCTCCTGGAAATGTAAGAACTTTACTTTTTGCACTTCCTCTGTAAATACTCCTGGAAATGTAAGAACTCTTCTTTGTGCACTTTCTCTTTAATCCCTCCTGGAAATGTAAAAATTCTACTTTGTCCACTTCCTCTGTAATCCCTCCTGGAAAGGTAAGAACTTGGTGCACTTCCTCTGTAATTCCTCCTGGAAATGTAAGAACTTTACTTTATGCATTTCCTCTATAATTCCTCCTGGAAATGTAAGAACTTTACTTTAGGCACTTCCTCTGTAATCCCTCCTGAAAATGTAAGAATTTTACTTTATGCACTTCCTCTGTAAATCCTCCTGGAAATGTAAGAACTCTACTTTGTGCACATCCCCTGTAATTCCTCCTGGAAATGTAAGAACTCTACTTTCTGCACTTCCTCTTTAATTCCTCCTGGAAATGTAAGAACTCTACTTTGTGCATTTCCTCTATAATTCCTCCTGGAAATGTAAGAACTTTACTTTATGCTCTTCCTCTGTAAATACTCCTGGAAATGTAAGGACTCTACTTTCTGCACTTCCTCTGTAATCCCGCCTGGAAATGTAAGAACTCTACTTTGTGCACTTCCTCTTTAATCCCTCCTGGAAATGTAAAAACTCTACTTTGTGGACTTCCTCTGTAATCTTTCCTGGAAATGTAAGAACTTTACTTTATGCACTTCCTCTGTAATCCCTCCTGGAAATGTAAGAACTTTACTATATGCACTTCCTCTGTAATCCCTCCTGGAAATGTAAGAACTTTACTATATGCACTTCCTCTGTAATTCCTCCTGGAAATGTAAGAACTTTACTTTATGCACTTGCTCTGTAATCCCTCCTGGGAATGTAAGAATTTTACTTTATGCACTTCCTCTGTAAATCCTCCTGGAAATGCAGGAACTGTACTCTGTGCATTTCCTCTATAATTCCTCCTGGAAATGTAAGAACTTTACTTTATGCACTTGCTCTGTAATCCCTCCTGGAAATGTAAGAATTTTACTTTATGCACTTCCTCTGTAAATGCTCCTGGAAATGTAAGAACTTTACTTTCTGCACTTCCTCTTTAATTCCCCCTGGAAATGTAAGAACTTTACTTTATGCACTTCCTCTGTAAATCCTCCTGGAAATGTAAGAACTTTACTTTATGCACTTCCTCTGTAAATCCCCCTGGAAATGTAAGAACTTTACTTTATGCACTTCCTCTGTAATCCCTCCTGGAAATGTAAGAACTTTACTTTATGCACTTCCTCTGTAATCCCTCCTGGAAATGTAAGAACTTTACTATATGCACTTCCTATGTAATCCCTCCTGGAAATTTAAGAACTTTACTATATGCACTTCCTCTGTAATTCCTCCTGGAAATGTAAGAACTCTACTTTATGCACTTGCTCTGTAATCCCTCCTGGGAATGTAAGAATTTTACTTTATGCACTTCCTCTGTAAATCCTCCTGGAAATGTAAGAACTCTACTTTGTGCACATCCCCTGTAATCTCTCCAGGAAACGTAAGGACTCTACTTTCTGCACTTCCTCTGTAAAATCTCCTGGAAATGTAAGAACTTTACTTTATGCACTTTCTCTGTAATCACTCCTGGAAATGTAATAACTTTACTTTATACACTTCCTCTGTAATTCCTCCTGGAAAAGTAAGAACTTTACTTTATGCACTTCCTCTGT